>NC_090389.1:7661271-8371603 GCF_036365525.1 Heterodontus francisci | reverse complement strand
TTTCAATGAGATCACCTCTCATTCTTCGAAACTCTGGAGAATATAGGCCCAGTTTCCCCAATCTCTCTTCATAGGACAGCCTCGCCATCCCGGGAACAAGTCTGGTGAACCTTCATTGCACTCCCTCTATGGCAATAATATCCTTCCTAAAGTAGGCGGACCAAAACTACACACAGTACTCCAGGTGCAGTCGAACCAAGGTTCTATACAAGTGAAGCAAGACTTTGCCACTGCTGTACTCAAATCTTCTTGCGATAAAGGCTAACATGCCATTAGCCTCCCTATGCCGATGGACCAAGTGACCTCTTTCTGTGCCTTAAACTTTCTATGATTCTAATTGCTTGCTGCACCATCATGTTAGCTTTCAGTGACTTATTGACGAGGATACCCGGGTCCCTTTGTACATCTACATTTTCTAATCTCTTTCCATTTCAGAAATACACTGCACATCTGTTCCCCCTGCCAAAATGGATAACCTCACATTTTTCCACATAATATTCCATCTGCCACGTTCTTGGTCACTCACTAAGTCTGTCCAAATCCCCTTGAAACAGCTTTGTATCTTCCTCACAACACACATTCCCACCCAGCTTTGTGTCATCCGCTAACTTGGAAATATTACATTTGGTCCCCACATCCAAATCATTGATATATATTGTGAACATCAGGGGCTCAAGTACTGATCCTTGTGGTACCCCACTAGTCACAGCCTGCCAATGCAAGAATGACCTGCTTATTCCTACTCTCTGCTTTCTGCCTGTTAACCAATTCTTAATCCATGCCAGTATATTACCTCCTATCCCATGTGCTTTAATTTTGCTAATCAACCTCCTGTGGGAGACTTTATCAAAAGCCTTCTGAAAATCCAAGTATACTATATCCAGCAGCTCCTCTTTATTAATTCTGTTCGTAACATCCTGGTAACATCTGATATATCTCACGATGACATACGCTGTCATGGGATTTACTGGGCGTGAGCTATGAACGAGGATGGTGTGTGGCCCAGATGCAGCCAATGCATCTGTCATGATGAGGTTATAGCCTCTTTGTCATTGTGTTGGTAGTGGCACTCTCACCATGTTGCACATCCTGCCACGTAGTCACAAGCAAACCCCAGAAAAGAACATTGGAACATAGCACTCACCTTGGCTGAACACAGGAGGTCATTGACCCTCTTCCTGCACTCGACCCAGTGCGTTGGGTGACCCCATGGCTGCTGACCAGCTCTGCGATCTCCACCCAGGTTTGCTTGGTCAGGCTGGAGGACCTCTTCTATCCATCACTGAGGAAGAGAACCTCCCGGCTTTCCCTGGCAGCCTGGAGGAGAATCTGTAGTGAGGTATCACTGAACGCGGAGCTACCCTTTGTCTTTCCTCGGCCATCCTGTCCACTCTTCCTGGGGGGGGTGGGGGAGGTTGGGTGGTGTCGGAATCAGTGCTGTGTCTTTTTATGCTTCACAGTACACAGAGATACTATTGACTGCAAGGCAGGAGTGATTACAGGGCTGACAGGCTTTTAAAGGTGACACCAGCACCTGATCTGCTGTCAGTTGATGCTGTAATTGGCATCTCACCTCCTGCCCCGCCACATCATTGGGGGTGACCGGCGCCTCCATTATGTTAAATGCCCGCCCACCGCATAATCACAGTAGTGCGGCTGCACACCTGACACATGGGAACCCTGCCTTTTTCCTGGCCGGCAGGCTTATTAATTCAGCCCTATAAGTGCAAATTGTAAGATTTTACCACTGTTTGCCTCCACAGTCAGTGCACTTTAAAGATTGGGATGTAACGAAAGCTGTGCTAAAATGCTGCTGTTGCCCATAAAGTGCCAAACATGCTGAGTTAGCTGCTCTCGGCTGGGACAGTGGTAGAGTTATTACCAAGTAGCCTCAGTGGCCTGAGAATTCATAAGGAGAAGCCCTGCAGGGCTCCCATGCCTGTTTGTTATCTGGTGCTGACTGTGTAAGAGCAGATGAGTGGACAGGATCTGACTTGGCTGGGGGTGCCCAGTTAACCCCAGTTGAAAAGTTTGCCAAGCACTCACAGTCTAGGTGCAGGCATTATGAGCAACCACATGGGGAGTCTGGCATGATACCCAAGTAAGGAATCAGGACAGGAGGGACAACTGCAAGAATAGGACAATATTGTGTTGAATGCATTAGAATGAGACTATGAAATCATACACTGAATATAACACAGGCATAGTATGGGATTGTGGAATAACACACTGGTTATAACACAAGTATAGCCGGTGGGATTGTCAGGGTGCACATTTTGGTATTGTTTTTTTGAAAAAGTGTTATTTGCATAATATAATGATGAGCACAGCAGCAAAGCAGTAGCTCAGTTCTGTAAATATATCCTGCCTGTCTTTTGGAGTGACACCACAGCTTAACGCTATCTGACTTCAATAAATAAATCTCATGGCACACAGCCCTCAGCACACTTCCTGAGGTATATGGCTCTCTCCTTTTCAAATTTAGTATAATAATAGTTTCTGTCTGCACTTTTCTGATTGGTCAGTGGTTTGAATTGGTGGGCGGAGCCAGCCCTCAGCCCACAGCAGAAAGTTTATCGGCCCCATTTTCCACTGCGAGAGAGGTGAGTTGTGCAAATGAAAACTTTTTTTGACATTTAGAATTAGCTCCAAATGAGAGATCAGGTCTACAGTGCATATGTTCAAGGTTTTCATACATACAGTGAGAGGTGAGTTTTGTCTGCACTTGTGAGACTATAACATAAAATTGAGAGAAACTGAGATCAAATTTAATCAATGTAATATAAAATAGAGACTGAAATAAATATGACCAATATAAGATAGCACAAGACTGGGGTAAAGCATAATAGGACATAGAGAGAGACTGGGGTAAAATACAAAATAGAGAGAGACTGAAGTAAAATTTGACCAATATAATACAAAATAGAGAGAGACTGAGGTAAAATTTGACCAATATAATACAAAATAGAGAGAGACTGAGGTAAAATAAAATATAAAATAGAGAGAGATTGAGATGATGATGGGAGTGACAGGGATGGTAAGAGGGGATAGGGATGACATAGGAGAGATGGAGATGGCATGGGATGGATAGATAGGATGGGGATGGCAAGAGAGAGATGGTATGGGAAGAATGGAATGACATGGGGAGGGGATGGCATGGGAGAAATAGAAGAGATGGCATTGGTGGGGTGGCATGGAAAAGATGGAATGGCATGGGAGGGGGATGGAACAGAAGGGAGGGGATGACATGGGAAGGATGGATCAGATATGGAATTGATTAAGTATACAAATTTGACCGCAGGTTCAGGGCCAATATGGAAATGTGGTGGGATGGGGATGGTATGGAAAGGAGGCGATGGCATGGAAAGGATGGAATGCATGAAATGGGAATGGCAAGGGAGGAGTGAGATGCAGAACTTGGCATGAAAGGGTTCGCATGAGAAGGATGGAATGAGATGGGGATAGCATGGGAGGGAGGGGGTGGTATGGGCAGTATGGAATGGCATGGGATGGGGATGGTATGGGAGGAGTGAGAGAAAGAGGATGGCATCCAAGGGGTGGCATGGGAAGGATGGGATGGAGATGGCATGAGAGGAAGAGGATGCCATGGGAGTGATAGGATGGAAAGGATGGAATGGCATGGGAAGGATAGGATGGGTGTCATGGATGAGATGATGGAATTGGTTAAGTATACTAATTTGACCAGAAATGTTTTGTGGGTCTCTGTTAGTGTGAAATTATTTTTTTCTGCCGTTAACTGCACGTGTATTCTTTCACTTTGTCATCCTTTTAACCAAATACTCCACCTGTAACGAGTTCTTTATGTTGTCAGATGCAAGATAAATGAGATGAGGTTTATTGCAGCTAAACTATTATGTACAGTACCTAGCAAACTATTTACTGAACCTGTCTCTAGGTATTACAGTTGCAGAGTGACTCTGGCTTTGAGTCACATAACTGCATCCTGGTACTTCATTTGTTAGCATACTGAGATCTCAAAGGGACATCACTCTGAAAGGCAATCATACAATATCCCCTTTCTTTCCAAAGATAAGTGTTGTATGCTATAAGTAAAACACAAAAAATTAGATAACAAAATTAGTTATACAGGATATAGATTATAAAATTTACAAGTATAGAAGCTGAAGAGTCCATGTATCATTTTGGTGGTTTGACAACTCTTCTAGATCTTGTTATGGTATAACCTTCTGGGGATGTGGAATTCACCCTTGGCTGTTTTTGGTTTGCAGGCATGGTGTCAATGTGTTGGTTGTTGTCCAATTGTTCCATCACTCCCTCATCATTAGATTGTGTTCTTTCGAGTCCACTATATGCATCTGGAGTATTGTACACTTTTCTTCGTTGGCTTCGGTTCCTTCTCAAAACTGCTCCACTAGATGTTGTAATCTCATAGGCCCAAGGCTCGCTGCATACTTTGGATACCTCTGCGGGTAACCATATTCTCATTGTGGGGTGTATGACCCTGACCTTTTGTCCTACGTGTAGCTGAGGTAGTTCTGCCCCTGCATAGCGTCATGCACCATCTTCATTATCCCCTGTTTCTTGAGCAGTGTACCCTGCATCTCAGAGAATTTGGACAGATGATGGCTTGGCAGAGTTGTTTGCAATTGTCTGGAAAACATGATCTCTGCTGGTGACATATCCATATGTGTAGCTCTGAGGTGGAGCATGGCAACATGAAAATCTTGTTTTGTTGTCCTACACTTCAGGATAAGTGATTTGACTGTGCGAACCATTCATTTGGCAAGACCATTAGATCTAGGGTAATGTGGTGAGGATGTCACATGGTTTACACCCCATTTGGTGCATATATCCCTGAAAGGTCTGCCCGTATACTGTGGCTCATTGTCAAATGATTTCTTCAGGTGCACCGAATAGACTGAATATGGCACTCAATAGGCTGAATTTTACCGGCACCTTGATGTCACAAGTCACAGCACGGGGGCCGGTAAAATGCTGCGGGGAGAGGCCCGCCTCGACCCGTGAAATGAGAAGGGCGTGCCGCATATTACTGGTGGTGGCGGGACCTCAGTACAGCCCCCCACCCCCCCCCCCCCCCCGCCGCACGGCGGCAGCACCACTATTAGCATATGGTAAAGAGTACTTACCTTTGTTGATTATGCAGCCCGCTGCCTCTCCACTGACACTTACGGATTTTTTGCTGAACGGGCAGCCGTCACATGCCACCCCGCTCATGATTTGAGAAGCCGGTGGGTCCTCAGAGGCAGAAGTTGTCTCCAGTGAAGGTAAGTTCTGTTATTCAGGGGTCTCACTCTGCATCACGGAATGGAGGGGGGATATTCAGGGGTCTAACTCTGCATTCTTAAAGGGAGGAGGGGGGGATACACAGGGTTCTCACTCTGCATTCTGGAAGGGAGTGGGTCTGGGATTACTGGAAGGAAAGCTGTGCTGGCATGAAGGGATGTACTGTGTACCATCCCTTCGTTAACAGTGTATGTTCTGTGTTTGTGAGGGAACAATGGCACACTAGGCACCTTGTGTGTGCGGAGGGTGCCAGAAAGGGCAGGAGCAATAAGGTTATATGGATGGTGGAGGCAATCGATTCAGCTGGTAGGATCTTGATGTGGTCATACTGTGCCACTCTGAGTGTTGGCCAAGATGGGCAATGCCATGGCACGTCACATAGCTGATCCAGGAAAGCAGCTGATGTACCCATCAACACTAATCCATGCCCTGTTAGGAACCTTCGAATACATGCAGGGTTCAATTTTATTTATCACAAGGAAATAGGTGTGGCTTATCCTACATTGTGTGATCCTCTGCTCATGAGGATCTGTATGCGCCAGAGGCAATACCAACAGGCAGGAGTGATCCATGTAGAGGCCCCCGGTCATGAGAAGCAGCCCCTAAGGGGAGCTCACCATTACGTTTGCCGTGCATCTACAGGCCCCACATGACAAGCCATCGGATGTCAGAGCACCAGTGTCAGAGGAGATTGCGCATATACAGAGGGTGGTGACACGTCTACGTACCCTGCTCAAGGATGACCTGCAGCCCATGGGCTCCAGTGGATATCCCATGCCTTTGTTCCTCATAGTGGCAGCAGTTCTCAAGCCGGACACCTCTGCAGCCTTTTAGGGGCCCACGAGAGACCTCTGTGGGGTCACACAGTCAGCAGTGCACCGCTGCATCAGGGAGGTCACCAATGCCCTGCACCGGAGTGTCAGTGAGTACATCTGCTTCAGGACAGACTCTCACAGCCAGGCCCAGAGGGCCATTGGTTCTGGCACCTTTGCCAGAGAACTATAGGTTGTAATGTTCATAGATTGCACTCATGTGGCCATCAGGCCTACTGCCAGGCTACCACCTGCAGACATCACCATTAAAGGAGCCCTCTCAATCTAGGTGAAGCTGGTATGTGAACACTGCAGATGCTTGCAGCGAATGTGTGACCGCTTCTCAGGCAGCTGCCATGACACCTGGGTCCTGGCTGCCACCACTGTTCACTGAACTGGCCCAGATGGAGCAGTGGCTTCTTGGAGATAAGAGCTATCCATTGCAGACATGGCTCCTGACACCAGTGAGAGACCTCACCACTGCTGCAGAGGAGAGATACAATGCCAGGCACTGAGATACATGAGCCACCATTGAGCAGGAGATTGGCATGCTGAAAGAGCACCTCCAATGCCTGTGTAGATAGGGTGATGCCCTGTACTATGGCTGAAAAGACCAGCTCCTTTCTTTTTTGCTCTGCACAACTCTGCACCCAATAGGGGCCAGGCCTGGCATGATGAGGATGGATGTCAACAGGATTCCTCCTCAGACTATGAGGACTGTGAGGGCCGACAACATGAAAGACTTATGGGAGGGTAGATGGCACTCAGGTTCTGCACACAGGGCTAGCAGTGAGGTAGGGGTGTATGGAAGTGGCTTATCAGACAAAGGCTGTCTGCTCCATAGGAACCGACATGAGCTCTGCACCACACATCACCCTCGCTCACCTGCTGTGCACCAGTCCACGTCTGCAGCATCCCTGTGTAAACCATTAGTGGCAGCAGCTGACTGAGCCAATGTCCATGTCACTGCATCCGTGGAAATGCTCATGAGTAATGGTGGCATGGCAATGGTGTTATTGCATACGTTGGCTCTTCTGAAGGGCATTGCCATTACATGCTGGCATACATCATTCACACATAGAAGAGGACACATGTTGCTGAGGAACATTTAGTGAAAGACGTATTTACATTGCTATGACACCTGCGCATTCCCATTTGTGTCAGCGTGTTCTGTGTAAACCTCTGTAATACCTTTTATGGTCTATTTAAGTCTCACATCGTGGAATGTGCACATTTAAGATTATTCACCCAGGCGCAGCACGCCTACAAGCAGGAATATTACACCTGAGTGGAAGAAGAGGATCGCAATTTCACAGGACACTGGGACGCAGCAGGGTGAGTATGTGGCAGCAAAGCAAAATGTGCTGGGGTCACTCAACCTGCTGGATTTTTGCAGCATTTTCTGCTTTTGCCAGATTGACAGCAGCTCCACTTTTCAACAATCAGATAAGTATTCTTTGACAGCTGTCGGGAAGCAGGTGCTGGGGCGCTTATATTAGGGCCCCAGCACCTGCTGCACAGCTGTCAAAAACTCTCGCTGCGCCGAATGTCCCGCCTCTCCCCACTTAATATGGGGAGGGCGGCTCGGCACCGTGGTTATAATGAGCCCCCATGCGTAATATCGCAAGGGCTCTGCGGCGGCCGCTAAATACGGGCACCCCGCTGAGTTGAAAGGGCACCGTGCAGCGCGGCGCCTGACTAAAATTCAGCCCAATGTGTCTGCAACGACCATGCTTGAAGTGTTTTTTACCTGTCTGACAATTGTAAATTTGGAGAAATAATTGGTGACTAAGATAAAGTCGTCTCCATTAACGGAAAAGGGATCAGTGGCGATTTTTGGACCGAGGGACTGATGGAATCTAGTGAGCGTGTAGAGGTTCTTTGTGTTGTTGTGGCTGGTGGCTCTGGCATGCCTCACACATTCTCATTGACCTTTCTATGTCACTGTTGATCCCTGGCCAATAAACAGTGTCTCATGCCAGTGATCTTGTTTGCTCTGTGCCCATATAGCCACGGTGAAGTTGTTACAAGATGCCCTCTCAGAGAGCTTTGGGCACAATCACTTGTTTTCCTTTGAAGGTGATGCCTCTTGAGACACTGAGTTCATCTTTATAAGGCCAAAAGCATCTGAGGGTTTCTGGCACCTCTTTTACCATGTCATGCCAACCTTCTATGATGACTTTCCACAGTCTTCAGTTTTTTATTTATTTATTCATGGGATGTGGGCATCTCTGGCTAGGCCAGCATTTATTGCTAATCCCTAATAGGGCGGCACAGTGGCGCAGTGGTTAGCACCGCAGCCTCACAGCTCCAGCGACCCGGGTTCAATTCTGGGTACTGCCTGTGTGGAGTTTGCAAGTTCTCCCTGTGTCTGCGTGGGTTTTCGCCGGGTGCTCCGGTTTCCTCCCACAAGCCAAAAGACTTGCAGGTTGGTAGGTAAATTGGCCATTATAAATTGTCCCTAGTATAGGTAGATGGTAGGGAAATATAGGGACAGGTGGGGATGTGGTAGGAATATGGGATTAGTGTAGGATTAGTTTAAATGGGTGGTTGATGTTCGGCACAGACTTGGTGGGCCGAAGGGCCTGTTTCAGTGCTGTATCTCTAAACTAAACTAAACTAATTGCCCTTGAGATGGTGGTGGTGAGCTGCCTTCTTGAACCGCTGCAGTCCATTTGGGGTAGGTATACCCACAGTGCTGTTCGGAAGGGGGTTCCAGGATTTTGACCCAGCGACAGTGAAGGAACGGCGATATAGTTCCAAGTCAGGATGGTGTTTGGTTTGGAGGGGGAACTTGTAGGTAGTGGTATTCCCATGCATTTGCTGCCCTAGTTCTTCTAGGTGGTAGAGGTCGCGGGTTTGCAAGGTGCTGTCTAAGGAGCCTTGGTGTGTTGCTGCAGTACATTTTGTAGTTGGTACACTCTGCTGCCACCGTGCATCGGTGGTAAAGGGAGTGAATGTTTGTGGATGGGGTGCCAATCAAGCGGGCTGCTTTGTCCTGGATGGTGTCGAGCCTCTTGAGTGTTATTGAGCTGCATCCATCCAGGCAAGTGGAGAGTAATCCATCACACTCCTCACTAGTGCATTGTAGACAGTGGACATGCTTTGGGGAGTCAGGAGGTGAGTTACTCGCTGCAGGATTCCTAGCCTCTGACCTGCTGTTGTAGCTACGGTATTTATATCGTTACTCCAATTCAGTTTCTGGTCAATGGTAACCCCCAGAATGTTGCTAGTGGGGGATTCAGCGATGGTAATGCCATTGAATGTCAAGGGGAGATGGTTAGATTCTCTCTTGTTGGAGATGGTCATTGCCTGGCACTTGTGTGGCATGAATGTTACTTGCCACTTATCAGCCCAAACCTGGATATTGTCCAGGTCTTGCTGTATTTCTACATGGACTGCTTCAGTATCTGAGGAGTCACGAATGGTGTTGAGCATTGTGCAATCATCTGCGAACATCCCCACTTCTGACCTTATGATTGAAGGAAGGTCATTGATGAAGCAGCTGAAGATGGTTGGACCTAGGACACTACCTTGAGGAACTCCTGCAGTGATGTCCTGGAGCTCAGATGATTGACCTCCAACAACCACAATCATCTTCCTTTGTGCTAGATATGACTCCAACCAGCGTAGAGTTTTCCCCCTGATTCCCATTGACTCCAGTTTTTTTAGGGCTCCTTGATGCCATACTCGGTCAAATGCTGCCTTGATGTCAAGGGTAGTCACTCTCACCTCACCTCTTGAGTTCAGCTCTTTTGTCCATGTTTGAACCAAGGCTGTAATGAGGTCAGGAGCTAAGTGGCCCTGGCGAAACCAAAACTGAGCGTCACTGAGCAGGTTATTGCTAAGCAAGTGCCACTTGATAGCACTGTCGATGATACCTTCCATCACTCTACTGATGATTGAGAGTAGGCTGATGGGGCGGTAATTGGCCAGGTTGGACTTGTCCTGCTTTTTGTGTACAGGACATACCTGGGCAATTTTCCACATTGCCAGGTAGATGCCAGTGTTGTAGCTGTGCTGGAACCTTGGCTAGGTGTGCGGCAAGTTCTGGAGCACAGGTCTTCTGTATTATTGCCGGAATATTGTCAGGGCCCATAGCCTTTGCAGTGTCCAGTGCCTTCAGTCATTTCTTGATATCACGTGGAGTGAATCGAATTGGCTGAAGTCTGGCATCTGTAATGCTGGGGACTTCAGGAGGAGGCCGAGCTGGATCATCAACTTGGCACTTCTGGCTGAAGATTATTGCAAATGCTTCAGCCTTATCTTTCGCACTGATGTGCTGGGCTCCTCCATTGTTGAGGATGGGGATATTTATGGAGCCACCTTCTCCAGTTAGTTGTTTAATTGTCCACCACCATTCACGGCTGGACGTGGCAGGACTGCAGAGCTTAGATCTGATCCGTTGCTTATGGGATCGCTTAGCTATGTCTATCGCATGCTGCTTATGCAGTTTGGCACGCAGGTAGTCCTGGGTTGTAGCTTCACCAGGTCGACACCTCATTTTGAGGTATGCCTGGTTCTGCTTCTGGCATGCCCTCCAACACTCTTCATTGAACCAGGGTTGGTCTCCCAGCTTGATGGTAATGGTAGAGTGGGGGCTATGATGTGCCATGAGGTTACAGATTGTGGTTGAGTGCAATTCTGCTGCTGCTGATGGACCACAGTGCCTCATGGATGCCCAGTTTTGCATTGCTAGATCTGTTCGAAATCTATCCCATTTAGCACGGTGGTAGTGCCACACAACACGATGGAGGGCATCCTCAATGTGAAGGCGGGACGTCGTCTCAACAAGGATCGTGCGGTGGTCACGCCTACCAATACTGTCATGGATGAATGCACCTCTAGCGAGCAGATTGATGAGGATGAGGTCAAGTATGTTTTTCCCTCTTGGTTCCGTCACCACCTGCCGCAGACCCAGTCTAGCAGCTATGCAAGGAGAGAGAAAAAGAAAGAATATTCCAAAAAGAATGCGAAGAAAGAGAGTTGAGGTGGCTTGAGTTAACTAGGGGTTGACAGAGTAACTCCAGTGAAAGCATGGCCAATATGGAGGATCATAATTCAGGGCTGGGTACAAAATTGTTAAAACTAGCTCAACTAATTGCAAAATTCAATGAGTAAGATGTGGAAGATTTTTTGTGTCTTTTGAGAAACTGGCAAGGCAGCTAACATGGCCAGCTGAGACGTGGTCTTTTTTTAATACAAAGCAAGCTAACTGGAAAAGCCCATGAGATTTATTCCTTGTTGCCAGATGAGAGCTCATCAAATTATGAACTGACAAAAAATGCTATCCTCGGGCCATATGAATTAGTACCTGAAGCCTACCGCCAAAAGTTTAGAACCCTCAAAAAGCAAGCTAATCAAACTTATCTGGAGTTTGAAAGAAGTAAGCAGCTGGCTTTTGACCAGTGGCTGAAGGCTTTAAAAATACAGCTCAGCTATGAGAATCTCAGAGAAGTAATTCTGTTTGAGGAATCTAAAAACTCTCTCCCATTCTTAATAAATTCTCTTAATTGGAGCTGATCATAGAGTGATATAGCACTGAAACAGGCCCTTTAGTCCACCAAGTCTGTGCCAACCATCAACCACCCATTTATACTCATCGTACATTAATCCAATTTGCCTATAAACCTGCAAGTCTTTGGCTGTGGGAGGAAACCGGAGCACCTGGCGGAAACCCACGCGGTCATAGGGAGAACTTGCAAACTCCACACAGGCAGTACCCAGAACCGAACCGGGGTTGCTGGAACTGTGAGGCTCCAGTGCTAACCACTGCGCCACTGTGCCACCCATGTATTGTCGATGAGAATGAAAAGCCACTATATAAACCTAATTTAGAAAGTTTATGCACAGACACAAGACAGACAAATTATTTCATTCTTGTATAAGGTTCACACAAAAAAACAAATGTGGCAAAATCGATGACTGCTGGTGCCCAAAGAGTAAAATTGGGGTATATTGAAACTCAGTAGACTTGAAATGCAACACTTCAAAAGAACATAAATTAGATTGCAGAATCTATTTCATACAGATATTATAATCTAATTCGCTATTGAAAAGGACAAAGCAACCCACTTGATTGGCACCCCATCCACCACCTTAAACACTCACTCACACCACCACTGACGCACAGTGGCAGCAGTGTGTACTACATACACTGGAGCAACTCACGCCGCTTTTCAAAAGCGCCTTCTAGACCCGCAACCTAGGATAAGGAAAACAGATGCATGGGAACACCACCATCTGCAAGTTGTCCTCCAAGCCACACCACCTTGACTTGGATATAGTCATCCCTTCACTGTCGCTGGATCAGAATCCTGGAATTCCCTCCCAAACAGCACTGTGGGTGAAATCTAGCATTTTCCATATTTTTTCAGGATCGTTCTGGTCTCTTCAGATAAGTCAGAGGTGTTGATTCTGTGTATTTCCTCATTTCCAACTGCTATGAATATTTTTAGAGCCTGTTTCTCTGGTTCTACAATCACTTGGTCTGCAAAGCATAACTGCATTCTTTGTTTGAAAAGTTTGAATTCAGATAGGGTATCCATGGCCTTCCAGGTCATGCTAGGAAATTTGGTATCCGTCTTCCTGCTGTTCTTTTGCTTAAAACTTGCTTCAAGTCTTGTTCTGTGACTCTGCGCTGTTTCCCCTTTAAGAAACGCTCTGTTGTTTAAACTAGCTGCTTGGATTGAGAAGAGCATCTGTGTGACAGTGCTTGAAGCTTGTCTGTCTGCACAGCTGTTCAATAATCAGTTCAGTCAAGAGGTTTTTTGCAGCACTTAAGCTTGTCTGTTTACACAGCTGTTCAGTAGTCAGTTCAATTGCTTTTTTTGGCTAGAGTTTGTTTATGTTCTTCACGCTCGAGTAGTTGAATGAGTTTTTTTAACTTTGGCTGCTTGAATGGAGACTCTGCAGTGATTGGGGGTATCCCGCGCTTTTTGCAATCAGACTACTCCTGTAATGGCGCCGACCTCAATCAGCCTGGGAGAGATGTCGGGTCTTCCCTTTTTTTTTTAATAAAGTCTTTAGAAAAAAATCAATCTTTTAAGTACTTCAAACCTTGCTTTTTTTAAAATCAGTATCCTTCGACCGTTGGCACAGTGACTCACCCAATTTATATTCAGCCTGTCGTTCTGAGCTCTCTTCTACAGCTGGAGTTAAGTCCTTTCTTCTGTCCAGTAGTTCTGTTGAACTTTCTATCTTTTGACTGTAGGAAGGGTCGTTTTCGGAGCCGTTTTACCTGTGATCTTCAGCTTAGACTTTGTCTTCTCACCACAGCTGCCACCATGTAATGAGTTCTTTATGCAGCCTGATGCAACATAAATGAGATGATTGGAGTCCAGCTGGTTGAAGATCTCAAACAGGTTTATTGCAATTATGTGGCAATGCCATTTCAAGAGGATGTGCCTTTAAGCCAGTTTGGTGACTCGTTCCCAGCTTAACTGCCACCTTTATTGAGTTGTAAACACTCTCCAACATTATTGTTGCTAATACACCAGGCAGCCAGGATTGCCAAATTGCCTCATCCAGGGCCCTGTTTTATCCATGAGTATTAATTAGCAGCTGCCAATACTCCTGCCTTTTCCTCTTTGCACAGCAGTCAGAGCAGTCTTCATTTCCTGTCATTCACTGCCTCTTCTGAAAGTAATCAGCAGCTGGCAAATGCTGATATGCTTCTGTCTGGAGCCTGTTCTGTGCTGCTACTTAAGTAAAGCTTCAAATGCAGACTGCAATTTGAAACAGGTTCTGTGCTGATTGGACCTTGTTGAACTTGGGCCAGCTACTTAGAAAAGAAGAGCATGATTCCAATTGCTCCATCTTCTCACTCTCTGGCATACACAATAGTGAGGGTGAGGAGTGGGGATTGTATCAAAGGTTTATCTGCTAAATGACAAGGAGACTGCAAGGTAACTTCCTGGAAATGTTTCAAAGTTCTGAAGGAAGTGGACCAAGTTGGTCGAGTTGACTTGTCGACCATGGTAAAGGATTCAAATTCGGCTTACAATGAGGAAGTTAGGAGTCAAAAGAGACGTAGAGCGCAAATCTTTTCACCCAAAACAATAGCCTATTTACAGAATAAGTCACAGAAATGGTATTGAGGTGGGCAGTGTAAGTTGGTTCAAGAGACAAGTGGGTAATTTCTACTTTGTGCGACACTGTGAAACGGCGATCGTCAATTCCAGCCCATCTTACAGCTCTCCTGATTTTTATTCATATTGACTTCAATGCAAATAAATATCGAGAGCAATGTAAAACATACTGCTGACTCGCTGTCACCCATTTTACTGTATCGCACAAAGGTCTATTCCATATAGTCTGGAGAAAGAGGAGATTGAAGGGTATTATTGGAATATAAGTAGTTGGAGTGGATTTATCAGAAAGAACTAGGCTTGTAGTTAGTGCTTCTGAATATTGCTCTGCCCAGGAGTTTCTGATTAAAGCATTGTAATATAAAAATGATTTGAACTTGGTGGGATAGGCATCACAGCATTGTTCGTTTGAGCTGAACGGCTGGTGCTGATTCGCAATGTCCATTTACGCATTACAAATGTGACTTCTAACGCTTGATAGTTTCCTGCACTCAGACTGGATGTCGGCCCTCAGTGCTGACACTGAGTGAAGGCACCAGGTTCCTTCAGAGGTTCATATTGGCAGCTCCATTCGGTGCCACATTTAAAGTTGCAGCAACATCCGGGTCCGACTCTCATACCAGGGGCCAAACCTGAGCCCTGCACATTTATCTCAGACCAGAAACTCAGATCCTGAGCTGCTCTGTCAGTTACTACAGAATTAATCCACTGTAATATGTAGCTTGCCATTGCCATTCACTGGCCCTTCCTTCAACACACAGTATCTTGCAATAATATAGAGACAGGGTAGGCCTGGAGGGCCCATCTAGCCTACCCTTCTGAACCTCCCATCAGTTTCTTTAAGTGGTCTGCAACCAGCACAACCTAATCCCCTTTCCTAATAGGACTTCATTCAGTTCTTTTTTGAACATTGCCATTTCCTAGTAGTCTGCTGCACCTTTTTTTCACCTTTGTAGTCACAGAATCACAGAATTGTTTCAGCACAGAAGGAGGCCATTCAACCGGTCGTGTCTGCGCTGGCTCTCCGAAAGAACAATTTACTGGTGGCACTCTCCAGTCTTCTCCCTGTAGCCCTGCACATTCTTCGCTCTTGAATGCCGTGAATGAACCGATCACACACTCAGGCAGTGCATTCCAGATCCTAACCACTTGCTGCGTGAAAAAGCTTTTCCTCATGTCGCTATTGCTTCTTTTGCCAATTAACTTTAATCTGTGCCCTCTTATTCTCGATCCCTCCACAAATGGGAACAGTCTATCTATCTACCCTGTCCAGACCCCTCATGATTTTGATTACCTCTTTCGTATCTCCTCTCAACTTCTCTTCTCCATAGAAAGCAGTCCCATCTTCTCCAATCTATCCATGTAAATTAAGTTTCTCATCCCTGGAACCATTTTCGTGAACCTTTTCTACACTCTCTCCAATGCCTTTGCATCTTTCCTAATGTGTGGTGCCCAGAACTGGACACAATACTCCAATTGAGGCCAAACCAGTGTTCTATGCATGTTTAGTGTAACTTCCTTGCTTTTGTACTCTATGCCCCGATTAATCAACCTGTCCTGCCACCTTCAATGATTTATGCGCATATACACCCAGGTCCCTCTGCTCCTGCACCTCCTTTAGAATTGCACCCTTTATATTGTCTCTCCGCTTTCTTCCTACCAAAATGAATCACTTCACACTTCTCTGCATTAAATTTAATTTGCCACTTGTCCACCCATTTCACCAACCTGTCTATGTCCTTGGCCCCACACTGCTCGCTTCTATCTCCATCCCAAAATTCACAAACATGACTGTCCCAGTACACACATCATTTCAGCCTGTTCCTGCCCCACTGAACTTATTTCCTCCCATCTTGACTCTATTTTTCTCCCCTTGTCCAGTTTCTTCCCACCGACACCCGTGACTCTTCTGACGCTCTACATCATTTCAACAATTTCCAGTTTCCTGGCCCTAACCGCCTCCTCTTCACTATGGACATCCAATCCCTCTACACCTCCATGCCCCACCAGGACGGTCTGAGAGCTCTCCGTTTCTTTCTTGAAAAGAGGCCCAACCACTCCCCATCCACCACCACCATCCTCCGCCTGGCTGAACTTGTTCTCACATTGAACAACTTTTCCTTCAACTCCACTCACTTCCTCCAAATAAAAGGTGTTGCTAGGGTACCCACATGGGTCCAAGTTACGCCTGTCTTTTTCTGGGGTATGTCGAACATTCCATGTTCCAGTCCTACTCAGGCTCCTCTCCCAACTCCTTTTCCTGTACATTGATGACTGTATCAGTGTAATTTCCTGCTGTCGCCCCAACCTGGAAAACTTTATCAATTTTGGTTCCAATTTCCACCCTTCTCTTAACTTCACATGGTCCATCTCCGACACTTCCCTTCCCTTCCTCGACTTCTCTGTCTCCATCTCTGGGCGTAAGCTGTCCACTAACATTCATTATAAGTTCACTGGCTCCCACAGCTACCTCGAATACACTTCCTCACACCCTGCCTCCTGTAAGGACTCCATTCCATTCTTCCAGTTTTTCTGTCTCCATCACATCTGTTCTAATGATGCAAACTTCCACAACAGCGCTTCTGATATGTCTTCCTTTTTCCTCAACCGAAAATGCCTCCACCTCACTGTGGTTGACAGGGCCGTCGACCATGTCCGACCCATTTCCCGCACTTCTGCCCTCACCCCTTCCTCTCCTCCCACAACCGCGACAGGATTCCCTTTGTCCTCACGTTCCACCCCACCAGCCTTCACAGCCAATGGATCATCCTCTGCCATTTCCGGCACCTCCATCATGATGCCACCACAAAACACATCCTCCACTCACCCGCCCCCCCCCATCAGCATTCTGAAGGGAATGTTCCCTCCACGACATCCTGGTTCACTTCTCCATCACCCCGACACCTCATCCCTTTCCCACGTCACCTTCCTGTGCAATCGCAGGAGATGCAACACCTGCTCTTTTACCTCCTTTCTCCTCACCATCCAAGGCGTCAAACATTCCTTCCAGGTGAAGCAGCGATTTACTTGTACTTCTGTCAATTTAGTATACTGTATCTGCTGCTCACAATGCGGTTACCTCGACAGTGGGGAGACCAAATGCAGATTGGGTGACCGCTTTGCGGAACATCTTCGCTCAGTCCGCAAGCATGACCCCGCGCTTCCGATTGTTTGCCATTTTAATGCACCACCTTGCTGTCACACCCACATTTCTGTCCTTGGCCTGCTGAAGTGTTCCAGTGTAGCTCAATGCAAGCTTGAGGAACACTACCTCATCTTCCGATTAGGCACTCTACAGCCTTCTGGACTCAACATTGAGTTCAACAGTTTCAGAGCATGACTGCCATTTTGATTTTGTTTTTTAATCATGTGCCAGTCTTAAACTTGTTTTTCATGCTTTTGCTTTCGATCAGAGCTGTTCATTATTCTGCCATTAACACTCTGTCTGGATAAACACTTTGCCTTTTACTATAACTTAACTATAACTTTACTATAACAGCCCAGTCTCAGCCTGTCATGGATGAGCTGGACGAACAGCCAACAAAATCGGAACTCAGTGATGCCATTGATTCTCTAGCCAGTGGAAAAGCCCCTGGGAAGGACAGCATTACCCCTGAAATAATCAAGAGTGCCAAGCCTGCTATACTTACAGTACTCTACGAACTGCTTTGCCTGTACTGGGATGAGGGAGCAGTACCACAGGACATGCACGATGCCAATATCATCACCCTCTATAAGAACAAGGGTGACCGCGATGACTGCAACAACTACCGTGGAATCTCCCTGCTCAGCATAGTGGGGAAAGTCTTCGCTCGAGTCACTTTAAACAGGCTCCAGAAGCTGGTTGAGCGTGTCTACGCTGAGACACAGTGTGGCTTTCGAGCAGAGAGATCCACCATTGACATGCTATTCTCCCTTCGCCAGCTACAGGAGAAATGCCGAGAACAACAGATGCCCCTCTACGTTGCTTTCATTGATCTTACCAAAGCCTTTGACCTCGTCAACAGACGTGGTCTCTTCAGACCACTAGCAAAGATCGGGTATCCACCAAAGCTACTAAGTATCATCACCTCATTCCATGACAAGATGAAAGGCACAATTCAGCATAGCGGCGCCTCATCAGATCCCTTTCCTATCCTGAGTGGCGTGAAACAGGGCTGTGTTCTCGCACCTACACTGTTTGGGATCATCTTCTCACTGCTGCTCTCACATGCGTTCAAGTCTTCAGAAGAAGGAATTTTCCTCCACACAAGACCAGATGGCAGGTTGTTCAACCTTGCCCGTCTAAGAGCGAAGACCAAAGTACGGAAATTCCTCATCAGGGAACTCCTCTTTGCTGACGATGCTGCATTAACATCTCACACTGAAGAGTGTCTGCAGAGACTCGTCGACAGGATTGCGGCTGCTTGCAACGCAATTGGCCTAACCATCAACCTCAAGAAAACGAACATCATGGGACAGGACGTCAGAAATGCTCCATCCATCAATATCGGCGACCAAGCTCTGGAAGTGGTTCAAGAGTTCACCTACCTAGGCTCAACTATCACCTGTCTCTCGATGCAGAAATCAACAAGCGTATGGGAAAGGCTTCCACTGCTATGTCCAGACTGGCCAAGAGAGTGTGGGAAAATGGCGCACTGACACGGAACACAAAAGTCCGAGTGTATCGAGCCTGTGTCCTCAGTGCCTTGCTCAATGACAACGTATGTCAGCCAAGAGCGACGTCTCAATTCATTCCATCTTCGTTGCCTCTGGAGAATCCTTGGCATCAGGTGGCAGGACCGTATCTCCAACACAGAAGTCCTCAGGTTGGCCAACATTCCCAGCATATACACCCTACTGAGCCAGCGGCGCTTGAGATGGCTTGGCCATGTGAGCCGCATGGAAGATGGCAGGATCCCCAAAGACACATTGTACAGCGAGCTCGTCACTGGTATCAGACCCACCGGCCGTCCATGTCTCCGCTGTAAAGACGTCTGCATACGCGACATGAAGTCTTGTGACATTGATCACAAGTCGTGGGAGTCAGTTGCCAGTGATCGCCAGAGCTGGCGGACAGCCATAAAGGCGGGGCTAAAGTGTGGCGAGTCGAAGAGACTTAGCAGTTAGCAGGAAAAAATATAAAAGCGCAAGGGGAGAGCCAACTGTGTAACAGCCCCGACAACCAATTTTATCTGCAGCACCTGTGGAAGAGTCTGTCACTCTAGAATTGGCCTTTATAGCCACTCCAGGTGCTGCTTCACAAACAACTGACCACCTCCAGGCGCTTACCCATTGTCTCTCGAGACAAGAGGCCAAAGAAGAAGATAACTTTGCCTTTTCTTTCATGACATCTTTGTCATTTAATCTTCCTGCTCTCCACCCTATCACAGACCTTCCCTTTTGTTTTTCTTGCCCCCCCTCCCCCCTTTCACTTGCCTTTGCCAGTTCTGATGAAAGGTCACATCTGAAATATTAACTCAGTTTCTCTCTCCACGCATCCTGCCCGACCTTCTGAGTATTTCCAACACTCTCTGTTTTTTTGTCCTTTTGAAATTCTAAACTGCCCTCCTCAATGCTCACAATGTTTCCAAGTTTTGTATCATCCGCAAATTTTGAAATTGTGCCTTGTACACCAAGGTCTAGGTCAATAATAGTAAAAACAAGCTGCCTAAATTTTTCATTTTTCTTTGATATCCTTCACTTTAAATTGTATCACTTCATCCTTGAAAAGAACTTTCCTGAATCCAAATTGTCTTGTTCAATTCACAGTCACTTGTAACATGTTTGGCAAGAACAGCTGACTTTGAACCTGAGGTTCCCAAATCTTTCCAAGACTGCGGTTTTTGTTCCTGTCGTCTGGGTCTGTTGTAGATTAATTGATGGAGATTGATTCCTCTGATTAGTCAACAACTCCATTATTGTTGTGTCATGTGACTACCAGGATGGTAGGAGGAGACCTATCCCCAGGTCCGCATGTTCTTATCATCTTGTTGACAAGGACACAAAGCCTAATGCAGTGGTTTCATAGTTTCCTGTATTCTATCTGCAATCTCCATCCCACTTCCAGGAAACTAGCTCCACCAAGACTACTTTCAGAACTTTTTATTTTGTGCAGTTTTAGTCTCCTTATTTGCCTTAGAGGGCAAATGAAGATTCACTGGATTGATTCCTGGGGTGAGAGGACTGTCCTATGAGGAGAGATTGAGTAGAATGGTAGGCCAAGAGAGACCTGTCACGCCAGCCTCCATATGAGGTTGGGGAGGCCATCCTGGTGAGAGGAGTGTCCTGAACCCTGAGAAGAATCAATCAAAAATCTAATTTAAAAAAAAGTGGGTCTGCCCCCTTACAAAGAGATGCTGGATGGGTTCTTGTGGGATGGAGGTAACTGAGGCCTGAGACTCTTCCCAAATGCAGGCAGATGGCAGACAATCCAGTTTCATGGTGCCCGTGGGCACCAGTGGTATGCCAGTATTGATGTTGATGCTCCATGGAAACGAGGTATTCTCCCACAGCCCCTGCAAACTCTGATGGGCTCAGTACCCAAGGGCACCAGCAGGCACAGTCCCAATGTACATGTTGGGATTGTGGCTTGTGGGTTATCAAGGCCAGGTTCTTTTTACAACCATGCTGGGATTGACAATGTATAAATGGACCATCTGAACTCCTCGATCAAGGTCCTTGTTGGGCTCTGCCCAAGCTAATGTAATTTATTTCTGTTCTGACCAAGTCTCCGGTCCTGTGAGGATGAGCCCATGACCAAAGAGCTCCCCAAAGCACCATAGCTTGCTGCACCTTACCAATGTAAATTGCCCAACGTTTAGGGATTTCAAACTGAGCAATATGATTTTAATAATTAAGTTCCATTAGCTCCCTGGTTGCAATCAAATTCACCAGTGCTGTGGTGAGCTCACCAAGGAAACAACGATGCTAAAGGATTCAGGAAGGAACTGCTAATGAAGAGACAAGGGCATTGAAATTAGCCCTGGGACTGAACCAAGAAGATCGATGGAAATTGGTCTTCAGGCCTCATTAATATACCCTGGATAAGCTGCCGGGTCTCATCGAGCCGCCACAGGTAGCTCACCCGAGTTATAACACCAATGTTGGACTGCCTGCTTCATTGGCAAAGTTCCACTGGTAAATCCTGGAGTTCTTTAACAAAAACAAATCAACTTGTTGACTTTGGTGATTGCTGCTAAAGAATCCTGAGCTGAAGAGAGCCAAGGCTTGGCCGACTTATCATCAATTAATTTCTCAATGTGGTCCTTTAACTTGATCTAGGCCTTTAATATACATATCAACGGAGTCTAATGCCTATTTTAGGCATCCAAATGGAACGCCTGATAAAAAGACCGCCTCGAATTTAGCAGTGTGTCCAATGCCTGTGCAGAATGGGCGCAGGTCATCCCACTGCAAAATTGGTATGCTCTGCACCCGTTTTGCAACCAATGAATAGGCACACCGCATACCAATTTCTACTCCATCATGGACCCAAGATGTTCAATATGTAAGAACAGTTGGATGTTAATCTCCTTTCCACAATGTATTTGAATCTGGGATGTTTTTTCTTGTGTTCAGGCCTGTGGCGAAGGTCAGTCAGCCAGAGAAGGAGCCCAGTGCTTCTACTGTGTGGCAGCAGATAGAGCATGGTGTGATCTGTAACTGAATATCTCCACATACCTATGGTCTAGGGACCTATTCTTCATGCTGCATGATGGCTACTTTCCTTTCCCAACAGAAAAGATATCATAACTTGAGAAGGAAAGGTCTTCATCCAGCTGTACAGTATTAGTCTGACTGTTGTTTGGCAGAGGTTTGAAGCTAAGGACTTAAAGGATAATAAATAGAAGAGTATAACACCTTAAGATAAATTCACTGATCCCCATGCTCCTTGCAGGAAGCCACACTCAAAGATGATCGAGGGTTTAACCTAGGGCTGATTCTCCAACTCACACTCCCTTTCAGCAGGAGTCCCTGCTGGCAATGTGAGATTGTTCAGCTTGTATTTAGATGTAGGAACGCTGCATGAGATCCCAGTAGGTAGAGCCTTGCGCACATAATCTAGGTTGATACTCCATAACAGTACTGAGGGATGTTGCAATAACAGAGGTGTCATCTTTTGGACGAGATGTTAAACTGATGTCCTCTCAGGTGGATGTAAAAGATCCCATGTCAAAATTGGAAGAAGAGCAGTGTAGTTCGCCCTGGTAACCTGGTCAATATTTATCCCTTAACCAATATCACTGAAACAGATTATCTGGTCATGATCCTATTGCTGTTTATGAGAGCTTTCTGCATGCAAACTGCCTGACGTGTTTCCTACATTACAACAATGACTACACTTCAAAAGTACTTCATTGGCTATATAGCACTTTGGGACATCTTGAGGTCATGAAAGTTGATATATAAATGTAATTGGACAAGTATTAACTAATCAGAGAGAGCCAACAGGGATTCGTAAAGAATATGTCATGTCGAACCAACCTATTTGAATTTTTTGATGTTCCCAACATGGTAGATAAGGGAGTGTCGATGGATGTTATTTATATGGAGTTCCAGAAGGCATTTGATAAGGTTCCACACAAGCAACTGTCAACAAAAATAAAAGTGCATGGAATCAGAGGCAACCTATTGGCCTGGACAAGGAATTGCATAGGAAGGAGGAGGCAGAGTGTAGGGATAGTGGGTATGTACTCCAAATTGCAGGATGTGACTAGTCATGTCCAGCAGGGATCTACACTGGATCCTCAGGTTTTCATTATGTTAATGACTTAATAGAAAGCCGTACATTCAAATTTGCTTAACACACTAAGTTAGGTGGCACAGTAAGCAGTGTAGATTGGAGCAGAAAGCTCCAGCGACCCGGGTTCAATTCTGGGTACTGCCTGTGTGGAGTTTGCAAGTTCTCCCTGTGTCTGCGTGGGTTTTCGCCGGGTACTCCGGTTTCCTCCCACCACCAAAAGACTTGCAGGTTGGTAGGTAAATTGGCCATTATAAATTGCCCCTAGTATAGGTAGGTGGTAGGGGAATATAGGGACAGGTGGGGATGTAGTAGGGATATGGGATTAGTGTAGCATTAGTATAAATGGGTGGTTGATGGTCGGCACAGACTCAGTGGGCCGAAGGGCCTGTTTCAGTGCTTTATCTCTAAATAAAAATAAAAATAAATAAAGTTGCAAAGGGACATTGATAGATTAAGTGAGTGGGCAAAACTGCAGCAGATGAAGTTCAATATTGTACTCAATATTGTTCAACACAGTACTCCAGGTGCAGCCTCACCAACACCCTGTACAGTTGTAACAAGACTTCCCTATTTTTAAACTCCAACCTCCTAGCAATAAAGGCCAAAATTCCATTTTCCTTCTTAATTACTTGTTGCACCTACATGCTAACTTTTTGTGTTACATGCACAAGAACACCCAGATCCCTCTGTGCTGCACTTTTTTGAAGTCTCTCTCCATCTACCCTGTCAAGCCCCCTCAGAATCTTGTTCTATTCTGGTTCATTGTTGAATCTGTTCAATTCATTGTTGAATCTGTTCAAATTAGGGCCTCTCTTAGCACTTTTATATCTTTCGGGACTACTGCTAGATCTCCCTTGCACATTATTGGAGGCTCTTTCTCCTGTACGTGATCGCTTCCTTTTGCAAGAGTCACTTCCAAACCCACTATTAGAACTTGTACTGTGCTTTCTTACCCTCCACTCTTTCACCTCGTTCTGCCAGTCCATGGACCTTGCTTCTTGGCCATCATGTTGAGTATTTAACCAATATTTAAACATGCCTGTAGATTTTCCTGCACATCCCACAATTGTTGCATCCCTCCATTTATTAGACCCCTCTGGAATATATGTTACCCGAGTATCTTCTCGAGGCAACTGTCGTTTGGATGCGATAGCTCTTTCTTGAGGGTCATGATCCTTCACATTACGATCAAACCCTTGATCTACCTCATTCTGTTCCTCAGGACATTCATCACAAAACTCATGAGTATTTGAGGTACAAGGTGCCTTGTTTCCCTCTATTAACTGCTCAGATTCTAAGATTTTGTAATCAACCCTGATCAATCGTGAGAAATGGACCTTAACAGTTTGATTTCCATGCTTGATAACCACTATCTTACCATCACAACCTTACCAGGGCCCTTTGACCTTATGGACTTGGGGCACCAGCTAAGTTTCTGACTGATAGTGGAGGAGAATTTGCCAAAGACGAGTTCAGAGACAAGTGTGAAAACATGAAGATTATGGTTATGAATACTGCAGCTGAAAGTCCTTTCAGCAATGGGCTCTGTGAAAGGAATCAAGTAGTTGATGAAATGCTGCATAAAATCTTAGCTGATTTAATCTCCTGAATTAAATTCTGCCTCAGATGGCCTTATACGATGCTTCAGAGCTCTCCGAATTTTCTCAGAGACCTCAGCCTTGTTGAAAGCCCCGCATGTAAAGCATTCAAATATGCAGAAAAAATGGAACTAATTGTAGTACCTTTGAGAGCAGGAGGGCTGTCGCACAGGGCAGTGGCGCAGTGGTTAGCACCGCAGCCTCACAGCTCCAGGGACCCGGGTTCGATTCTGGGTACTGCCTGTGCGGAGTTTGCAAGTTCTCCCTGTGTCTGCGTGGGTTTCCTCCGGGTGCTCCGGTTTCCTCCCACATGCCAAAAGACTTGCAGGTTGATAGGTTAATTGGCCATTATAAATTGTCACTAGTATAGGTAGATGGTAGGGAAATATATAGAGACAGTTGGGGATGTGACAGGAATATGGGATTAGTGTAGGATTTGTATAAAATGGGTGGTTAATGGTCGGCACAGACTCGGTGGGCCGAAGGGCCTGTTTCAGTGCTGTATCTCTAAAAAAAAAAAAAAAAGGCAATTTGGGATTCCGCCCATCGATCAATTGATAGGGATGAAATCTTCCAACCATCTGAAACGAATTCTCCGCATGAACTGCCCATGCCAGGATATTTGTCAACTTGCAGTTTGGCTGGTCAGCTAAGATTTTATGCAGCATTTCATCAACCACTGCATGATTCCTTTCATGGAGCCCATTGCTGAAAGGACTTTCAGCTGCAGTATTCATAACCATAATGTTCATGTTTTCACACATGTCTCTAAACTCATCATTGGTAAATTCCCCTCCATTATCAGTCAGAAACTTAGCTGGTGCCCCAAGTAAAGTCACTATCCATTTCTCCACGATTTTTTCCATTATCACCCTTTTGTTCTTGCTGTTCATTATTATGGAAAGACTAAATCTAGTTGCTAGGTCTATAAAATGTGGAATGAAAATATTCTTGTATTTGTCCCATACCTTTAAATCCATGGCAACTACCTCGTTAAAGTCACATGCCAATGGAAGGCTGACAATAAAACATGATTGTGTCCTCCGATACATTTAACAGATTTCACACTTTTCATAAATCTCTTCTATTATCCTTGTATACGCTTCATCAATCACACCTGCATCCTTTAGCAGGGTTTTAAATCTTTGACAAGAAGGGTGAGCAAATTCTCTGTGTAACTTTAAGGCAATTTGCTTTTAATCTCTCTGATTCTTACCTGATGCCATTAATACTTCTCTAACACTCTGACTAGAAACATCAGGTTTTGTTAAAGGGATACAATAATGCCCTGACTGGGTAAACTGCAAATTCATTGACTTTCCAAAAACAATGCCTTATCATGCTCCATATCAAGTTTCATTTGTGCCTTTTTCATTGAAGGCTTACTCAACAGTAAAGGTATCTCACTGGAGACTATATCAGGACTGATAAAGTTGCTTACCCCAGCTATTTTTACATGGAATTACAACTCTCTTCAGTGACTTCAATGTGTTGTCATCACCAAACTGAAGCTGATTGTACTATTATACTCCTTCACTTTGCGTCAATCCTTACTGCTAAGTGAATCCAGATAACGTTGTAACCAATCATACTGTCGACGTGCAAGCACTATCTAATACAGCACAGTTGAATGAAGCCATAACTAACACAGTTATCACAGGACTGAAACTCCTTGTGACTGATACAATTCATTCAGGTTCTTCAGTAGCTTCCTGTTCTCCCTCAGAATTCTTTGCGTTGCATATTATTTCGAGGACTCTGCCCCTATGCTTTGGGCAATTCATTGCATAATGATACTTTGAGTTAAATCTGAAGCACCTATTAACTGTTGCTTGGGCATTCCTGGGATTCATTTGCCTATGATTGCTGTTCCAATTCTGTCTTCCAGTGTAATAGTCAGACCTGCTAAAGGTGCTTTCATCCTCATTCCTCCTGTCTTTAACTCTTCCATTGTACTTATGCCTGTGTCCAGTATCTGGACCATTTCGAAATGTAGTAAACATTGAGTCTTCCATTCTTTGTGTCACCACAGAATGCCCTGTTTGGTTTACCACAGCTGCAGGAAATGACTGTTTCCCCAGGCATTTCTTTAAGGTAGCAGACATTTGATCCAATAGGGAGTCTTTGTCTAAGAACCAAACCCCAGTCAAAACCAGGAGCCTATCCATATGTGACACCCTAGCACAATATCTAGCAATTTAAATGCTAGCAGTGGACCAGGGATCTCCAAATTGAATTTCCTCAATCTTCCATATGTCTGTTAAAATTCATGATATATTCTCCCATTGAATAACCACCTGTTTTCCGAAATCTATCTAAGTTTAGCCATGCCTTATACGTGTCCAATAGGTCATCTTTGTCGTAAATTTCATCCAAGAATTCTAAAAGAGGATCCAACCCTTCATCAGTATCCAACTGATGAGCATCCAGTTCACAAAACACTTAACTTCCTTTGGTAGGAAGTGACAACGCCAAGGCCATTCTTTGTTTCCTCTTTGGTGGAGAGGTAACCCATGTCCACATATCCACTTCATTTATCCACTGGTCATATGGTTCAGACTCGGAGAATATTGGAGGGTGATCATACCCTGACAATTAACTCTTCTTTCTCCCATATTTTCCACAATAGCCCATGAGATTTTACTTTATTGTGCAAAATGATTTGCTCGTTTTCAACCTTCAGCTTTAGGCAACCGTCCTCTGCGACCATGTTAAACTCCAGAAAAAATTTTCTGGAAGGATAATGCTGGAGCCTATCTTTACTCAGTTTCACATTTATTATACAGAGAAAAGGATTACATAGAAACATAGAAAATAGGAGCAGGAGTAGGCCATTCAGCCTTTCGAGCCTGCTGCGCCATTCATTATGATCATAGCTGATCATCCAACTCAGTAATCTGTTCCCGCTTTCGCCCCATACCCTTTGATCCATTTAGACCCAAGAGCTATATCTAACTCCTTCTTGAAAACATACAATGTTTTGGCCTCAACTGCTTTCTGTGGTAGTGAATTCCACAGGTTCACCACTCTCTGGATGAAGTAATTTCTCCTCATCTCAGTCCTGAAAGGTTTACCCCGTATCCTTAGACTATGACCCCTGGTTCTGGACTCCCCCACCATCGGGAACATCCTTCCTGCATCTACCTGTCAAGTCCTGATAGAATTTTATAGGTTTCTATGAGATCCCCCTCACTCTTCTGAACTCCAACGAATATAATCCTAACTGACTCAATCTCTCCTCGTACGTCAGTCCCGCCATCCCAGGAATCAGTCTGGTAAACCTTTGCTGCACTCCCTCTATAGCAAGAACATACTGCCTCAGATAAGGAGACCACAACTGCATACAATATTCCAGGTGTGGCCTCACCAAGGCCCTGTATAATTGCAGCAAGACATCCCTGCTCCTGTACTCGAATCCTCTCGATATAAAGGCCAACATATCATTTGCCTTTTTTACCACCTGTTGGACCTGCATGCTTACCTTCAGCGACTGGTGTACGAGAACACCCAGGTCTAGCTGCATATTCCCCTCTCTCAGTTTATAGCCGTTCAGATAATAATCTGCCTTCCTGTTTTTGCTACCAAAGTGGATAACCTCACATTTATCCACATTATACTGCATCTGCCAGGCATTTGCCCACTCACTCAACAGGTCCAAATCACCCTGAAGCCTCTCTGCATCCTCCTCACAACTCACCCTCCCACCCAGTTTTATGTCATCTGCCAATTTGGAGATATTACATTTAGTTCCCTCATCTAAATCATTAATATATATTGTGAAAAGCTGGGGTCCTAGCACCGATCTCTGTGATACCCCACTAGTCACTGCCTGGCATTCGGAAAAAGACCCATTTCTCCCTACTCTTTGCTTCCTGTCTGCCAACCAATTTTCTATCCATTGCAATACACTACCCCCAATCCCATGTGCTTTAATTTTACGCGCTAATCTCTTATGTGGGACTTTGTCAAAAGCCTTCTGAAAGTCCAAATAAACCACATCCACTGGCTCCCCCTCATCAACTCGACTAGTTACATCCTCGAAGAATTCTAGTAGATTTGTCAAGCATGATTTCCCTTTCGTAAATCCATGCTGACTCTGCCTGATTCTACCACTGTTCTCCAAGTACTCTGCTATAAAGTCTTTGATAATGGACTCTAGAATTTTCCCCACTACCGACGTCAGGCTGACTGGTCTATAATTCCCTGCTTTCTCTCTACCTCCGTTTTTAAATAGTGGGGTTACATTAGCTACCCTTGGTCCTCCTTTGCTGAATTCTAAACTGCCCCCTATCCTCAGGTCTGTTGTTTTTTCTGGTGAATTTAAATGCCTCTTCCTTGGATCTGATGCTATCTCTAATTTCCCTTGTAAGTCACGGTTTGGCTACCTTTCCCGTTTTACTTTTGTGCCAGACAGGGATAAACAATTGTTGCCGCTCATCCATGCGATGTTTGAATCTTTGCCATTGCCTATCCACTGTCATCCCTTTAAGTAACGTTTCCCAATCCGTCATAGCCAACATCTAGCACCTCATTAAAACCCTCCAGAAGTCTCATTAAGTGTCTGCTTTTAAGTGTTCATGTAAAACCCCAATTAATAACCTCCACCTGCATATAATCAAATAATTGATCCACATTTAACAGATTAACAGTGGTGAGCCACTTTCTTGAACCGCTGCAGTCCATGTGGTGTAGGTTATTCCTTTTAGACTTTTCTCTAGCAGTTTGGTACAACTGAATGGCTTGCTAGGCCATTTCAGAGGGCACTTAAGAGTCAACTACATTGAACAAAGAATAAAGAACAGTACAGCACAGGAACAGGCCATTCGGCCCTCCAGGCCTGCGCCGATCTTGATGCCTGTCTAAACTAAAACCTTCTGCACTTCCGGGGTCCGTATCCCTCTATTCCTATCCTATTCATGTATTTGTCAAGATGCCTCTTAAACGTCGCTATCGTACCTGCTTCCACCACCTCCCCTGGCAGCAAGTTCTAGGCACTCACCCTCTGTGTAAAAAAACTCGCCTTGCACATCCCCTCTAAACTTTGCCCCTCGTACCTTAAACCTATGTCTCCTAGTAACTGACTCTTCCACCCTGGGTAAAAGCTTCTGACTATCCACTCTGTCCATGCCACTCATAACTTTGTAAACCTCTATCATGTCGCCCCTCCACCTCCGTCGTTCCAGTGAAAACAATCCGAGTTTATCTAACCTCTCCTTATAGCTAATACCCTCCAGACCAGGAAACATCCTGGTAAACCTCTTCTGTACCCTCTCCAAAGCCTCCACATCCTTCTGGTAGTGTGGCGACCAGAATTGTCCCCAATATTCCAAGTGTGGCCTAACTAAGGTTCTGTACAGCTGCAGCATGTCTTGCCAATTTTTATACTCTATGCCCCGACTGATGAAGGCAAGCATGCCATATGCCTTCTTGTCTACCTTATCCACCTGCGATGCCACTTTCAGTGATCTGTGGACCTGTACGCCCAGATCTCTCTGCCTGTCAATACTCATAAGGCTTCCGCCATTTACTGTATACTTCCCACCTGTATTAGACCTTCCAAAATGCACTACCTCACATTTGTCCGGATTAAACTCCATCTGCCATTTCTCCGCCCAAGTCTCCAACCGATCTATATCCTGCTGTATCCTCTGACAATCATCATCACTGTCCGCAACTCCACCAACCTTTGTGTCGGTAGGTCTGGAGTCACATGTAGGCCAGACCAGGTAAGGACAGCAGATGTCCTTCTCTAAAGAACATTAGTGAACCAGACGGGTTTTTACCACAGAGTGTGAGACTAGGAACTGGGAGATGCAGAGAGATAATTGGGCCCGTGTACAGAAATCACCAACAGCTACTGTATAGGTACAAAAACTGATGAAAAAGGCTAATGGAATGTTAGCCTTCCATCTCAAAAGGGCTGGAATACAATGGCATGGAAGTTATGTTGGATAAAGCTCTGGTCAGATCTTATCTGGAATAGTGTGTTCAGTTCCGTGCACCGCATCTCAGGAAGAATGTTTTGGCCTTTATTGAGTTCAGGGCAAAGTCACCAGAAGGAGCAAAAAGGATTAAGTTATTCGGACAGGTTATATCGACTCGGTTGGCATTCCCTTGAGTACAGGAAATTAGAGATTGAAATGATTAAAGGATTTAATGGAATAGATAGAGAGAAGTCATTCCCTCTGGTGACGAAATTAAGAACAAAGAGCATAAGGTTAAAATTACAACTGGGCTATTCAGGGGTGATGTCAGGGTGCACTTCTTCAAACAAAACGTGGTGAAAATGTGTTACTCTCCCCCCCGAAAAATCTGTAGATGGTGGGGAGATCAATTGAAAAATTGAAAACTGAAATAGCTAGATATTTGGTAAGGGTATTAAGGGTACCCAAACAAGGTGGAGATGGAGTTAAGGTACAGATCAGCCATGATCTAATCAAATGATGGAACAGGATGTATTCGGGGCTACTGTGTACTGAGGGGCTGAATACCCTGCTCCCATTCCTATGTTCTAAGTCCTCCTGTACCATATGAGAGACTGTGACATGGTAAATATATTTGTGAAGACTAACTCAAGCTGCAACTTCTAAAAGAACTTGTTTACAATTGCATGAAAAATACCCGTTAAGAGGAAACCTTTACTACATATAAGGGTAGATTCACCTATCCTGCTCACTCTTTCATTCCCTACTGGAAGCACAGGGCTGTAGCTTTACCCTTTGGCAAACACAGGAATTCTGATCCACATTTTGGTGGAAGCTGGAGTAGAGATCAATTTGACATAGCAACTGTTTCAGACTCGCTCAGGATAGGGAGCCTAGGGTATGTGTTGAAGAGTTTGCCTGTCTGGCCACTTTCAGAAGGAGTCTCAAATGCATGGTGTTTATTTCCCTGCACCTGGCGGTGGAAGACAGCTTGGTGAGTTGCTGCAGTGCTGCCACTGTGCACTGGTGATGGAGGGAATGAGTGGTTATGCTGGTGAATTGGATGCCAATCAAGTGGGAGATGCTTTGTCCTGGATGGTGTCAAGTATCGTGAGTGTTAGAGCTGCACTCATCCAGACAAGTGCAGCGTATTCCATTACACTCCTGACTTGTGCCTTGTAGATGGTGGACAGGCTTTGGGGAGTCAGGAGATGAATTACTCGCCACAGGATTTCCAGCCTTTGACCTGCCCTTATAGCCACAGTATTTATGTGTCAGTGTGTGATACAGTTACTGATGACTGGCAGTGTGTGATAATTTTACTGAAATAGGTCAGGGCACTGACTGGCATTGAGTGATATGGTTACCAATATAGCAATGGAACAGTAACTGGCCGTATGTAAGAGAGGTACAGGGCACAGAATGGCAACGTGTGATCTTGTTCCTGAAAACAGGACAGTAAATAGACTGTCACTGTGTCCTAAAGTTACGGATATAGGGACAGGGCACTGAGTGGCTTTTTGTGATATAGTTACTGATATAGGGACAGATGCAGGTTGAATTTGTGGAACTTGATGTGAAACAGTGCTGTTCAAAGTCATTTTGTAAAATATTACTGGCAGGAGAGCAGAAACTGCAGGAATTTCTTAGGAGATGAATTGTTTTTGAAGATCACACGCAATCTCAAATTAAGGAAATGAATTGGAAATTGCCAATAGATTAAATCTCTGGATTAGTTTTCTTGTGGAATGGCTAGGTTGTGCCCTATTCATGTGTTGATGAGGTGGAGAAGCTGTCGTCAATCTCCACTGTGGCAGACGACCTTCTTAATGTGTTGGTGCTCATACTGGGTTGTGTTAATGATGAGAGCTGTGCTGCTAAATGAGTTGTGTAATATATAGTGAGCTGTTGCAAGCCAAGAGTCTGGTGTTAACACATGCATATGGAGAGCATCATTACAGCTAATTAATTTATGCACCTAAACACTTTATATTACTTGCATAATTCCTCATCGACACTGAAAATACTATCTCTTTCGAACTGTGGTATGTGGTTAAATTTACCCCTTTCCTATCTGGTCATGTGTCTAAATGTGAAAGGCACAGCAGCCAAGACTACTTTGTCTGCACACATCTGGTCTCATGCACTTGCAGTCAGGGCACTCAGCAGTGAGCAGTCTGTGAATTGGGTTTATTTTAGCCCTTCCGAACCCAGGGACAATGCCAGCAATTGTGAGGAGGAACTCTCTAACTGAAGCTGCAAATGCCCATTGATTATCTGGTTTAGGAATCCAACATTTAACTCTTATGGTCTGCTCACTGCTTTAACAGTCAAGTGTTTTGATGATATGATATATTTGGAGAACTGAATTGGAGCATTGCTCATTTCCTTAAAACAAGTTTAAGCCCAGTGTCAACTAGGTGTTAAGATTGCCCAGCCTGTCTTGTCCTCATAGTCACTGTGCTGTTTGTATTTACAGCCTGTTGGTTGATGACTGTCACGGCTGGATGCTCAATGTCCTCTTTATATGTACAGTTTGTCATTGCTGACTGTTGACTGACTGGATTATCAATTTTTTATGTATATTTTACACCCTTTCATTGCTGTCTGACTGTTTCATTAGAATCTCGTTTGCTGCTCTGTACATTGAATTCCATATCATGGACATTTGGAGAATATATTGTGCTTCTAATTGCAAGGTTCCTGCTGCATAAACTGCCAAACTCATTATTATCCTGTACAAGAGCGGCTGGCGTTTGTACGGCTGAGTTAGCAGGTAGATAAATTGTAGCTGCTGAAAATGTAAATGGTTCATATGTCTGTCTGGCACCTATACTCGCAGATTATGCATTCAGGGCAGGGCTGCTTTCCATTCCGTCCTGTTATCAGTTAAGTACATCCACTCTCTAATTTCTTACTGTTATTTTCAAAGCACTCTCAGGAGGGATACCAACTCCAGAATTGGTATCACTGAGTCTGTTCTATTCAAAGGCTCAGTGCCATTGGTTACAGAGCACTAATCCATCAACCGCAGGCACGTAGCTCAATTATACCACTGAGACAATAGGATTGTGCAATACAAAGCTGAGGATTTACTGGGGGAACAACCAAGATGGGTGTAAGTAAAGAATTTACTGGGGTTAAGAACATGTGAGGTGTAAGTGGTTGAGCAGATTGGCAACGATACAGCCATTTAATTTTTTTTTATTTACTCATTCATGACATGAGGGCATCACTAGTCAGACCAGCATTTATTGTCCACCCCTAATTGCCCTTGAGAAGGTGAGCCACCTTCTTGAACAGCTGCAGACCATGTGGTGAAGATACTCCCACTGTGCTGTTAGGGAGGGAGTTCCAGGATTCTGACCCAACCTGACGATGAAGGAATAGCGATACATTTCCAAGTCAGGATGGTGTGTGACTGAGGGCAACTTGGAGGTGTTGATGTTCCCATGTGCCTTGTCTTTGTAGGTGCTAGAGGTTGTGGGTTTGGGAGGTGCTATCTAAGAAACTTTGGCTTGTAGACGCAACACAGTGAAGCTACAGTGCTCTAGTGGTGAAGGGAGTGAATGTTTAGGGTGGTGGATGGGTTGCAGATCATGCGGGCTGCTTTGTCCTGGATGGTGATGAGCTTCTTGAGTGTTGTTGGAGCTGCACCCATCCAGGCAAGTGGTAAGTATTCCATCACATTCCTGACTTGTGCCTTTTAGGTTGTGGAAAGGCTTTGAGGAGTCAGAAGGTGAGTTACCCACCCTTGAGCCACAGTATTTACGTGGTTGCTCCAGTTCAGTTTCTAAAAGCAAAATACTGCGGATACTGGAAATCTGAAATAAAAACAAAGTGCTGGAAATACTCAGCAGGTCTGGCAGCATCTGTGAAGAGAGAAAGAGAGTTAATGTTTCAGGTCTTTGACCTTTCGTCAGAGCTGGCAAAGGTTAGAAATATAAATCTATCATTGTAACCCTCTATTCTTTTCTCCCTCATCTGCTTGTCCAGCTTTCCCTTAAGTGCATCTATACTATTCACTTCAACCACTCTGTGTGGTAGTGAGTTCCACATTCTCAACAGTCTTTGGTTAAAGAAGTTTCTTTTGAATTCCATATTGAATTTCTTGGTGACTAACTTATATTGATGGCCTCTAGTTATACTCTTCCCCACAAGTGGAGACATTCTCTCCATATCCACTCTATCAAAACCTTTCATAATTTTAAAGACCTCTATAGATCTCCCCTCAGCCTCTTTTTTCAAGGGAAAAGAAACCGAGCCTGTTCGTCCTTTCCTTATATGTATACCCACCCATTTCTGGAATCATCCTTGTACATCTTCTCTACAGTGCCTCTATATTCTTTTTATAATATGGCGACCAGAACTGCACGTGGTCTAATCAAAGCTCATTAAAGGTTTAGCATAACGTCTGTACTTTTCAATTCTATCCCTCTAGAATAAAGCCTAGTGCTTGGTTTGCTTTTAATGGCCTTTCCAGCCTGTGGTGCAACTTTTAGTGAATGGTGTATTTGTATTCCGAGATCCGTTTGTTCCTCTACCCCACCTAGCCTCACACCTTCCAAGTAATAAATGATCTCCCTATTCTTCCTACCAAAATGTACAACCTTACATTTATCTGTGTTGAACTTCATTTGCCAATTATGCCCTCCTCAGTATTGACGATACCCTCAAAATTTGGTGTCATCACAAATTTAGTCATTGTGTTTTTGATTCCAAAGTCCAAATCATTATGTAAATTGTGAACAGCACTGATCCTCGTGGAACACCACTTTCCACCTTCTGCCACTCTGAATAGCGACCACTCTCTGCTTTCTGTCTTGAATCCAGCTAGCAATCCATTCTCCGATGTTCTGGAACTACGATGATTGGCCTCCAGTGGCCTTTGTTCTAGGTATGACTCCAACCAGTGGAGTGTTTTCCCCCAATTTTATTGACTTAAAGTTTGCTCAGCTCTTTGATGCCACATTCGGTCAAATGCTGCCTTGATGTCAAGGGCAGTCACTCTCACCTCACCTCTGGAATTCATTTCTTTTTCCCATGTTTGGACCAAGGCTGTAATGAGGTCAGGAGCTGAGTGGCTCTGCCAGAACCCAAAGTGGGCATCGGTGAGCAGGTTATTGCTGAGTAAATGCTGCTTGGTAGTACTGTCAATGACCATTTCCATCATTTTATAGCAGATTGAGAGTAGGCTGATGGGGCAGTAATTTACCAGATTGGATTTGTCCTGCTTTACATGGCCAGGCAATTTTCTACTTTGCCGGGTAGATGCCAGTGTTGTAGCTGTACTGGAACAAACTTGGCTAGAAAATGCTTGTTCTGGAGTCTTTAGAACTACAACCAGAATATTGTCATGGTCCGTAGCCTTTGCTGTATCCAGTGCCTTCAGCTGTTTCTTGATATCACATGGAGTGAATCGAATTGGCTGAAGACTGGCATCTGTGCTGGTGGGGACCTCAGCAGGAGGCCGAGATGGATCATCCACTTGGCCCTTCTGGCCGAAGATCATTGCAAAAGATGCAGCCTTGTCTTTTGCACTGATGTGCTGGGCTCCATCATTAAGGATCGGGATGTTTAAGTCCTCCTCTTAGTTGTTTAGTTGTCCACCACCATTTACAACTCGATGTTGCAGGACTGCAGAGCTTTGATCTGATCCGTTGATTATGGGAACACTTAACAGGTTTATTGCATGCTGCTTCCACTGTTTAGCATGCATGTAGTCCTGTGTTGTAGCTTCACCAGGTTGGCACATCATTTTCAGGTATGCCTGGTGCTGCTCCTGCCGTGCTCTGCTGCACTCCTCATTGAACCAGGGTTGGTCACCTGGCTTGATGGTAATGGTAGAGTGGGGGATATGCCGGGCTATGAGGTTACAGATTGTGGTTGAGTACAAATCTGCTGCTTCTAATGGCCCAAAGCGCCTCATGGATGCTCAGTTTTGACTTGCTAGGTCTTTTCTGAATCTATCCCATTTATCCTGGTGGTAGTGGCACATAACAGAATGGAGGGTATCCTCAATGTGAAGATGGGATTTCGTCTCCATAAGGACTATGCCGTGGCCACTTTTGCCAATATTTTCACGGCAGATACATCCTCGGCAAGTCGGCTGATGACAACGAGGTCAAGTAGGTTTTTCCCTCGCATTGGTTCTCTTACCACCTACCATAGGCCCAATCAGGCCGTCCTTGTGTCAAATGGAAGGCCAAAGCTAGGCAGTTGGCAGCGTGAATGGTAAGTGACTTAAGGAAGAGTTTAAGGTTTGGAAATACAACAGGTCAGTCTGCATGTGAAAGCGAAAAGTATAGGTGACAAAATTGAATTGTTTTTGATTAATGTTGATTTGGCAATCCTCACGTTATCACTCAGTTACTGGGTGGACAGTTTAGCCCCCAGCTGAAATCTACCCAGCCCAATTTTCAGTTACCGTATGTACGTACTCACTCTACTCGCATCTTACTCTCAGGGTTTGCTGTTTGTTTCCCAGATGTTACCGATACCGCTTCTAGACTTCAAGGCACTAGTTAATGCTCTGAAATGTTTGGGATCTTGATACTCACCCAAGAATGGTCTGAAAAAATCTATGATGACTATGTTTAAAAATACCCCAAAATGTTCAAGTTTTGGGTGAAATCCTTCGCCAAGGTCTACTCTTTGTCCTTCTGCTGATGATTGACCTGCAGCCTTGATGTTTGTTTCAGATCTGCAACATTCTCACTACCTCCTTTTGTTAATCTGTGCTGTGAGAGAGCTGCCTTCTCCTGTAATGGATCTTTCATGTGTTTTCTTTGTTTGGGGTACAGCCCTAGAGAGAGCACATTGTTGGAATAAAGTGGAGGGCAGCCAGCATTGAGCAGTTAGATAAGAGAGCAGACAGTGTCTGATTTACTATTGTTTGCACTGTTATTGACATTTCTTGAATCTCAGCTCAGCTTCCCTGTGTTTCAGCTCCCTTTTAATAACCGGCTTGTGGAAGTAATTGATTTGTGGCTTTTGTTTGTTATGTAGCAATACATTGGAAAAGAATCACAAGTGAACTTGGAGACTGTCCAGTCTGTGTGATGTGTCTCCGCAGTTGTTTTATTCAATTTTCTGCCATCCTCCTTCCCAAAGGCACTGCCTATTACTGGGGTGCAGGTCCGTGGATATTTTCCAGGCTCTGGTATAATGGGCTCTGACCAGGCACTGATACAGTGGCTGCTGTGTCACCTCCAGTACAATGTGTGCGATCCAGGCTCCGGTACATCAGGCTCTGGTCAGGCTTTGGTATCTGCTCCGCAAACTGAGCCAGACCTCCTGCTGGTTGCTGGTTCTGTTGGTCAGTCCACCAGTGAGCTCCCCTGGTCAGCCACCTGATAGTTAAAAGCAGCCCTATAGTATCAGACGCCTGATGATTCTGATTAATGGATAGTGAAGGCAGAAAGGAGCAATATTGCATGTTATCGGGGCTCTGCTAAAGCAAATACAAAGAGTTGAGACACTTTGAAAATACTGGGAATATAGATTATAACAAATTTTGAGTAAATTAAGGGTAAAAAGATAATCACATTGAAGGTAACATAAACCTGTACTTTTGGAGCAATTAAAACCACCAGAAAGATCGGAAATGAGAGCATAAAAAAAACTGTAGTTATATACGAACATAAGAAACAGCCCCTCAAACCTGTTCTGCCATTAGTAAGACCAGGGCTGACCTTCTTCTACATCAACTCCACTTTCCTGCCCACCACTCCCCATATCCTTCAATTCCCTTAGAGCCCAAAAATCTAGCAATCTCATGCTTGAATATATTTACTAACTGAGCATCCACAGCTCTCAGGGGTAGAAAATTCCAAAAATTTACAACTCTCAGTGAAAAGATTTCTCCTCATCTCAGTCCTAAATGGCCAACCCCTTATCCTGAGACTACGTCCCCTCGTTCCAGACTCTCTAAAAGAGGAAACAGTGTTTCAGAATCTGCCCTGTCAACTCTTCTCAGAATCTTATATGTTTTTATGAGATCACCTCTCATTCTCCTAAAATCCAAGGAATATAAGCCCATTCTACTCAATCTCTCTTTATGGACAACCTTGTCATCCCAGGAATCAGTCTCGTGAACCTTTGTTGCACCACCTCTAAGGCAAGCATATTATTCCTTAGGTACAGAGAGCAAAAGTGTACAAGGTGCAGTTTCACCAAAGCCCTGTACAAATGTGGCAAGACTTAGTTTAGTTTAGTTTAGAGATACTGAAACAGGCCCTTCGGCCCACCGAGTCTGTGCCGACCATCAACCACCCATTTATACTAATCCTACACTAATTCCATATTCCTACCACATCCCCACCTGTCCCTATATTTCCCTACCACCTACCTAGACTAGGGGCATTTTATAATGGCCAATTTTCCTATCAACCTGCAAGTCTTTGGCATGTGGGAGGAAACCGGAGCACCCGGAGGAAACCCACGCAGACACAGGGAGAACTTGCAAACTCCACACAGGCAGTACCCAGAATTGAATCCGGCTCGCTGGAGCTGTGAGGCTGCAGTGCTAACCACTGTGCCACTGTACAGAACAAAGCATCCTCTGCACTGCTGTATCGAACACTACCACCGCAGTAACACCACGGGGTAGATACAAAGTAAACTTCATTCAACACTGACGCAAACGCTTCCAGGGCAGATACAGCACAGGTTGGGTACAAAACAAAGCTCCCTTTACAATGTCCCATTCTTGTATTCCAAATTCCTTGCAATAAAGGTGAACATACCATTTGCTTCCCTAATTGCCTGTTAGCTTTCTGTGTTTTATGTACAAGAACATCCAAATCCCTCTGATCATTTTAATAGTTTCTCACCATTTAAAAAATATTCTGTTTTTCTATTTTCCCTACCAAAGTGAAAAACCTCACATTTCCCCACATTATACTCTATCTGTCACCTTCTTGCCCACTCATTTAACCTATCTGTATCCCTTTGCTACCTCTTTTGTGTCCTTGTCACAGCTTACTTTCCCACCTAGCCTTGTATTGTCAGCAAACTTGGATACATTACATTCAGTCCCTTTAACAAAGTTATTAATATGGATTGTAAACAGCTGGATCCCCAGCGCGCCCCCCCACCCCCCGCCAGTAACAGCCTGCAACCTGAAAATGACCCACTTACTCTGTTAACTGTCCTTTAACCAATTGTCTATCCAAGCTAATAATAATGTTACCCCCTGTAACATTGCTTGTTCCTTTGGTATGTGAAGTATTGTAGGACTCACAGGACTGCAAGTAATATCCAAAGAACCTTTGGGTTTTTATTATAACTTAACTGGAACATATAATATATATATCGTCAGGCAAATCCCCCACCTGCCAAGACTGAGGCACACATTATTTTGCCACATGAATATTAAATCTTAAAATTGCAAGCCCTGACAGGAAGGATATTTGCATGGTACTAGCAGTGATGGAACAATGGGGACTCAGTCGTTGCTTCCCCAATACACAGAAGATGTGGTCAGACCAGTTTTAGTCACATGACTAACTGGTTGTTGCAGAGAATTTGAACTTCCAACAAAGGATTTAAACACAGACAAAGCCATGTGCTCATGGAGTGAAGATCTCTCCTGGAACTGAAGCAAGAATTACCTCCTCTCCTGTCTGCCTACTCCATCTTCTTCGCAGGGAACTGAATCTTGTGAAAACATTTGAAAAGAGAGAAAAGTCTCCTACATGAACAAGATTTAAGAAGAACACTGGGCCCCGACGAAAGCAAGACTACTTACAAAAGGACTAAACCATGAGCTCTAAGCACCATAACAAGATATTGCCTCAAACTGTTCCAACTTATCTTTTCTTCTCTTTTCTGTCCCTATCTGCATGTGCATGCTAGCGTGGCGTGTTGTATATCCGTAGTAGAGTTTAAGTTTAAGGTTTAATAAATTTCATTTTTTCTTCTTTAAACCTGAGAAAACCTGGTGTGTTCATTTCTTTACCTTGTAATTGGAAAACTGTGAACAAGGATTCAAAAAAAAGGCAGCTCAAAACACAGTGTGTTCAAAATTAAACCCTGTTACACTAAGACCAGGTAAAGATAGCAAAAGACCCCTAGAAACATTTCTCCCCTGGTTGTAACTATATATATATATATATATATATATATACATACAGAAAGACTCGCCTCCCCGCGAGTGGCTCTCTAGCAGAGCAAGACTACACCTTCTTCTGGCAGGGCAGGGATCCTGAAGAACCAAGACAGCATGGAGTGGGCTTCGCCATCAGAAACTCCTTGCTCAGCATGATAGAGCCTCCCTCAAATGGCTCGGAACGCATACTGTCCATCCGACTGCTCACCACCTCTGGTCCAGTACACCTACTCAGCATCTATGCTCCAACACTCTGCTCCGCACCTGAAGCTAAAGACCAGTTCTATGAACAACTCCATAACATCATTAGCAGCATCCCCAACACCGAACACCTATTCCTGCTGGGGGACTTTAATGCCAGGGTTGGGGCCGACCATGACTCATGGCCCTCCTGCCTTGGGCGCTATGGCGTTGGAAGGATGAATGAGAACGGGCAGAGACTGCTTGAGTTGTGTACCTATCATAACCTCTGCATCACCAACTCGTTCTTTCACACTAAACCCTGTCACCAGGTTTCATGGAGGCACCCAAGATCACGTCGTTGGCACCAGCTAGACCTCATTGTCACAAGGCGAGCCGCCTTAAACAGTGTTCAAATCACACGCAGCTTCCACAGTGCGGACTGCGACACCGACCACTCCCTGGTGTGCAGCAAGGTTAGACTCAGACCAAAGAAGTTGCATCATTCCAAGCAGAAGGGCCATCCGCGCATCAACACGAGCAGAATTTCTCACCCACAGCTGTTACAAAAATTTCTAAATTCACTTGTAACAGCCCTTCAAAACACTCCCACAGGGGATGCTGAGACCAAGTGGGCCCACATCAGAGACGCCATCTATGAGTCAGCTTTGACCACCTACGGCAAAAGTGCGAAGAGAAATGCAGACTGGTTTCAATCTCATAATGAAGAGCTGGAACCTGTCATAGCCGCTAAGCGCATTGCACTTTTGAACTACAAGAAAGCCGCCAGCGATTTAACATCCGCAGCACTTAAAGCAGCCAGAAGTACTGCACAAAGAACAGCTGGGCGTTGCGCAAACGACTACTGGCAACACCTATGCAGTCATATTCAGCTGGCCTCAGACACCGGAAACATCAGAGGAATGTATGATGGCATGAAGAGAGCTCTTGGGCCAACCATCAAGAAGATCACCCCCCTCAAATCTAAATCGGGGGACATAATCACTGACCAACGCAAACAGATGGACCGCTGGGTTGAGCACTACCTAGAACTGTACTCCAGGGAGAATGCTGTCACTGAGACTGCCCTCAATGCAGCCCAGCCTCTACCAGTCATGGATGAGCTGGACATACAGCCAACCAAATCGGAACTCAGTGATGCCATTGATTCCCTAGCCAGCGGAAAAGCCCCTGGGAAGGACAGCATTACCCCTGAAATAATCAAGAGTGCCAAGCCTGCTATACTCTCAGCACTACATGAACTGCTATGCCTGTGCTGGGACGAGGGAGCAGTACCCCAGGACATGCGCGATGCCAACATCATCACCCTCTATAAAAACAAAGGTGACCGCGGTGACTGCAACAACTACCGTGGAATCTCCCTGCTCAGCATAGTGGGGAAAGTCTTTGCTCGAGTCGCTCTGAACAGGCTCCAGAAGCTGGCCGAGCGCGTCTACCCTGAGGCACAGTGTGGCTTTCGTGCAGAGAGATCGACTATTGACATGCTGTTCTCCCTTCGTCAGATACAGGAGAAATGCCGTGAACAACAGATGCCCCTCTACATTGCTTTCATTGATCTCACCAAAGCCTTTGACCTCGTCAGCAGACGTGGTCTCTTCAGACTACTAGAAAAGATCGGATGTCCACCAAAGCTACTAAGTATCATCACCTCATTCCATGACAATATGAAAGGCACAATTCAACATGGTGGCTCCTCATCAGAGCCCTTTCCTATCCTGAGTGGTGTGAAACAGGGCTGTGTTCTCGCACCCACACTTTTTGGGATTTTCTTCTCCCTGCTGCTTTCACATGCGTTCAAATCCTCTGAAGAAGGAATTTTCCTCCACACAAGATCAGGGGGCAGGTTGTTCAACCTTGCCCGTCTAAGAGCGAAGTCCAAAGTACGGAAAGTCCTCATCAGAGAACTCCTCTTTGCTGACGATGCTGCTTTAACATCTCACACTGAAGAATGCCTGCAGAGTCTCATCGACAGGTTTGCGTCTGCCTGCAATGAATTTGGCCTAACCATCAGCCTCAAGAAAACGAACATCATGGGGCAGGATGTCAGAAATGCTCCATCCATCAATATTGGCGACCACGCTCTGGAAGTGATTCAAGAGTTCACCTACCTAGGCTCAACTATCACCAGTAACCTGTCTCTAGATGCAGAAATCAACAAGCGCATGGGTAAGGCTTCCACTGCTATGTCCAGACTGGCCAAGAGAGTGTGGGAAAATGGCGCACTGACACGGAACACAAAAGTCCGAGTGTATCAGGCCTGTGTCCTCAGTACCTTGCTCTACGGCAGCGAGGCCTGGACAACGTATGCCAGCCAAGAGCGACGTCTCAATTCATTCCATCTTCGCTGCCTTCGGAGAATACTTGGCATCAGGTGGCAGGACTATATCTCCAACACAGAAGTCCTTGAAGCGGCCAACACCCCCAGCTTATACACACTACTGAGTCAGCGGCGCTTGAGATGGCTTGGCCATGTGAGCCGCATGGAAGATGGCAGGATCCCCAAAGACACATTGTACAGCGAGCTCGCCACTGGTATCAGACCCACCGGCCGTCCATGTCTCCGTTATAAAGACGTCTGCAAACGCGACATGAAATCGTGTGACATTGATCACAAGTCGTGGGAGTCAGTTGCCAGCATTCGCCAGAGCTGGCGGGCAGCCATAAAGACAGGGCTAAATTGTGGCGAGTCGAAGAGACTTAGTAGTTGGCAGGAAAAAAGACAGAGGCGCAAGGGGAGAGCCAACTGTGCAACAGCCCCAACAAACAAATTTCTCTGCAGCACCTGTGGAAGAGCCTGTCACTCCAGAATTGGCCTTTATAGCCACTCCAGGCGCTGCTTCACAAACCACTGACCACCTCCAGGCGCGTATCCATTGTCTCTCGAGATAAGGAGGCCCAAAAGAAAAAAGAAAGAAACATACAGCTACGTCACAAACACATCAAACACATCTGCACACGTCTCACTCTGTCAGGCTACACCGGCAACTCCCTGGTCATGTGTGACATGACATCACTTCCTCTAGTGACCTTCACTTACAGCCTGTTAAGGTGGTCCCTGTTACGGTTGTCCCACAACACCTCCAATCCCATGGACCCTTTTCTTGCGAACAACCTTTTGTGTGACACCCTATTGAATGCCTTTTGGAAATCCAAACATACTATATCCACTAGTTCCTCTTTTTCTACCTTACAAGTTACATCCTCAAAAATCTCCAATAAATTGTCAAATATGATTTCCCTTTCATAAAACTGTGTTGACTCTGCTTAATCATATTATGATTTTCTAAGTGTCCTGAATAATAAATTATCGCATTTTACCTATTATGGATGTTTGGCTACCCAGCCAGTAAATCTCTGTTTTCTCTCTCCCTCCTTTCTTGAAAGGCAGTATTACATTTGCTACCTTCCAATCCACAGAGACAATTCCAGAATGCAGGGAATTTTAGAAGCTCACAATCAATACATCCACTATCCCTGCATTCGCCTCTTTTAGCACTCTAGTATGTATGCCATGGATTTATTCTAGTGGATTTGTCGGCTGGTAGACGCATTAATTTTCACAGTACTTTATTTTTCCTAATATAAATTGCTTTAAGTTCCTCACTGTCAGTTGACCCTTGGTTCCCAACTATTTCTGGTACAATTTTTGTGTCTTCTACCAAAAAGACAAACGCAAAGGGCTGTATTTTGTGGTGAATGGTGAAGCAAAGGCACCCACCACTAACTTCAAAGAAAGATGTTCACAGAGATGTAGTGATCTCTATGGTGTGCATGTCCCCTGTGCCAATGACAGTTTGTTTCTGGCGCCAAGTCAGGGGGATTTCCAGGTGTCCAGCAACAGTGATGCCATCAAGCAGGAGAAACAGCCAATCACATTGAAGTATTCTCATCGGTAAGTAAAAACCACTGAATCCCTTCACTTATAATTTTCAATTATTACAAGGTAAAATAAATGATTGGGACATACACATGGGATTAAGATAGAAGATAAAATAACGTAATCAGCTTTCTTTTTATGTGAAATTTCTTATGATAATGGAGAAATTTGGCATTTAACAAGTATAGAAATACTCTTTCAAGGCCAGTGAAGCTGTTCAGAAGTAATTATGAACTTAGTACATCATTAAAAACACAGTTACACCTCATTCAACAAGATGTAACTTTTTCAAGGGTTTTTAACCATGGGACTAAAAGTGCAAAAGTGTATGTTTGCAGCAGCTCATGGATTTCCAATTGATTGCAGTCTGGGGGGACCTCAACAGCACACCCTATGGAGATGCATCGAATCACTGATAGTAACTCCTGGATTTCCACATTTAACTGCACATGCGCAGCCTTCAAACGTTGCTGTCACTTTCAGAGCAGTAATGACGGCGATCGCTGACAGTTTCAGCGGGGATCGGCAACGCATCCGTACACAGACACCAGTGTCAGTGGTAAAAAAAAGTTTGAAGTCCATGACGGGTAATTTCAGGGATGAGAAATTTCCCATTGGCTTCTTCAGACCGGCTTTTAAAAAGATTGCAAGTGTCAGTTTCACAGCTGACAGGTGCTGAAGAAAATCTGAAACAAAAACAGAAAATGCTGGAAATACTCAACATGTCAGGCAGCATCTGTGGAGAGAGAAGCAGAGTCAGCATTTCAGGTCAGTAACCTTTCTTCAGAACTGGCAAAGGTTAGAAAAGAATTAGGTTTTAAGCAAGTGAAGGGGGAGTGGGAAGGTGAGAGTGGATGGTGGGGAAGAGAACAAAAGGAGAGGGGTGTGATAGGGCAGAGGGCAGGAGAGATGAAATAACAAAGCTGTCCTGGGACAAAGACAAAGAGTGTGTTAATGTTTGCAGTGAAAGTTGTGTTGTGAAGAAAATCTTCTGTCCTTATCTGGTCTGGCCTACAGGTGACACCAGACCCACAGCAATGTGCTTGACTCTTAACTGCCCTCTGAAGTGGTGTAGCAAGCCATTCAGTTGTCAAGGGCAGTTAGAGATGGGCAACAAATACTGGCCTTGCCAATGATGCCCACATCCCATGAAAGGATTAAAAAGAGAAGCAGAACAGCGCTTCCAAACTTCAGACAGCTTTGTGGCTTTCCGGCGGGTTCCAATTTATATATTTTTTAAATGTCCACTGGTAAATGACGAATCTGTCCGAAGTTCGGAAGCGCTGTTCTCGCTCTCAGCAATGGTCAGAGAGAAAGAGAGAGAGGAGCAGAGAGTGTTGAGTGGGAGGGACAGAGAGAAAGAGAGTGGGGGGGAGAGAGATTGGGAGAGGGGGGATAGAGAGAAAGAAAGTGGGGAGAGAGAGTGGGAGAAAGCAGACAGAGGGAAAGAGAGTGGGGGGGGGAGAGAGTGTGTGGGGGAGGAGAGAGCGTGTGGGGTGGGTGTGTGGGGTGCGAGAGAGAGTGTGTGGGGTGGGGGAGGAGACAGTGTGTGTGGGTGGGGGGAGAAAGTGTGAGGGACACAGAGAGAGAGGGAGAGGTGGGAGGACACAGAGCAGGAATGACAGAGAGTGAGGGGGGGTCATAGAGAGAGGAGGGAGAGAGAGCCATCAAGATCACTCCTGACAGATGGACATCTATCCGGATCACTGCAATACTACACAAGTGTGCGGACAGAGAATGATTACTTGCGCAAGCAAGGAAAATGCCAGGTATCTCACTGAATCAGTGTCCAACATAGTGATGAGATAGTAAGTCAATAAATTAGTCTTATCATCCAAAGCTTCTTCACAAAAATGCACATTTCCTGTTTTGGTTAATAGTAAGATAAATTTTTTTATGCTTAGTTTAGTTTAGTTTAGTTTAGAGATACAGCACTGAAACAGGCCCTTCGGCCCACCGAGTCTGTGCCGACCATCAACCACCCATTTATACTAATCCTACACTAATTCCATATTCCTACCACATCCCCACCTGTCCCTATATTTCCCTACCACCTACCTATACTCGGGGCAATTTATAATGGCCAATTTACCTATCAACCTGCAAGTCTTTGGCATGTGGGAGGAAACCGGAGCACCCGGAGGAAACCCACGCAGACACAGGGAGAACCCAGAATTGAACCCGGGTCGCTGGAGCTGTGAGGCTGCAGTGCTAACCACTGCGTCACTGTGCCGCCCCTTTATCTTTTAGTCATTTAGTAGTACAGAACTTGAGACTTGCTGAAATTAGAGACATGTTGACAAAGCTTTTCGTCTTGCACTCATCAGGACAATCTACAACAAGATTGGTTATTCTTGCGGATTGTCCTGATGAATGCAAGATGAAAAGCTTCGACAGCATGTCTCTATTTTCAGCAATGCCTTTATCTTTCTGAAATTGTCTCATTGGCCCCATGTAAGACAAAAATTGTAGTGTGGCCCCCCCATGCAAAAAGGATGGATAACCCCGCTCCAATTCTTTTACCTTCTGTTTTAAAATAACTTAGCAGCTAGGTTATTTTAAAACACAAGTTTAAAGGCTTGTGTTATGTAATCTGATTTTAAAATGGCAAAAGTCACTTAGGGAATGTCTCAATTTCATTGCTCTGACATGGATTAGTTTCATTTGGGACACAGCTCAGTGACATGTTGAAAGTTACTGAACTTTTATTTCTATATCAATATCACCATTCTGCTGCTATCCATTTGGAATCACATTGTTCCAAAATGTGTATTAGGGGAAAACAGGCAAGAAAATCCAAGGAATCTCCAGAAGTCAGCACTGTCAGTTCCTCATGAATACAAGAGTACGGTGTATTGGGGCTGAATAATATTGACGAAAACAGGGTGCTGCGGATCTATATACAATAGTTAGTAAATGCAATGTAAGGGATAACTTTGATAAACTTTGATCTATGATGAACTGTCTATGATTCCTTAACAAAATTTATGCTGCATTGCAGTTTTAAAATGTGTCGGGGAAGACATAGTAAAGATTTATTAGGTTTCAATGGCCTTGTTACAAACAGTCATTAACTGATTTTTTTCACTGTGAATTGGATGAAAGGACAAGTTTTACAAGTATGTCAAATATCAGTAACTGTAATGTGCATCATTTACTATCCAGTTTGAGGGTAGATAACCTGAGTGGCCAATGTCATTTCAAAGTTGTCTGTATCATATTACATTATATTACATTATAAGTGCACCTTATACACCTCTTATGCACCTCTAACAGGTAAGAGATTTGGCTTGGACATAAATTGTTTAGTCTGGATTACAATCTTACAGATAGTGACTAAACATTTTGTAACTGAATAATATATGCAGTAATAACTGCTCAACATTTTGCAGAAAAGCTTTTTGTTAATGATTATCTTGTCAGAGCTGAATCGGAATCGACAGTGATAGACTGAGATATATGACTGAATGTTACAAGCCCACCGCTGATCTTGGTGGCGGGCAGAAAAAATGGCAGCCCGCCCATGCGGGCTACATGTCTGGGAGCCGCCATGATCCTAAGCATAGCGGCTCATTAGCATGCCTGGGTCGTCGGCCCCCCCCCAATGACGTGGAGGGGCGGGACGGATGCCTCCATGATCGGCATCAACTGACAAGTCATCAGGTGCTGGCACCATATTTAAACGGCAGTCAGCCCTGCTTTCATTCAAAATCTCTTTTAAAACATTGCTGCAGGAGCTGACCAGGCAGAACAGAATGATCTGTTCAGGTGCATCTGCAAAGCAAGACCCCTGGAAGGCATATGACATAGCAGAGGTGCGAGGAAGGGTGGTCCCACGGTTCAGCAATGCCTCCCTGCTCACTGTCCTCCAGGCTGCATGGGCAAGGCAGAAGGTCCTTTTCCCCTGCGATGGTAAGAAGAGGCCCTCTCAGCTGACCAAGCAAGCCTGGATGGAGATAGCAGAGGAGATAAGCTGCCATGGGGCCATCCGCCAGGACTGGGTGCAGTGCCACAAGAGGGTGAAAAATCTCTTGTGCTCGGCAAAAGTAAGTGGCACTTTGTTGCATGGCTCTGATTGACCTGGGTGTCCCCACACAGAGTGGCACATGGGTGCCACTGCCATGCCAAAGACAGGGAGGTCGGGCAGGGAAAAATAATGCTGCATGAAAGGCTGCATGTATGAAAGAACTCACACTTGTTTGCTGCTCAGAGCATGGCACCTACATGACAGGCAGAGTCAGTAGTACAGACCGAGCTTCCCCCACCTTTGGGTCCAGCACCCCTGTTGTGACATGTGTTGTGTTGTTGTTTGGCAATGCTCAATATCTGCCTCCTTGCTTCTCCAGGTTAAGAGAGCCCACAATCCGTAGGAGGCCTCCAGGACTGATGGAGGGCTGCCAGACATGCAACTGTTGACTCAAACAGAGGTGGAGGTCCTGGAGCTAGTAGCCATCCAGGGAGAACGTGCCATTCCGGAAGCGGAGCTCGGGATCCTGGGTGAACATACAGCCATTTGACAAACACAATGATTACTTAGAACATTTTATTGTTTGAGACAATACTGTCATAATTGTTAAATGTGCGCCACAAAACTAAAACTGTGCTCTTCACATTGTATCTTGCAGGGTGACGCTCCTATTCAGAACTGCAGGGCCTGGAGACTTCCCACAACACTGAGGAAGAGACAACCTCAGAGGACGCAGCATCCCATAGCACTCCCGAAACTTCCACCAGCACAGATACAGTCACCTCAGTGGGAATCTGATCGGCTTTAGAGTCTGGGTCACAAGCTGGTGAGAGCACTACATACGCACCCAAAACAGCTGGCTGAGGCTGAGACAGCCGAGGCCCCTGGCAGTCGGAGGACTGTGAGTATCCAGGCCCATGTTGAGCCCCAGGCTGATGATGACCCTCTGTTGTCAACATCACAGGGCATGCTGGAGCTGCAGGAACAATCAAGGCAACATCTGGTGGAGATGCTACAGGCCATGCGCAGCCTTGAGCGGACGGTGGAGGAGTCCATCCAGGCCATGACAGCTGTCATGTCCCAGGCACTTGAGCACATGGCGTCATCCATGGAGAGGACAGCGGCCCTCTTGGAGAGCCAGATTCCAATGCTCCACGCTGACCTACAAACCCTTGCCGTGGCCATGAGCTGGACACAGCAGTGGCTAGGCAAGAGAGGGATCAGGGGCTATCCCTGCTCCTGGTCCTTCCTGCGAGAGCAGCGAGGTTCCTACAAGCCTTGAGAAGGAGCAGGTGAGCCTGCGTGCCCTATCTGGGATCTCCCCTCAAGGTGATTCCAATGTGGACACCGGCTCCTCAGGCCCTCCGCCGGTGAGTCCAGCTCCAGCTTGCACGACATCTGAGGAGAGCCATGCACTGGCGCAGGAGGCCTCCAGGCAGTCGGGGCCCTCCAGGCTGCAGGCGCCCAGAGGACGACTGCCAAAGTCATCCAAAGCCAAAGAGCATCCTGATCAGCAGCCTATTTCCAGTCAGGCTGCTAGCGCGGAAGTGGCACTGCAAGGAGCACCCGCAAAAGTTTAAAAAAGACACCATGACACAAATGGGTTTTCACGGGAGACACAGTAATATATCATTTATTCTCACTAAATGTGCTTCACTAACGTGTATCATTTTTACTGTGTGAATGATGTGTGCCAGCATGTATGGATCCTATCTCCTCCCATTACATCATAGCCTGACAGAACTGCCAATGTCTGGAACAATATCATTGCCATGCCAGTATGCATCATGTGCCTCTCCACAGATGCAGTCACATGGACAATGCCCCAGTCAGCTGCTGCCAGTAATGGTGAAGACAAAGATGTTACAGATGCGGACAGCTGCAAAATTGGCGATTGAGGGTGGTGTGTGGCGTGGAGAGCAGATGGTCTATTTCATGTCTGGCGAAGTGCTGAGCAATAAAGTGTTGTCATGCATCCCTTGCTTGCCGCTCACCCTGCATGCGCTGCCTGGATGCTCTCCATCCTCCCATGTGCAATTCCTGCTGCAAGCCCTCTGCATCCTCATTGTCCAAGGAATCCTGCTCACATCTCTTCTCATCTTGCAAGGCCTCCCCCCCTATTTAGTGCAAAGTTGTGCAGAGCACAGCATACAGCAGCCGTATGAGCTACCCTTTCTGGCTCAAACTGTAGGGCCTCATCAAATCTATCCAGGCAGCGAAAGCGCATCTTCAGCATGCCAATCGCCTGCTCAATGGTGGCTCGTGTCGCGCCTGGCTGGCATTGTATTTCTCCTCTGCATCACTGGTGGGGTTTCTGACGTCAGGAGCCAGGTATGCAAGGGGTAGTCCTTGTCTCCAAGAATCCACCCCTGGATCTGAGCCACTGCAGTGAAGAGCATTAGCACCTGGGACTGGCACAGGATGAAGGCATCATGGCAGCTGCCTGGAAAGCAGAAACAGACTTGCGTGAAGCGCTTCCGGTGATCACATACCAGCTGCATGTTAAGCGAGTGGAAGCCCTTTTGGTTTATGTATGCAACTGGTCGCCCAGCAGGAGCCTTGATGGCCACATGGGTGCAGTCTATGACCCCTTGCACCTGTGGGAATCCGACAACCCTCTGGAACGGACACTCAGGGTCCGTTGTGAAACCAACATAGTCACCGGCCCTCCGGTACAGGGCATCAGTGACCTCCCTGATGCAGCGGTGCACTGCTGACTGTGTCATCCCACATTAGTTGCCGGTGGGACCCTGAAATGATGCAGAGGCACAGAAGTTAGGAGATGCTGTAGGTTTGAGGGGCAGAGGCATAGGATGTCCACTGAAGCCCATCGGCTGCAGGTCATCGTTCAGCAGGGCACAGAGATGTGTCATCGCCTCTCTCGACATCCACAGTCACCTTTGATATCTGCAAGTATGTCATGCGGGACCTGTCGATGCACGGTGTTCTGTCGTGCTAAATTCACCTTGGGGGCTGCTGCTGCTCTCATTCAAGGGCTTCCATGTGGGCTGCACCAGCCTCTTGGTTCTGCCTTCAGTGGATATGGCTCCTCAGGGAACGTGGATCAATGAAGACAGGGTGGACCCCATCTCAATGTTGCAGTTGAATCCAATTCCTTCAGTACTTCAAAGGCACCTAACAGGGAAAATAATGATGTGGATTGGCACTTCAGCTGCATTCATGCATCACCTATGCATTGCCCATCTTAGCTTTCAATAAGAGTGGGACAGCACGACCACATTCAAACTGTTGCAGTTGCCTGAATTGGCCCACCAGCGATATGACCTTAAACCGCCTACCATTTGTGGCTCCCCACCCCACGCAAAGGGGTCTTGGACTGCCATTGTTCCTTCACTCCCCAAAACATTCAGGGGTGCAGAGTGGTCCCCTTTATGGAGGGAGAGTACATGGTACGTCCGCACACGAATGCAGAGTTGAGACCCCTTTAGTACCCTCCCTGACCACCTCCGTACATGAATGCAGAGTTGAGACCTTTTTAATACTCTCTCCCACCACCTCCGTACATGAATGCAGAGTTGAAACCCCTTTAATACCGTTCCCCCACTCACCTCCGTACATAAATGCAGAGTTGAGACTTCTTTAATACCCTCCTCCACCACCTCCGTACATGAATGCAGAGTTGAGACCCCTTTAATACCGTTCTGCCACTCACCTCTATCCACGAATGCAGAATTAAGACCCATCTTGCAACACTCCCCCACTCACCAGCTCCGAGCATTGCTACCTCTGTTCTGCCGGCTGTTATTGGTCAGGAACGGGAAGGCACGTGAGAGCCGCCCGTTCAGCACAATATGCACCAGAATGCATAATTAGGCATGATAAGCACCTCTTTGCATATTTAAATTGCGGTCGCATTGCCGAGCGGTGGGGAACCGGCCAGGAGGCCATTCCGCCGCCAGCAATATCGTGCCGGGCCCTCTTGGCATCAGGGTGCATGGCAGTCCTCTCTCAGAGGCATTTTCCGGCCCGCCCATCACAAACCCCGATATCGGGGAATCTGTAAAATTCAGCCCATAGACATGTGATTTCAAAAGAATTACTTTATTGGAGGAGCTGAAGGGTGCTCTTTATTTGTAATTGTGTTTATCTAATTTTGTCACTAGCTTTAATGAGCAAATGATATTCTGATGCTGTTGTTTCTGAATTTTAGAATCCAGGACCTGGTTTCACAGTCCGTCAAGATGAATAAACTAGTCTTGGCTACCTACCATTAATCTCTGTCCCTTCCTGTCCCATTCTGCTTTTCTGTTTTACATGACTCTTCTGAAGTTCTATCTGCTCCATCCTATAAAATTCTCCTGATTTGGAAATCATTGCCCTTTTATTGGCTGCCCTGTCTTCAGAAACATATTACAAGCAGGTGAAGAAGTTGCACAAACATTGACTATCATGGGTTAAATTGTCTTGTGACAATAGCAATGTGAGAAATGGTCAGTCTTCCTATTGCTGATTTTTCTACTGCTTCACCTCAATAACCACCATAACAATCCTCTCCTTGTGTTTCATGGTTTATTGGATTAATTTGCAGTCCTGACACAGTGTGAATCCAGAGGTCATCCAGTAAGATCCATCTACCACACTGTGACATGATGTAGTTAGCTGTATTCTGTCAACAAAAGTAATTTGCATTGGCATTGCCTACAATTTTGCTTGCTAGCTAGCTAATATAGTTGTGCTGCTCTCCATTGATGTTTGTATGCTTAGCTACTTTATTTTTAGTGAGAAATGTATTTTAAATTGGCCTGTGTTTTGAAGGCATGAGATTGGCTACACACTTTATATTCAGATTAATTGCCCCCGTGTCCGTGGCTGAGTCAGTAATTTCCGTGGTGCAACATGGCGGTGCCTATCTATGAGTTTTGGCATCATTACTACCACAAAAGCCGGGCCAAAATACATATTTAAAGTTCCTGCCACTTCCTTATTCCACAACATAATTTCTTTTTTTGTATTCTTTCATGGGATATGGGTGGCTAGGACAAGGCTGGCATTTGTTGACCATCTCTAATTGCTCTTGAGAAGGTGGCATGAGCTGCCTTCTTGAACTGCTGCAGTCCATCTGGCGTAAGTACATCCACAGTGCTGTTAGGGAGGGAGCTCCAGAATTTTGATCTAGTGACAATGAAGGAATAGCAATATATCTTCCAAGTCAGGATGGTGTGCGACTTGGAGGGGAACTTGCAGGCGGTTGTATTCCCATCTGCCTGCTGTCCTTGGCCTTCTGTTCGTGGGTTTGGAAGGTGCTACTGAAGGAGCCTTGGTGAGTTGCTGCAATGCATCTTGTATATGGTACACACTGCTGCCACTGTGCGTCAGTGGTGGAGGGAATGAATATTTAAGGTGGTGGATGGGGTGCCGATCAAGTGGGCTACTTTGTCCTGGATGGTGTTGAGTTTCCTGAGCAGGGGTCGGCAGTGTGACTGTGCACGGACATCGGTATCTGTGGTAAACAATTTTGGGGTCCGAGACTGGAAATTTCAGGGTTGAGAAATTTCCTATTGGCTTCCATAGACCAGCTTTTAAAAAAAATCTCAGTTGTCAGTTCCACAGCTGACAGGTGCTGAAGCAGAGACTGCGCTTTCTGCACTTGGGACAGATTCAGGGTTTTCCAGCGGGTTCCGATTTTTTTAAAAGTCGGCCGGAAAACCACAAAGCTGTCCAGAGTTCGGAAGCGCTGTTCTCAGCAACGGTCAGGGGAGGGGGGTGGCTGGGGAGGTAGAGAGAGAGAGAAAGGGGGGTGGTACAGAGAGAGAGAGAGTGGGAGAGAAAGGGTGTGTGGGGCAAGAGAGAGAGGGGGGACAGAGAGAGGGGGAGGGAGGAACCCATACTTACTTTCACTACTGTCTTCGTACATACTTGTGGAAGCTCTTCCAATTTGTTTTTTATATTTCTTGCTTGTTTACTCTCATTCTGTTTTCTCCCTCTTTATCAAATTTTTAGTTGTCCTTTGCTGGTTTCTAAAACTCTTCTTGGAAATATTATAAGCCTCCTCTTTTAATCTAATACTAGCCTTAACCTCTTTAGTTACTCATGGAAAGGTCACTTTTCCTGTGGAGTTTTGGGACTTTGAATGACTGGTATAAAGAGGAAAAACTGGGAAGTAACATAGAAGCATAGAAACTAGGAGCAGGAGTAGGCCATTCGGCCCTTTGGGCCTGCTCCGCCATTCAAAAAAGATCATGGCTGATTGTCTAATTCAGTACCCTGTTCCTGCTTTCTCCCCATATCGCTTGATCCCTTTGGCATTAGGAAATATCTCATTCTTGAATATATTTAATGACTTGGCCTCCAATGTCTTCTGCGGTAGAGAATTCCACAGGTTCACCACCCTCTGAGTGAACAAATTTCTCCTCATCTCAGTTCTAAATGGCATTCCCTGTATCCTGAGACTGTGACCCCTGATTCTGGACTCCCCAGTCCTCGGGAACATCCTCCCTGCATCGAGCCTGTCTGGTCCTGTTAGAATTTTATAGATTTCTATGAGAGCCCCTCTCATTCTTCTAAACTCTAGTGAATATAGGCCTAGTCGACCCAATCTTTCCTCATACATCAATCCTGCCATCCCAGGAATCAGCCGAGTAAATCTTCTTTGCACTCCCTCCATGGCAAGCACATCCTTCCTCAAATAAGGAGAACAAAACTGCACACAACACTCCAGATGTGGTCTCACCAAGGCCCTTTATAACTGCAGTAAGACATCTTGCTCCTGTACTCAAATCTGCTTGCAATGAAGGCCAACATACCATTCGCCTTCCTAATTGCTTGCTGCACCTGAATGCTTGCTTTCAGCGACTGGTGTACAAGGACACCAAGGTCTCATTGCACCTCCCCCTTTCCCAATCTATTACCATTCAGACAATAATCTGCCTTTCTGTTTTTACAACCAAAGTGGATAACCTCACATTTATCACATTGCCTCCCCCCCCTCCCAGCTTTGTGTCATCTGCAAACTTGGAAATGTTACATTTAGTTCCCTCACCCACGTCATTAATATATATTGTGAATAGCTGGGGCCCAAGCACTGATCCCTGTGGTACCCCACTAGTCACTGCCTGCCACCTGGAAAAAGACCCGTTTATTCCTACTCTGTTTCTTGTCTGTCAACCAATTCTCAATCCATGCCAGTATATTACCCCCAATCCCATGTGCTTTAATTTTGCACACTAACCTCTTATGTGGGACCTTAGCAAAAGCCTTCTGAAAATCCAATTACACCACATCCACTGGTTCTCCCTTACCTATTCTACTAGTTACATCCTCAAAAAACTCCAGTAGATTTGGGTGGCACAGTGGTGCAGTGGTTAGCACTGCAGCCTCAGAGCTCTAGGGACCTGGGTTCAATTCTGGGTACTGCCTGTGTGGAGTTTGCAAGTTCTCCCTATGACCGCGTGGGTTTTTGCCGGGTGCTTCGGTTTCCTCCCACTGCCAAAGACTTGCAGGTGATAGGTAAATTGCCCATTGTAAATTGCCCCTAGTGTAGGTAGGTGGTAGGGAATATAGGATTACTGTAGGGTTAGTATAAATGGGTAGTTCTTGGTCGGCACAGACTCGGTGGGCCAAAGGGCTGTTTCAGTGCTGTATCTCTAAATAAATTTGTTAAGCATTATTTCCCTTTCGTAAACCCATGCTGACTTTGTCCAATTCCGTTTATGCTTTCCAGGTATTCTGCTATCACATCCTTTATAATCGAGTCTAGCATTTTCCCCACTACTGATGTAAGGCTAACTGGTCTGTAATTCCCTGTTTTTTCTCTCCCTCCTTTTTTAAATAGTGGGTTTACATTTGCCACCCTCCAATCTGTAGGAACTACTCCAGAGTCTATCGAATTTTGGAAGATGACCGCCAATGCATCCACTATTTCCAGGGCCAGTTTCTTTAGTACTCTAGGATGTGGATTATCAGGCCCTGTGGATTTGTCAGCCTTTAACCCGATTAATTTCCTTAGCACTATTTTTTTTTACTAATACTGATTTCCTTCAGTTCCCCCCTCTCATTAGACCTGGGTTCCCTAACATTTCTGGGAGGTTATTTGTGTCCTCCTTTGTGAAGACAGAACCAAGAAGACTGTGCTTTTGTAGTAGTTTGGGTATACAGCACTTTGCTTAAAATTCAGAGAACTGGAGAATGGATAACAGCATCTGATGAATACTGCATCCCGAGTAAAAGCAAGGTTGTTCAGTACAATTAATTTTTTTAACCTGCAACCAGGATTGTGAGATCATCTAAAGAAGTGAATCATGACACTGAAAATTATCGCACCCAGTAGCAATTTTGGAGACTTGTATGATTCCTTAATAAGAGACAAGATCATATGTGAAATGGGAGTCACAATTGAAAGAGAGAGGCACTGAAACAAAACAGACTTAGATTGATCAAAATGACTGCAAAGCTGACGCTAAATATGACAGGAATGGTTAATTCTGACTCATTATTTGGTTTTTATCCACAACTTAGGGTAATGACAAGACATGGCAGCAGAAGTTAAGACTGTAGTTTAATGAAATAGTACAGCAGCTGCCAGTACCTGCACAGCAGTACACAGGAAACTGGCACAGTTGTCAATACCTGTACAGAACACAGTAAGATGGTACAGTCTCCAGTACCTATTCAGCAGTGCATAGGAAGTTTGTACAGTCTCCAGTACCTTGGCAGTACATGGTAGGATGGTACAGTCTCTGCTACTTGTACAGCAGTGCACAGGCAGTTGGTACAGTCTCCAGTACCTGTACAGCAGGAAGCTACACTGTGCAATAAGTGGGACAATTGAAGAATAATAATGTTCTCTCAACCACAACTGGGACCACAGCATTGCTGTGAGGAGGACCAAACAAATTGGGCACCCTGAATTGTACCAGATGCCTTTTAATGAGCATGGCAGCTAAAGGGCAAATATCAGCTCAATCTAATTCGAAGGTGGAACCAGTGACGTGAAAGGCTGGCTCTAAAATGAATTTGAGCAGTGGATTAAGCTGAAGACGCCAGATGCAGGCATCGGGCCAGAGCCTCTGGGTATTGAGCCTGCTAATCAACAATAAATAAAGCTGTCAGCCTTGCACAGTGATCGCCCTCTCGCCTCTGAGTCAGAAAGTTGTCATTTCAAGTCCCATTGTAGAGACTTGAGCACATAATTTAGGCCGGCAGTACTGCACTGAGATTACTAATGGAGTGCTGCACTATCGGAGGTGCCGTCTTTCAGATGAGGCAGTAAACTGAGGTCCCCTCTGCCCTCTCAGAGGGCTGTAAATGATCCGATGGCACCATTCAAAGAAGAGCAAGTATGTTTTCCCCAGTGCCCTGGAAAATATTTATTCCTCAACCAAAATCATTAAAACAGATTATTTTTTCATGATCTCATTGTTGTTTGTGGGAGCTTGCTGTGTACAAATTGCCTGTCACATTGGCTATGAAGCACTTTGAGACAGCCTGAGGTTGTGAATGGCTCTATAGAAATTCAAGTTCTTTTTCTTTCTTGAACCGTGGAAAATGAGACTCCATATCGATCGTCTCCACTGCACGAACATTTGGACAGAGCTATGATAAGCAGCCCAGGCCTACTGTACAAGAAATATTATAAGATTTAAGACATGTAAAAGCATTCAGCAATTTGGATGCACAGAGTGGATTTTGGCAAATAATTCTGGATGAAAAGAGCCATTAGCCTTAACCAGAATTAATATTCAATTGGCAGGTACTGATGATTGCAGACCTGAAAAATGTCTGCATCGGCAGAATGAAGCAGCAGAGGTACTGCCAGGAGTAAGGACTATCACAAGATGGTGAGGGGTGGCACAGTGGTGCAGTGGTTAGCACCGCCGCCTCACAGCTCCAGCAACCCGGGTTCGATTTTGGCTACTGCCTGTGTGGAGTTTGCAAGTTCTTCCTGTGACCCCGTGGGTTTCCACCGGGTGCTCCAGTTCCTCCCACAGCCAAAGACTTGTAGGTTGATAGGTAAATTGGCCATTGTAAATTGCCCCTAGTGTAGGTAGGTGGTAGCAGAATGGTGGGGATGTGGTAGGAAATATGGGATTAATGTAGGATTAGTATAAATGGGTGGTTGTTGGTCAGCACAGACTCGGTGGGCCGAAGGGCCTGTTTCAGTGCTGTATTTCTCTATGACTCTATGACATGGTTGATCCAGTATCCATGAAAATGAATTCAACAGGGTGAAGAGACTGAGCTGAGGCTTGGAGAAGCTCCATTCAGAGGAGGTCAAGATCTTGGAGCAGAAGGGTTTGGGAGATATACAAGGCCATGAAATGTTACGATAGTTCAAAGATAATTGAGTTTTTTCCTCGTTTCATTTTTGCCAAAGCTCAAGGATGAGTATAAGCCACTGAGAAGCAGGTGATCTCTTTGTAGGATTAATATTCATGCTAGATGAAGTTCTTTGTCATCAGGCAAAGGGAAGGGATGCACAGAAGATCAAGAACAAGAGAAACAGAGCATTGTGGACAGGCTACAAAGTCAGGGATAGGGTGGGAGAAGGCCTTGAGGCATTTATAGATGAGAATGAAGATTTCAAATTGAATATATTGGGTTACTGGGGACCTGTGTAGCTCAGCAAAGAGGTGTGTTGACAAGCAGGACCCAATGTGGGACAGAATACATGTGGCGAAGGTTTCAGCAAGTTGGAGTTTATGGAGGATGGAAGTCTGCAAAGTAAAATGTAGAATTGACTAAAGGGTTCATTGGTGGAGGGGCTGAGATAGATGCAGAGGTGGAAGTGGGACTTAAAACTCATCTCAGTTGAATAAGGTGTCACACTTGGGATCGAGCGAGTGGGCAGGAATTGGAATCATTGGCAAGGGAACAGAGTTTGTGGTGGGGGTGAAGCTGACTGTTTTAGTCTTTATGGTATTAATCTTGAAGCAGGAAAGGGGTACAGAGAGGTGGTGGAGAGGCCAAAATAGGTGTCAGCATACATGTGGAAGCTGTTTCTTTTTCGACAGATGATGTCACCAAGTGGAACCTGAAGATAAGAGAAGCCAACGATGGATCCTTGGGCGATCTTGAAGGTAGCAGTGCAGGGGAGGGAAGAGAAGCCATTACTGAAGATGGATTCATTGCATTCAGATAAGTAGGAATGGAACTGTGAGAGAGCAACTTCACTGGGCGTGATGATGAGGAGAAGCCTTGGATGAGGATGGCATACTCAGCCATGTTGAATGCTGTGGAAAGCTTGAGGGCCGGGAGGGATAATTGAACACTTGTCTGAGTCTCAGAAGTAGTTGTTTGTGAGTTTTGCTAGGGTGGTTTCAATGCAGTGACAGGAGCTAAAACTGGACTGGATGGATTTGAATTGGTAATGCACTCAATAAGCTGAGTGACAACAGTGTGATTTTTAATGGCACTTTCATATTGGTTTGGGTTCACTGAATCACAGAAATACCATGTAGAATGAAGCCATTGAAAACATTTGGCCTGCACCAGTTCTAGCTCTTTAACCTGAGCTGTTTAACCATTCCCATGAGGGTTGCTTGCACATTGGAATATTATAATTTTTTAAGAACATTCAACTTTGACCCCATTATTTATGCCAGCAGTGTTAGGGATAACATTGAGTGCAGGTATTGTAAATCTTGTTAGAATGTTCCAATCCAAAATGAAGAGCATGGGCATCACAGAGGAAGCTATAAACTGTCAAAATGAAGAACCTTCTGCCCTCTCCCCCCAAATTTATGATCCTGCCCTGCAGGAATAAACTACTCTGGCCTGTCCCAGAGATTCCCGTCTCCATAGTTCCTAACATTTGTCACACTGTCTTCTCTGTTTGTTACAGGGTGGTGATAGAGACGATGAAAGCTCAGATGGGGAACAGATTAATCCTTTACAGTTAGAGTTTGTGGATGATCCAAACTTCAAGGTCAAGGTCAACTATTCCTACATGGCAGTGCAGATCCCAACCGACATCTACAAGGGCTGTGAGTATTACACAGAATTACACAGAAGGTACAGCATAGCAAAAGGCCATTTGGCCTTCAAATCTTTGATGGTGTTCGTGCTCCACAAAAACTGCCTCCCTCTTTTCGCTCTATCAATATACCCTTCTATTCCTTTCTCCCTAATGTACTTAACTAGCATCCCCTTAAATGCATCTGTGCTGTTTGCTTCAACTATTTGGATTTTCAGAAGGCTTTCAATCAGGTCCTACACAAGAGGCTAGTAAATAAAATTAGAGCACATGGGATTGGAGATAATACACTGGCATGGATTGAGAATTGGTTAACGGACAGAAAACAGAGAGTAGGAATAAACGGGTCATTCTCAGGTTGAAAGGCTGTGACCAGGGGCCCGTGGTAAAATAATTTGAGGTCTGTGACTGATAATTTCAGGGATGAGAAATTTCCCATTGGCTTCTTCTTTCCAACCAGACTTTGAAAAAAATCACACTGTCTGTTTCACAGCTGAATTGGAATTTCTCCGCTCAGATCTTTATCTAATGCTCACTAACACTCCTTTTCACATTCACGGGTGACAGGTACTGAGCGAGGGAACGGCAGTTTCCGAACCTCGGGCAGATTCTGGATTTTCCGGTGGATTCCAATCTTTTTTTAAAACCCGCTGTAAAATCATGAAGCTGTTCGGAGTTCAGACACTGCTGTTCCATCTCTCAGCAACGATCAGAGACAGAGGGGGGGACAGACAGAGAGAGAAAGGGGGCAGAGAGAGGGAGAGGCAGGGGGGGGGTGCAAAGAGAGAGGGGTCAGAGAGAGAGAGGCGATCAGAGAGCGCGAGAAATGGGGGGGGGGGGTTGGAGAGAAAGACAGGGAGAGGGGGCAGAGAGAGAGGGAGGGATCAGAGATAGAAAGTGGGGTCAGAGAGAGGGAGGGACAGAGAGAGAGAGAGAGATCAGAGAGAGAGGGATCAGAGAGATAGAAAGTGGGGTCAGAGAGAGAGAAAAAGGGGGATTCAGAGAGAGCGAGGGGGGGCAGAGAGAGGTGGGCAGAGAAAGAGAGAGGGGGGCAGAGAGAGAGACGGGGGGGCAAAGAGAGAGACAGGAGTCAAGAGAGAGAGACAGGAGGCAGCGAGAGAGAGAGGGGTCAGAGAGAGAGTGGACAGAGAGGGGGAGAGAGAGAGGGAGCAAGAGAGAGAGAGCAAGAAACGGGTGTCAGAGAAGAGAGGGGGGGCAGAGAGATAGAGTGAGAAACAAGGAAGCAGATGAGACAGAGAGAGGCAGAGAGAGAGAGGGGGACAGAGGGATAGGGGAGGCAGAGAGAGAGAGAGAGGTTGGCAGAGAGAGAGAGAGAGATGGTGGGCAAAGAGAGATGGGGCAAAGATAGAAAGTGGGGGCAGGGAGAGAGAAAGAGAGGGGGGTCATGAGACAGAAAGAGGGGTCAGAGAGAGAAAGGGGGCAGAGAGAGGAGTCAGAGAGATAGAAAGTGGGGTCAGAGAGAGAGAGAGAGAGAGAGAGAGAAAAACCGGGGGTCAGAGAGAGAGCGACAGAGGGGGTAGAGAGAGAGAAGGGTGGGCAGAGAGAGAGAGGGGACATAGAGAGAGAGCATGGGGCACAGAGAGGGAAAGACACAGAGTGGGCAGGCAAAGAGAGAGAGAGGGTGGCATTGAGAGAGGGGTAGCAGAGACAGAAAGACAGCGGTGGGCAGAGAGAGAGAGAGAAATTGGCCAGAGAGAGAGGGGGGGTTTGGCCAAGAGAGGGTAAGAGAGAGGGGGAAGAGAGAGAGAGTGTGATGGCAGAGAGAGAGAGGGGGGGGGCAGAGAGAGAGAGAGAGGGGGCAGAGAGAGCGAGAGAGAGAGAGAGAGGGCTAGCAGAGGGAAAGAGAGGGGACAGAGTGAGAGAGGGCAGCAGAGAGAGAGACTGTGGATATCAGAGAGAGAAAGAAAGGTGTGGGGCAGAGAGAGCAAAGGGGCAGAGAGGGGGAGCATAGCGAGAGAAAGAGATAGAGGGTGGGCACAGAGAGAGTGGGACAGAGAGAGAGAGAGAGAGAGGTAAAGAGGGGGCAGGGAGAGAGTGAGGAGGGCAGAGAGAGGTCGGGGCAGAGAGAGAGAGCAGAGAGAGGAGATGCAGGGAGAGAGAGAAGGATTGGTACAGAGAGAGAGTGGGGGCAGAGAGAGAGAGAGGGGTGGCAAGAGGGCGAGAGTGGTGGCAGACAGAGAGGGAGTGGGCAGAGAAAGAGGGGAGCAGAGAGCGGAGGATGCAGAGGGAGAGATAGGCAGGGGTGGCAGAGAGAAAGGGAAGGGGCAGAGAGAGAGGGAGGAAGAGGGCAGAGAGAGTGAGGGGCAGAGAGGGAGAGAGGGGTCAGAGATCTAGAGTGAGGGGCACAGAGAGAGAGAGAGGTGGGGGCAGAGCGAAAGAGGTTTGCAGACAGAGGGGGCAGAGAGAGAGAGAGAGAGAGGGGCAGCAGAGTGACGGGGTCTGAGAGAGAGGGTGGGGCAGAGAGGGAAAGAGAGAGGAGTGAGCAGAGAGAGAGAAAGGAAGGGAAGAGTGAGAGAGAAGAGGCAGAGAGGGGGCGAGAGAGAGAGAGGGCTAGGCAGAGAGAGAGGGGGCAAAGAGAGAGGGAGAGGGGGCAGAGAGAGGGGGGGCAAAGAGTGGGAGAGGGGGACAGAGAGAGAGGGTTTGCAGAGAAAGAGGGAGAGAGAGGGGGCAGAGAGAGAGAGAGAGGAGGCAGCAGAGAGGGAGAGAGGCAGCAAGAGAGAGAGGGCGACAGAGGGGGAGGGGCAGAGAGAGAGGGGGAGGGGCAGAGAGAGAGGGGGATCATGGGGCAGAGAGAGGAGGGCAGAGTGAGACGGGGTGGCAGAGGGAGAAGGGGGTGCAGAGGGAGAGAGAGAGAGGTGGCAGAGAGTGGGGGGGAGTGGGCAGAGAGAGAGGGAGGGGGGTCGGGGGACAGAAAGAGGGAGGCAGAGAGAGAGAGAGGGAGGGATGGCAGAGACAGCGAGAGGGAAGGGGCAGAGAGAGGGAGGGAGGGGGCAGAGAAGAGAGGGGGAGAGGGGTCTGAGAGAAAGAGAAGGAGATGGGCAGAGAGGGAGAGCGGGAGAAGGGGGCAGAGAGAGAGAGGGATGGGGGCCAGAGAGTGAGAGAGAGGTGACAGAGAGAGAGGGGGCGGAGACAGAGTGTGGGAGGGGTTGCAGAACGAGAGGGAGGGAGGGAGAGGGTGCAGTCAGAAAGAGAGAGAGAGAGAGTGAGGGGGCAGAGAGAGAGAGGGGGCATGACACAGAGAGAGGGAGGGTAGGGCATGCCACATAGAGAATGATCAAGATCACTCTTGACAGATGGACATCTATCCAAAATACTCCACATCACTGCTAGAAGTGTGCGGGCAGAGATTGACTACTTCCGCAAACAAAGAATATGCCAGGTATCTCACTGAATCAGTGTCCAACATAGTGACCACAAAATAAGCCAATAAATTAGTCTTCTCATTTAAACGTTCTTCACAAAAATGCATATTTGTTGCTTTTTTGATTCATAGTAAGATGATCTTTTAATGCCTTTATCATTCCAAATTTGTCTCACCGGGCTCCTACATATGACAAAAATTGTAATGTGGCCGGCCCCCCATGCAAAAAAGTTGGACACCCCTGCTCCAAGCCTTTTAACCTTGTGTTTTAAAATAAATGGCAAAAGTCACTTTGGGAATGTCTTGATTTCTAAGCTCTGGCACACATTACTTACACTTGGGACACAGCTCAGTGACATGTTGAAACTTGGTCGACATTTACTTCTATATAAATGTCACAATTCTGCTGCTATCCGTTTGGAATCACATTGTTCCATAACCTGTATTGAGGGGAAAATAGGCAATAAAATCCAAGGAATCTCCAGAAGTCAGCACTGTAAGTTCCTCATGAATACAAGTGTATGGTGTAATGGGGCTGAGTGATATTGGAAAAAACAGGATGCTACTGACCCATATACAATAGTTACTAAATACAAGGTAATGGATATCTTTAATAAACATTAATCTGTGATGAACTGTCTATGATTCCTTAACAAAAGCTATGATGCATTTGCAGTTTTAAAAACTGTCGGGAAGACATCGTAAAAAATTATGTTTCAGTAACCATGATAGAAACAGTCATTAACTGATTTTCTTTGCTGCAAATTGGATTAAAGGACAAGGTTTACAAGTATGTCAAAGATCAGTAACTGCAATGTGTATCATTTACTATCCAGTTTGAGGGCAGATAACCTGAGTGGCCAATGCCATTTCAAAGTTGTCTGTATCATATGATTACATTATATTATAAGTACACCTTTGCTAACAGGTAAGAGATTTGGCTTAGACATAAATTGGTTAGTCTGGAGTATAATCTTACAGATAGTGACTAAGTATTTTGTAACTGAATAATACATGCAGTAACAACCACTCAACCTTTTTCAGAAAAGCTTTTTTTAATAATTATCTTATCAAAGCTGAATCGGAATCGCCAATGATAGACTGAGATATATATGTAAGTGAATTTACGAGGTATATATTGGACGTACTGAAGGGTGCTCTTTATCTATAATTGTGTTTATCTAATTCTGTCACTAGCTTTGGTGATTAAATGACATTTTGTCCATGAGAGATGCTGTTGTTTCTACAAGTTTAGAATCCAGGACCTAGTTTAACAGCTGGTCAAGATGCATAAATTAGTCTTGGCTACTTACCGTAAATCTGTGTGTCCCTTCCTGTCCCATTCTGCTTTCCTGTTTTACATGACTCTTCTGAAGTACTACCTTCTCCATCCTATAAAATTCTCCTGATTTGGAGATCACTGCCCTTTGTAGACTGTCCTGTCTTCGGACACATATTACAAGCAGGTGGAGAAGTTGCACAAACATTGACTATGGGTTAAATTGTCTTATGCCAACAGCAGTGTGAGAAATGGTCAGTCTTCTTATTGCTGATTTTTCTACTGCCTCAACTCAATAAGCACAATAACAATCCTCTCCTTGGGTTTCGTGGTTTATTGGATGAATTTTCACTCCTGACACAGTGTGAATCCACAGAGGTCATCCAGTAAGATCCATCTACCACCCCTTGACATGGTGTAGCCAGCTCTATTCTGTCAACAAAAGTAATTTGCATTGGCATTGCATACTATTTTGCTTGCTAGCTAGCGAATACAGTTGTGCTGCTCTCCATTGATGTTTGTATGCTTAGCTACTTTAATTATAGGGAGAAGTGTTTTAAATTTCTTCTGTGTTTTGATGGCATTAGATTGGCTATACACTTTATATACAGATTAATTGACCCATGCCATGTCTGAGTCAATAATTTTGTCAAATGTCTGTGGTGCCACATGTTGGTGCCGATCCCTGACGTGACTAGTGGGGTACTGCAAGGATCAGCTGCTCACAATCTGTGTCAATAATTTGGATGTGGGGACCAAATGTAATATTTCCAGTTCTGCTGATGACACAAAACTAGGTGGGAATGTGAGTTGTAAGGAGGATGCAAAGAGGCTTCAAGGAGATTTAGACAAGTGAAGTGAGTCGGCAAGAATATGGCAGATGGAATATAATGTGGAAAAATGTGGTTAACCACTTCTATAGGAAAAACAGAAATGCAAAGTATTTCTTAAATGGTGAGAGATTGGGAAGTGTTGGTGTCCAAAGGGACCTGGGTGTCCTTGTTGATGAGTCACTGAAAGCTAACATGCAATTGCAGCAAGAAATTGGGAAGGCAAATGGTATGTTGGCCTTTATTGCAAGAGTATTTGAGTGCACGAGTAAAGAAGTCTTGCTGCAATTGTATAGAGCCCCGGTGAGAATGTACCTGGAGTATTGTGTACAGTTTTGGTCTCCTCATCTAAGGAAGGATATACTTGCCATGGAGGGAGTGAAACAAAGGTTCACAAGACTAATTCCTGGGATGGTGGGATTGTCCTATGAGGAGAGATTGAGGAGGCTGGGTCTGTATTCTCTAGAGTTTGGAAGAATGAGAGGTGATCTCATTGAAACTTACAAAATTCTTACAGGGCTCCTCAGGGTGGATGCAGGAAGGATGTTTCCCCTGGCTGGGGAGTGTAGAACCAGGGGACACAGTCTCATCTTCAGGGGTAGGCCATTTAGGACTGAGATGAGGAGGAATTTCTTCACACAGAGGGTGGTGAATCTTTGGAATTCTCTACCGCAGAGGGCGGTGGAGGCATAGTCATTGAGTATTTTCAAGACAGAGATCTATAGATTTCTAGATATTAAAGGTATCAAGGGATATACGGATAGTGCAGAAAAATGGTGTTGAGGTAGAAGATCAGCCGTGATCTAGTTGAATGGCAGAGCAGGCTCGATGCACCGAATGGCTTACTCCTGCTCCTATTTCCTATGTTCGTATGGTCCAAACTAGTCCTTGTGGAAACAGGTTTCACATTCTCACCACTCTCTGGGTAAAGATGTTTCTCCTGAATTCATTATTAGATTTATTTGTAACTATCTTATATTTATGTTCCTAGCTTTGGATTTCCCAACAGGATATTCCATTGGGGCTTTTTTGTTCCCTATATTTTGCACAGAATCACCTGGACTCAACTGCACCCAGGCCCCATTTGGGTCTCCTACAGTGTGTTGTTCTGCGTTCTGATCTTTTTAATGGCATTGCTCATCATATAAAGGCCTTCAGAAGCTTGTCCAAGACATGAGATCCAAAGAGTCTCTAGACATGAGAGACCTTGTGAGGACTTGGCCACACGACAAAGGAGACGGTACACATGTACATAATATGCACTGACACACATGCCGTATGTGTTGACACTCACACAGAATGGGTACACGAGATGCATATAATACCTGTGCATGGGTATATACATATTGTCATGCAGGGCCCCACCTGCCAAGAGTGAGACACATTACTTTCACCACATGGATATTAAATTTCAAATTGTTGCTGGGAAGAAGAGAAGGCCTGTGACAAGGGGTTACTAGGCCCCTAGCTGGAAGGACATTTTTTGCATATTAACAGGCAGAGCTACTCCCTGCTCCAATTCAATCCACCAACAGATGTGGTCAGACCAGTTAGTTACATGTTTAACTGGCTGTTGCAGAGTTTGAACTGAGATTTTTAAATTGGAGAGACAGTTTTGAACTGGCAGAGGCAGAATGCTCCTGGACTGAAGTAGACCTCCTCTCTCCTGTCTGCCCCCACCTCTTTCTCACAGAACTCCAAAAACCTACTGAAGGCACATGAACACCAAGAGAGAAAAGCCTTCTACAGTGAACAAGGTTTGAGAAGAATATTGGGCCCCAACGAAGAGCAAGAGCAACCTACGAAAGGGCTCTACAGTGAGCTTGAAGAATCCTAACAACAACTCTTCAGATAGTGCTTCAAACCTTTCCAATTTATTTTTCTTCTCTTTTCTGTCTCTATTTGCATGTGTGTATCACATATGCATGCTAGCGTGGGCGCGTCGTGTATCCATAGGCGTCAACTGAATTAGAATTTTAAGTTTAATAAAATTTCAATCTTTCTTCTTTAAACCTAAGAAAACCTGTGTGTGTGTGTGTGTGCTGGTTTCTTTGCCTTATAATTGGAAAGCAGTGAACAAGGATTCACCAAGGGGGAGCTAAAAACAGTGTGTTTAAAAAAAAAAACCCTGTTACAGCAAGACCAGGTGAAGGTTGAAAGGGAACCCTAGACCTCTTTCTCACATGGTCGGAACAGAAATGTGGCGCTGGCATCAGGAATTGACCCACAGACCAACGAGAGAAATTGGAAGTGGGAAGCCAAATTGTTCCCAATCAAAAAGAGCAAGATTTCAATACAGGTTTTCTTGTGGTTGTGTGTGATTGAATACTAACATGTCTGCAACTGAAGCTCGTGGCTCTCCAAGCCAGTGTGAAGTAACTTGGAATAAATTAAAAGCATTGTTTATGGAGATGTTGAGGAAAATAGCTGAGCAGTGTGGGATCACTGTACATGGCAAGGCTAGGAAGTCTGAACTCCTAAGGCTAGTGGACAACCAGTTTTCCTTTCAATCTGAAGAAGCAGAAGCAGTGTTAGAAGTAGATCCAGACAGGGCATTGTTAGCAAAGATACAATTGGAACAAAGGAAACTTGAGTAAGAGGAAAAAGAAGAGGGAGAAAGAAAGAGCCTTCCAGAAGGAATGTGAAGAAAATGAAAGCCTGGAGATAGAGAGAGAGAAGGGAAACTTCCAGAAAGGATGCGAAGAAAGAGTTGAAGCTGCTTGAGTTAACTAGGGGGAGCGACAGAATAATCCCAGTGAAAGCATGACCAATTTCGAGGAGCGTAATTCAGGGCTGGGTACAGAATTATTAAAACTAGCTCATCTAATCCCAAAATTCAGTGAGGAATATGTGGAGGCATTTTTTTGTGTCTTTTGAGAAACTGGCAAGGCAGCTAAAATGGCCAGCTGAGACCTAGTCTCTTTTACTACAAAGCAAGCTAACTGGAAAAGCCTATAAGGTTTATTTCCTGTTGCCAGATGAGAGTTCATCAAATTATGAACTGACCAAAAATGCTATCCTCGGTGCATATGAATTAGTACCCGAAGCCTATCGTCAAAAGTTTAGAACCTTCTAGAAGCAAGCTAATCAAACTTATCTGGAGTTTGAAGTAAGTAACCAGCTGGCTTTTAACCAGTGGCTGAGGGCTCTTAAAGTACAGCTCAGCTATGAGACTCTCAGGGATGTAGTTCTGTTCGAGGAATTTAAAAACTCTCTCCCACTCTCCATAAAGACCCATGTAGAGGAGCAGCAGTTTCAGGGAGCCCGGCAAGCAACTGTTCTGGCCAATGAGTTTTCTTTAATTTATAAGTTGGTTTCCCAGGGGAGAACCTTTCCTAGTCACCCCACAAATCCGAAAAGGATAAAGGATGGGAAGATGATAGAAGCCTAGGCAGTCCTGGGAGAGAAGGGAAAGCAGGACATACAGGGGGCCTTCCTCCAGCCAAAAAGCAAGGTGCTGTGAGCAAGAGACCCAGAGACCTGTGTGCTTCCATTGTAATAAAGCAGGGCATTTAAAAGCTGACTGCTGGAAATTAAAGGGAAAACCGGTAGAATTAATCAGGGTACACCCGCTTAGTCAAGAAAGACCCCTGATGGAAATCACAGCAGAACAAGCTGTGCCTTTAACTGCAGTGAGAGTGTGACCAGGAAGCTTACCGCTGCAAATGCAGGAAACTGTAATCGGATTCCTGAGGGTAATCAAGTTTTTGTGTCTGAAGGGAAAGTAACCCCATACCCCTCGAGTGGGGAAAGCAAGCCCATAGTAATTCTCAGGGACACAGGGGCCACAAGATCCCTTTTACTGGGAAAAAGCCTGACCTTTCCCCCAGAGAGTGCAGTAAACACCAGAATGGTGGTAAATGGTATTGGAGGGCAGTGTATGCCTGTACCTGTACACCGCTGCACCTGGAGTGCGACCTAGTTTTGGGACCAGTAACTATAGGGATTGTCCCTAGATGGCCTGTGGACGGGGTTCCCCCGCCCCGCCAGTAGTGAAAGAAAGACCGCAGGAGGTCAGAGAGACAGGGCAGTGATGGGAGATGGACCCCTGCAGTTTCCCTGAATGTGTAGTGGATCAGGCCATGATCAAACCAGCTCCCCCAGAGGACACTGCATTGGCACTGCAGGCAGATGACCATGAGGTCTGCCTGTCTGAGACTTTCTTTGGAAAGTTAGGAGACCCAGGGAATGAATTAAATAGATTATCCCCAGCTGAGGCTCAGCAAGCCACCCCAGTATTGCGAGAGTTAGCACAGGCTGCCCAGTCTGAAAGTGAAGCAGAGGGAGTCCCTGATTGTTACTCCTTAAAGAATGAGGTACTGATGAAGAAATGGAGTTCTCCTCACAGACCTGAGAGCAAGGAGTGGACAGTAGTTCACCAGTTAGTGGGGCCACAGAGGTACCGGAGCGAAATATTGAGAAAGGCCCATGAGACTACAGTGGCTGCACATGCCAGAAGACCAAAGCCCACATAAGACAGCTGTTTGACTGGCCAAAACTCCACAAAGATATGGTGGGGTAGTGAAGAGTTGCCGCATGTGCCAGGTTGAGGGGAAATCCCAACCTACAGTGAAACCTGCACTCCTAAGTCCTGTACCAGTGTTAGGAGGACCCTCCAGCAGATGGCTGGTGAACTGTAAGGGACTTCCGCCAAGAACAAAAGGGGACAGGCAGGCACACGACTAGCAAAAGGTTAGACAGGGAAGGGGGAAAAGTTAACAAAAGGGCAGGTTAAATGAAGTCCAGGAGGAATCCCAGATGAAAACCCCTACTGTTCGGTCAGCCAACCCCGAAAAATTTGAAAAGATAGACCCCACATCCTCCTACGTAAAGGCAGACACTAGAAGCATCCCGCCAGAGTTGCTAACAGCATTTACAGGAACCTGTAGAGACAAAGAAAGACCTCTAGAGGGCAGAAAAACCGTGAGAGTGATGCGTCACCGAGTCAAAGTGCCACAGGGGAGTGCTGTAGAATCTGCACAAATATCTGTAGGCAGGAGTGTCCCAGAGAACAAAGGGGAGATTAACAAAGAATCCTCCCTCACAGGCAGAGAAAAAGGGAAGCATCCATCCCCGAAGTCAAAAGCCTTTGCATGACTCATCAAAACACTGAAACAGAGTTCAGGATAGACCCGCCCACAAGTGACTCTCCTGGAAAAAACTCTAACTTAGGGCTAAATTAAATCTAACTACTGCCCCCCGCACCCCCCCCCCCCCATTTTGGCAGACCTCAACAAGAACAAATACCCTAGGCAGTCATGGCAATGGGCAAACTAGAAACATCGAAAATAGGAGCAGGAGTAGGCCATTCGGCCCTTCTGGCCTGCTTCGCCATTCAAAAAATATCATGGCTGATCGTCTAATTCAGTACCCTGTTCCCACTTTCTCCCAATAATCCCTTGATCCCTTTGTCATTAAGAAATATATCTATCTCCTTCTTGAATATATTTAATGACTTGGCCTCCACTACCTTCTGCGATAGAGAATTCCACAGGTTCACCACCCTCTGAGTGAAGAACTTTCTCCTGAAATAAATCTACCCCAAGGAACCACATGTTAATGAGAGAAATGCATGGTTTTCTGCATCTTATATTTTCTCTCAGCTCTTTGAATGAAATGCGCCTTTCCTTAAATCACATTGCATTCCCCTGGGTGTGGAGGTGTCATGCAGGCCCCCACCTGCATGTATAAGACTTGTATAAGACTTTGGTTCGGCCACATTTGGAATACTGCGTGCAGTTCTGGTCGCCACATTACCAAAAGGATGTAGATGCTTTGGAGAGGGTGCAGAGGAGGTTCACCAGGATGTTGCCTGGTATGGCGGGCGCTAGCTATGAAGAGAGGTTGAGCAGATTAGGATTATTTTCATTAGAAAGACGGAGGTTGAGGGGGGACCTGATTGAGGTGTACAAAATCATGAAAGGTATAGACAGGGTGGATAGCAAGAAGCTTTTTCCCAGAGTGGGGGATTCAATTACTAGGGGTCACGAGTTCAAAGTGAGAGGGGAAAAGTTTAGGGGGGATATGCGTGGAAAGTTCTTTACGCAGAGGGTGGTGGGTGCCTGGAACGCGTTGCCAGCGGAGGTGGTAGACGCGGGCACGATAGCGTCTTTTAAGATGTATCTAGACAGATACATGAATGGGCAGGAAGCAAAGAGATACAGACCCTTAGAAAATAGGCGACATGTTTAGATAGAGGATCTGGATCGGCGCAGGCTTGGAGGGCCGAAGGGCCTGTTCCTGTGCTGTAATTTTCTTTGTTCTTTGAATGAGGCACATTAATTTCACCACATGGACATTAAATTTCAAATTGTTACTGGGAAGAAGAGAAGGCCTGTGACAAGGGGTTTCCAGGCCCCTGGCTAGAAGGACATTTTTTGCATATTAACAGATTGTCTACAAGCACTAAGGAGCTACTCCCTGCTCCAATTCAATCCACAAACAGATGTGGTCAGACCAGTTACTTACATGACTAACTGGCTGCTGCAGAGTTTGAACTGAGAGTTTTAAATTGGGGACAGTTTTGAACTGGCAAAAGGCAGAATGCTCCTGAACTGAAGTCGACATCCTCTCCTCTGCTGTCTGCTCCCACCTCTTTCTCAATGAACTCCAAAAACCTACTGAAGGCACATGAACACCAAGAGAGAAAAGACTCCTACAGTGAACAAGGTTTGAGAAGAATACTGGGCCCCAACGAAAAGCAAGAGCAACCTACAAAAGGACTCTACAGTGAGCTCGAAGAATGCTAACAACAACTCTTCAGATATTGCCTCAAACCTTTACACTTTATTTTTCTTCTGCTCTTTTCTGTCTCTATTTGCAAGTGTGTATCGCATATGCATGCTAGTGTGGGCGCGTCGTGTATCCGTAGGCGTCAACCAAAATAGAGTTTCAAGTTTAAATTTAATAAAATGTCAATCTTCCTTTAAGCCAAAGGGAACCTGTGTGTGTGTGCTGGTTTCTTTGCCTTATAATTGGAATGCGGTGAACAAGGATTCACCAAGGGGGAGCTAAAAACAGTGTGTTTTAAAAATAAAACCCTGTTACAGTAAGACAAGGTGAAGGCTGAAAGGGAACCCTGGACCTCTTACCTGATCGTAAGAACATCCTCTTACACACACACACCAGTATATATTAAAGTGATCTCCAACTGATTTCAGTGGGTGTATGTTCAGTGATTTTGAGAAATGGAAACAAGACAGTTTTTTAAAAGGTGATCCATGTGCTGAACAGGTCTCAATGACCTTGTGCAATCCACATGTGAGATCAGAATTGACCGTATTTTATAGATGCAGCCTGAATTTAAAATCCCAAGCAGCTGAAGGCTGGGCTTGGATTGTCTTCCTGTCTCATGCACATTTAAAACACAGAGCTGTCTACACACACTGCATAGAAAGACAGGCAGGCAAACGTCAGGTTCTGAACCCGCTGAATCCCAAGACTGTGATAATGGAGCAGGCAATGGACGTCAGGTATTCGGCTGACGTCAGCGAGCTGTTGATTGATCATCTTCCCGATTCAGTAATGGTATTAACAGATGAACCCCTTTCAAATTAATTAACATTTAAATTAAAAATGAAGAATGGCACTGCTGGAATTTACAGAGGGGAGTCTGTGCTGGATTTGAGATTTCCAGTCATCCACTCCGACCGCCCCCACCCCCAGCTACACCACATACTCTCAGTGATAGCAGATTCCACTTGCTTTGATTACCCACATATTCCATGATAATTACTGCAATGAATCTTTGCAACACCAGAGCCCGCCAGCCTGTCTTTAGTCGTCTGTAAGCTGACATAATATCGGCTCTCTGCCTTCTATCTTTCTGGGTAACCAATACAGCTGAGTGCATGGAGACAAGGAACCAACTGAAAGTATGCACAGCTCCCACTCTGAGAAGTGAGCCTCTCATTGAGCGGTGGGCAGTGAAGTGAAGCTTCACAAGATCCTCACTGTAGGACACACTTGAAACTCCATTATAGCTTCGGTTAGTGGCGAGGCAGCTTAAAGGAGGGGATTAAATATTCAGAGGCAGGGGTTTGATACACAGCCCATTACAGAGAGGACCCAAGACACAACCCATTACACAGAGTCCGATACACAGCCCATTACACAGAGAGAGTCCAATACACAGCCCATTACACAGAGAGGACCCGAGACACAACCCATTACACAGAGAGAGTCCGATACACAACACATACACAGCAGAACCTAATACACAGCTCATTACATGGAGTGAGTCTGATATGCAGCCCATTACACAAAGAGAGTCTGATATACTGCTAATTACATGGAGGGAGACTGATATGCTGCCCATTGAACAGAGAGAGTCTGATACACAGCCCATTACACAGAGAGAGGCCTATATGCAGTCCATTACATGGAGAGGGTCCGATACACAGCTCCTATATAGAGAGAGCCTAATACAGAACTCATTACACGGAGTGAGTCTGATATGCAGCCCATTGCACAGAGTCTGATACACAGAGAGAGTCCGATACAGAGCTCATTACACAGACAGGGCCCAATACAAAGCCCATTACATGGAGAGAATCTGATACACAGAGAGAGTCTAATACACAGCTCATTATACAGAAAGAGTCCGATGCACAAACCATTACACAGATTGCATCTGGCACACAGCTCATTATACAGCGAATGTCGGATACACAGCTCATACACAGAGAGAGTCTGATACACAGCCCATTACACAAAGAGGGCCTGTTACACAGCCCATTACACGGAGGGAGTCTGATGCACATCACATACACAGGAGAACCTAATGCATAGCTCATTGCACTGGGTGAGTCTGATACGCAGCCCATTACCTGGAAGGAGAGTGATATGCAGCCCAAGGCACAAAGAGAGTCTGATATACAGCACATTACACACAGAGAGCCTGATACAGAACTCATTACACGGAGAGAGTCTGATACACAGCTCATACATAGAGAGAATCTGATACAAAGCTCATTACAAGGAGAGTCTGATACACAGCCAATTGCACAGAGAGCGTCTGATACACAGCTCATTACACAGCCAGAATCCAATACACAACTCATGACACAGAGAGAGTCCAATACACAACCCATTACACAGACAGGGCCCATTACACAGCCCATTACACGGTGAGAGTCTGAGACACAGCTCATTACACAGAGAGGGCCCGATACACATCTCATTACACAAAGAGAGTCTGATACACAACCCATTACACAGAGAGGGCCGGATAAAAAGCCCGTTACGTGGCAAAAGTCTGATACACAAATCATGCACAGAGTCTGATACACAGCCCATTACAATGAGAGGGTCTGATACACAGCTCATTACATGGGGAGAATCTGATACACAGCCCATTACACGGAGAGAGTCTGATACACAGCTCATTACACAAAGAGAGTCCAATACGCAGCTCATGGTACAGAGAGAGTCCGATACGCAGCTCATGATACAGAGAGAGTCCGATACACAGCTCATTACACTGGGAGAATCCAATACACAGCATGTTACACAGAGAGATATTGATAGACAGCTTATTACACAGAGAGTGCGATACGCAACCATTACACAGATCGTGTCTGACAGACAGTTCATTACACAGCGAAAGTCTGATGCATAACCCATTACACACAGTCCGATGCACAGCCCATTACACACAGACTGTCCGATACACAGTTGATTGCACACAGAGAGTCCGATACGCAACCCATTACACAAATCGTGTCTGACACACAGCTCATTATACAGCGAATCTCTGATAATGCATTTTACAGAGAGAGTCCAATATACAGCCCGTTACACAGAGCCAGTTTGATACACAGCTTATTACATAGAGTCCAATACACAGCCCCTTACACAGATGAGTCTTAATACGCAACCCATTACACAGAGAATGTCTGATAGACAGCTCATTACATGGAGAGAGTCTGAAACACAGCCCATTACACAGAGAGAGGCCGATATGCAGCCCATTACATGGAGAGGGTCCGATACACAGCTCCTATATAGAGAGAGCCTAATACAGAACTCATTACACGGAGTGAGTCTGATATGCAGCCCATTGCACAGAGAGGGCCTGATACACAGCCCATTACATGGAGAGCATCTGATACACAGCTCATTACACAGACGGAGTCCGATACACAACCCATTACACAGATCGTGTCTGACACACAGCTCATTATATGGCAAATGTCTGATGCATAGCCCATTACACAGGGAGAGTCCAATAGACAGCCCGTTACAGAGAGGGTTTGATGCACATCTTATTACACACAGAGAGTCCAATACACAACCCATGATGCAGATCAAGTCTGACACACAGCTCATTATACAGCGAAAGTCTGATACACAGCCCATTACACAGAGAGAGTCCAATACACAGCCTGTTACACAGAGAGAGCCTAATTCACACCCATTACACAGACAGAGTCCGATACACAGCCCATTACCCAGAGAGTCTGATACACAGCCCATTACACAGAGAGAATCCAAAATAGAGTGCATTACACACAGCGAGTCCAATACACAGACCATTACACAGAGAGGGTTTGATACACAGCCCATTTCACAGGGGGAGTCAGATACACAGCCCACTACACAGACAGAGTCCGATACACAGCCCATTACCCAGAGAGTCTGATACACAACCCATTACACAGACAGAGTCCGATACACAGCCCATTACCCAGAGAGTCTGATACACAACCCATTTCACAGGGGGAGTCAAATACACAGCCCATTACATAGTGAGAGTCCAATACACAGCCCAATACCCATGAGAGTCTGATACATAGGTCATTACACAGATAGAGACCGATGCAGAGCTTATTACACACAGTCTGATACACAGCTCTTTACACAGGGAAAGGCCGATACACAGATTATAACGCACAGAGAAAGTCCTTGCATGGCCCATTACACAGAGAGAGTACAATATACAGCCCATGACATAGAGAGTGTCCGATACACAACCCATTCCACAGAGTGTCTGATACACAGGCCATTACAAAGAGAGAGTCCGATACAAAGCCCATTACACAGAGACAATCCAATACACAGCCTGTTACACAGAGAGAGCCCGATACACAGCCCATTTCACAGAGAGAATACAATACAGAGCCCATTACACAGAGAGGGTCCGATACATAGTTCATTACACAGAGAGAATCCGATATGCAGTCCATTACACAGAGAAAGTCCAATACACAGCCCGTTACACAGAATGGGTTTGATACAAAGAACAAAGAACAGTACAGCACAGGAACAGGCTATTCAGCCCTCCAAGCCTAAGCCGATCTTGATGCCTGCCTAAACTAACACCTTCTGCACTTCCGGGACCCATATCCCTCTAGTCCCTTCCTATTCATATATTTGTCAAGATGTCTCTTAAACGTCGCTATCGTATCTGCTTCCACCACCTCCCCTGGCAGCAAGTTCCAGGCACTCACCACCCTCTGTGCAAAAAACTTGCCTCGCACATCCCCTCTAAACTTTGCCGCTCGCACCTTAAACCTATGTCCCCTAGTAACTGACTCTTCCACCCTGGGAAGAAGCTTCTGACTATCCACTCTGTCCATGCTGCTCATAACTTTGTAAACCTCTATCATGTCGCCCCTCCACCTCCGTCGTTCCAGTGAAAACAATCCAAGTTTTTCCAACCTCTCCTCATAGCTGATGCCCTCCAGACCAGGCAACATCCTGGTAAACCTCCTTTGTACCCTCTCCAAAGCCTCCACATCCTTCTGGTAGTGTGGCGACCAGAATTGCACGCAATATTCTAAGTGTGGCCTAACTAAGGTTCTGTACAGCTGCAACATGACTTGCCAATTTTTATACTCTATGCAACGACTGATGAAGACAAGCATGCCGTATACCTTCTTGACTACCTTATCCACCTGCGTTGCCACTTTCAGTGACCTGTGGACCTGTACGCCCAGATCTCTCTGCCTGTCAATACTCCTAAGGGTTCTGCCATTTACTGTATACTTCCCACCTGCATTAGACCTTCCAAAATGCATTACCTCACATTTGTCCGGATTAAACTCCATCTGCCATTTCTCCGCCCAAGTCTCCAACCGATCTATCTCCTGCTGTATCCTCTGACAATCCTCATCATTATCCGCAACTCCACCAACCTTTGTGTCGTCCGCAAACTTACTAATCAGACCAGCTACATTTTCCTCCAAATCATTTATATATACTACAAACAGCAAAGGTCCCAGCACTGATCCCTGCGGAACACTACTATTCACATCCCTCCATTCAGAAAAACGCCCTTCCACTGATACCCTCTGTCTTCTTTGACCGAGCCAGTTCTGTATCCATCTTGCCAGCTCACCTCTGATCCCATGTGACTTCACCTTTTGTACCAGTCTGCCATGTGGGACCTTGTCAAAGGCTTTACTAAAGTCCATATAGATAACATCCACTGCCCTTCCTTCATCAATCATCTTTGTCACTTCCTCAAAAAACTCAATCAAATTAGCTCATTACACAGAGAGAGTCCGATGCACAGCTCATTACAAAGAGATAATCCGATATGCAGCCCATTATACAGAGAGAGTCCAGCACGCAGCCCATTACACAGAGTGTGTTTGATACACAGCTTCTCACATTGAGACAGTATCATAAACAGCCTATTACACGGAGAGGGTCCGATACACAGCCCATTGCACAGATAGAGTACAATACACAGCCCATTAAACAGAGAGGGTCCGATACACAGATCATTAGACAGAGAGCGTCAGGTACACAGCCCATTATACAGATGGAGTCTGTACAGAGGGCGGCACAGTGGCGCAGTGGTTAGCACCGCAGCCGCACAGCTCCAGCGACCCGGGTTCAATTCCGGGTACTGCCTGTGTGGAGTTTGCAAGTTCTCCCTGCGTGGGTTTCCTCCGGGTGCTCCGGTTTCCTCCCACATGCCAAAGACTTGCAGGTTGAAAGGTAAATTGGCTATTAGAAATTGCCCCTAGTATAGGTAGGTGGTAGGGAAAATATAGGGACAGGTGGGGATGTGGTAGGAATATGGAATTAGTGTAGGATTAGTATGAATGGGTGGTTGATGGTCGGCACAGACTCGGTGGGCCGAAGGGCCTGTTTCAGTGCTGCATCTCTAAACTCTTTACACAGGGAGAGGCTGATACACAGATCATTACATACAGAGATAGTCCATGCACAGCCCATTACACAGAGAGAGTACAATACACAACCCATTCCACAGAGAGTCCGATACACAGCTCAGTACACAGAGAGAATCCAATATGCAGCCCGTTACACAGAGTGGGTTTGATACACAGCTTATTACATAGAGCCCAATACACAGCCCATTGCACAGAGAGGGTTTGATACACAGCTCATTACACAGAGAGTCCATTACACAGCTCATTACAAAGAGATAATCCGATATGCAGCCCATTAGAGAGAGAGTCCAGCACGCAGCCCATTACACAGAGTGTGTTTGATACACAGCTTATTACATCGAGACAGTACAATAAGCAGCCCATTACACAGAGAGGGTCCGATACACAGCCCATTACACAGAGAATCTGATACACAGTTCATTACACAGAGATCCGCTACACAACCCAATACACAGATCGCATCTGACAGACAGCTCATTATACAGCGAAAGTCTGATACACAGCCCCTTACACACAGAGAGTCCGATACACAGTTCATTACACAGAGAGTCTGATACAGAACCCATTAGACAAATCGCGTCTGACACACAGCTCATTATAAGGCGAATCTCTGATAAACAATGCATTACACAGAGAGAGTCCAATATACAGCCCGTTACACAGAGAAGGTTTGATACACAGCTTATTGCACAGAGAGAGTCCGATACACAGCTCATTACACAGACGAGTCTGATACAAATCCCATTACACAGAAAGAGCCCAATACACAGCCCATTACACAGAGAATGTCTGATAGACAGCTCATTACATGGAGAAAGTCTGATACACAGCCCATTACACGGAGAGCATCTGATGCACAGCTCATACACCGAGGGTCTGATACACAGCACATTACACAGATGGAGTCCGATACACAGCCTGTTACACAGAGAGAGCCCAAATCACAGCCCATTACACAGAGAGTGTCCGATAGACAGCCCATTATGCAGAGAGTCTGATACACAGTTCATTGCACACAGAGAATCCAAAATACAGCCCATTATACAAAGCAGGTCTGATACACAGTCCATTACATAGAGAGGGTCCGTTACACAGCCCATTACACAGAGAGAGTCCAATACACAGCACAATACCCATGAGAGTCTGATACACAGGACATTGCACAGAGAGAGGCCGATGCAGAGCCCATTACACACAGAGAGTCTGATACACAGCTCTTTACAGAGGGAGAGGCCGATACACAGATCATAACACAGAGAATTTCCATGCACAGCCCATTACACAGAGAGAGTCCAATAAACAGCCCATTACACAGAGTGTGTTTGATACACAGCTTATTACATAGAGACAGTATAATAAATAACCTTTACATAGAGAGGGGTCGATACACAGCCCATTACAAAGAGAATCTGATACACAGCTCATTATAGAGAGAGAGTCTGATGCAGAGCCCATTACACAGATGGAGTCTGATACACAGCTCTTTACACAGGGGGAGGCTGATACACAGATTATTACACACAGAGATAAGTCCATGCACAGCCTATTACACAGAGAGAGTACAATATACAGCCCATTCCACAGATAGTCTGATACACAGCCCGTTACACAGAGACAGTACAATAAGCAGCCCATTACACAGAGAGGGTTTAATACACAGCTCTTTACACAGGGAGAGGCTGATACACAGATCATTACACACAGAGATACGTCCATGCACAGTCCATTACACAGAGAGAGTCCAATATACAGCCTATGACACAGACAGTGTCCGATACACAACCCATTCCACAGAGAGTCTGATACATAGCCCGTTGCACAGAGAGGGTTTAATACACAGCTCATTACACAGAGAGAGTCCGATACACAGCTCATTACAAAGAGAGAATCCGATATGCAGCCCATTACACAGAGAGAGTCCAGCACGCAGCCCATTACACAGAGAGAGTCCAATACACAGCCTGTTACACAGAATGGGTTTGATACACAGCTTTTTACATCGAGACAGTACAATAAACAGCCCATTATACAGCGAGAGTCCGATACATAGCCCCGTTACACAGAGAGTGTCCGATACACAGCCCATTACACAGAGAGGACCCGATACACAGGCCTTTACATGGAGAGAGTCTGATACACAGCTCATTACACGGAGAGAGTCTGATACAGAGCACATACACAGAGAGAGTCTGTTACACAGCCCATTACACAGAGAAAGTTTGATGCACAGTTCATTGCACAGAGAGAGTCCAATGCACAGCCCATTACACAGAGAGGGTATAATCTTATGAGTGCTGTGGCATTCCCGACAGTGGGACTGGAAATTGTCATAACTTACGTTGCCGCTGCAAATCCCGTTTCCCAAGCAATTTTGTATTAAAATTAGACATGAGGTGACGGGCACAGGGAAAATGTTAGATCATGCGGCGGGGGCAGCCTTTCATTGATGGAAACCACCATCACTGCCCCTTAGCACCATGATCACCACAGGTATAAAAGATTCTGTGCCTCAAGGATCAGCAGCCTTCCTTTCCTGTAAGTATATTCAGACTAAGTTAAATTGAAGATTTTACTCAAATCAAAATGTTTTTGCCTCCCTTGTTTTATGAAAGTCACCACCAACTTCATATCATTTATTTTCCCTACAGTCAAAGTGAATGACATGGCAGCCAGCAGGCAGCGTCCTGCTCCACGGTTCAGTGATGCCTCCCTGCAGGTTCTCATTCCGCCCGTCGGGGAAAGACAGGACATCCTCCTCCCTGCAGATGGAGTGCGAAGGCCCTCCCACCTCAGCAAGGTGGCCTGAATAGAGGGAGCAGAGGAGGTCTCGAACTGTGGCATAACTCTTAGAACATGGGTGCAGTGCCGCAAGCGAGTCAATGACTTTCTCAGACCAGTGAGGGTAAGTGGTCCTGGCGAGGCTGCTCCATTGATTTCTTCCATGGCTCCGTGTCTTTAAGTCTGAGGGCACGCAAGGTACGTGAGCAGCCTTGGTGCCATCTACTAAATGATGAAGATTGGCATTGTTTATGTGATTGGATATGTCATGCGAAAGCCAATGCAGAATGAGTGATGTTGATGCATGTATGCAATGGTTGTAATGTATCATTTGCCATGGCATTCAATCTGCATTGTCTGCTGCAGGATAAACAAAGCCACAACCAGCATAAATGTGCTAAGACATGAGGAGGGGTCCCTGACCTCAGGCTGATGACCACCCCTGAGGAGGAGGCTTGAGAGATCATGAGAGAGGAGGGAGGCAGGGCGAGCAGAGATAGCGAGGCAGGAGCCACAGACATAAGGATGAAGTGTCATCTCTGCTCTTGCACCCATATGTGGAAACTGAAGGAAATGTTGTGAATTCATGTGAAGCACATGTTCAAAGTGCCTCTGTTTGTGTCTCCATTGCAGGTGCCCGCAATCAAGTTACAGGAAGTCGCGTGGTCCAAGAATCCTCCTCTGGGGAGGAAGATGAAGCCAATGCCCCAGTGGGTGTAACGTCACCTGCCTCTTCTTCCACCTCCACCAGCGCAGATACATCCACACGGTCCAGGGGGGGTTCAAGATTAGAATCTGGGTCACAAGCTGGTGGTCATGACACAGACACGTCCCAGCAGCTGAGGGAGTATGTGTCACCCGGTCTCCTGACAATCGGAGGACTGCTGGGGTCCAGGCCCCTGCTCAGCCCACGCTCATGATGATCCTCTGTTCGTTGCTATGAGAAGTCTGCTGGATGTGCAGCAAAGCCATGTGGAAAATATGTTAGAGATGCCTGAGGTCATGCGTGGCTTTGCATATGCCATGGAGGAGTACATGCAAGCCGTGATGTCTGCCATGTCCCAGGCATTTGAGTGTATGGTTCCCTCAGTCAAGAGTCTGGTGAGCTCCGTGGCGAGTCTGGTTGAGCACTTGAGCCACATGTGATCTGACCTGCACTCCATTGCTGCTGCTGTGGGATCCATGCAGCAGAGTCTAAAAGAGAGGGGGACGAGGAACCTGGACTTCTCTCTGGGTGCTCCTTTCCCTCATGGAGGTAGGCAGGTGCCATCGTGCACACAGTTGGAGGATGAGCGCATCCCAGCTGCCCCGGGGGCTTCCTCTCAGGACATCCCCAGGGTAAGCGACATCTCGTCCTCCCCCTGACATTGACCACCTTACCTCCAATGGGTGAGAACATGGGGGATACTCAAGTACCATTGCTACAGACCCCCGGTAGGATGGAGTCATCAAGGACCTATTCCTCCAGAGGACACCTGCATGGTCATCCACAGCAACGGGGCTGCGCACTGAGCAGACTGCCTCCACCTCAGCTACTAATGTCGGGGTAGCACCTAGACGTAGTGGGAGAAAAAGAATATTGAAACAGTTTTAATTACAAAGGTAGCACATGCGCTGTACAAATTGTCAAGATATCAAAGATGTATTAGAAAATGTTTATTTCATGCAAAGTTTGATCCACTCTTGGTGATGTTTTGCTTGGTTACAGATGGATACTTTTTCCAATACTGTCATGCCTCACTTTTGTTTTCTACAATCATATCTTAACGCTGCTTGCAGTGGCATGCATCATAGCCCATAGAGATTTCAAATGCCAATCACATGAAATTGCAGCACTGCTTTGTTAAGATTGCAGAGATAAATAAGACCTTAAGCGAAAGGGAATTTCTGTGGGGAATTGTTATGTTTCGTTCGTTAAGGTCGCAGATGACATGAAAATTGGTGGTGTCGTAAATAGTGAGGAGGAAAGCCTTAGATTACAGGACGATATAGATGGGCTGGTAAGATGGGTGGAGCAGTGGCAATGGAATTTAATCCTGAGAAGTGTGAGGTGATGCATTTTGGGTGGACTAACAAGGCAAGGGATGCTAGGATCCTAGGAAGTACAGAGGGTCAGAGGGACATTAGTGCAGTTGTCCATAGATCACTCAAGGCAGCAGCACAGGTAGATGAGGTGGTTAGGAAGGCATATGTGATACTTGCCTTTATTAGACGAGGCATAGAATATAAGAGCAGCGAGGTTACGATGGAGCTGTATAAAACGCTAGTTAGGCCACAGCTGGAGTACTGTGTACAGTTCTGGAAGGATGTGATTGCACTGGAGGGGATGCAGATTAGATTCACCAGGATGTTGCCTGGCTGGAGCATTTCATCTATGAAGAGAGACTGAAAAGGCTAGGGTTGTTTTCCTTAGAGCAGAGAAGGCTGAGGGGGGACATGACTGAGGTATGCAAAATTATGATAGGTTAGATAGGAAGAAATTTTTTCCCTTAGCGGAGGGGTCAATAACCAGGGGGCATAGATTTAAGGTAAGGGGCTGGAGGTTTCGAGGGGATTTGAGGAAAATAAATTTCACTCAGAGGGTGGTTGGAATCTGGAACACACTGCCTGAAGAGGTGGTAGAGGCAGGAACCCTCACAACATTTAAAAGTTAGTTATTTAGATGAGCACTTGAAACGCCATAGCATACAAGGCTACGGGCCAAGTGTTGGAAAATGGGATTCGAATAGATAGGTGCTTGATGGCTGGCACAGACACGATGGGCCGAAGGGCCTGTTTCTGTGCTGTATAACTCTATGACTCTATGTTTCTCCTCCCAACATTCCTCGATGATGTGGCTTATTGTTGGCTGAAACATACATAAATGAGGTTCGCTCTGATGTCCCTTGCATGTCTCTCCATGGCCCTCATATCAATTTGATGGCATCGTTGTCATTCTTGTCCTTCTCCTCACCCTCTTCATAGTCATCCTCATCTGAGGAGGACTGGTGTTCCTCCACCTGCAGAATGTTGCCGTGTCTAATTGCAAGGTTGTGCAGGGCACAGCAGACAATGATTATTCGTGACACCCTCTGTGGCGTGTACTGAAGAGCCGCTCCAGACCAGTCAAGGCCGTGGAATCGCGTTTTCAGCATGCCAATAATGTGTTTGATGATGGCTCTGGTGGATGCATGAGTGACATTGTATCTCTCTTCAGCAGCGCTTTGGGGATGTTGCATTGATGTCATCAACCGTGTACAAAGTGGGTAACCCTGGTCACCCAGGATATAGCCATCCATCCATTTTGGCTTGTTCCTCAAATTGTCAGCAGCTGTGAGTTCCTCAAAATGTAGGAGTCATGACAGCTCCCTGGGAAACGTGCGCAAACATGCATGATTCTTCTCCTGTGGTCAGAAACCAGCTGTACATTTAAAGAGTGGAAGTCTTTGTGATTAACAAAGGCAGCAGGCTAGTCCGGGGAGCTGTAATCACCACATGAGTACAGTCGATCACCCCTTGCATTCTAGGGAAGCCAGCAATGGCGCCAAAGGCCACAGGCCTTGCTGCCTGGCTGTCCTGTTTGCACGTCAATAAAGGGCAGTGGTCACCTCTTTGATGCACTTGTGGGTCACAGACTGTGAGATGCCACATATGTCACCCATGGATTACTGGAAGGAGCCCCTGGAGAAAAAATGGAGTTCAGCTGTCACCTTGAGAGCAACTGACATAGGATTCCCACCGAAGCCGAGTGGTTGCAGGTCATGCGGCAGGATCCTACAAATTTCTGTGATCATTGCATGTAACATCCTTAGGCGTCTCAGGCATTGCCTCGCTGACATTTGAAAGTAATTTGTCCTTTCCCTGAGGATGCGATGATGTGCCAAGGCAGTTCCTGGCTGTTATCATTCAGAACATCCTCATCTTCCTGTTCTGCCTGTTGCTGATGCTCAGGCAACATGAGTTGAGGGAAAAGAGCCCTCCTTAGTCTCTCTATTTGTTCATCTTCCCATGGTATTAGACAAAGTGGGTGTATGAGACCCATGTCGCTGTGAGTTTTCTGAACAATAAATAAGCAGAGCATGGTGATTCAGCACTCTGTTGCTGGTGAGCTGAAACATTGAGGCAATGAACAGCTCCCTTATATCTGCCTTCAAATTGCAGACTGGTAGAAGACTGTTGTTCGTCTCCTCCCACTCTCCTTGCAATCCTTGCGTGTTGACTTGGTTTCTATTAGCGTTGGAGCAAATGTGCGTGTGGAATTCAGGGCAAGTCTCCCCACCTTCCAACTTCTTCCTGCAACCTTGCAGCTTGAACCCATCACCCTTTATCTACCCAATGTTACCATTACCCTTCCCTCCGTAACCATTGAGCCTCCCCCATTACCGAGCACAGCGTAGTGATCCATGTATTCATGCCATACCTCCCTCCAACTCTTATCCTTGAACCTCCTCACATCGAACTGACCATTGTTGCCGAGTCCCATTCCTCTGCACATGAAGCTGTCAAATACCCACCCCCCCCCCACCCCACCCCCGCAACAGAATCCATTTGCTACCATTAACTGATTGTTCCCTATGAAACGCAGTTCCCTCATTTGCCCTACAGCTCCCCGACATCGACAACACTCATCCCTCCCTTTAGGCCTTTGCCAAATATCTTCACCCACTACCCCCGCAGTCGGCAAAATGCATCTTCACCATCAACATCAACCATTCAACAACCAGCACGCTCCACTCAAATCTGCCCTGCTCCTCGATGCACCCAATCAACCTCACCCTTCCCTCCCTGACTACCCTTCCCTGCTCCTCCATGTAGCCTCCCCTATGCCGTCGCCACCATTCTCTGAGATGATTCACCCTTGCTGGTGTCAAGCCTGGAGGCAAACATCCATTCCAATACTGCCGTTAGTTTAGTGGCTGAGTTAAAGAGAGAAGAGTACAGCCCTGAGACTCAGCTGCACAAATCTGACTGCTGCAAGCCACGTTGAAAACATTCGTGAACCGGGTGGCACGGGAATATCACTCGCCATTTGCTTAATCTGGCAGGTAGGACTAAATCGTAACTAGCGCAGGGTAATGAGTATTCATGTTATTTAAATGAATGCAAAGCTGCAATCCTCTACCGTGCTGGGGGAGGCCCGGAACACCGCAAACCCTCCACAAACTTAATTCCTCTAAAATATCCCGCCTAATTATATCACCCTGCATGCCAACAAATCCGCCAGGGCGTACTGCATAAAATTTCCCCCAGAGAGTCTGATACACAGCCCATTATACAAAGTTGGTCCCATGCACAGCCCATTACACTGAGTGAGACCGATGCACAGCCCATTACACTGAGTGAGACCGATGCACAGCCCATTACACTGAGTGAAACCGATGCACAGCCCATTACACTGAGTGAGACCGATGAACAGCCCATTACATTGAGTGAGACCGATGCACAGCCCATTACACTGAGTGGGTCCGATGCACAGCCATTATACTGGGAAAGAGGAGTTTTAATGCATACCTTGTGGCCTAGCTTTTACCCTGCTCTCTTGCCATGAATAGTTCTAATAGTGCTGATGGGCCTCTAATGCTTTGTGCAAGTAGGCCTTCTTACTGTGTGAGCTGAGACTGAGCATCAGCACATAATTTCCTGCAGCCAAGCCTGGTCTTGATATCCTCGGCAATCGTGGATGACACTCAGGATTAGGATCCCCAGCTAATTTTGTCCCTTTCCTAGTACAAAGATGTTGATCCAACATCTGTGCCCTGACTGGCTGAGGTGAGGCACCTGAGTACAGACTGGGATTATACCTGGCCAGTGGCCTGGGTTGCACTACCCTTGCATGAACTGAGCTGTCAGAGGAGCAGTTGGGAGAATGGAGTTATTGAGAGATGCAGTGACAAAGTCTGTCCATCTATAGATTCCCTTCCAAAAGTTTTCACCGTCATTACAGGGAATTTACAAGAGTTTACAGCAGAGAAACAGGCTGTTCAGCTCAACTGGCTTACGCCAGTGTTTATGCTCTGCATGAGCCTCCTTTCGCTCCTCTTCATCTAAGCCTAGCAGCATTACCTTCTAATCCTTTCTCTACGATGTGTTTATCTAGCTTCCCCTTGAAGACATCTATGCTATTTGCTTTAACTACTCCCTGTGGTAGGGAGATCCACGTTCTCACCGCTCTTTGGGTAAAGAAGTTTCTTCTGCGTTCCCTATTGAATTTATTAGTGACTATCATATTGATGGCCTGAAGCAGTGTGACGAATGCTTAATTTGCAAACAGCTCCTGCGAAAGTCTGTGTTTTCCTCCACTCCTTCTCAATTTAAATATATTTGAATAAATAATTGACGTTTTGAACCCTGCTACAGTTTTGTGTGAGCAATATTAAAAATGGTACCAAATCAGAGGAACTCAAGAGTGGAGAATAAATCCAAGTTATTTGAATATTTTCTGTGTAAGCTTCTAATTACCTGAGGTGGATGGTGGGTCTTTAATGAGCAAGAGGCTGCAGTGATCTGACAGGCACTCTGACAGCACTCCATGCTGATGTGTATCAGGTCTGCCTGAAGCAGGAGCTCGTCTCTCGGAATTGATCAGGAGTGTAAAATATTCCAGCAGCACTGAGCGATATCAGCTGAAAACTACTGAAGGTTGCCATCAGCAGAAAGTGTGTTAATTGATACATTTAATATGACTGTATTTACTTCACTCACGACTAAACAGCCAAATTAAATGTTATTTGCTTTTTATTTACAGTGTCATCTTTAATTAAAACCCAAATCAGTCTCGAGAACATATGGCCTGATAACTGCAGACTCCCTCCTTACAGAAGTATCACTTTACCAGACTGAATATAAAAATGGAGTCAAACAGCCACAGAACCAATGCATTGATTACCTTCGAAGCTCGCAGAAACTATGCCAACAAGCATGACACTCGTTTGCCCCTGCCTCGGGCTGTGCCCCACCCGCAACCGCCAATCCTGAACCTCCTCTTACACCAGGTGCACTGGTTAATCGGCACTACGGACATTTCCTCTCTAAGGACTCCATACTGGCTCCAGACCACTGGGAGCCTGGAGCACTGGTTAATGGATCGAGACACAGAATAGGCCATTCAACCCCTCGAACCTCTTTTGCCATTCAGTTAGATCATGGCTGATTGGCACCTCAAATCCATTTACCCACATTCGCTCCATATGTCTTGATACACTTATCCAACAAAAATCGAACAATCTATGTCCTGAAAACTTGAAATGGAATTTTAGGGGAGTAATTTAACACTTGCTGACTGTCTCTGATCAGTCAAGTGCAGAATGTCCCTGAATAATCCCGTGCTGATTTCACTGATTAACTCCGTGTTCACTGTCCCAGATTAACTCCGTGCTCACTGTCCCAGATCAGCCCCAGGTCAACTGCCTCAACCTTAAGCCAGCTGCTGCAAACATGCTCTCTAGGACATATACAGCCAGTGCCACCGATGACCAGGTGTAGTCTCAAGTTTGCACATGGTGTTTCCTTGCCCTTCATTCTTGTCTCTCAATTCTTAATGTCCTGTCACTTCAACTGTGGCAAAGCTGCTAATGGGTTGAGGCTCTTGGAGCCTTTCGACAAATTTGCAGAATTTTTGTCCTCCCCAGCTCTCCCACCCCTCCTCCATCCCTTTGTCACAGTTCTCTGTGATTGACCCCCAACCTTTACATTTCACCAGAATCAATTTTACACTTCCACCATCAGTGGGCTAACTATACTCGTACAGGTTTTCCCTAGGTTCTGTGAACAATTATGCAAATGCAATGCGATTAGCACATTCGCACCCAAGGAGGATTAGCACTATGTCTGAGACATGACAGGCACCAGATGGGGAGAATTATCCTCACTGTGTCTGGATTCAAGCCAGAGGTTCACATGGAAAGCCCAGTCTATGGAGTGTGATCATTGTCTCAGCTGACTGATTTACACATCCACATAATCTTCCCCAGTGCTTTGGAATGAACAGGAACATCGGAAGAGAAGGAGGCCATTTAGCCCCTCGAGCCTGTTCCACCATTCAATGAGATCATGGCTGATCTGTGACCTAACTGCACATATCCTCCTTGGCCCCATATCCCTTCATACCTTTAGATAACAAAAATCTCTGAATCTCAGGTTTCAAATTAAAAATTGATCTAGCATCAATTGCTGTTCACAGAAGAGAGTTCCAAATTTCTACTGCCTTTTGTGTGAAGTGTTTCCTACTTTCACTCCTGAAAGATGTGGCTCTAATTTTTAGACTCTGTCCCCCAATCCTAGACTCCCCAATCAGTGGAAATAGTTTCTCCCAATCTATTCTATCCGTTACTCTTAATATTTTTAAAGCATTGATCAAACACCCCTTAACCTTCTAAATAGCAGGGAATACAACCCGAGTTTGTGTAATCTGTCCTCATAGCTTAACTCTTGGAGTCCAGGTGTCATTCTGGTATCATAGCTATGCTGCACTCCTTCTAAGCCAGCAGAACTGCTCTCAGTACTCCAAGTGTAGTCTAACCAGGGCTTTGTATAGCTGATGATGACTTCTACCCCCTTGTCTTTATATTTTAATATTTAGAGATACAGCACTGAAACAGGCCCTTCGGCCCACCGAGTCTGCGCCGACCAACAACCACCCATTTATACTAACCCTGCAGTAATCCCATATTCCCTACCACCTACCTGTACTAGGGGCAATTTACAATGGCCAGTTTACCTATCAACCTGCAAGTCTTTGGCTGTGGGAGGAAACCGGAGCACCCGGCGAAAACCCACGCGGTCATAGGGAGAACTTGCAAACTCCGCACCTAGAATCGAACCCGGGTCCCTGGAGCTGTGAAGCTGCGGTGCTAACCACTGCGCCACTGTGCCACCCCAAAAATGGGACATAGCAGTGACAAGAGTCATTCATTTCAACTTAAAGCAACACCTGGGGATTAGATCTGGATACCTCCACCCAATATGATTCAGTAACCACTGACCATTACCTAAGAAGCTAAAGGGAGGGGTCTTCTCGTCCTCTAGATATAAACGCCAGCATTCCAGTCACTTTTTTGATTATTTTCAGTACCTGTTCGTGACATTTTACTGATCTGTGTACCTAGACCCCCAAGTCGCTTTGGACCTCCATGGTTTCTAGCTTTTCACCATTTAAGAAGCAAAGCTAGTATTTATTGATAGGATACTGTTTCTGACTCCAATTTGCAGTTTCAGATGGAGAATAAAAAGCCTCCTTTATGATCAGGAAAGTATACAGATAGTCACTGGAGGTTGGATATGTACCTGAAAATGAAAGATTTGCTGGACAATGGGGAAAGGAAGGGGAGGTGCGTGTAATTGTATAGCAAAGATCCTGCACAGGCACCTTGTGTGCTGTCTGATTCCACATTGTCTGCAGAAACCTCACTGAATACTGAGCTGGGTGTTTTGAGCCTTTGCAACATGTTTACATCACACCAATTAGTGAAAGGACCATTAAAAAATCTAGTTCTAGGACTCTGAAAAATTTAGTAAAAGAGTTTGTCTAAATCTAACAATGAAATGAAAAATACTAATTCGGCAGTAAGATGACATAAAATAATGGATTCGACCAACAATCTTTCAACAGAGTCTGTCACACGTCCCACGACAGTGAATCTGTCACTCTCCCGTCGACAGTGAGAGTCCGTCACTCGCACCCCACCCCCCCGACAGTGAGAGTCCGTCACTCTCAACCCCCCGACAGTGAGAGTCCGTAACTCTTCCCCCCCCCCCCCCGACAGTGAGAGTCCGTCATTCTCCCCCCCCGACAGTGAGAGTCCGTCACTCTCCACCCCCCCACCGACAGTGAGAGTCCGTCATTCTCCCCCCCCACCCCCCGACAGTGAGAGTCCGTCACTCTCAACCCCCCGACAGTGAGAGTCCGTCATTTCCCCCCCCCGACAGTGAGAGTCCGTCATTTCCCCCCCCCCGACAGTGAGAGTCCGTCATTCTCCCCCCCCCCCACTGACAGTGAGAGTCCGTCATTTCCCCCCCCCCCCGACAGTGAGAGTCCGTCATTCTCCCCCCCCCACCGACAGTGAGAGTCCGTCACTCTCAACCCCCCGACAGTGAGAGTCCGTCATTCTCCCCCCCCCACCGACAGTGAGAGTCCGTCACTCTCAACCCCCCGACAGTGAGAGTCCGTCATTCTCCCCCCCCCACCGACAGTGAGAGTCCGTCACTCTCAACCCCCCGACAGTGAGAGTCCGTCATTTCCCCCCCCCCCCCCCGACAGTGAGAGTCCGTCATTCTCCCCCCCCCCACCGACAGTGAGAGTCCGTCATTCTCCCCCCCCACCCCCCGACAGTGAGAGTCCGTCATTCTCCACCCCCCGACAGTGAGAGTCCGTCACTCTCCCCCCCCGACAGTGAGAGTCCGTCACTCTCCCCCCCCCGACAGTGAGAGTCCGTCATTCTCCCCCCCCCCCGACAGTGAGAGTCCGTCATTCTCCCCCCCCCACCGACAGTGAGAGTCCGTCATTCTCCCCCCCCACCCCCCGACAGTGAGAGTCCGTCATTCTCCCCCCCCCCGACAGTGAGAGTCCGTCATTCTCCCCCCCCACCCCCCGACAGTGAGAGTCCGTCATTCTCCCCCCCCCCGACAGTGAGAGTCCGTCATTCTCCACCCCCCACCGACAGTGAGAGTCCGTCATTCTCCACCCCCCACCGACAGTGAGAGTCCGTCATTCTCCCCCCCCCCCACCGACAATGTGAGTCCGTCATTCTCCAACCCCCCCCCCCCCCCGACAGTGAGAGTCCGTCACTCTCTCCTCGACAGTGAGTCCGTCATTCTGCCCCTCCCCCCTGACAGTGAGAGTCTGTCACTCGCCCACCCCCCCCACCCCCGACAGTGAGAGTCTGGCATTCTCCCCTCGACAGTGAGAGTCTGTCACTCGACCCCCCCCCCCCCCCGACAGAGAGAGTCTGTCACTTTCCACCCCCCCGACAGTGAGAGTCCGACACGCTCCCCCCGACAATCCCGGACAGTGAGAGGTTGTCAGTTTCTAACTGTAGCCTTAATGTGAGTGTAACACCTGAGTGCAGTACTGTTGGGCAAGGTAACCTCCTACTGATTACCACCTACCGCCCTCCCTCAGCTGATGATTCAGTACTCCACCATGTTGAACACCACTTGGAGGGAGTACTGAGGGTGGCAAGTGCACAAAACGTACTCCTGGGTGGGGGACTTCAATGTGCATCACCAAGAGTGGCTCGGTAGCACCACTACTGACCGAGCTGGCCGAGTCCTAAAGGACATAGCTGCTAGACTGGGTCTGCGGCAGGTGGTGGGGGAACCAGCACGAGGGAAAAACATACTTGACCTCGTCCTCACCAATCTGCCTGCCACAGATGGAGTCATACCTAGCGCAAAGGAAGATGGTTGTGGTTGTTGGAGGTCAATCATCTGAGCTCCGGGACATCACTGCAGGAGTTCCTCAGGATAGTGTCCTAGGCCCAACCATCTTCCCCTGCTTCATCAATGACCTTCCTTCAATCATAAGGTCAGAAGTGGGGATGTTCGCTGATGATTGCACAATGTTCAGCAACATTCGTGACTCCTCAGATACTGAAGCAGTCCGTGTAGAAATGCAGCAAGACCTGGACAATATCCAGGCTTGGGCTGATAAGTGGCAAGTAACATTCACACCACACAAGTGCCAGGCAATGACCATCTCCAACAAGAGAGAATCCAACCATCTCCCCATGACATTCAACGGCAGTACGACTGATGAATCTCCCACTAACAACATCCTAGGGGCTACCATTGACCAGAAACTGAACTGGAGGAGCCATATCAATACCGTGGCTATAAGAGCAGGTCAGAGGCTAGGAATCCTGAGGCGTGTAACTCACCTCCTGACTCCCCAAAGCCTGTCCACCATCTACAAGGCACAAGTCAGGAGTGTGATGGAATACTCTCCACTTGTCTGGATGGGTGCAGCTCCAACAACACTAAAGAAGCTTGACACCATCCAGGACAAAACAGCCCGCTTGATTGGCACACCATCTACAAACATTCAGTCCCTCCACCACCGACGCACAGTGGCAACAGTGTGTACCATCTACAAGATGCACTTCAGCAATGCACCAAGGCTCCTTAGACAGCACCTTCCAAACCCGCGACCTCTACCAACTAGAAGGACAAGGGCAGCAAATACATGGGAACACCACCACCTGCAATTTCCCCTCCAAGTCACACACTAACCTGACTTGGAACTATATCGCCGTTCCTTCACTGTCACTGGGTCAAAATCCTGGAACTCTCTTCCTAACAGCACTGTGGGTATACCTACCCCAAATGGACTGCAGCGGTTCAAGAAGGCAGCTCACCACCTTCTCAAGGGCAATTAGGGATGGGCAATAAATGCTGGCCTGGCCAGCGTCGCCCACATCCCATGAATGAATAAAAAAAAATACGCATTGACACTGCAGGCAAATGACCATGAGGTCTGTCTGTCCAAGACTTTCTTTGGAAAGTTAGGAGACCCAGGAATGAATCAAATGGATTTTCCCTAGCTGAGGCTCAGCGAGCCGCCCCAGTATTGAGAGAGTTAGCACAGGCTGCCCAATCTGAACGTGAAGCAGAAGGAGTCCCTCATTGCTACTCCTTAAAGAATGAGGTACTGATGAGGAAATGGAGTTTTCCCCACAGACCTGACAGTAGTTCACCAGTTAGTACCGGAGAGAAATATTAAGAAGGGCCCACGAGACTACAGTGGTTGTACATGCCGGTATACGAAAGACCAAAGCCCGCATAAGACAGCAGTTTGACTGGTCAAAACTCCACAAGATGTGGCAGAGTACTACAGAAGTTGCCACATGTGCCAGGTTGAGGGGAAATCTCAACTTACAGTGAAACCTGCACCCCCAAGTCCTGTACCGTTAGGAGGACCGTCTAGCAGAGTGCTGGTGGACTGTAAGGAACCCTCGCCGAGAACAAATGGGGACAGGCAGGCCACAAGGCTGGCAAAAGGTTAGACAGGGAAGGGGAAAAAGTGACCAAAAGGGCAGGTTAAAGGAAGTCCGGGAGGAATGAAAACCCCTATTGCCAGACAGTCAAGAAGAAACAGGCACGTAGTGCAGGAGACCCCTGAGTGTATCTCACTCTCCAACAGGTATTAAATTCTGAATATTGAGAAAAGTGATGGTTCATCTGGGGAGTGCAGCCAGAGCCAAGTCCATGGCCTCATGGGCCACTCAGCTGTACAGGGGGACACAAAGAAGACTGGAACAACGATAGTGATAGGAGAGTCGATAGTCAGGGGAACAGGCAGGCACTTCGGTGGCTGCAGATGTGAATTCAGGATAGTGTGTTGCCTCCCTGGTGCCTGGGTCAAGGATGTCACTGAATGGCTGCAGAGCACCCTGAGGGGGAGGGTGAACAGCCAGCTGTTGTGGTCCACATTGGTACCAATGACATAGATAGGAAGAGGGGTGTGGTCCTGCAGGAAGAGCTTAGTAAACTAGGTAAGAAATTAGCAAACAGGACCTCAGAAGTAGTAATCTACGGATTACTCCCAGTACCACGCACAAGTGAGTATAGTGCAGATTAATGCATGGCTGGAAAGATGGTGCAGGAGGGATGGCTTTAGATTCCTTGGACACTGGGACCAGTTCTGGAGAAGGTGGGACCTGTATAGGTCAGACGGGTTGCACCTGAACAGAGATGGAACACATTTCCTTGCGAGGCGATTTGGTAGTGCTATTGGGGAAGTTTTAAACTAACTTGGCAGGGGTGTGGGAACAAGGAAGAAATATCAGAGAGAAATACCAAGGTGCACAGAACACTGGCAGAGATAGATAGCACTAGAGTAGAGAATAGTAAATTATTAGGTGGGGTCAGAGTAAGGGAGAAAGTAATAAAGTCTAAATCAGGGTTAATGTGCATGTGTGAATGCATGGAGTGTTGTTAATAAGACTGGTGAGTTACAGGCCCAGATTGGCACAGTAAACAAAGACTAGTGGTTCATGGATGTTTTTCAGACTGGAGGAAGGTTTCCAGTGGAGTTCCCCAAGGGTCAGTGTTGGGACCCTCGCTTTCCCTGATATATATTAATGACCTAGATCTTGGTGTACTGGGCACAATTTCAAAGTTTGCGAATCATATGAAAACTTGGAAGCATCGTGAACTGTGAGGAAGATAGTGTAGAACTGCAAAAGGATTTAGACCAGTTGGTGGAATGGGCAGACAGGTGGCAGATGAAGTTCAATGTAGAGAAATGTGAAGTGATGCATTTTGGTAGGAAGAACAAGGAGAGACAATACAAAATAAGGGGTACAGTTCTAAAGGGGGGTGCAGGAGCAAAGGGACCTGGGTGTTTATGTGCATACGTCATTGAAGGTGGCAGGACAGGTTGAGAAAGCGGTTTATAAAGCATACAGTATCCTGGGCTTTATTAATAGGGGCATAGAGTGCAGGAGCAAGAAGGTTATGTTGAACTTGTATAAGACACTAGTTCAGCCTCGACTGGAGTACTGCATCCAGTTCTGGGTGCTGCCCTTTAGGAATGATGTGAGGGCATTCGAGAGAGTACAGAAAAGATTGACAAGAATGATTCCAGGGATTAGAAACTTCAGTTATAAAGATAATTTGAAGAAGTTGGGATTGTTTTCCTTGGAGAAGAGAGGGCTGAAAGGAAATTTGATAGACGTATTCAAAATCCTGAGGGGTCTGGATAGAGTAGATCGAGAGAAACTGTTCCCACCCGTGAAAGGATCAAGACGAGAGGGCACAGATTTAAAGTAATTGTTTAAAGAAGCAAAAGTGACATGAGGAAAAACTTTTCACACAGCGAGTGGTTAAGATCTGGAATGCACTGCCTGAGAGTGTTGTGGAGGCAGGTTCAATTGAAACACTCAAAAGGGAATTCAACTGTTATATGAAAAGGAATAATGTGCAGGATTACCGGGAGAAGTGGGGGAATGGCACCAGATGAATTGCTCATTCGGAGAGCCGGTACAAATATGATGGGCCGAATGGCCTCCTTCTGCACTGTCGCAATTCTGTGATTCTAAGGTGGGGGCTGCAGGGTGGATGAGCAAACTGACAATGGCACCACGAAGCCATTCAAAAAGGGGGAGTAAATAGGAATTGGGTTCGAATTCCATCACGGCAGATGGTGAAATTTGAATTCAATTAATAAAATCTGGAATGAAAAGCTAGTCTAATGGTAACCATGAAACCATTGTAAAAGCCCATCTAGTTCACTAATGTCCTTTAAAGAAGGAAATCTGCCCTCCTTACCTGGTCTGGCCTACATGTGGCTCCAGACCCACAGCAATGTGGTTGGCTCTTAAATGCCCTCTGAAAAAGCCTAGCAAACCACACGGTTGTATCAAACCACTACAAAGTCTAAAAAAAGGAATGAAACTGAATGGGCCACCCGCCAGGGATAGGCACTGACATTTTGCACCAAGGACATTTGATAAAATTATTGACTCAGCCACAGAACTGGGGGCAATTAATTTGAATATAAAGTGTATAGCCAATTTAATGACATCAAAACACAAGCCAACTTAAAAGCACATTTCTCCCTATAAAGTAGCTAAACATACAAACATCAATGGAGAGCAGCACAAGTGTATTAGCTAGCCAGCAAGCAAAATAGTATGCAATGCCAATGCAAGTTACTTTGTTGACAGAATAGAGCTAACTGTACCCTGTCACAGGCTGGTAGATAGACCTTGTCAGGTGACCTCTGTGGATTCACACTGTGTCAGGAGTGCAAATCCATCCCAATAAACCATAAAACGCAAGGAGAGAAGTGTTATTGTGGTTAGAGGCAAGGCAGTAGAAAAATCAGCAGTAGGAAGACTGACCATTTCTCACATTGCTGTTCTCACAAGACTGTTTAACCCCTGGTTAATGTTTGCGCAACTTCTGCACCTGTTTGTAATATGTGTCTGAAGACAAGGCAGCCAACAAAAGGGCAGTGATCGCCAAATCAGGAGAATTTTATAGGATGGAGCAGATAGCACTTCAGAAGAGTCATGTAAAACAGAAAAGCAGAATGGGACAGGAAGGGACAGAGAGATTAACAGTAGGTAGCCAAGACTAGTTTATTTATCTCGACAAGCTGGTAAACTAGGTCCTGGATTCTAAATACAGAAATAATAGCATCTGTCATGGACTAAATGTCATTTGCTCACTAAAGCCAGTGACAGAATTAGATAAACACAATTACAAATAAAGAGCATTTTTCAGTTCCTCCAATTAAGTGATTATCTTAAATTCACTTATGTCTATATCTCAGTCTATCACTGTCGATTCCAATTCAGTTCTGACAAGATAATTATTAACAAAAAGCTTTTCTGCAAAAAGTTGAAGGATTGTTACTGCATGTATTGTTCAATTACAAAATGTTTAGTCACTATCTGTAAGATTGTTCTCCAGACTAACTAATTTATGTCCAAGCCAAATGTCTTACCTGGTAGACAAGGTGCACTTATAACGTATTGTGATTATATGATATAGACAAATTTAAAATGACATTGGCCACTCAGGTTATCTGCCCTCAAACTGGATAGTAAATGACGCACATTGCAGTTATTGATCTTTGACATACTTGTAAAACTTGTCCTTTAATCCAATTTACAGGAAAGAATCAGTTAATAATCGTTTCTAACATGGTTTGAAGATAATTTTTTACTATGTTTTCCCCAACAGTTTTTAAAACTGCAAATCCAGCATGGCTTGTGTTAAGGAATCATAGACAGTTCATCATAGATTGAGGTTCATTAAAGCTATTCATTACATTGTATTTACTAACTATTATATTTGGGTCAGTAGCATTGTATTTCCCCAATATCACTACCGTACTCTGGTATTCATCACGAGCATAAAGTGCTGACTTCTGGAGATTCCTTGGATTTTCTTTCCTGTTTTTCCCTCAGTACAAGTTCTGGAACAATGTGATTCCAATTGGATAGCAGCGGAATTGTGACATTTATTTCAAAATAAAAGTCCAGTAACTTTCAACATGTCACCGCACTTGTGTTCCAAGTGAAATTAATGTGTGGCAGAGTGTAAAAATTGAGACATTGCCTACGTGACTTCTGCCATTTTAAAGTGAGTTTACATAACACAAGGCTTTAAACTTTTTTTTTAATAACCTAGCTGCTAAGTGATTTTAAGCATTTGGAGCAGGAGTGTTCAAACTTTCTGTGTGGGGAATGCCACATTACAATTTTTGTCTTACAAAGGCCTATAAGACAACTTCAGAAAGATAAAGGCATTAAAAATTTATCTTACTATTAATCAAAACAACAACAAATGTGCATTTTTGTGAAGAAGCTTTAAATGAGAAGACTAATTTATTGACTTACTTTCTCATCACTATGTTGGACACCTGGATTTTTGTCTTTAGCTTGCACCGGTAGTCAATGTCTGCCTGCTCACTTGTGTAATGATGCGGAGTATTCTGGATAGATGTCCATTTGTTAGGAGTGATCTTGATTGCTCTCTCTCCCTCCTCTGTGTCTGTCTGTCTGTCTCTCTCACTCTCGGTGTCCCCATTCCCCACTTTGTGTCATTCCCACTCTTTGCCTCCCACCTCTCTCTCCTCATAGCTTAACCTTACAATGTCCCAGATATCGCAATCACCATCCCCGGGTATGTCCTGACCCACCGGCAGGACAGACTCAGCAGGTGGTACAGTGGTATACAGTCGGGAGGGAATTGCCCTGGGAGTCCTCAATGTTGACTGCGGACCCCATGAAGTCTCATGGCATCAAGTCAAACATGGGCAAGGAAACCTCCTGCTGATTACCACCTACTGCCCTCCTCAGCTGATGAATCAGTACTCCTCCATGTTGAAACCCCTTGGAGGAAGCACTGAGGGCGGCAAGGGTGCAGAATGTACTCTGGGTGGGGGACTGCAATGTCAGTCGTCAAAAGTAGCTCGGTAGCACCACTACTGACCGAGCCCTAAAGGACACAGCTGCTAGACTGGGTCTGCGACAGGTGGTGAGGGAACTAACAAGAGGGAAAAACATACTTGACCTCGTCCTCACCAATCTGCCTGCCGCAAATGAATCTTTCCATGACAGTTATTGGTAGAAGTGACCACTGCACAGGCCTTATAGAGACGAAATCCCGTCTTCACATTGAGGATACCCTTTACTGTGTTGTGTGGCACTTCCACCGTGCTAAATGGGATAGATTACAAACCGATCTAGCAACTTAAAACTGGGCATCTATGAGGTGCTGTGAGCCATCAGCAGAATTGTACTCAACCACAATCTGTAACTCATGGCCCGGCATATCCCCCACTCTACCATTACCATCAAGCCGGGGGACCAACCGTGGTTCAATGAAGAGTGCAGGAAAGTGTGCCAGGAGCAGCACCGGCATAACTAAAAATGAGGTGTCAGCCTGGTGAGGCTACATACAATCCAGGACTACTTGCATGCTAAACAGTGGAAGCAGCATGCGATAGACAGGGCTAAGCGATCCCACGACCAACGGATCAGATCCAAACTCTGCAATCCTGCTACATCCAGTCGTGAATGGTGATGGACAATTAGACAACTAACAGGAGGAGGAGGCTCCACAAATATCCCCATCCTCAATGAGGAAGTGGGAAGCCCAGCACATCAGTGCCGAATGGATGATCCATCTCGGCCTCCCCTGCATTACAGATGCCAGTCTTCAGCCAATCTGATTCACTCCGCATGATATCAAGAAACGACTGAAGGCACTGGATACTGCAAAGGCTATGGGCCCTGACAACATTCCAGCAATAGTACTGAAGACATGTGCTCCAGAGCTAGCCACACCCCTAGCCAAGCTTTCCAGAATAGCTACAACACTGGCATCTACCCAGCAATGTGGAAAATTGCCCAGGTATGTCCTGTGCACAAAATGTAGGACAAATCCAACACGGCCAATTGCCGACCTATCAGTCTACTCTTGATCATCAGCAAAGTAATGGAAGGATTCAACGACAGTGCTATCAGGCAGCACCTGCTTAGCAATAATTCCGCCATGGTCACTCAGCTCCTGACCTCATTACAGCCTTGGTCCAAACATGGACAAAAGAGCTGAACTCCAGAGGTGAGGAGAGGAGAGATTGACTGCCCTTGACATCAAGGCAGCATTTGACCGAGTCTTTTTCTTTTGGGCCTCCTTATCTCGAGAGACAATGGATACGCGCCTGGAGGTGGTCAGTGGTTTGTGAAGCAGCGCCTGGAGTGGCTATAAAGGCCAATTCTGGAGTGACAGGCTCTTCCACAGGTGCTGCAGAGAAATTTGTTTGTTGGGGCTGTTGCACAGTTGGCTCTCCCCTTGCGCCTCTGTCTTTTTTCCTGCCAACTACTAAGTCTCTTCGACTCGCCACAATTTAGCCCTGTCTTTATGGCTGCCCGCCAGCTCTGGCGAATGCTGGCAACTGACTCCCACGACTTGTGATCAATGTCACACGATTTCATGTCGCGTTTGCAGACGTCTTTATAACGGAGACATGGACGGCCGGTGGGTCTGATACCAGTGGCGAGCTCGCTGTACAATGTGTCTTTGGGGATCCTGCCATCTTCCATGCGGCTCACATGGCCAAGCCATCTCAAGCGCCGCTGACTCAGTAGTGTGTATAAGCTGGGGGTGTTGGCCGCTTCAAGGACTTCTGTGTTGGAGATATAGTCCTGCCACCTGATGCCAAGTATTCTCCGAAGGCAGCGAAGATGGAATGAATTGAGACGTCGCTCTTGGCTGGCATACGTTGTCCAGGCCTCGCTGCCGTAGAGCAAGGTACTGAGGACACAGGCCTGGTACACTCGGACTTTTGTGTTCCGTGTCAGTGCGCCATTTTCCCACACTCTCTTGGCCAGTCTGGACATAGCAGTGGAAGCCTTACCCATGCGCTTGTTGATTTCTGCATCTAGAGACAGGTTACTGGTGATAGTTGAGCCTAGGTAGGTGAACTCTTGAACCACTTCCAGAGCGTGGTCGCCAATATTGATGGATGGAGCATTTCTGACATCCTGCCCCATGATGTTCGTTTTCTTGAGGCTGATGGTTAGGCCAAATTCATTGCAGGCAGACGCAAACCTGTCGATGAGACTCTGCAGGCATTCTTCAGTGTGAGATGTTAAAGCAGCATCGTCAGCAAAGAGGAGTTCTCTGATGAGGACTTTCCGTACTTTGGACTTCGCTCTTAGACGGGCAAGGTTGAACAACCTGCCCCCTGATCTTGTGTGGAGGAAAATTCCTTCTTCAGAGGATTTGAACGCATGTGAAAGCAGCAGGGAGAAGAAAATCCCAAAAAGTGTGGGTGCGAGAACACAGCCCTGTTTCACACCACTCACGATAGGAAAGGGCTCTGATGAGGAGCCACCATGTTGAATTGTGCCTTTCATATTGTCATGGAATGAGGTGATGATACTTAGTAGCTTTGGTGGACATCCGATCTTTTCTAGTAGTCTGAAGAGACCACGTCTGCTGACGAGGTCAAAGGCTTTGGTGAGATCAATGAAAGCAATGTAGAGGGGCATCTGTTGTTCACGGCATTTCTCCTGTATCTGACGAAGGGAGAACAGCATGTCAATAGTCGATCTCTCTGCACGAAAGCCACACTGTGCCTCAGGGTAGACGCGCTCGGCCAGCTTCTGGAGCCTGTTCAGAGCGACTCGAGCAAAGACTTTCCCCACTATGCTGAGCAGGGAGATTCCACGGTAGTTGTTGCAGTCACCGCGGTCACCTTTGTTTTTATAGAGGGTGATGATGTTGGCATCGCGCATGTCCTGGGGTACTGCTCCCTCGTCCCAGCACAGGCATAGCAGTTCATGTAGTGCTGAGAGTATAGCAGGCTTGGCACTCTTGATTATTTCAGGGGTAATGCTGTCCTTCCCAGGGGCTTTTCCGCTGGCTAGGGAATCAATGGCATCACTGAGTTCCGATTTGGTTGGCTGTATGTCCAGCTCATCCATGACTGGTAGAGGCTGGGCTGCATTGAGGGCAGTCTCAGTGACAGCATTCTCCCTGGAGTACAGTTCTAGGTAGTGCTCAACCCAGCGGTCCATCTGTTTGCGTTGGTCAGTGATTATGTCCCCCGATTTAGATTTGAGGGGGGTGATCTTCTTGATGGTTGGCCCAAGAGCTCTCTTCATGCCATCATACATTCCTCTGATGTTTCCGGTGTCTGAGGCCAGCTGAATATGACTGCATTGGTGTTGCCAGTAGTCGTTTGCGCAACGCCTAGCTGTTCTTTGTGCAGTACTTCTGGCTGCTTTAAGTGCTGCGGATGTTAAATCGCTGGGGGCTTTCTTGTAGTTCAAAAGTGCAATGCGCTTAGCGGCTATGACAGGTTCCAGCTCTTCATTATGAGATTGAAACCAGTCTGCATTTCTCTTCGCACTTTTGCCGTAGGTGGTCAGAGCTGACTCATAGATGGCGTCTCTGATGTGGGCCCACTTGGTCTCAGCATCCCCTGTGGGAGTGTTTTGAAGGGCTGTTACAAGTGAATTTAGAAATTTTTGTAACAGCTGTGGGTGAGAAATTCTGCTCGTGTTGATGCGCGGATGGCCCTTCTGCTTGGAATGATGCAACTTCTTTGGTCTGAGTCTAACCTTGCTGCACACCAGGGAGTGGTCGGTGTCGCAGTCCGCACTGTGGAAGCTGCGTGTGATTTGAACACTGTTTAAGGCGGCTCGCCTTGTGACAATGAGGTCTAGCTGGTGCCAACGACGTGATCTTGGGTGCCTCCATGAAACCTGGTGACAGGGTTTAGTGTGAAAGAACGAGTTGGTGATGCAGAGGTTATGATAGGTACACAACTCAAGCAGTCTCTGCCCGTTCTCATTCATCCTTCCAACGCCATAGCACCCAAGGCAGGAGGGCCATGAGTCATGGTCGGCCCCAACCCTGGCATTAAAGTCCCCCAGCAGGAATAGGTGTTCGGTGTTGGGGATGCTGCTAATGATGTTATGGAGTTGTTCATAGAACTGGTCTTTAGCTTCAGGTGCGGAGCAGAGTGTTGGAGCATAGATGCTGAGTAGGTGTACTGGACCAGAGGTGGTGAGCAGTCGGACGGACAGTATGCGTTCCGAGCCATTTGAGGGAGGCTCTATCATGCTGAGCAAGGAGTTTCTGATGGCGAAGCCCACTCCATGCTGTCTTGGTTCTTCAGGATCCCTGCCCTGCCAGAAGAAGGTGTAGTCTTGCTCTGCTAGAGAGCCACTCGCGGGGAGGCGAGTCTCCTGAAGTGCTGCAATGTCCACATTGAATCTACTGAGCTCGTTGTTAATGATGGCGGTCTTCCGAGAATCGTTGATTTGTGTAAGGTCTTCCGACAGGCCAGGACACATAGTTCTGACGTTCCAGCTTGCAAAGCGAAGGGCTGGTACCTTCTTTCCTTTTTTCATGTTGTTTGGTGCGGTGTATCAGTCCACCTTTCGGGCAATGACCCTGAGCTCCAAGCACCCATTGAAGCAGGCAGACTGTGGCGGGACAGAACCTTATTGACCGGGGGCTGCCCGGTTTGAGGCGGGCGGTAGCTGTCCAGTGAGGTGCAATGACCTCTCCCACCGACAAAGGCAACCCGTGGCGCCCAGTTTCTACGCCAATTTATCTGGACTTATAACCCGTAACTGCTGCCTTCCGTGTTGTTTTAGTCGCTGTGAGGCAACTATGGAGTGACCTCTCCATGGCGCATGCCTGGGCAAATTTATGGAGGTTGAGAATTGCCCAGTCGTCAAAACCCCCCTCTCGGCCTTTCTGGTGGGGTCCAAAGGAGTGCAGGACACGACGTTTGGCACCAGTATGGCTGCAGGAACTGCCGGAAACATGCCAAAGGTGACACATGACCGCCTACGGGGTTCCGCTCCGGATTTTCTGTTAGGGTTTACTCCCTTAGCCTTGGTCTCTCCCGAGACGCCCACAAGGCAGTGGGGTTGTTGGGGCCCCTACACAGGTGTAGGATGGTGCCGGTGGGAGGAGGGGATGCAAGGGGGAGGGGTAGAGGGAGGGGGTGGGGGGGGGGTGCAGGGGAAGGGGGTGCGGGGTGAAGATGGTGCGAGGGGGGGGGCGGGCTGGGACGGGGTTGTGAGGGGGTGAGCTGAGAGGGTGGAGCAGGGAAGGGGACGGGGGTGGGGGGGGGGTGGAAGGGGGGTAAAAGGGGGGGGGAGGGGGGGTGGAATCTGGTGCAGGTAATAAGCCATTTCCTCAGTGCCCACCATCGACGTCCGGAAAGCTCATCCACGTCCTTCGGGAGGTGAAGCATCATTTGGCAGACTTAGAGGTGATTACATTTGCTAAGGGTTTTTTTTTTGCAGTGGATTAAATAAAAGCATGCAGCATTGCCGACAGTGCGCTGCAGATGCTCTCCGAGCCATCTCCCGCGGGCGCTTTGAAGTTGCGGCCGGGGGGGCCGTTCGTGGATGTTTTGGGTGTTCGGGGCACCTTTTCACAGGACTTCTCTCGGGTCCCGCAGCTCCTTCTTCACCTCAATGGACTTACCGCATGCCGTGGCTGCAGACACTCTGGACTGTGAAGACAGCAGGATCGGAGATTAAAGTATCGGCAGCTGTTCTCGTCAGTTTCATCCGGATCAATTTCATTGAGAAAACAAAGAGCAGGTGTGGCTGGGGGAGGGCAGTGGGCCCAGGTAACATACACTAAAACTAACTGTTAACTTTTAGATAGGGCTAAAATGAACTGATTTAAAGAGCCAGGGGAATTTAAACAGTTTAAGAGGGCAGATTGGGGGAGAAAACGTTAGGGATGGCAGCAGATGGCCATGGATAGAGTTGAACAGCAAGGGAGCTTCCAGCCCAGGAGCCATCTTGAACAGATTAGAACAGATGAGTATGGCATCAAGAAGTCCTAGCAAAACTGGAGTCAATGGGAATCAGGGGGAAAACACTCTGCTGGTTGGAGTCATACCTAGCACAAAGGAAGATGGCTGTGGTTGTTGGAGGTCAATCATCTCAGTACGAGGACATCACTGCAGGAGTTCCTCAAGGTAGTGTCCTCGGCCCAACCATCTTCACCTGCTTCATCAATGACCTTCCCTCCGTCATAAGTTCAGAAGTGGGGATGTTCACTGATGATTGCACAATGTTGAGCACAATTTGCAGCTCCTCAGATACTGAAGCAGCCGCTTGGACAACACCCAGGTTTGGGCTGATCAGTGGCAAGTAACATTCGTGTCACACAAGAGCCAGGCAATGACCATCTCCCTTTGATATTTACTGGCATTATTAATCGCTGAATCCCCCACTATCAACATTGACCAGGAACTTAACTGACCAGCCACATAAGTACTGTGGCTACAAGAGCAGGTCAGAGACTGGAAGTTCTGTGGCGGATAACTCACCTCCTGTCTCCCGAAAGCCTGTCCACCATCTACAAGTCACAAGGCACGACTGTGATGGAATACTGTCCATTTGCCTGGATGGGTGCAGTTCCAACAACACTGAAGAAGCTCGAAATCATCAAGGACAAAGCAGCCAGCTTTATTGGCACACCATCCACCTCCTTCAACATTCACTCCCTCCACCACTGACGCACAGTGGCAGCAGTGTGTACCATCTACAAGATGTACTAGAGCAACTTACCAAGGCTCCTTTGACAGCACCTTCCAAACCCACGACCTCTACCATCTCGAAGGACCAGGGCAGCAGATGCATGGGAACACCACCACCTGCAAGTTCCCCTGCAAGCCACACACATCCTGACTTGGAACTATATCACCATTCCTTCATCATCGCAGGGTCAAAATCCTGGAACTCCCTTCCCAACAGCACTGTGGGTGTACCTACACTCTAAGGATTGCTGCAGTTCAAGAAAGCAGCCTACCACCAACTTCTCAAGGGCAAATAGGAATGGGCAATAAAATGCTGGCACAATCAGCGGCGCCACATCCCACGAATGAATAAAAAAATTGCTAGAGGTAGGTAGTAAAAAGACAGAACTAAATGCTTGCATTTGAATGCTTTGGCATTCGTAACAAAACAAATGAATTGATGACTGAAATAGAAATAAATATGTATGATCTGATAGCCATAACAGAGACATGGCTGCAAGTTGACGAAGGCTGGGACCTGAATATTCAAGGGTACATGACATTTCGGAAGGACAGGAAACTAGGAAAAGGTAGAGGGGTAACTCTGTTAAATAAGGAATGATATTAGTACAAGAGGGAGAGGTGATCTTAGTTCTAAAAATGAAGATGTAGAATCAGTTTGGGTAGAGATAAGAAATAGTAAAGTTAGGAAGTCACTTCTGGGTTTATAGCTTCCCTAACAGTAACCACTCTGTAGGACAGGGTACACAGGGAGAAATAATGGGGGCTTGTGAGAAAGGTACAGTGATAATCATGGGTTATTTTGATCTACAGATAGATTGGATGAATCAGATTGGCAAAGGTAGCCTGGAAGATGAGTTCATGGTGTGTTTTCAGGACAGTTTCTTTGAGAAAATGTTCTAGAGCCACCAGAGAGCAGGCTACTCTGGATCTGGTACTGTGCAATGAGACAGGATTAATTAATGACCTCATAGTGAAGCCACCCCTAGGTAGCAATGATCACAATATGGTTGAATTTCACATTCAGTTTTGAGTGGATCTAAGACCAGTGCTTTACACTTAAATAAGGTTAATTATGAGGGTTTGAAGACAGAGCTGGCTGAAGTAAACTGGGAAATTAGGTTAAGGGCTAGGTCAGCAGAGATTAAAGCACTGCAATGCCCTGTTGAATATCCTTATATGTGAGGTAAAGGTCTGCAAAGGAAAACCGACCGAGCCCAAATGTCGGACCCGGAACTGCGACCCAACCCAAACCCGATACATGTCGTCGGTTCCCGTCGCGTTGGGTAGAAGGCCTTTACCCATGTACTGACGTACAGGCCTGCTACCCAACCCGACCCTAACGGGACCCGATGACATGTATCGGGCTCAGGTCGGGTCACAATTCCAGGTCTGGCATTTGGGCTCGGTCGGGTTTCCTTTGCAGACCTTTGGTAGAGATGCAGTGGCAGACATTTAAGGAGATATTTCATAACACTCAGCAAAGATACATTCCAGTGAGAAAGAAAGACTCGAGGGGAAGGACACACCATCCTTGGCTAACTAAGGAAGTTAAAGATAATATCAAATTGAAAGAAAAAGCGTACAATTCAGAAGAGTAGTGACAGGTCAGAAGATTGGACAAAATATTAAAAACAGCAAAGAATGCCTAAAAGGAGAGAGAAATTAAATTACGAGAGAAAGCTCGCTAGAAATATAAAAATGCATAGTAAGCATTTCTACAGATATTTAAAAAGGAAAAGAGTAAGTAAAGTGAGTGTTGGTTCTTTCGAGAGTGAGTCTGGGGAGTTAATAAAGAAAAATAAGGAAATAGCAGATGAATTGAGGAGATTTTTTGCATCTGTCTTCACTGTAGAGGATACAAATAACATCCTAGAAATAATTGTGAATCAAGAGTTGAAAGTGAGGGAGGAACTTAAAAACAATTACAAACACCAGGGAAAGGGTACTGAGATAATTATTAGAACTAAAAGCTGACAAGTCCCCAAATCCTGCTGGACTTCATCCCAGGGTCTTAAAAGAAATGGCTGCTGAGATAGTTGAAGCATTGGTTTTAATTTTCCAAAATTCCCTAGATTCTGGAAAGGGGGTGAAAGGTTATTGGGGGTAGGCAGGAATGTGGAGTTGAGGTTACAGTCAGATCAGCCATGATCTTGTTGAATGATGGAACAGGCTTGATGGGCTAAGTGTCCTTCTCCTGCTCCTGATTCGTATGTTCAAATGTCTCATCTGATTGGAAAATAGTGAATGTACCTCCACTATTCAAGAAAGGAGGAAGAAAGAAAGTAGGAAACTACAGGCCAGTTATCTTAACATCTGTCATAGGGAAAATGCTGAATCTATTTTTAAAGAGGTTATAGCAGGTCATTTAGAAAATCTCAATGCAATCAGGCAGAGTCAATGTTTTGTGAAAGGGAAATCGTGTTTGACTGATTTATTAGAGTTCTTTGAGGAAGTAACAAGCAATGTGGATAAAGGGGAACCTGTCAATGTGGTGTACTTGGATCTCCAGAAGACATTTGACAAGGTGCCATATCAAAGGTTACTCAACAAAATAAGAGCCCATGGTATAGGGGGTAACATATTAGCATGGATAGAGAATTAGTTAGCTAACAGGAAACATGGAGGAGGATAATTGGGTCATTATCAGGTTGGCAAACTGTAACTCATGGAATGCCACAGGGATCAATGCTGGGGCCTCAACTATTTCCAATCTATATCAATGACTTGGATGAAGGGACAGAAAGTATGGTTGTTAAATTTGCTGATGACACAAAGATAGGTAAGAGCAAGTTGTGGGGATCTCAGAAGGAGTCTGCAAAAGGATATAGATAGGTTAAGTGAGTGGGCAAAGATTTGGCAGGTGAAGTATAATATGGAAAAGTGTGAAAGTGTCCACCTTGGCCAGAAAAATAGAAAAGCAACATATTATTTAAATGGAGAGAGATTGCAGAACTCTGAGATGCAGAGGGATCTGGGTGTTCTAGTACACAAAACACAAAAGGTTAGTATGCAGGTGACGAAGAAGTCAAATGCAATGTTGTTGTTTATTGCAAGGGGAACGGAATATAAAAGTAGAGATGTTTTGCTACAGTTATACAGGGCATTGGTGAGACCACATCTAAAGTATTAAGTACAGTTTTGGTCTTCTCACTTAGGAAAGGATATAGTTGCATTGGAAGCAGTTCAGAGAAGATTCACTTGACCGATTCCTGGGTGAGAGGGTTATCTTCTGAGGAAAGGTTGGGTCTGTATTCATTGGAGTTTAGAAGGATGAGAGGTGATCTTGTTGAAACATATAAGATCCTGAGGGGACTTGACAGGATGTTGAAAGGATGCATCCCCTTGTGGAAAAGACAAAACTGGAGGGCACAGTTTAAAAATAAGAGGTCTCCCATTTAAGACAGAGATGAGGAGAATTTATGTCTCTCAGATGGTCGTATGTGGAACTCTCTTTCCTGGAGAGCAGTGGAGGCAGAGTCATTGAATGTTTTTAAGGCAGAGGTGGACAGATTTTTGACAAACAAGGGAGTCAAAGGGTATCAGGGGTTGGTAGGAAAGTGGAATTGAGTCCACAAACAGATCAGCCATGATCTTATAGAATGGCAGAGAAGGCTCGAGGGGCTGAATGGCCTACTCCAGCTCCTGGTTCATACGTTCGTATGATGGCCCAAAGTGCCTCATGGGTGTCCAATTTTGAGTTGCTAGATTTGTTCTGAATATATCCCAATTAGTACGGTGGTGGTGCCACACAACACAAAGACAGGACTTCATCTCCACAAGGACTATGCGATGCTCACTCCTCCAATATCCTCATGGACAGATACATCTGCAAGAGGTAAATTGGTGACGATGATGTCAAGTATGTATTTTCCCCATGTTGCTTCTTGCACCATTTATGCAGGCCAGTCTGGCAGCTAAATCCTTCAGTTCTTGACCAGCTCTGTTGGTGCTACTGAGCCCCTTGATGATGGAAACTGAAGTACCCCACCCTAAGTACATTCTTTGCTTCTTCCAAGTGATGTTCAACATGGAGGAGTACTGATTCATCAGCTGAGAGTGTAGGTGGTAATCAGCACGAGGTTTCCTTGCCCATGTTTGACCTTATGCCATGAGATTTCATGGGGTCCGGAGTCAATATTGAGGACTCCCAGGGCCACTTCCTCCTGACTCTACCACTATGTCATCACCTCTGGTGGGTTTTTTATAGCAATCCAGTAGTTTCCTGGTCACCATTACTGAGACCATGCTTTTTATTCCAGATTTTATTTAATTGAATTTTAATTTCCCAACTGCCATGGTGGGACTTGAACTCACATCTCTGAATCATTTGTCCAGGCCTCTGGATTACTAGTCCAGTTGCATAACCACTTTGCTATCGTACCCCATTACTAGGCTACTGTAATTACATGCCATAGCACAAAGCCATCTGGACACCATGTTTTGTCATAAATAGTCTGGATGCTAACCGCACTGATCCTAAATGATATTTAGAGACTTTTTTCTGTGCTGCAATTTATTATTGGATTACATTGGATAGCATAGAGACTTTTATTCTGCAAATTACTTATGTTTTTCTCGTTATGTTTGATTTATAGAATAACAAAGCTGTGATTTGGACAAGTTGGATGAGTGGGCAAATGCATAGCAGATGCAGTATAACGTGCATAAGTGTGAGGTTATCCACTTTGGTTGTAAAAACAGAAAGGCAGATTATTATCTGAATGGTGATAGATTGGGAAAGAGGGAGGTGCAACGAGACGTGGGTGTCCTTGTACACTAGTCGCTGAAAGCAAGCATTCAAGTGCAGCAAGCAGTTAGGAAGGCGAATGGTATATTGGCCTTCATTGCAAGAGGATTTGAGTACAGGAGCAAGGATGTCTTACTGCAGTTATACAGGGCCTCGGTGAGACCACATCTGGAGTATTGTGTGCAACTTTGGTCTCCTTATCTGAGGAAGGATGTTCTTGCCATGGAGGGAGTGCAAAGAAGATTTACTAGGCTGATTCCTGGGATTGCAGGATTGACATATGAGGAGAGATTGGGTCAATTAGGCCTAGATTCACTAGAGCTTCAAAGAATGAGAGGGGATCTCATAGAAACCTATAAAATTCTAACAGGACTAGACAGGCTAGATGCAGGGAGGATGTTCCCGATGGCTGGAGAGTCCAAAATCAGGGGTCACAGTCTTAGGACACGGGGTATGCCATTTAGAACTGAGATGAGAAGAAATTTCTTCACTCAGAGGGTGGTGAACCTGTGGAATTTTCTACCGCAGAAGGCAGTAGAGGCCAAGTCATTAAATATCTTCAAGGAGATAGATATATTTCATAATGCCAAAAGGATCGAGGGATATGGGAGAAAGCGGGAACAGGGTGCTGAATTAGACGATCAGCCATGATCATAATGAATGGTGGAGCAAGCCCGAAGGGCCGAATGGCCTACTCCTGCTCCTATTTTCAATGTTTCGATGTTTATTTTTGGAAATGATGCCCTTCGTTCTTTTGACAGGTAATGGAGGGAATAAGAGATTTGTTCAATTAACATGTCATTGTTTCTCATTTTCTTTCAGCTGTTTCAGCATTGTCAATGTCTTTTGTGATTTCAGCAACTGTTATCCTTAATGAGCTGAACTGGACAGCTGCACTGGAGGATGTGTTCAAGCGTAACCGAGAAGAGGACTCCTCGCTGCTCTGGCAGGTCTTTGGAAGCGCCACTGGTGTGACTAGATATTACCCAGGTATGTCAGTAATATGAAACAATAGAATGAAATCAATGTAAAACCTGTACAGGAGCTCTTTATACTTACACATTAAATAATGCTTACCCTGCTACATAAGCTGGGATTCTGTACAGTTACACAGTGAACTGCTGAATAAACAGGAACTCAGTACCTATCACCTTGGCTCTCTTGGTAGCACTCTTGCCTTTGATTTAGAAGGCGGTATGTTCAGGTCTACTCAAGCAGTTACCTTCCGGGAGTGCAGCGGAGTAAAGCGGACCTGCAGGAACAGCATGGAGCGTGGAGCAGTTAAATACAGCCCAAAGATCGCAGCCTGCAGCACTTACCTTCCAGGAGAGAGTGGAGAGGGGCGGACCTGCAGGAAAAACATGGAGTGGGGAGCAGTTAAATATAGCCCGACGATCGCGGCCTACAGCACTGACCTTCCGGGAGAGCAGTGGACCTGCGGGAAGAACACGGAGCGGGGAGCAGTTAAATACAGCCCGAAGATCGCAGCCTACAGCACTTACCTTCTGGGAGAGCAGTGGACCTGCGGGAAGAACACGGAGCGGGGAGCAGTTAAATACAGCCCGAAGATCACAGCCTACAGCACTTACCTTCCGGAAGAGCAGCGGAGAAGAGCGGACCGGCAGGAAGAACATGGAGCGGGCAGCAGTTAAATACAGCTTGAGGATTGCAGCCTACAGCACTTACCTTCCGGGAGAGAGAGCGGAGAGGAGACCAGGTGCACTGGAGTTTGAAAACAAAGTGAATAGTGACATCACAGGAAAGCTGCAAGGTGATTGGTTGGTGAGTAACTGCTATTAGGGAGTATCAGTAAATTGCTGGGATAGTACATTACTGTTAGGATGTGTGTGTAAATAGCTGGGTTGTAGCGTCTCAACAACTTGCAGGCTAATAAAGAGTAAAAAATTAAGTATTAATAATAAGGAACAAGTGAGTAGTTGGTGAGTATTGTGTTTTTTTTTGAGTAAGGTTTATTTTAAATAATGAACATTATTGATTTTTAGTAGGATTTATCAGTACTAGTAAGGTTTTATTAGTAATTCTAAGGTATTGTAGTATTGGTAAGGTTTGTTTTTTAGCAATAGCAAAGGGTTAACTAATAAATAAAGGAATGGCAGGGGTACTTCAACCTCGAGAGTGCACCTCCTGTGCTATGTGGGAGCTCCAGGATACTTCCCGTTGATACATGTGGTCACCCCACAGCTTAAGAGTATGCAGGGAGAGAGGAAATGGGTGACCAGCAGGCAGTCAAAAAGAATCAGGCAGGTAGTGCAGGAGACCCCTGAGTGCGTCTCACTCTTCAACAGGTATTCAGTACTGAATACTGAGGAAAGTGATGGTTCATCTGGGGAGTGCAGCCAGAGCCAAGTTATTGGCACCACATGTGGCTCAGCCGCACAGTGGGGTACAGGGAAGACTGGAAGAGCAATAGTGATAGGAGATTCGATAGTCAGGGTAACAGACAGGTGTTTCTGTGGCCACAGACGTAAATCCAGGATGGTGTGTTGCCTCCCTGGTGCCAGGGTCAAGGATGTCACTGAGTGGCTGCAGAGCATCCTGAAGGGGGAGGGTGAACAGCCAGCAGTCATGGTCCACATCGGAGTCAACAATATAGGTAGAAAGAGGGATGTGGTCCTGCAGTCAGAATTTAGGGAGCTAGGTAAGAAATTAGCAAGCAGGATCTCAAAAGTAGTAATCTCCAGATTACTTCCAGTGTCACGCGCAAGTGAGTATAGAAATAGGGCAACAGTGCAGATGAATGCGTGGCTCGAAAGATGGTGCAGGAGGCAGGGCTTTAGATTCCTGGGACATTGGGACCGACGCTGGGGGAAATGGGACCTGTACAAGCTGGACAGGTTGCACCTAAACAGAGCCGGGACTGAGTTTCTTGCGGGACGTTTTGCTAGTGCTGTTGGGGAGGGTTTAAACTAGCTTGGCAGGGGGATGGGGACCTGAGGGTAGACTCAGTTGGGATAAAATCAGAAATGAAAATGGAAGGCAGCAAATTAAAGGATTAGTCTGGAAAACAGAGGAAACAAAGGTTAGAAAATTTAAAAAGAGTTTGGCAGTGCTCAAGGGTATCTATTTCAATGCAAGGAGTGTAGCAAATAAAGCAGATGAGCTGAGGGCACAGATGGACACGTGGCAGTATGATATCATAGCTATTACAGAAACATGGCTTCAGGAGGGACAGGAATGGCAGCTCAACGTTTCTGGTTACAGGATTTTCAGATGCGATAGGGAGTGGGATAAGAATGGAGGGGGAGTGGCAATTTTGGTCAAGGAAACTGTTACAGCAGTGAGGAGGGCTGATATGTTGGAAGGTACATCAAATGAGGCTGTATGGATTGAGCTAAGGAACGAAAAAAGGGCAATCACAATGCTGGGAGTGTACTATAGACCCCCAGTCAGAGGGAGATAGAAGAGCAGATATGTGGGCAAATCTCTGAGAACTGCCTGTGTGGAGTTTGCAAGTTCGCCCTGTGTCTGCGTGGGTTTTCTCCGGGTGCTCCGGTTTCCTCCCACAGCCAAAAGACTTGCAGGTTGATAGGTAAATTGGCCAATATAAATTGCCCCTAGTTTAGGTAGGTGGTAGGGAAATATAGGGACAGGTAAGGATGTGGTAGAAATATGGGATTAGTGTAGGATTAGTATAAACGGGTGGTTAATGGTCGGCACAGACTCGGTGGGCCGAAGGGCCTGTTTCAGTGCTGTATCTCTAAATCTAAAAAATCTAAACAATAGGGCAGTAATAGTAGGGGATATTAACTGTCCCAATATTAACTGGGATAGTTTTAGTGTGAATGGAATTGAGGGAGCAGAATTCTTGAGGTGCATTCAGGAGAATCTTTTTTCCCGGTATGTAGCAAGTCCAACAAGAGAGGGTGCAGTTTTAGACTTAATTTTAGGAAATGAAGATGGGCAGGTGGAAGGAGTGGCAGTGGGAGAGCATTTTGGTGGGAATGATCATAATTCAGTCAGTTTTAACATAATTATGGAAAAGGACAGCGATAGAACAGGAGTTAGAGTTCTCAATTGGGGAAAGGCCAATTTTACTAAACTGAGGAATAATTTAGTGAAAGTGGAAACAGTTACTTGAAGGTAAATCAGTGTCAGAGCAGTGGGAGGCATTCAAAGGGGAGATTCAAGGGGTTCAGAGTAAACATGTTCCCACAAAGAAAAAGGGTGAGGTGGCCAAATCTTGAGCCCCATGGATGTCAAGGAGCCTACAGGGTAAGATAAGGCAGAAAAGGAAAGCTTATGTCTGACACCGAGAACTCAATACTATAGAAAGCTGAGAGGCGTATAGAGAGTGGAGGGGTGAAATCAAAAAGGAAATTATGAAAACAAAGAGAGCATGAAAGAATATTGGCAAGCAAAATCAAAGTGAACCCAAAGATGTTTTATCAATACATTAAGAGTAAGAGGATAACTAAGGAGAGAATAGGGCCCATAAAAGACCAAAAAGGTAATCTATGTGTAGGAGCGGAAGATATTGGTATGGTTCTTTGTGTCTGTCTTCACAAAAGAGGGGGACGATGCAGATATTGTAGTTAAGGAGGAGTGTGAAGTATTGGATGTGATAAACATAGGGAGAGAGGAAGGATAAATGGGATTAGCATCCTTGAAAGTGGATAAATCGCCAGGGCCGGATGAAATGTACCCTAGGCTGTTCAAAGAAGCAAGAGAGGAATTAACAGAAGGTTTGACCATCATTTTCCAGTCCTCACTGGATACAGGTGTGGTGCCGGAGGATTGGAGAATTGCTAACGTTGTACCTCTGTTTAAAAAGGGAGCAGGAGGTAGACTGAATAATTACAGGCCAGTCAGTCTAACCTCAGTAGTGGGCAAACTATTGGAATCAATTCTGAGAGACAGGATAAACTGTCACTTAGAAAGGCACAGGTTAATCAGGGATAGTCAGCATGGATTTGTTAAGGGAACATCTTGTTTGACCAACTTGATCGAATTTTTTGAAGAAGTAACAAGGAAGATAGATGAGAGTAGTGCAGTTGATGTGGTCTTCATGGAATTCAGCAAGGTTTTTGACAAGGTCCCACATGGCAGACTGGTTAAAAAAATAAAATCCCATGGGATCCAGGGAAATGCAGCAAGGTGGATACAAAATTGTCTCAGTGGCAGGAAACAAAGGGCAATTGTTGACGGGTGTTTCTGCAACTGGAAAGCTGTTTACAGTGGTGTTCCGCAGGGCTCAGTGCTGAGTCCCTTGCTTTGTGGTATATGAACGATTTGGACATAAATGTAGGGGGCATGATCAAGAAGTTTTCAGACAACACAAAGATTGGTCGTGTGGTAGATAGCAAGGAGGATAGCTGTAGGCTGCAGGAAGATATTGATGGTCTGCTCAGATGGGCAGAAAATGGCAAATGGAATTCAACCTGGAGGTGTGTGAGGTGATGCATTTGGGGAGGTCAAACAAGGCAAAGGAATAAACAATTAATGGGAAAATACTGAGAAGTGTAGAGGAAGTGAGGGACCTTGGAGTGAATGTCCACAGAACCCTGAAGGTAGCAGGACAGGTCGATAAGGTGGTGAAGAAGGCTTATGGAATCCTTTCCTTTATTAGCTGAGGTATAGAATATAAGAACACAGAAGTTATGCTGGAACTGTATAACTCATTGGTTAGGTCACAACTAGAGTACTGTGGGCAGTTCTGGTCACCTCATTACAGAAAGGATGTAATTGCACTAGAGAGGGTACAGAGGAGATTTACGAGGATGTTCCAGGACTGGAAAAATACAGCTATGAGGAAAGATTGGATAGGCTGGGGTTGTTCTCCTTGGAACAGAGAAGTCTGAGGGAAGAGCTGATTGAAATGTACAAAATTGTGAGGGGCCTGGATAGAGTGAAACTCTAGCAGAGGAGTCAGTGACGAGGGGGCATAGATTTAAAGTGATTTGGTAGAAAAATTAGAGGGGAGATGAGGAAAAACTTTCACCTAGAGGCTGGTGTGGGGTCTGGAACTCACTGCCTGAAAGGGTAGTTGAGGCAGAAACGCTCAACTCATTCAAAAGGAGTCTAGATATGCACCTCAAGTGCCGTAATCTGCAGGGCTATGGACCAAACGCTGGAAGGTGGGAATAGAATAGGTGGATCGTTTGTCGGCCGACAAGGACACGATGGGCCAAGTGGCCTCTTCCTGTGCCTTAAACTTTCTCTGATTCTATGATTTGTCCCATGTCACAAAATGTTTTTTTTTTGTGGTTTAAAAATGAAACTTGAGCCCATTGAATTTGAAAGGATAACCTCAGCTCCCAACTCTCATCGAGGGAGCTTCTGCAGTGAGAGTGGACCTCACAGAAATTATCCTTATATCTAAACTAGGCTATTCCTGGCCCAACAGCACTTGGTGCTGGCACCTAAGGTTCAACTGGTACTGAGCTGGTTCCTGTGCTACCATGCCTAACTTGAAAACTCAAAAGAATGCAGAGCTTGGTTCTGCCGATGCTCACAACTTTACAAAGGATAATTGTGTGAATTAAACTAGTGTCTAAGTTGACAGTTAGAATTTTCTCATTCAGTTTACTGTGTCACAGAACTACTTACTTTGCTCAGTCTTTGTAATTTTTTGTGTGTTCTTTACAGCAACTCCATGGGGCCCTCCCAATAAGATTGATCTGTATGATGTGCGACGGAGACCCTGGTGAGTGACGGGTAATGGGAATGGTACACTGCAAAAACATACTCAATTAATGCTCAAGATTTCAATCAAATGATGCTGACCTGTGTTATGCAGAATTAATTTACAATGTATCATTAATCTGTTTCTGACTCAGCTTTACATTTCTTCTAAAGATTTATTGAAATGCCTTCGTTCATTAGATCGGAGCTAATTACCAGTCATCAGTCAAACGTCCATTCATTAGAACAGGACTGGTTACCAATCATCAGTTCAATCTCCACTCATTCAAACAGGGCTCGCTACCAGTCATCAATCAGTTCAGTCCCTATTCGCTAGAGCAGGGCTAGTTACCAGTCAGCAGCTCAATCTCCAGTCACTCGAGCAAAGCTAATTACCAGCCATCAGTTCATGTGACTGAAAGTGATTAGTGGAGTGATCAGTTGGTTTCTTGTTTCAGATCAGTTCTTATGCAGCACGCCAGAGGGCACTCTCATAACTTCTTTTCAGGCTGAAAAGTCCAAGCCTCTCTAGTCTTTTGATCATGATCTCCTCTAACTTATATGTAGATGCAGATGCAGATGCAGTCTAAGTACTCACTGCAAACAGTGAGACAGCATTCCTAGCCTCCTCCCCAACATGTCATTGTCCTGGAGGAGTGCCCAGGCACAGGATGCTAGAATTAGTACTGAGCCTTGTGCCTGGACCATCCTCAGACTGGAGGGTCTGAAGGAGGCCAGTCAAGCAAAGAAGGCCCAGAAGAGCAATAGTCTACTTCTTGTCACAGGACTTCTTCAAATCCTTGGGCACTGAGACGTTCTGGCTGTTGCATTTCCACTTCCTTGACACAAACACATCAATCACACAGCCAAGATCAGTAAATCTAAAAGGTGGGTTCAATTATTGAAGCGACTAACATATATACAGCAATACTAGGAAGGTGGGATACATGTGTCTTGTTTCTGTAGCTTGTTTCAACAAGTGCTTGGCGATCACAAGGGTCTGTACATCCCATTCTGTCTGCTGATGGACAGCAGTTTCAAATATGCCTCTTCAAGCAATACCACAACATCCCCTTTTTCGAAATTAAATATGTCATAATATAATCAAAACTACTTACAATACAGCGAGTGAAAAAGGTATTAAATGTTTAAAATATACAGCTACAAATTTACAAGTCTCTAAAGTGTATTGGAGGTCTATTGATACACCCCAACCTATACGAACATATGAATTAGGAGCAGAAGTAGGCCATTCGGCCCATTTAGCCTGCTCCGCCGTTCAATAAGATCATGGCTGATCTGTTTGTGTCTCAAATTCCACACTCCCATCTACGCTGATAACCTTTGATTCCCTTGCCTAACAAGAATCTATCTACCCCTGCCTTAACATTATTCGATGACCCTGCCTCCACCACCTTCTGAGGCAGAGAGTTCCAAAATTGCACAACCCTCAGAAAAAAATTCTCCTCATCTCTATCCTGAAAGGGCGACCCCTAATTTTAAAACAGTGCCCCTAGTTCTGGACTCCCCCACAAGAGGAAACATCCTTTCCACATCCACCTTTTCAAGACCATTCAGGATCTTATATACTTCAATCAAGTCTCCCCTCATTCTTCCAAACTCCAGTGAAAACAAGCCCAGTCTGTCCAACCTTCCCTCATAACACAACCCACTCATTCCAGGTATCAATCTAGTAAACCTCCTCTGAACCACCTCCAACTCATTTACATCCTTCCTTAAATAAGGAGACCAAAACTGCACACAGTATTCGAGATGTGGTCTCACCAATGCCCTGTATAACTGAAGCACAACATCCTTACTTTTATTTTCAATTGCTGTTGTAATCAAGGATAGCATTCTATTAGCCTTCTTTATTACTTGCTGCATCTGCATACTAACTCTGTGACTCATGCACTAGAACACCTAGATCCCTCTGCACCTCAGAGTTTTGCAATCATTCTCCGTTTAAGTAATACTCTGCTTTTTTATTCTTCCTGCCAAAGTGAACAACTTCACATTTTCCCACATCATACTCCATCTGCCAGATTTTTGCCCACTCACTCAACCAAAGCATCCACCACCTCATTAGCCACCTATTTTAAGACCTTAGGATAAAGCCCATCAGGACCCGGGGACTTGTCAGCCTGCAGCTCCATCAGTTTGATCAGTACCGCTTCCCTGGTGATTGTAATTTCACCAAGTTCCTCTCTTCCTTCCACCTTCTGTTTTACAGCTATTACTGGAATGTTTTTTGTATCCTCTATAGTGAGGACAGAAGCAAAATATTTGTTCATTTCATCCGCCATTTCTTTATTATCTATTAACTCCCCATTTTTACACTTTAGAGGACCATCACTCACTTTACTTACTCTTTTCCTTTTTTTAAATAAATATCTGTAAAAACTCTTGCTATCCGTTTTTACATTTCTAGCTAGCTTCCTCTCATACTCTTATTTCTTTCTCCTGTTAACCTTTTAGTCATTCTCTGCCATTCTTTATATTCTGACTAATCATCTGACCTGCCACTCATCTTTGCGCAACTATATGCCTTTTCCTTAAGTTTGATGCTTTCCTTAACTTCTTTAGTTAGCACGGATGATGGGTCCTCCCCTTAGAATTTCTCTTTATATTAGGAATATATTTATCCTGAGTATTCTGAAATATCCCCTTGAATGTCTGCCACTGCTTCTCTATTGATCTATCTCCTAGTCTAGTAACCCAGTTCACTTCAGCTAGCTCAGCTTTCATGCCCATATAGTTGCCCTCACTTAAGTTTCAAGTACTGGTTTTAGACCCAACCTTCTCACTTGCAAACTGAATGTAAAATTCAATCATATTGTGGTCGCTGCTACTAGAGGTGCCTTAATTAATCCTGTCACATTACACAATACCAAGTATCATATAACCTACTCTCTGGTTGGTTCTAGAACGTGCTGCTCTTAGAAACTATCTCGAAAACATTCTATGAACTCCTCATGCAGGCTACTATTGCCAATCTGATTCTTCCAGTTTATATGTAGATTAAAATCACCCATGATTATTGCCGTCCCTTTATCACAAGCACGCAATATTTCTTCTTGTATACTTCGTCTTACATTGTGGTTACTGTTAGGGGGCCTGTAGACAACTCCCACTAGTGACTTCTTTCCCCTACTATTCCTCATCTCCAAACTGATTCTACATCCTGGTCTCCTGAACCAAGGTCATCTGTAACTATTCTTCTTTTCTTTTGGGCCTCCTTATCTCGAGAGACAATGGATACGCGCCTGGAGGTGGTCAGTGGTTTGTGAAGCAGCGCCTGGAGTGGCTATAAAGGCCAATTCTGGAGTGACAGGCTCTTCCACAGGTGCTGCAGAGAAATTTGTTTGTCGGGGCTGTTGCACAGTTGGCTCTCCCCTTGCGCCTCTGTCTTTTTTCCTGCCAACTACTAAGTCTCTTCGACTCGCCACAATTTAGCCCTGTCTTTATGGCTGCCCGCCAGCTCTGGCGAATGCTGGCAACTGACTCCCACGACTTGTGATCAATGTCACACGATTTCATGTCGCGTTTGCAGACGTCTTTATAACGGAGACATGGACGGCCGGTGGGTCTGATACCAGTGGCGAGCTCGCTGTACAATGTAACTCGCTCGCTGTAACTATTGCACCAATACCATCCCTGATTAACAGTGCTACCCCTCCACATTTAGCCAGCTTCCTATTCTTCTTGAATGTCATATACCCCTCAGTATTCAGGACCCAATCCTTGTCATCCTGCAGCCATGACTCCGTGATGGCTATCAGATCATATTTATTTACTTCAATGTGCACTATCAGTTTGTCTACTTTGTTATGAATGCTATGTGCATTCAGGTACAGAGCCTTTAGTTTTGTCTTTTTGTTACCTTTGTAACATCTAGTCTTGACTATTGCTCTGTTATTAGGTTTTTTCTCTGTCCCTTCCTGCCATTCTCTGACCTTCATTTCCCATATTACTATTCTGCTCTCCTGCCTGGACTCTACCCCTTGGTTTGCTATATCTACCCAGGCTTGATCCCTCACCTCCCTTGTTTAGTTTAAAGCCCTCTCTACTTCCCTAGTTATACGGTTTGCTAGAAGACTGGTCTCAGCACAGTTCAAATGCAGACCATCCCAACGGTACAGCCCCCACTTTCCCCAGTACTGGTGCCAGTGCCCCCACGAACCAAAACCCACTTCTCCCACACCAGTCTTTGAGCCATGTATTCATTTCACTAATCTTATGTGCCCTCTGCCAATTGGCACATAGCTCAGTCAATAATCCAGAGATTATTATCCTTGAGGTTCTGCTGTTCAATTTGGTGCCTAGCTCCTCATACTATCTAAGCAGAACCTTTTTTCAAGTCCTACCTATGTCACTGGTCCCTACATGGACCACGACAACTGGATCCTCCCCCTCCAAGTTCCAGTCCAACCGTGAGCAGATGTCCTGAATGCTGGCACCAGGTAGGCAATACAGCCTTCTGGACTCACGCTCTCGGCTGCACAGAACAGTGTCAATCTCCTAACTATACTATCCCCTGCCACCACTATATTCCTTTTTGTTCCCCCCACTTGAATGGCTTCCTGTACCACAGTGCCATGGCCAGTCTGCTCATCCACCTTGTAGACCTCGCTTTCATCCAGACAGGTTGCGAGAACCTCAACCCTGTTTGACAATTGCAAAGTCTGAGGCTCCTTCACGACTATCTGCTCAGTCCCTTTACCTGCCTCACTCACGGTCACATCCTCCTGATACTCACTGTTGACCAAAACAGATGATCTGTTCTAAGAGGTGTGACTGTGTTCTGGAACAAAATGTCCAGGTCTTTCTCCCCCTCACCCATGTTGCACAGTGTTTACAGTTCAGCTTCCAGATTAATAATCTGATCCGGAGTTCCTCTAGCTGCTTATGCTTCCTGCAGACGTGTTTGCCCTGGATCGCCTTGGCATCCAAAAGCTCCCACATTCTATAGCTGCAACATAACACCTGTCCTGCCATTGTTACTTATGCTATTAGTTAATTCACTTTAATTACTTAATCACTTCCTTAATTAAGTCTCTCACTGTTTCCTAATCTACTAAGCCTAACACTACTACCAAATAAAAACCTTACAATTTCTAAAATTACCTGAGTTTTGAAAGATAATAATAAAACACTCACCAACCAATCACTTGGAGTCAAAGGAAGAAGACTCACCAGCTGCTGGAGGCTAAAAAGTTAGAAAAAGGAGCCTCTTTCTCTCTCTGCCCTGAATTCCCACATGCACCAAATTCTAGCTTCATGCTTACAATGTCTCACTCAGGCAAATGTCTCTTCTCACTACATTCAGCTAAGAACTGCTCTGCTTTCTATAGATATTCTAATGACTCACTAGCTCAGCTTCTGCTACAATAATTAGCACCTATTGAACTTAACTACTTTCAACTGACTGACAGATAACTGCCACTGCTGGCTGCTGCTTGTTTAACTAGACTATTTACCTAACCAGAAGATTTTAAAGCCTGACTCTTAATCTAAAACTTAAGCTTGACAGAAACTTACCAGAACTTACCATGTGCGCCAAATTCCAGCTTCACTCTAGCAATGTCTCTCTCAGGCAAATGTATCTTCTCACTGCGTCCCCTCACTATACCTGTAGGTTTGGTTTGTGGTCGCTGTGCAGTCTCAATCTTGACTGTCGGTGCGAATGTTGGGTTTGGGTCATGTATTGTCGACAATGTGATTGCTCAGAACTCCTTGGCCTGGGACTTCTTGAATTTGACACCGGTTCCTACACCATGTCATGCTGCTGGAGGTTCAGACCTAGTACGACCGTGGTTCTGGACAAGTACTGACAACTTCTGCTGGATCCCACGTTCCAGTCGGGTGTTGAACACAAACTCTTTGCCTGCATGACCATCATGAGTGTCTTTCAATTTTTCTTGCCTGTTGAGCAATTCTTCCCTCACCTCTGGAAATGTCAATATCTGGTGACTGGGTGAGTTTGTATGCACTGGCCTAACAAACAACTCGGCTAGAGATGGAATTGTTGCATGAAGTGGCGTCGCTTGCAGATGTAATATAGCAACATGTAGATCGTGTTTGGTCTGTCATCATTTCATGATCAATGATTTCACAATCTGAATCATATGCTCAGCCATGCCATTAGAGTGAGGATAATGTGGTGACGAAGTGGAATGGCAGACTCCCCATTTGCCGCACGTGGTCTTGAATGGTTTTCCTGTGTACTGGGGTCCATTGTCAGAGACGAGTTCCCGTGGTGCCCCAAAAAGACTGAAGATCAAACTTAAAGTGTCCACAATGGTCATGCTTGATGGGTTATGCAACCAACAAATGATGGGGAACTTGGAGAAATAATCTGTCATGACTGTGAAATCCTTTCCATAAAGAGATCAGTTGCAATTCTGGTCCATGGATGTGCAGAAACTTCATGGGGTAATAGAGGGTTTCCCTGAAGACTTTGCATGTGAGCTTGGCATGCCTCACAGATCTTCACGGCTGTTTCAATGTCACGGTGTCTCCCTGGCTAATAAACTGTTTCTCTGGCCAACCGTCTTGTGCGATCTATACCCATGTGTACTTGATGCAACTGTTGCAAGATGTCCTGTCAGAGATTTCGGAACAAGTACTTGTTTGCCTTTAAAGATGACACCCTGAGATATTCCAAGTTCATCTCTGAATGGCCAATATGGTCAAATAGCCTCTGGGACATCCTGGAGAGACTCTGGCCAGCCACCAATCAGGGTCTGCCAGAGCTGTTGCAAAATAGGGTCATCAGATGTTTCCTGTTGAATTTGCTGCCATTTCTATTTGCCTAAACTTATAAGGTCAGCAGATAGTACATCTTCAATTTCAGAGTCAGTGAGGTCGACCTGAAGATCCAATGAAATGTCACCGGTTTTGAACGGGTCGGGTAATCGAGTCAACGTATCAGATGTGATCATGGTACAACCTGGCTTGTAATGAATGTCACAGTTGTAACCTTGAATTTTAACAATCCATCGAGGTGGCGGGCTTGTTGGTTTCCATCAGGTCTTCTCAAGGGGTTTGTGATCCGTTTCAACGGTGAATCTTTTCCCAAAGATCTATGTATGGAAACACTGAATCCCGAAGCCTAGGGCTAAAGTTTCCCGCTCAATGTTGGAATAATTTGGGCATTCAAAAGACTCTTGGATGCAAAAGCAATTGGCTTTCCATTCTGAAGAATGCACACTGCCCTTTTGAGACACATCGACTTCTAACGTGGTCGCCTCCGATGGGTCATAGAATTGGAGTGTCAACAGTCCCTGGGTCAGTGATTTCTTGAGGTTATCAAATATGTGCTGATGATCTTTCTGCCACAAAAATGGAACTTCCTTTTATGGAGATCTCAAAGGGATGAAGATTTGTGAGTGAAATCCATAATATTTGGCAATAAGAAGTTGAATAAGCCTATGCAAAATTGTAGAGCTAGCTTGTCTTTTGGGTTTGGCATTACAGTGATGTTCTCCAGTTTGACAGGGTCAGGACAGATACCAGCATCTGAGTATATGGACCCGAAGAAATTAATCTGCTTCACATTAATGTTGCACTTCCGGCTGTTAAAGACGAGTCCCTCTTGACGTGCTGTTTCCATGAGGAGATGTAGGTTATGGTCGTGCTTCTACTTCATTTTACCAACAACAATGTCATCTGCTATACAGATGTATCCTGGGATCTCGCATGTGATGGGGTCCATACGTTACTGGAAGAGGTCCTGGCTAATGGACAGCCTAAACAGTAGCCTTTGGAACCAGTATCTTCCAAATAGAGTGAGAAATGTAGTTAGCTCTTGAGATTTCTTTGCCAAATGAACTGACCAGTACCCATTTTGGAAAAGAATTTAGCGTTTGCAAACTTAGAGATTAATTCCTCTAAGGTTGGGATCTTATGTGGGCATCACTTCAGTGCCGCATTTAGACGTCTTGGGTCAAGACAGACTCGAATGGCTCTATCTTTCTTCACCACACAAAGGATGGAATTACACCAAATCGGTGTTTAATTTAGTTTAGTGATACAGCACTGAAACAGGCCCTTCGGCCCACTGAGTCTGTGCCGACCATCAACCACCCATTTATACTAATCCTACACTAATTCCATATTCCTACCACATCCCCACCTGTCCCTATATTTCCCTACCACCTACCTATACTAGGGGCAATTGCTAATGGCCAATTTACCTATCAACCTGCAAGTCTTTGGCATGTGGGAGGCAACCGGAGCACCCGGAGGAAACCCACGCAGACACAGGGAGAACTTGCAAACTCCACACAGGCAGTACCCAGAATTGGCAGTACCCGGGTCACTGGAGCTGTGAGGCTGCGGTGCTAACCACTGTGCCACTGTGCCGCCCAGTGTGATGTTGTACCTTTCGTATGATGTCTTTCTCCATCTTATCGAGTTCAATCTTAAATTTGGTTTGATGCTGCACTTGTCTGGAGGGTAGATCGAAGGGATGATATCAGTGTGTATGTGCAAAACCGCTTCGCCCTTAAAAGCTGCCAATCTTGTCGAACCTTTCTGTGTAGAGTGACATTAAGTCAGCCACAGAGGTGATTAGCTTGTCATTCTGGTCAGCAGCCTTAGCATTCATGTTGATGCTGTGGATTGTCACCAATCTGAGGTTGCTACATGCTGGTAGGCTCGCAATTGATGCACCTGCAATATCTACGATGTAAAAAATTTAGGGTGACCAGGGTGAGTTGTTATATCTGCACTCGAATGCTATGGATCCCAAAGATGGTATCATAGAATCATAGAAAGTTTACGGCACAGGAAGAGGTCATTTGGCATCTGTGCTGGCTGAAAAAAGAGCCACCCAGCCTATTCCCACTGTCCAGCATTTGGTCAATAGCCCGGAAGTTTATGCCACTTCAGGTTCACATCCAGCACCTTTTAAATGAGTTGAGGGTTTCTGCCTCTACCACCCTTTCAGGCAGTGAGTTCCAGACCCCCACCACCCTCTGGGTGAAAATGTTTTTCCTCATCTGTCCTCTAATCCTTCTACCAATCACTATAAATCTATGCCCCCTAGTCACTGACCTCTCTGCAAAGGTAAATAGGCCCTTCCCATCCACTCTATCCAGGCCCCTCACAATTTTGTACATCTCAATCACATCACCCCTCAGCCTTCTCTATTCCAAGGAAAACAACCCCAGCCTATCCAATCTTTCCTCATAGCTGCAATTTTCCAATCCTGGCAACATCCTCGTCAATCTCTGTACCCTCTCGAGTGCGATTACATCCTTTCTGTAATGAGGTGACCAGAACTGCACACAGTACTCAAGTTGTGACCTAACCAGTGTTTTATATAGCTCCAGCATAACCTCCCTACTCTTGTATTCTGTGTCTTGCTGTTACAACCAGGTGAGGCAGGAGTCTAGGGCTCCCCTATTAGCCTTTTCCTGGTTTGGCTGTAACAGGGTTTAACTTTTAAAACACCATGTTTAAGCCACCCTCTCAGTGAGTCCTTGCTCACTGCTCTCTAATTTTAATGGCAAAGAAATCAACCAGACAGGTTTTCTCAGATGTAAACAAGTTTATTAACCTAAAAACTCTAATTCAGTTAAAACTACTAAAAATATGCGACGCGACCACCTTAGCATGCTTTCGCGATAAACACACATGCAAATAGAGACAGAGGAAGAGAAAGAATTAAAGGGGAAAGGTTTGAAGTTCAGTTACTGACTTTGGGTTTGATGTAATGTCTTTGATTGAAGCTAAGTCTTGAAGTTCTCATTGAGGCCCAGTGCACACTTTCAAACTTGCTTCACTGGTCTTCTGTCTTGAGGCTTAAGTTACTTCCGTGGATCCTTGAACCTTTGCTTGAGAGAGAAAGAGACAGGGAGAGACCTTCCTTCTCTTTTGTCTTCAAATTGTGGTCTCTTCCTTTCTGTATGGCACAATTCAAATAACCCCCAGGTTGCCAGCAGGTTAGTCATGTGACTAGCTTCTTATTTAGAGCAGCCTCCCCTGCCAGATTTTGTGGTTTCTTACACATTCAATATCTCTTGATCAAAATCCATCTGGCTAATTGAATTAGGGAGTACTCCCATTGTCTTCTTCAGGCAACTGTCTTTCAGGCAAATGTGCAGCCATGTTTTCAGCCATTGTTGTGGTCTTTTTAAACAAGTTATTTCAAGTCCAGTAACAGGTAAAACGAAATTAGTATGTCTCATTTTGGCAGGTGTGATTTTCGTCACAGCTCCACATCCAGCGGAATGAAATGCAATATTAGTAGAGCATTTCATTCTAAAAATAGAAAGAAGACAAGGTATAGGAAAACACACATACATTTCTCTCATTCATTCAGAAATCCTAAAAATTGTTACAACCTGGCCTTCCTTTGTAGCAGTGCTGCTTTAAATTGCCCCTTTTCCCATGAGGTGGGTCTGAGATAGTTATGTGTTGCCCAAAGGGGTTTGAAGTTTCTTCACTACCAGCCTGCAATATGTTAGGAATGGGCATCCCAATAAACATGTGATTTTTGGGGAGGTTTGCAGTTTGCACATTTCCATGACTGAATAGGGTGGACTTGTTCCTGTTAAGGTCTGCAGGGGGAGGGTTAGATTTAATTAGCCCTGGTTTGGAGTTCTGCTCATGAGAGTCAGCGGTGGGTTGTCCACTCTAATCTCTCTTTCAGTGTTTGAATGAGTCATGCTCAGGCTTTTCACTTTAGGGTATGGTTGGTTTGCTTTCCTCCTGACTGTGGGGGTGGATTCTTTGCTAATCTTCCCTTTGTCCTCTGGGATACTTCTGCTTGCAGCTATTTGTCCAGATTCTAGTGCACTCCCCTGTGGTACTTTGATTGGGTGAGGCATCACCCTCACAGTTTCTCTGCCCTCTTGTCCCAGCAGGTTTCTGTAAATGCTGTTAGCATCTCTGGTGGGGTGCTTCTAGAGTCTGCATTGACATAGGAGGATGTGGGGTCTAATTTTTAATTTCTCTTTTGTCTTCAAATTGCAGTCTTTTCCTTTCTGTGTGGCACAATTGAAACAACCCCCAGGTTGCCAGCAGGTTAGTCTTATATAGAGCAGCCTCGTCTGCAAGATTTTGTGGATTGCTTCAAGCTTAGCAGACACTCTCAGTGGAGTGGGGGGCGGGGGGTGTGGTGGAATGCTGGCTCTTACACATTCAATGTATTTAGATCAAAATCCATCTGGCTAATTGAATCAGGGAGGCACTGCCATTGTCTTCTTCAGGCAACTGTGTTTTAGAATGCAAATGTGCAGCCATGTTTTCAGCCATTGTTGTGGTCTTTTTAAACAAATTATTTCAAGTCCAGTAACAGGTCAAAAATGAGTATGTCTCATTTTGGCAGGTGTGGTTTTCGTCACACTTGGCTAAAAAATGGAAAGGATTCCATACGCCTTCTTAACCACCTTATCAACCCGTCCTGCTACCTTCAGGAATCTGTGAACATACACTCCAAGGTCGCTCACTTCCTCTCCACCTTGCAGCATCCTCCCATTTTGTGTGTATTCCTTTGTCTTGTTTGATCTCCCCAAATGCATCACCTCACTTTCTGAGTTAAATACATCTGCCACTTTTCTGCTCACCTGATCAGTCCATTGATATCTTTCTGCAGTTATAACTAGCCTCCTCGCTATCAAGCACGCGGCTAATTTTTGTGTCGTGTGAAAACTTCTTGATCATTCCCCCCTGCATTTGCATCCAAATCATTAATATATATCACAAAATGCAAGGGACCTAGTACTGAGCCCAGTTAAACCCGACTGGAAACAGTCTTCCAGTTGCAAAAACACCAGTCAACAATTACCCTTTGTTTCCTGCCACTGAGCCAGTTTTATATCCAGCTTGCTACATTCCCCTGGATCCCATGAACTTTTATTTTTTTAACCAGTCTGCCATGTGGGACCTTGTCAAAAGCCTTGCTAAAATCCATGTAGATCACACAAACTGCACTACCTTTAATAATCCTCCTCGTTACTTCCTCAAAAAATTCAACCAAATTAGTCAGACACGACCTTTCCTTCACAAATCCACGCTGATTATCCTTGATTAATCCGTGCCTTTCTAAGTGACAGTTTATCCTGTCTCTCAGGATTGATCCCAATAATTTGCCCACTACCGAGGTTAGAAGAACTGGCCTGTAATTATTCGGCCTATCTCTCGCTCCCTTTTTAAACAGAGGTGCAATATTAGTAGACCTGCAATCCTCTGGCACCACACCCGTATCCAGTGAGGATTGGAAAAGGATGATCAAGCTTTCCGCTATTTCCTCCCTGGCTTCTTTTAACAGCCTGGGGTACATTTCATCTGGCCCTGGTGATTTATCCACTTTCAAGGATGCTAATCCCCTTCATACTTCCTCTCTCCACTATGTTTATCACATCCAATACTTTGCACTCCTCTTCCTTAACTACAATGCATGCATGTCCCCCATTTTTGTGAAGACAGATACAAAGTATTCATGAAGAATCATACCCACATCTTCCGCCTCCACTCATAAGTTACCTTTTTGGCCTTTAAAGGGCCTCACCCTTCCTTATTTATCCTCTTACTCTTAATGTATTGATAAAACATCTATGGGTTCTCCTTGATTTTACTTGCCAATAATCTTTCATGCCATCTCTTTGATTTCCTAATTTCCTTTTTGATTTCATCCTTCCACTTTATATACTGCTCTCAGCTTTCTGCAGTATTGAGTTCTCGGTGTCTGACATAAGCTTTCCTTTTGTGCTTTATCATACCCTGTAAGCTCCTTGACATCCATGGGGCTCTAGATTTGGCCATCCACCCTTTTTCTTTGTGCGAATATTTTTACTCTGAATCCCCTGAATCTCCCCTTTGAATGCCTCCCACTACTCTGACACTGATTTACCTTCAAGTAGCTGTTTCCAGTCCAGTACACCATGAGCTTGGTGGTGGTCGGTTGAGCTATAGAGTGCCATTGCTGTGGATACATGTTCTTCAGGATATGGAGCAGTGGGATATTTGCCAGACCTTTGGGCAAATAATCTGGATGGTAGCAAAGGCTTCCGAAGGTCCCACCATGTCAATACACTCTGAGAGGTTGGCAGTATGAAATGCCTGCACACTTTCTATATCTGTGCCTTGGTCATGCTCACCTTCCAACCTTTCTGTCTGGCTGATCATGTTGTGTAATTTTAGCCTTTGATATTTGAACTGTTCCCTCCGTCTGTTGGGATGCCATACTTTTGCACCCATCTGTGGCTTGACTTATTGTGCCTTAGATTTCTTGCACTGGCACTTCCAGTGCCCTCTGTTGCCACATGCTTTGCAAATATCATGGAAGGCCAGGCAATTTCTTGGTGAATGTTTGAGGCCACACTGCCTGCATGGCTTACCAGGCTTGGCTGTGCTGGCAACAGTGCCAATAGTAGACTAAGTACAGAGGGCTTGTAGCCTCTGCCTGCCCATAAGGATGGCTTCAAATTTACAACTGCTTTTAAGAGGGCTTCTAAATTGTAGCCTTTGGGTTGGTCAAGGAGGTCTCTTTGGAATGCTTCAATGGAAGTGGAAGCTATCACAAGCTCGATAATCCTGTCAGCTAGCTCAGCCTCAGAAAAATCACAATCATGCCTCTTATCTCTACATCCGCTGACAAATTGGTCAATTGTCTCCTTTGCCAGCAGCAGGAAGGACATAAACTCGAGACGGTGTAATTCTGAAACTGAATTTGACTTTCAACTGGTCTTCCAATGTGGACCATATTTTACTCGGGTCTTTTAAGTTTCCTCCGATCTTAACTTTAATTGCTTTTCTATCTGGCTCAGCAACAGCCAAGTCAAGGAAATACAGTTCCGTTCTCTGTATGAATAATCTAAATTCATTGAGAAGTTCTGCAGCCTTCCGGTTTCGGGATGGAAACTTCATTGTCATTTTGTCTTGAACACTATCATTGGCAGGAATAAAGATTTAAACTTGAACAACCCTTAAGGGATTAAATCTGTGGTCACTGTCTTGCCCTTTAACTGGCAGTATGAGCTTTCTTAGTAGCCAAACAAAACTGCCTTGCAGCTCTGGGAGAAAACCCCACTGCAGCAGTTAAAAAAAACTTCCTGGCTGTTTTGAAAAAAATCAGTGCCTGCAGTTCCACAGGCTGCCACAGCCTAATGGAGCGTCTGAGAGAAAGGCACTGTGAGTGTGGCGTCGGCTCTGGGTTCGCATGCCTTTTTGAGACCCTGCCCGCCCCCCACAAAGAGCAATTTTGGCGTGAAGAAAAAAAAACTCGGCTGTCTCCCACAGTGCGCTAACTTTGGGCCCTGCCCATGAAGAGCGATTTCACCGTGAATAGGCTCTCCCAGTAAGTAATGGCAGTGGGAAAAAGATTTTTCTTTTTAGCTCTCCTGATCAATGAAGCAATCAGTAATGGAGCAGAATTTTATATATATATATATATATATATGCTATAACCTGCAAGGCTATAGACCAGGTGCTGGAAGGTGGGATGGGATTAAGCAGCTAGTTTTTTTGGCCGGCGCAGACACGATGGGCTGAATGGCCTCCTTCTGTGCTGTAATTTTTCTATGGTTCTGAATGGCTCGCCTGAAACCTTCAAGAGAAAAAGGAAAATGGCTATGAAAGTCTTCTGGCCTTCTCAAATGCCTGGAGGCTGCTGCGCACAGATGCTCCTGCCTGGCCATTTCAAGATAGATCAATGACTCCCCCTTAACTCCCGATCCAGTGGTCTGCCAGCGAAAATGGTGCTCCCACCCGATGGAGCTCTGCCCAGAGCACACTTTTTGACGGATTCCTTCTGGCGCAAACCGTAATTGCAGCTTGATTCAGACTCACGTTCCCTTAAAGTAAAGCTGTAGAGACTGGCGCAATGTGCAATGGCCCAACGATGCGGATCTGCTGTGTGTTTGTACCAACAATATCGCAGAGTCACTTATATATACCTTGACGCTGCTGCAAGGATCGCAGACAAACCTGATGAGCTTGCAAACCTTCACACCAGAGCTTCTGTAATGAGTGGATGGGTTCAGCTTTGCAGGATCTACAGAAACTTGAAGTTGGATCTTCAACAACCACCAGCTGCCAACCTATTGGGTTTCCTCTTTCTTGATGCAAACGCTTCAGCCACACAGTCAAGATCAGAGAATCTAAAAGGTGGGTTCTTTTCTTGAAAATACTAACTTATGTACAGCAATACTTGGAAGGTGGGACACATGTGTCTTGTTTCTGTAGCTGCTTTCAACAAGTGCTTAGTGATCACATGGGTCTGTACATCACATCCTGTCTGGTGATGGACAGCTGTTTCAGATATGCCCCTTAAAGCAATACCACACTGGCTGCTGTTCTCCAATCATTTCACATCTTCGGGCCTGCAAGACTCTGCCTTGGGGTGGGCTTCATAGCCAGCCTGCCAAATTTGAGCCCGCCAACATGGGCAGCAAAGCGCACTTTGAATGTGCTCTACCTGCTCAGTGATTAAATAAGGGAGAGGTCGGGGCACGGTGGGGGGAAAAATTGGCCGTGGTGAGGTTTGGTATGAAGGAAGAACAGCGTGTACAATAGTTATTTGTAGCTTCGAAGGAACAAAAGAGGATGATTCAGAGAAACACTGACCATCAAGGCAAAACAGAGCGCTTCAAGGACAGTTGGAAACCAGCAATGTGAGGGGTCACACTTTCTCTTGCATCCTGTTCAGGAGGGTGAGAGAGATGTTGGAAGAACCTTGTCACATATTGGAATAGTATGCAAGTGCCAGGCAGACGTCAATCCTATATTGTCAGTGCCCAATGGAGTAATGGACAAAGCTAAGTGACAATACCCTGGACCCAGTCCGTAACTGAAAGCTTGTTTTCTTAAATTGTGAAAAAAGGACTGGTTGCAGAAAAGAAAAATTGTCCATCTTTGGTTGGAAAGCATTATTTTCCTGTGGATCAGGTTTATCAAAAGCCATTAAAACTTCAGAAAGCAATGAATAATATTACGAGTTTTTTGGTAACGTGTCATTCTGTGCCCAGCAAGCTGTTATCTGCAGCAGAGCAGTTTCTGTGTATTGGAAATGCTGACAGTGCCCCAGGGAGAAGTCAGCATTATGTTTTCCTGAGATCTCATCACAGGCACTCTAAAAGGTCAGAGTCATAGTGAAAGTGCAGCTTCAGTGTCGTTGGCCCTTACATTACCAGAGACAAATAATTCAACAAAGTTAACCATGGAGGTAAAGCCTGGGTTTAATGTGGGGTCTTGCAACATTATCCTAGGCTCAGCGGTATTCTGTGTTCGTCGTTGTAAAGATTGATTTCTTCTCCCAGCCCTTCTCTAACTCATTCTTTCCCAGGGCCTTGCAGCCTTCCCTTCCTGCTGCAATCTATAAGGGGTGATTTTGTGAGACTTTGTTCTGAGGGCAGAGCGGGGAAGACAGAAATATGGGTCGGGACCAGGGCTCCAGAATCAGAGGACTGATTCCATGACCCGCCTCACAAAATTATTTCCATCAGCATATGGACTATAGCCCTCCTCAGTAATGATGGGCAACTAAGTGATCGTGCAATCCCAGCCCAGAATATGATCAAGGTGCAACCTGCTGGTGGTAAGAAATTGTTTGTAAACAAACTTGAGAAAGCCCCTATCAACTTCAAATAGAATCAAACATTGTGGCAGCAATCACTATACCCTCACCCTCAACAGCAATGATTTGCATTTACAGAGGCCGGAATTTTACGCCCCCCGCAGGAGCTGGCTGGAGACAGGGAGACATAAAATTGAGTGGGAAACAGGGGTGCTGCTCCTGTCGCCATCCCACCCACCCCAGGCCACTTAAGGCCCTTAATTGACCAATTAATTGCCACTTGCCACCACTGGTATATTATTGGCAGCGGGCAAGCGGTTCAGACGTTCAGAAGGCCACCCAGTAAAACGTGGTGGCCTCCTTGCAGGCTGTGGGAGGGGCCCTCCTGATCGGCAGCACAAGCCGTCCCCACTGGAGCACCTACACACCCCCTCTCAGGCGACGCCCCTCTCCCCACCTTGCTGGGACCCAGCTGATTGTCCCCAGCGAGGCCCCACACACATACCTGTATTCCAGGGCCTCGTCCAAATTGCCAGTCCTGGCTGGGTGCAGTCCCAGCAGTGGTCACCGCTCCCAGTGGTGCTGCTGGGACTGAAGAGCTGCCGGCCCACTGGTTGGCTGGCAGCTCTTATAGGCAGGACTTCCGGCCTCAGAGGGGCGGAAGTCCCGCCTGAGGCCAAATTACGGTGTAGCTTCGAGGCCCAGGAGAGGTGGGCTAAGCATCGACATTTTTTGCTAGTGGGCCGGGCCTCTGGCCCGATGTAAAATTCCGGCCATAATGGTCATAGTGCCTTTGTCATCCCAAAGTGCTTCACATTGAACAAAATTTGACACCAAGCCACGTTAAGAGATATTAGGACAGGTGTCCTAAAGCTTGGTCAAAGAGGTAGTTTGTAAGAGGTGTCTTAAAGGAGAGAAGAAAGTTACAGAGGCAGAGAGGTTTAGGGGAGGAATTCCAGAGTTTCAGGCCTGCACAGCTGAAGGCATGGCCATCAATGGAGGACCAATTAAAAGCATAGAGATCTCGTAGCGTTGTAGGGTTGCCCCACAGACCGAGGAATAGGAGTACAGTGTCTGTTCCACAAACCCAGGGGTAGGAGTACAGTGTCTGTCAACGTTAGTGATCAGAACATACACGCAACAGATTGTGCAGTTTGCTGTAATATGCTCCTAATGGGGCTGTATATTTAATTGATCTCAATGCTTCATTTGTAGTACCAAAGCAGACTCTGTAACGTGTTCCTAATAATGATGCATCATTCACAGGCTCAGTTTTTGAAAGCGAAATTATTATTCAACCCCTCAGTGCAGCAACTGAATCTATTTTTTAAAGTAATTGGTTTCCCGAACAGAACCTTTCACTACAAGATGCCTCACATGATTTGCTCTGACCTTGTCGAACTGAAGCTTTTGGAGACTAACCAGCCTTTTTCTGGCTTCATGTCATTGCAGGTACATCCAAGGTGCTTCGTCCCCCAAGGACATGATGATTATAGTAGATGTGTAAGTACTCACTGGCTCACCCCTTCCCACCACATATCTAGGGCGCATTGTGTTTCCCTGATAGCGCACTAACATCCACTGTTTGAGCCCAATCATGTCTTGTACACACTATTCTGTTGGCATTGATCTCAATTGGATAATAATATCAACAACAGAGACAACAACTTATGTTTATACAGCATTTTTAACGTGATAAAACTTCCCAACGCACTTCACAGGAGCATTATAAAACAAAGTATGACACCAAACTACAAAAAGAGATATTAGGTCAGATGACCAAAAACTTGGTTAAAGATGTAGGTTTTAAGGTGTGTCTTAAAGGAGGAAAATGAGGTGAAGAGGCGGAGAGGTGAAGGGAGGGTATTCCAAAGCTTGGGGCCTAGGCTTCTGAAGGTATGGCCACCAATGGCGGAGCGATTAAAATCAGGGATGCACAAGAGGCCAGAATTAGAGGAGCGCAGGTATCTTGGAGAGTTGTGGGGCTGGAGGAGATTAAAGAGATAAGGAGGGGTGAGGTCATGGAGGGTTTTGAAAACAAGGATGAGAATTTTAAAAACAAGACATTGTTTGACTGGGAGCCAATGTAGGTCAGTGAGCACAGGGATGGTAGGGAAACAGGATGTGGTGCGAGTTAAGACACAGGTAGAAGAGTTTTGCAGGATCTCAAGTTTACGGAGAGTAGAATGTGGGAGACCAGCCAGGACTGTGTTGGAATAGTGAAGTCTAGAGGTAACAAAAGCATGAATGAGGGTTTCGGCAACAGATGATTTGACACAGGGCTGAAGTCGGGCGATGTTACAGAGGTGGAAATAGGCGGTCTTAATGATAACATGAATGAGGTTGGAAGCTCATCTCAGGGTCAGATGTGACACCAAGGTTATGAACAAACTGGCTTAATCTCAGACTGATCCTAATTCACACAAAAATGAACCATTTTACCCAGAAGGAGCAGGGTACGGCAATGTAACTGTCAGACCGTAACTTGGAAATTCGATGGTGCCGTGCCCGTTTTTCAGCTGCAAAATGGGCACCTAAGCTTTGTTTAGTGGATGGAGCAAGCAAGCTTGTTATACACAGCAGATTTGTGCACCGTCTGCAATATAGGTAAATGTAGTGTTCGGGTCTAAAAGGGTTAATCTTGAGAGAGTATAAAGAATACCGCCCACCATGATGATGTAAAAGACCATGTGGGAGAGACTCAAGAACAGATACAACGTGGCTTTTGAAGGAGCCACACAGGCTAGTGTGGAGTGTATACAGCTGTTATGAAATAAAGATTAATGTTTAAATACTACAGTCTAAGAACCACCTGGCTAGATTCATTATGGTGGCAGCGTACAGAACCAAACATGTAACACTAAAGGCAGAAACTGAGGTATCCAGGGTCTGTGCCTGAAATTGGCATTAGGCCCTTTTTGAAAAGCAAATCAGGGGCCTTACTTGTAAATTCTTGTTTGAGATGTGCAATTGAATGTGCACTACCAGACTTGGGGTGGGGGAGTTATTACTTAACAGGCTCCCAGCAGGGAGCTTCAGGCACCAAGAGCACATATCTGGAATTTGGCCATGCTCCCCATGACTTTCCATCCCTTAACGTCATTGTCGCCTGAGAGAAGCCTTTGGCATCCGAAGCTCTGTGTTGGAACAAAAAATACCCTATAATTATTACCTACAATGGCCAAGTCATTGAAAATAGCATTTTGTTTCACAAAAATGTGATACCTTTGTTCAAAATAAAGACAAAGGATAAGCCTGGCAATTACAGTCAGTTTAACATTGGTGGTGGAAAAGGTTTCAGAAACAATAATCAAGGAGAAAATTAACAGCCACTAGGACAAGAATGAACTCATAAAGGAGAGGCAGCACAGATTTGTGGAGGGCAAACTCAACAGGTCAGGCAGCATCTGTGGAGAGTGAAACAGAGTTAATGTTTTAGATTAACAAGCTTTCTGACAATGATCTTCACAGAGGCTGCCTGACCTGCTGAGTATTTCCAGCATTTCCAGTTTTTTTTCAGATTTCCAGCATCTTCCGTATTTTTCTTTTCTTGAGGGCGAATCATGTCTGAATAACTTAGAATCATGGAGTCATGACGGCACAGAAGGAGGCCATTTGGCCCATCGAGTCTGTGCCGGCTCTCTATAGCGCAATCCAATCAGTCCCATTTCCTCGCTCTATCCCCATGGGCCTTGCAAGTTTATTTCTCTCAAGTACCCATTCAGTTGCCTTTTGAAATCATTCATTGAATCCGCTTCCACCGCCCTCGTAGGCAGCGAGTTCCAGTCATTACCACTAGCTGTATAAAAAAGTTCTTCCTCACATTTTCCCTGCATCTCCTGCCCAAAACCTTGAAGCTGTGGCCCCTAGTCCGTGTACCATCAGCTAATGAGAACTGCTTTTCTTTGTCTATCTAAACACATCATAATCATGGACATTCTATCAAATTGCCCCTCAATCTCATTTTCTCCAAGGAGAACAACCCCAACATCTCCAACATAATTTTGTCGCTAAAATTCCTCATCCCTGAAACCATTCTGGTAAATAATCTCTGCACCCTTTCAAGGATCCTCACATCCTTCCTAAAGTGTGGTGACCAAAACTGGCCGTAATACGAGAGGTGTGGCCCAACCAGAGCTTTATAAAGGTCAGCATAACTTCCCTGCTTTTGTACCCAATACCTCTATTTATGAAGCTCAAGAGCCCATATGCTTTGTCAATTACTCTCTCAATATGTCCTCCTGCCTTCAAAGACCAATGCAAATGAACCCTCAGGACCCTCAGTCCCTGCACATTCTTTAGAACTGTACCATTAAGAAAATAGTGTCTCTCCCTATCCCTTCTCCCAAAATGCATAATTTTACACTTCTGTGTATTAAATTCCATCTGCCACTTGTCTGCCTATTCTGCAAACCGATCTATGTTCTGTTGCAGTCGATTTGTATCATCCTCAATATCTGCCGCACCTCCAAGTTTCATATCATCGGCACATTTTGAAATTTTACTCTGTATTCCAATACCCAAGTCATTTATATTGTCATGAAGACCCCCACCTGCCAAGAATGAGGCATATGAACATTAATTTTAAACTGTTGCTGGAATGAAGAAATGACTTGTTTAAAGAGATCAGCAGTGGCTGGAAAATACATTTGCATTCTAAGAGACAGTTGCCTAGGAAAAGACAATGGGAACTGCTCACTGATTCAGTTAACAGAGATTGGTCTGGGCAATGGTGACCCACATCTTGTCGGTCTAAGCGACAGCACTGCACCCGCTCACTGGGAGCTTTGGAACCCACAAATGCAGGGGTTTGTTAAAAAAAAGTGAGCCACATGACTAACCTGCTGCCCAGGTCTGGTTTTGAACTGCTCACAGGACAGCTTGGGTCAGACTTCAGATTGAAACTGAATTTGGAACAAGAGCCTCTCTCCTGTCTGGCTCTCTCTCTTTCACTAATGTCCGGATCCACTGAAGTCACTTAAACCTCAAGAGGGAAAAGACTCCAACATCAAAGCAAGTTTTAAAGCATGCACTGGGCCCCAACAAAACGGCAAGACTTATCGGCAACCAAAGACTCTACATCGAACTCAAAGCACCGTAAATAAAACCCAGCAACCGCCTCAAACTTTTCTCCTTTATTCTTTCTACTTTTTCTGTCTCTATCTGCATGTGTGTTTATCACGTGACAGAGTACCCCAGTAAAAGCAGGCCCAATATGGAGGAGCGTAATTCAGGGATGGGTACAGAATTGTTAAAACTCTCCCAACTGATCCCAAAATTCAATGAGGGAGACGTGGAAGCATTTTTTGTATCTTTTGAAAAACTTGCAAGGCAGTTAAAGTGGCCAGCTGAGGCTTGGACTCTGCTGCTACAGATCAAGCTAACTGGAAAAGCCGGTGAGTTTTATTCCCTGTTGTCAGATCCAATTATGAACTGACAAAAAATGCTATCCTTGAGGCATATGAGTTAGTACCCGAAGCCTACCGCCAAAAGTTTAGAAGGTTCAAGAAGCAAGCTAATCAAACTCATCTGGAGTTTGAGAGAAATAAGCAGCTGGCTTATGACCAGCAGCTGAGGGCTCTTAAAGTGCAGGTCAGCTATGAAATTCTCAGAAAGGTAATTTTGCTAGAGGAATTTAAAAACTCTCTCCCATTCTCCATAAAAACACATGTAGAGGAACAGAAAGTTCATAGAGCCCAGCAAGCCGCAGTTCTGGCTGATGAGTTTGCTTAAATCTATAAGTCAGTTCCCCAGGGGAAATCCTTTCCTAGACACCCCCACAAATCTGAAAAGGACAAAGGGTGGGAAGGTGATAGAAGCCCAAGTAGTCCTGGGAGGGAAAGAAAAGCAGGAGACACAGGGGCCCCTCCTCCAGCCAAAAAGGAAGGTGCTGTAAGTAGGAGTGAGACCCGGAGACCCGTGTGCCTTCATTGTAATAAATCTAAGAATTGACTGCTGTAAACTAAAGGGAAAACCTGTAGTGTTAAACAGGGCACACCCGTTCAGTGAAGGAGAAGGGACCCTGATGGAAAGCACGGCAGAACAAGCTGTGGCTTCAACTGCAGTAAGAGTTGGACCCAGGAAGCCTATCACTGCAAATGCAGGAAATTTTAAATAGGATTCCTGAAGGTTATCAGGGTTTTGTATCTGAAAGGAGAGTAACCCCATACCCCTCGAGTGGGGCAAGCAAGCCCATAGAGATCCTCAGGGACACAGGGGCCACAAGATCCTTTTTACTGGGAAAAGGCCTGACCTTTCCCCCAGAGAGTGCAGTAAATACCAGAATGGTGGTGAATGGTATTGGAGGGCAGTGTATGCCTGTACCTTTACACCGGGTGCACTTGGAGTGCGACCTAGTTTCGGGACCGGTGACTGTAGGGATTGTCCCTAGTTTGCCTGTGAATGGGGTTGACTTGCTCCCAGGTAATGATCTGGTGGGAACAAAGGTGATAGCTTCCCCGGTAGTGGAAGAGAGACCACAGGAGGTCAGAGAGACAGGGCAGTGGCAGGAGACGGTCTTTTGCGGTTTCCCTGAATGTGAGCGGGTCAGGCCATGATCAAACCAGCTTCCCCAGAGGAGACTGAATTGATACTGCAGGCAGATGACCTGGTCTGTCTGTCTGAGACTTTCTTTGGAAAGTTAGAAGACCCAGGGAATGAATTAAATGAACCTTCCCTGGTTGAGGCTCAACAAGCTGACCCAGTTTTGAGAGAGCACAGGCTGTCCAGTCTGAAATTGAAGCAGAGGGAGTCTCTGATTGCTACTTTTTAAAGAATGAGTTATTGATGAATTCTCCTCACAGACCTGAGAGCAAGGAGTGGACGGTGGATCATCAGTTCGTGGTGCCGCAGAGATACCAGAGAGAAATATTAAGAATGGCCCATGAGTGGCTGTACATGTTGGTATTTGAAAAACCAAAGCCCGCATAAGACAGCAGTTTGACTGGCCAAAACTCCACAAAGGTGTGGTGGAGTACTGTAGGAGTTGCCACATGCGCCAGGTTGAGGGAAAACCCCAACCTACAGTGAAATCTGCACCCCTAAGTCCTGTATTGGTGATTGGAGGACCCTCAAGCAGAGGGCTGGTGAACTGTAAGGGATCCCTGCCGAGAACAAAAGGGGACTGGCAGGCACAAAACTGGCAAAAGGTTAGAAAGGAAAGGGGAAAGGGGGACCAAAAGGGCAGGTTAAAGGAAGTCCAGGAGGAATCCTGGATGAAAACCCCTACTGTCTGGTCAGCCAACCCCGAAATGTTCGAAAGGTTAGACCCCACATCCTCTTATGTAAATGCAGACACTAGAAGCACTCCACCAGAGTTGCTAACAGCATTTACAGGTACCTGCAGAGACAAAGAAAGTCCTCAAGAGTGCAGAGAAACTGTTAGGGTGATGCCTCACCTAGTCGAAGTGCCATAGAGGAGTGCAGTAGAATCTGGACAAATACCTGCAAGCAGGAGTGTCCCAGAGGACAAAGGGAAGATTAGCAAAGAATCCACCCCCATAGTCAGGAAAAAAGGGAACCAACCATCCCCTAAGGTGAAAAACCCTTGCATGACTCATCAAAGCATTGAAGGAAAGTTCAGAGTGGTTCCACCCATTGCTGCCGCCCATGAGCAGAAATCCAACCTAGGGCTAATTAAATCTAACCCTCCCCCTGCAGACCTCAACAGGAACAAAGATACCCTGGACAGTCCTGGAACTGTGCAAACTGAAAAACATCCCCAAAAACACCTGTTTCTTGGGATGCCAAAAAGGGCACTTTAAAGCAACACTGCTACCAAGAAAAGACAGGCTGTAACAATTTTTAAGATTTCTGAATGAAAGAGAGATGCATGTGTGTTTTTCTGGACCTACTCTTCTCTCTAGTCCCTTTCAATAAAATGCTCTTTCAAAAAAAATCGCATTTCATTCTGCTGGGTGTAGAGGTGTCATGAAGACCTTCACCTGCCAAGAATGAGGCATACTAATTTCGTCATAACAACATTAATTTTAAACTGTTGCTGGAATGAAGAGATGATTTGTTTAAAGAGATCAGCAGTGGTTGGAAAAAATATTTGCATTCTAAGAGACAGTCACCTAGGAAAAGACAATGGGAACTGCTCATTGATTCAATTAACAGAGATTGGTCTGGGCAGTGGTGATCCACATCTTGTCGGTGTAAGAGACAGCGCTACACTTCCCCCCCCCCCCCCCACCACCACGTCCCCCCCCACCTGAGAGCTTTATTAAAGAAAAGTGAGTGACATGACTAACCTGCTGGCCCAGGTTTGAGTTTGAACTGCTCACAGGACAGCTTGGGTCCGACTGCAGATTGCAATTGAACTTGGAAGAAGAGAGCCCCTCTCTCTCTCTCGCTCTCTCACTAATCCCCGGATCCACTGAAATCACTTAAACCTCAAGAGGGAAAAGACTCCTACATCGAAACAACTGGGCCCCAACGAAATGGCAAGACTTATTGGCAACCAAAGACTCTACATCAAACTCAAAGGACCGTAAATGAAACCCACCTATTGTCTCAAACCTTTCTCCTTATTCTTTCTCCTTTTTCTGTCTCTATCTGTGTGTTGATCGCATTTTCATGCTAGTGTGGTCACGTCACATATTCGTAGTCATTAACCGAATTAGAGTTTAAGATTAATAAACTTCCACCATTCCTGTTTAAATCTAAGAAAACCTGTCTGATTGATTTCTTTACCTTACAATTGGAGAGCAGTGAACAAGGATTCACTGAGGGGGGAGCTAAAAACACGGTGTTTTAAAATTAAACCCTGTTACGGTTAAACCAGGCAAAGGCTGAGAGGTAACCCCTAGACCCCTTTCTCACCTGGGCACAACAATATATATCAAAAAGAGCAGTGGTTCTGGCACAGACCCTTGGCAAACACCACTGTCTACCATCCTCCAGTCTGAAAAACAACCATTTACCGTGATTCACTGTTTTCTGTCCTTAAGCCAATTTTCTATCCAAACTGACACTGACCCTCCTATTCCATGAAGCTGAATTTTGTTGAACAGCCTTTTATGGGGTATTTTTTTCAAACACTTCCTTAAAATTCACATAGACAACATTCGTTGCTTTCCCTTCATCAACCTTCCCTGTTACTTCATCAAAACATTGGTTACATTAGTCAAGCATGATCTGCCTTTTACTGGCTTTCCTTAATTAACTCAAACCTCTCCAAGTGCTTGTTGATTTTTTTCCCTGATTATTGTTTCTAAAACCTGACCCACAACTAATGTTAAACTAACCAGCCTGTGGTTACTAGGAATGTTTTTTGATGAGGTAAGAGAGAGGATGGATGAGGGCAGTCAGTGGATGTTGTGTATGTGGACTTTTAACGGGCATTTGATAAACTTTTACATAAAAGGCTTGTTCACAAAATTGAAGCCCATGGGATAAAAGAGGCTGTAGTAGCATGGATACAAAACTGACTAAGTGATAGAAAACAGAGAGATGCAGTGAATGGCTTATTTTTACAGACTGGTGGGAGGTATACAGAGGTGTTCCCCAGCGTTCTTACGAAGTTCATTGCTATTTTTGATTTTTTTTTTTCTTCCTTCATGGGATGTGGGTGTCACTGGCTATGCCAGCATTTAATGCCCATCCCTAATTGCCCTTGAGAAGATGGTGGTGAGCTGCCTTCTTGAACCATTGCAGTCCATGTGAGGTAGGTACACCCTGTTAGGAAGAGAGTTCCAGGATTTTGACCCAGTGACAGTGAAGGAACGGCGACATAGTTCCAAGTCAGGATGGTGTGTGACTTGGACGGGAACTTGCAGATGGTGATATTCCCATGCATCTGCTGCTCTTGTCCTTCTAGGTGGTAGAGGTCACGGGTTTGGAAGGTGCTGTCTAAGGAGCCTTGGTGCAGTGCATCTTGCAGATGGTACACACTGCTTTCACTGTGTGTCGGTGGTGGAGGGAGTGAATGTTTGTGGATGGTGTGCCAGTCAAGCGGGCTGCTTTGTCCTGGATGGTGTTGAGCTTCTTCAGTGTTGTTGGAGCTGCACCCATCCAGGCAAGTGGAGAGTATTCCATCACACTCCTGACTTGTGCTTTGTAGATGGTGGTCAGCCTTTGGGGAGTCAGGAGGTGAGTTACTCGCCTCAGGATTCCTAGCCTCTGACCTGCTCTTGTAGCCATGGTATTTATATGGCTGCTGCAGTTCAGTTTCTGGTCAATGGTAGCCCGTAGGATGTTGATAGTGGGGGATTCAGCAATGGTAATGCCATTGAATGTCAAGGGGAGTTGGTTAGATTCTCTCTTGTTGGAGATGGTCATTGCCTGGCACTTGTGTGGCGCAAATGTTACTTGCCACTTATCAGCCCAAGCCTGGATATTGTCCAGGTCTTGCTGAATTTCTACACGGACTGCTTCAGTATTTGAGGAGTCGCAAATGGTGCTGAACATTGTGCAATCATCAGCGAACATCCCCAATTCTGACCTTATGATTGAAGGAAGGTCATTGATGAAGCAGCTGAAGATGGCTGGGCCTACGACACTACCCTGAGGAACTCCTGCATGCATACATAGGAGATAGGATCAGGAGTAGGCCATTCAGCCCCTCACACCTGCTCTGCCATTCAACTAAATCACGGCTGATCTTCTACCTCAATGCCATTTTCCCACACGATCCTCATATCCCTTGATGCCTTTAATATCTAAAAACCTATGGATCTCTTGTCTTGAACATACTCAATGGCTGAGCCTCTGCCCCCCTGTGGGTAGAGAATTCCAAAGATCTACCACCCTCTGAGTGAAGAAATTCCTCTGTATATCAGTCCTAAATGGCCTACTGTAAGATTTTGTGTATTTAGGCAGGATGTTGACTAGCTTTTGATCCACAAGGTACAGACTCTGGTTTCTTAATCAAGATAGAGAGTTTATTAAGTACAGCAAAAATATACAAGCAATACTTAACGAATGGCAGTCGTTATACAGAAGAGTATAGAGTGTCCTCAGTTCTTGCTTCCCAAGCTGCTATGGTGCAGTCTTCTTTCTTGAGCTGTTCTGTTGAGTGTAGGGTGTTCTGTTCACTGTAGGTTGGTCTCTTCTTGAATCGGTGCACCACGAGATGTCACGGTGCATGCCATTTATGGCCCCCTCTGAGGGTTTCTTCCATATTAGGTTACATTCCACCTTAACCCTTGGTCAGATATGACCTCACCTTCTATACATTGTCTCTTTTTGATCAGTTTATAATAGTTAGATTGGCCAGACATGACCCTACCCTTCATACATTGTCTCTGCATCCAGTCTTGAATGGTCTCTGAATATCTTAATTTGTATTACCATCTTCATGGGGCCTACAAGTCTATCCCTTATTGTGACTGAGTCTGTCTTAATTGAAATGCAGAATGGGTACTTATCAAAACATCCGGTCTCATAACAAAGCTATTTCTGCTATTGTTGTTAAAGTAAACACTGTCTTCCACCATCTTTCCACTACAGTATACAAATATACATTTCACATAACAACATGATTCTAAACACAGGGTCCATAACTTAGTTCTAATACATTGATACATATACAAAGTATAACTATTCCCGAGCATAACTGCAACCTTACTTAAAATGATTGTACATTAAAACATAGTGTCTCATGTGAGTTTGTATCAGACCATAACTTACATAGATTCAAGCAACAGGTAAAACATGGCAGAGGTTATCCCCTTAGTTCCTACACTACCCCTTATTCTGAGACTGTGTCTCCTGGTTCTAGATACCCCAGCCAGGGGAAACATCCTTCCTGCATCTACCCTGTTGAGCCCTGTAAAAATGTTGTATGTTTCAATCATATCACCTCTCATTCTTCTAAACTCTAGAAAATACAGGCCCAGCTTCCTCAATCTCTCCTCATAGGACAATCCTGCCATGCTAGGAATTAGTCTGGTGAACCTTTGTTGCACTCCCTCTGTGGCAAGTATATCCTTCCATAGGTGAGGAAACCAAAACTGTACACAATACTCCAGGTGCAGTCTCACCAAGGTTCCATACAATTGCAGCAAGACTTCTTTACTCCTGTACTCAAATCCTCTTGCAATAAAGGCCAACATACCATTTGCCTTCCTAATTGCTTGCTGCACCTGCATGTTCGTTTTCAGTGACTCATCAACAAGGACACCCAGGTCCCTTTGGACATCAACTCTTCCCAATCTCTCACCATTGAAGAAATATTCTGCTTTTCTGTTTTCCTACCAAAGTAGATAACTTCACATTTTTCCACACTATATTCCATCTGCCATGTTCTTGCCCACTCACTTAGCCTGTCTAAATCCCTTGAAGTGTCTTTGAATCCTCCTCACAACACATATTCCCACCTAGTTTTGTGTCATCAGCAAACTTGTAAATATTACATTTGGTCCCCACATCCAAATCATTGATATAGATTGTGAATAGCTCGGGCCCAAGCACTGCTCCTTGTGGTACCCCATTAGTCACAGCCTGCCAAACTGAAAATGACGTGTTTATTCCTACTCTCTGTTTTCTGTCCGTTAACCAATTCTCAATCCATGCTGGTATATTACCCCCAATCCCATGTGCTCTAATTTTATTTACTAACCTCTTGTGTGGGATCTTTTCAAAACTTGGACCTGGGGTACAGGGCACAATTTCAAACTCTGCAGATGACACAAAACTTGTAACTATAGTAAGCAGTGATAAAGATAGTGATAGACTACAAGAGAACAATAGGCAGGCTAGTAGAATGGGTGGACAAATGGCAGATAAAATTTAATGCAGAATATTGTTGAGAGGTGCATTTTGATAGGAAGAATGAGGCAAGGCAATACAAGCTAAATAGTACAATGTTACAGAGGATGCAAGAACAGAGAGGCCTGGGGGTGTTTGTGCACAAATCTTTGAAGGTGGCAGGGCTGGTTAACAAAGCAATGAATTAAACATATCAGATCCTGGGCTTTATAAATAGAGATGTGGAGCACAAAAGCCAGGAAGCTATACAGAAGGTATATAAAACACAATTTCAGCCCCAACTGGACTATTGTGTCCAATTCTGGGCAAGGATGTGAAAGCACAGAGAGGATACAGAAGACAGTTACTGGATTGGTTCCAGGGATGAGGAATTACAGTTACCTGGATAGACTGGGAGAAGCTGGGTTTGTTCTCCATAGAGCAGAAAATGAAACCCAAAATCTCTTCAACTCTCTAATTCCTCATGTTTTGCTTCTCTTATTAGTTTATCCTCAAGTTTATTGGCGGCCACTAAAATGTCATGGTCATGAGGACTTCTGCTTCTAGTTCCATTCCGAGACTCATCTCCAGCCTTCATTTCATTGTGGAATCTGTTCAAACTATGGCCTCTATTAGCATTGAGATGTCTTTCGGGGCGACTGCTATAAGATCTCCTTCGCGCACCATCAGTGGCTCTTTCTCCAGTATGGGATCGTTTTCTGATGCAAGATCACAAAAAAGATCACTTCCAGACCCACGATTAGAATTTGCACTGTGCCTTCTTACTCTTTACTCTTTTACTCCATTCTGCCAATCCATGGACCTTGCTTCTTGGCCATCATCTTGAACATTAAACCATTATTTAAACTTGCCTGTAGATTTTCCTGAATGTCCCATAATTGTTGCATCCCTCTATTTATTGGACCCCTCTGGAATATATGTTACCTGAGTACCTATTCAGGCAATTGTTCTGTGGAAGCAGTAGCTCTTTCTTGAGCGTCATGATCCCTCACATTACTATCCAATCCTTAATATACCTTATTCAGTCCTCAGGACCTTCATCACAAAACACATGGGTATTTGAGGTACAAGGTGCCTTGTTTCCCTCTGTCAGCTGCTCAGATTCTGAGATTTTGTAATCAACCGCGATTAATCATGAGGGTTGAACCTCAGCTTGATTTCCATGCTTGATAACTACTGTCTTACCATCATGACCGATTCCCTTACCAGGGCTCTTCTATTCCCTATGACCCTCTCTTTTATAATACACCAAATCTCCTGACTAAATTCTGCCTCAGATGGCCTTATACGATGCCTCAGAGCTCTCCGAATTTTCTCAGAGACCTCAGCCCTGATGAAAGCCCATCTCCCTGCATGTAAAGCATTCAAATGTGCATAAAAAATGGAACTAATTGTAATACCTTCTAGAGCAGGAGGACTGTTGCACGATACAAAAAGCAATTCTGCCCATAGACCAATTGATAGGGACTATATCCCGCAACCATCTGAAGCGAGTTTTTCTTTGCACTGCCCATGCCAGGGTGGTTGTCAACTTGCAGTTTGGTTAGTCAGCTAAGATTTTATGCAGCATTTTATCAATCACTGCGTCATTCCTTTCTCAGAGCCCGTTGCTGAAAGAACTTTCAGCTGTAGCATTCATTACCATAATGTTCACGTTTTCATATATGTCTCTGTGCTCATCATCAGCAAATTCCCCTTTATTATCAGTCAGAAACTTAGCTGGTGCCCCAAGTCTAGTTCCTATCCATTTCTCCATGATTTTATTGATAATCACCCATTTGTCCTTCTTATTTATTATTGTAGAAAGACTAAATCTAGTTGCGAGATCTATTAAATGTAGATTGAAAATATTCTTGTCTTTGTCCCACACCTTTAAATCCATGGCAACTACCTCATTAAAGTCACGTGCCAATGGAAGGTTTACAATAGGACATGTGGGTGTCCTCCAATACTTTTTACAGATTTCACACTTTTCGCTAATATTTTCTATTATCCTGGTATACTCTTCATCAATCACACCTGCATCCTTTCACAGAATTTTTAATCTTTGACAAGAAAGGTGAGCAAATTGTCAGTGTAACTTTAAAACAGTTTTCTTTTTAGCTCTCTGATTCCTATCACCTGATGCCTTTAATACTTCTCTAACACACTGACTAGGAACATCAGGTTTTGTTAAGGGGATACAATAATGCCCTGACTGGGTATACTGCAAATTCACTGACTTTCCGAAAACAATTGTTGTATCATGCTCCATATCAAGTTTCATTTGTGCCTTTTTCGTTGAGGGTTTACTCAACAGTAAAGGTATCTCACCAGAGGCTACATCAGTTCTGATAAAGTGGCTTATTCAGCTATTTTACATGGAATTACTACTCCCTTCACTGACTTCAATGTGTTGTCATCACCAAACCTAAAGCTGGTATTACTTTTATACTCCTCAACCTGGTGTCGATCCTCACTACTGAGTGAATCCAGATAATATTGTAACCAATCAGTTCCACATACTGTTGATATGCAAACACTATCTAATACAGCATAGTTGAATGAATCTGCAACTAGCACATGCATCACAGGACTAAAACTCCCTGTGACGAGTACAATTTGTTCAGATTCATCAGTATCTTCCTTTCTGCCTCATAATTCTCTGTGTTGTGTGTTATTTCGAGGTTTCTGCCCCTCCACTTTGGGCAGTTCATTGCATAATGATACTTTGAGAGACACATTGAAGCACCTATTAGTTATTCCTTGGCCATTCCTGGGATTCATTCACCTATGATTGCTGTTCCAATTCTGTCTTCCACTGTAATAGTCAGACCTGCTAAAGGTGCTTTATCCTCATTCCTCCTGTCTTTAACTCTTCCATTGTACTTATGCCTGCGTCCAGTATCTGGACCATTTCGAAATTCAATAAACATTGAGTCCTCCATTCTTTGTGTCACTGCAGAATGCCCTGTTTGTTCTACCAGGGCTGCAGGACATAATTGTTTCTACAGGAATTTCTTTAAGGCAGCAGACATCTGATCTAACAGGGAGTCTTTGTCTAAGAACCGAACCCCAGTCAGACCCAGGAGCCTGTCCGTATGGGACATGCTAGCACAATCTAGCAATTTAAATGCTAGCACTGAACCAGGGATCTCCAAACTGAATTTCCTCAATCTTCTATACAGTCTGTTAGAGTCCATGATATATTCATTCCTTCATTGAATAACCATCTGTTGTCCCAAATCTATTAAAGTCTGACCGTGCCTCATATGCATTCAATAGGCCATCTTTCTTGTAAATCCCATTCAAGAATTCTAACAGAAGATCCAAGCCTTCATCAATATCCAACTGATGAAGATCCAATTCACAAAACACTTTACTTCTGATTTTACTTTTGGTAGGAAGTGTCAATGCCAAGGCCAAGCCTTGCTTCCTCTTTGGTAGGGACATAACCTGTGACCACTGGTCATATGGTTCAGACTGAATATCAGAGCATACCCTAACAATTTACACTTGCTTTCTGCCATACTTTCCACAATAGCCTGTAAGGTTTTAGTTTTCGATGTTAAAAAAAATCCCAGTTTCCAACCTTCAGCTTTTGGCAACCATCCTCTGCTACCATGTTAAATTCCAATAATCTTGTGGAAGAATATTGCTGGACCCTATTTTTACTCAGTTTCACATTTACTGTACAGAGTAAAAGGATTATAAACATGTAGCTCCTCACTCAAACTCTCCACCAGTCTCACTAAGAGTCTTTTATAAGTGCTCAAGTAAGACCCCTGTGCAATCTGTGCACTCATCAGCAAACATCCCACTTCTGACCTTACAATGGAGGGAAGGTCATTGATGAAGCAGCTGAAGATTGTTGGGACTAGGACACTACCCTGAGGAACTCCTCCAGTGATGATCTGTGGCTTAGACGCTTGGCCTCCAACCACCATCTTCCTTTGTGCTTGGTATGACTCCAACCAATGGAGAGTTTTCCCCCTAATTCCCATTGACTTCAATTTTGCTAGGGCTCCTTGATGCCACATTTTGTCAAATGCTGCCTTGATGTCAAGGGCAGTCACTCTCAATTCACCTTATACAAGCTACCACTTCACAGCCACTACTAAAGGGCCTGTATATAACTCCTACTGCGGTCTTTATTCCTTTCTTATTTCTTAATTCTACCAAGAAAGTCTCCACTGCCTGCTTACCTCTCATTATAGTCTTTCTTATCATTGAAGTGATTTCATCCGTAATCATTAAGGTTACTTCTCCCCCTCTACCATTTTCCCTATCTTTCCTGTACACCTTATAACTTAGTATATTTAGTCCTCAGTCCTGACCGTCTTACAGGCATATCGCAGTAATAGCAACCATGTTGTACCCTCGGAGTTGAAATTGTGCTGTTATGAAGGTGCTCCATTTTTTTGTTGAAATACTTTTTGAGGAATTCATAGTCAAACTGCATAAATGTTGGACCAGTTTTTTTTTCAAGAGGGTACTGAAAGAACTAGTTGGCAACAATGTTACCGGTTATCACATAATTCAAGTTAAAAATAGAACAGAAACCTGGGTAACGGGGAAATGTGGGCAGAGAAGACAGTAGCACCCCTTGATTGGACAAGCCTGGCAACAGCAGAGTGCGCCTGAGAGCAGAAAACTCGCAGGCTTTTGGTTGTAGCAGTCAGAGTGTGTTTTACCTTCTGGAGTGAGCGGCTGATAAAGTTAGCCTGAAGAAATGAAGGAAGGAGAGAAGACCACAACCCAGCTCGCCCTCCAACATTGCTAAAGACCCTGAGAAGTCCACTGTGTCAATTCATTTTGTCTTCTGTCTTTGAAGAAAGCCTGCTAAAAATAATTCTCAACACCGCCTTCAAAGAACTGTTCTAAAAGATCCTAGTGACCGGAATACGTGTACTTGGAGGCTAGACCTTATGCCAGTTTTGGAACAACATATCTCATCTCATTTCTTCAAAAATGAACAAGTAATCAGCCCAAGTGTTTTTTCTGTCTTAAACAGAGCTCTGAAATTAAAAAATCCCTTTTATTTTTTTCAGTTAACCTGTGTATGCATGTGTGTGTGTGTGTGTGAATGTGAGGGGCTAAGGTAAAAAAGGGACTTTGACATTTGTTTAAGGTAAAAAGGGGACTTTAATATTTCAATTAGTGTGTTTATGCTTTACTTCATTATTAGTTAAGACTTGTTCTATAATAAATGGCTAATTTTGTTGTTCATTAAAGAAACCTGGTTAGTGTGTTCTATTCTGGGAAAAATAGAATATATGATTGACTGTATTAGTAAGTGGGAAAATTTAAAATATATGTTGTGACCTGTGGAGAAGTGGAACTAGAATAAACTGCACTCCTCCCGCCTTGTTCGTAATAGTGCCTGTAATTCATTCAATTTGTTCCTTATACTTGGTGCATTTGTATTGTTACGACCAGATGAGAAAGGGGTCTAGGGTTCCCTCTCAGCATTCACCTGGTCTTACCGTAACAGGGTTTAATTTTAAACACATCATGTTTTTAGCTCCCCCTTGGTGAATCCTTGTTCACTACTTTCTAATTATAGGCAAAGAAACCAGCACAAACAGGCTTTCTTAGGTTTAAAGAAGAAAGGTTGAAATTTGTTAAACTTAAAATTAAACTCTAATTCGGTTAACAAATTCAACTACGGATACACGCCGCGCCCCATGCTAGCATGCATACATGATACACACATGCAGATAGAGACAGAAAAGAGCAGAAGAAAATAAAGTGGAAAGGTTTCAGGCAATCTCTGAAGAGGGTTTTTGTTATGGTTCTTCAAGCTCACTGTAGAGTCCTTGATTGAAGGTAAATCTTGCTCTTCATTGGGGCCCAGTATTCTTCTTCAACCTTGTTCGCTGTAGGAGACCTTTCTGTCTTGGGGTTCATGTGTCTTTCGTGGATTTGGAGGTCCGTGAGAAAGAGAGGGAGAACCAGACAGGGGAGGTCTTCTTCAGTCCAGGAGCATATAGCAGTTTCTCTGTTCAAACTGTTTGTACAATTCAGAAAAACCAGGTTGCCAAGCAGGCTAGTCACGTGACCAGCTGGTCTGACCACGTCTGTTTGTGGAATCAGCCTTCCCAGTAGTCATCCTGAAATTTGAGCTCAAAGTTCATTGTGGATTAAATTGGATAAGGCAAGTAACCCCTTTGTCTCCACAAGCACTGTCTGTTAAGATGGAGATGTCTTTCCAGCCAAGGGCCTGGTGATTGCTTTTTTAAACAAGCCCTTTCTTCACTTCAACAACAGTTTTCAAATCAATGGTCATGTGACAAAATTAATGTGCCTCATTATTGGCAGGTGGGGGTCTGCATGACAGTATAAAGAATGTTTATTTAGGTCATACACCAGGGGTGTCCAACCTTTTCGCGTGGGGGGCCCCATTACAATTTTTGCCTTACATATGGGGCCCGTGAGCCAATTTTGGAAAGATAAAGGCATTAAAAATGTATCTTACTATTAATCAAAACAACAACAAATGTGCATTTTTGTGAAGAAGATTTAAAAGAGAAGATTAATTTATTAACTTACTTTCTTGTCACTTTGTTGAACACTGAGTTAGTGAGATACCTGGCTATTGTTTTTGCTTACATAAGTAGTCAATCTCTGCCACACACTGGAAGTAGAAATGCGGAGTATTCTGAATAGATGTCCATCTATCAGGACAGATCTTGATCTCTCTCTCCCCCCTCTCCCCATGCTCTCTCTATTTGTCTCTCTGTCTCTCTCCACCCCCATCTCTCCTCTGCCTCCCTCCTCTGCCCTTCCCCTGCCTTCTCGCTCCCTCTCCCTACCCCTCTCTCTCCTACCCCGCCCTCTCTCTTGCTCCTCCCCATCCCTCCTCCCCCCTCTTTCCCTCCTCCGCTTTCCATCCCTCCATCCTCTCTCTCTCCCCCTCCCTACCCTCTCTCTCCCCCTCCCTCCCCCCTCTATCTCTGCCTCCCTCCCCCTCTCTCTCTTCCCCTTTCCATCTCTGTGTTTCCCTCGCTTCGTGCTCCCTGCTCCATGTATCCCGCTACCTACTCCCTGCTCTCCAATACCTGCTCCCCACTCCCCACTCCCCACAGCACTCATTCCCATAAGCAGATATTTACCATGCCTGCTTTATTTAAGTTGGGGCGAGTGGAGGCGGGAACCTGCCCAGTGTGCAGGATACAGGACATTTACTAAACCACGTGAAAGCAGCAGGGGTGACCAATCCCAAGGTCCCTGCGCCGCATTCCACCAATCAATGCTAACTCCGCCCGGGCAGCCCTTATCAGTCACAGAGAGTGACTGATCACAGACAGGGGTCCCCTGCCAATCAAACGCAGGTCTTGCCTACCCCTTCACATACAGGGGAGCCGTCAATCAGAACCGAGCCACGGGCAGATTGGTGGGTCAGATGGAATCCTTCGGAAGGCTGGGTTCTGGCCCATGGGCCATACGTTGGATAACCCTGCCATACACCCTAACCTGTCCTTCAGCTCTAATGTTCTACTCATGCGTCTCGCCTAGTGTAATGACTATGCATCTTTTAGTTTTCCTTTTACCTGCAGTGCCTAAAGTACAATTTCTGATGTTACGCTAATCTCTTCCATTTTATTTGTTTTCAAACTATTATCCACTTAGGACAGAGAAGAGGAAAAATTTCTTTACTCAGAGGGTTGTGAATCTTTGGAATTCTCTACCCCAGAGGAAGCTCAGTCATTGAAAATGTTTAAAATAGAGATTGACTGATTTCTAAATACCAATGACATAAAGAGATATGAGGATAGTGTGGGAAAAAGTCATTGAAGTGGATGATCATCCATGATCGTATTGAATGGCGGAGCAAGCTCAATGGGCTGAACGGCCTACTTCTGCTTCTATGTTCCTATCTATATTGCCTTTTCCATCCAAACCGCCCCACAACTTACTAGTTTAAAGTTCTTGTGACAGCCCTAGTTATCCTTTCTGCTAGGACCCTTGTCCCAGCCTGGTTCTGATGGAGCCCATTCCGACAGTACAGTTCTTTCCTGTCTCAGTATTGGTGCCAGTGTCCCATGAAATGAAACCCCTCTCTCCCACTCCACTCCTTCAGCCACATGTTCACCTCCCTAATCTGTTTATCCCTACGCCAATTTGCATGTGGCTCAGGTAATAATCCAGAGATTATAACCCTGAGGTCCTATCCTTTACTTTAGCCCCTAGTTCATTTGTATTCTCCAAACAGCCTACTATTTCCTATGTTGATGGACCCTGGCACCAGGTTGGCAACACATCATGTGGGACTCTCGATCCTGCTTACAAAGGATACAATCTGTCTTCCAAATTATTGAATTCCCCACAACTACCACATTATGCTTCCTCTCCTCCTCCTCCCCCTGCCCTCTTTAAACAATATCCTGCTCCATGGTGCATGGTCCACATTCTGGTTGTCCTTCCAACAGTCTTTATCCTTATCCTTACAGGTAGCGTGTATATTGTACCTGTTGCATAGTTTCAGTTTCTGTGGTTCCTAGCTTTCTATCTCACCCAGGTTCCCTTTAACCTGTACATTATTGGTCACACCAATCCCATTCTGAACTGTCACCCTCTATGAGGTGTGACTGATGTCTGGAGCAAATTGTCCAGATATTGTTCCCATTCCCTTTTGTGTCAGAGTGTCTCCAACTCACACTCCAGCTCAATGACTCTAATCCAGAGAGATTTGAGATGGAGACATCTACTGCAGATGTGTTTGCTCAGGACAGTCTCACTGTCCACAAACTCCCACATACTGCTGTCCAGACATAACCTGCTCTGCCAAATCTGAGTCTAAATTACTTACCTATTTGTTTTTAGTTTATTGTAAGGTTTTGTTCTTTCTCTACACACTAACTTGCACTAAGAAATGGGCAAAAATTTTAAATATTTACTGCCTCAAGCATCCCATGACAAGTATTAGAGGTGAAAATAAAAAGGAGCACTTCCTTTCCTCTCTGCACTAAATTCCCACTTGCACAAAATTCATAACTCTCGCACCCTGTTAACTCTGAATTCTTCACTACCATTCTCTTTTCTTCTGGGTTACAACAGCAGCTTGTATTTATATAGCACCTTTAACATAATAAAACATCCTAAGGTGCTCCACAGGAGTGTTAGAAAGCAAAATTAGACACCAAGTCACATAAGGCAGTATTAGGATATATAGCCAAAAGCTTGGTCAAAAAGGTGGGTTTTAAGGAGTGTCTTAAAGGAAGAAAGAGAGGTCGAGTGTTGGAGAGGCTTAGGTAGGGAATTCCAGAGCTTGGGACCCAGGTAGCTTAAGGCACGGCCACCAATGGTGGAGCAATTAAAATCGGGGATGCAATAGAAGGCAGAATTAAATGAGCACAGATATCTCAGAGGGTTGGGGGGGCTGGAGGAAATTATGGAGGGATTAGATCATAGAGGGAATTGTAAACAAGGATGAGAATTTTAAAATCAAGGTGTTGGTTGACATTAATATCTTGGATAAATCTTCAATTCTTGGAGACTCCAAGACAATCCTGCAGGTTTGCCAGAATTAACCATTCTTAGCTAAGTCCAACACTGAGAGTTACTACTCATTAATGTGCAGCCATTTTATACTATAGTGGCATTGACCTGATTTGACTGAGAGTTCTGTATCCAGCACATGCTGAGATAAATGCAGCAGGGTTGTAGACATATCTTGAGTTTTCATGTTTCAAATTTAGCTTCTTGTTGCAGAGGTGAGAAGGAGCTCCATGAAGCTAAGCATCCACGAGTCATCCAAGTCTGTTAGAGATTCCGTGGAAACACATCAGTTATCAGTCAATCTTTCTCTTACTTCAAATGTGAACAGGTTTCCCTTAGGTCCTGCCACATTTAATGACAGGACCTCTCGTTTACACCCCTCTATCTTTCAATTTCTTGGCCGCAGCCAGCCAGGTTGAGAGGCCGACTGGCTGTCGGGTGGGTAAGCCATCAGCACCAGGCCACAGTCCGGGAACAGAGAGGAGGGAAGGATCAGCATGGACAGGGTAGAGGGAGACAAAGAGTCGGTGGAGAAATCGGAATGATCAGGAAATCATAATGGTTGGGGAGTGATTGGAAGACTCGGGGGAGATTGGAAGGTTCATTGTGATGAGATTGGAAGGGTTGGTGGAGGCAGATCGGAAAGGTTGGAAGAGGTGGTCAGGAGGGTTGGTGGGGGAGTTTAGAATGGTCAGGAAGATATAGTTCCAAGTCAGGATGGTGAGTGCCTTGGAGAGGAACTTGCAGGTGCTGGTGATCCCATGCATCTGCTGCCCTTGTGCTTCTAGTTGTCAAGGTCACGAGTTTGGAAGGTGCTATTGAAGGAGCCTTGGTGAGCTTCTGGGGAGATTGGAGGAGTCAGGGGTATATCAGAGGAGTTGAGGGAGATCAGAAGGGTCAGAAAAATTGGGGGAGGAGATCGGAAGGGTCGGGGGAAGATCAGAAGAGCCGGGGGTGGAATAGTAGGGTTGGAGGGAAATTGGAGTATCAGGAGGGAGATCAGAAGGGTCAGGGGTGAGATCAGAATGGTTGGTTGGGGAGATTGGGAGGGTTGGTGGGGGGAGATTGGAAGAGTTGAGAATAAGATTGGAAGGATTGGGGGAATTGGAAGAGTCAATGCAGAGATCGAAAGTGTCTGAAGGGGGAGATCAGAAGGGTGCGGGGGAGGATCGTAAGAGTCGGGGAGGAGATTGGAAGGTCGGGGGTGAATCAGAAGAGTTGATGGGGAGATCGGGAGGGGGAGATGGTAAGGGTTGGGGAATGATTTTTTTTTATTTCCAAAATATACTTTATTCATAAAAATCTGTAAAAATTACATTGCCAAACAGTTTCCAAACAGCACCAAAAAATACAAACATTGCAAGGGAGATCAGTTTCCTTCAATACTGTCATGAGTTTCTTCCCAACCCTTCCGTTTCACAATTGTCATGTCAATTACAGTTTTACATTTACAGCAATTGAGAATATTAACGATACAGTTCGAGGGGTTTCCCATTGATCCAGCCCCTCAGTCCATCTTGGTGGGGGAACCTTACACTGTGGTCTTTCCCCATTGAGCCTTTGCTGCGGCTGCCCCAAGCTTTAGTGCGTCCCTCAGCACGTAGTCCTGGACCTTGGAATGTGCCAGTCTGCAACATTCGGTGGTGGACAACTCTTTGCGCTGGAAGACCAGCAAGTTTCGGGCAGACCAAAGGGCGTCTTTCACCGAATTGATAGTCCTCCAGCAGCAGTTGATGTTTGTCTCGGTGTGCGTCCCTGGGAACAGCCCGTAGAGCACAGACTCCTGTGTTACAGAGCTGCTTGGGATGAACCTTGACAAAAACCACTGCATCTCTTTCCACACCTGCTTTGCAAAGGCACATTCCAGGAGGAGGTGGGCGACCGTCTCTTCCCCACCACAGCCAACGCGGGGGCACTGTGCGGAGGGGGCGAGACTTCGGGTGTGCATGAAGGATCTGACGGGGAGGGCCCTTCTCACCACCAGCCAAGCTACGTCTTGGTGCTTGTTTGAAAGTTCTGGTGATGAGGCATTCCGCCAAATGACTTTGACGGTCTGCTCGGGGAACCATCCGACATGATCCACCGTTTCCTTTTCCCGTATGGCCTTGAGGACATTCCGTGCAGACCACTGCCTGATGGACCGGTGGTCAAAGGTGTTTTCCCGCAGAAACTGCTCCACGAAGGATAGGTGGTACGGCACCGCCCAACTGCACGGAGCGTTCCGCGGCAATGTGACCAGGCCCATCCTTCGCAACACCGGGGACAGATAGAACCTCAGCACGTAGTGACACTTGGAGTTTGCGTACTGGGGATCTACACACAGCTTGATGCAGCCGCACACGAAGGTGGTCATCAGGATGAGGGCCGCGTTGGGTACACTTTTCCCGCCCTTGTCCAGAGATTTGAACATCGTGTCCCTCCGGACCCGGTCCATTTTAGATCCCCAGACAAAGCGGAAAATGGCTCGGGTGACTGCCACGGCGCAGGAGTGGGGTATGGGCCAGACCTGCGCCACGTAGAGCAACAACGTGAGCGCCTCGCACCTGATGACCAGGTTCTTACCCACAATGGAGAGAGATCGCTGCCCCCACATGCCCAACTTTTGTCGTACCTTGGCTACTCGCTCCTCCCATGTTTTGGTGCACGCCCCGGCCCTTCCGAACCATATCCCCAGCACCTTCAGGTAGTCTGACCTGACGGTGAAGGGGACAAAGGATCGGTCAGCCCAGTTGCCAAAGAACATGGCCTCGCTCTTGCCGTGGTTAACTTTGGCTCCCGAGGCCAGTTCGAACTGGTCGCAGATGCTCATCAGTCTGCGCACAGACAGCGGATCCGAGCAGAAAACGGCGACGTCATCCATGTACAGGGAGGTTTTGACCTGAGTGCCTCCGCTGCCTGGGATTGTCACCCCTCTTATGCTCGCATCCTTCCTAATAGACTCAGCAAAGGGTTCAATACAGCAAACAAACAAGACCGGGGACAGAGGGCAGCCCTGTCTGACTCCAGATTTGATCGGGAAACTTTCCGATTCCCACCCGTTGATTGAGACTGCGTTACTGATGTTTGTGTAGAGCAGTTTGATCCAATTGCAGATTCCCTCCCCAAACCCCATTTTGGAAAGCACGTCCATCATGTAGGTGTGCGATATCCTGTCAAAAGCCTTCTCCTGGTCCAGGCTGATGAGGCAGGTGTCCACCCTCCTGTCCCGTACGTAGGCGATCGTATCCCTGAGTAGCGCGAGACTATCAGAGATCTTCCTGCCGGGTACAGTACAGGTCTGATCGGGGTGAATCACCAGCTCCAGAGCAGACTTGACTCGACTGGCTATGACTTTGGACAGAATCTTGTAATCAACATTAAGCAGTGAGATGGGCCGCCAATTTCTGATTTCTGCCCTCTCCCCCTTCTGCTTGTAAATGAGGGTGATGATGCCTTTTCTCATGGATTCTGACATGCTGCCGGCCAGGAGCATAGGGTTGGGGAATGATCAGATGATTCGGGGTGTTAGATCATGGTGGTTGGTGAAGCAGGTAAACCAGATCCAGCTGGTAAGTAGAAAAGCACTTACCTTCTGAATCCAGCAGTCCTCATCTCTCTTTAACCTCCTGGTTTCCCAAGTCCCGGAAAACTTGGCAGGCCGATGTTAAATTAAAAATGGTGCTTAAATATAAAATAGTAGTTAAATAGGAGACACGTAGCCTCATTCTCATATTTAAATTGGCAACCCACTACCTGCAAGCGGATTGGTTGTCCGCCCGTGTTCCCCGCCCCCCCCCCCCAGTTAAAACCGGACGTGGCCGGATTGATTGCGGGTTGGGGGTTGTGGTTCAGACATTTAACATTTTAACATCCCACCTGACCCAAAGCCAACTTTTGGGGGGTTAAAATTCTCTCCATAGTGTTTACATGTTACAGTTGTCTTTGTTTTAATGGTTCAGGGAATTATTATTTGTAATGTTAATGTTTGTTTTGTTGTCACAGTTGTTTAGCTGATAAGAAGCAAAGGTGGTTGGCCTAGAGGTTTGAGAATGTCCTGGACCTATAAGCAGCTCAGCCTGTCAGATTTACCTACTGATTTATGATTTGGTGCAATATAGATAATGTATAGATCCAGAAATGTGCATGTGTGTCTGTTTATGCATTTCTGCGTCTGTGTGTGCACATACATGGGCACATGTCTGTCTCTGTGTGTGGCTATATGCGTGTCTGTGTGTGTGGCTGGCTGTATGCATCTGTCTTTTTGTGCATGTCTTGTCTCTATCTATGTGCATGACTCTGTGTGTATGTCATAGAGTGTGGGCGTGTGTGTGTGGGCACGTGCGTGTCTGTGTGTGTGTGCATGTCTGTCAGTGTGTGTGTGTCTGTATGTGCATATCTGTGCGTCTGTCAGTGTGCATCTGTGTGTGTGTGCCTATCTGTTTGTGTGTGTGTCTGTATGTGCAAGTTTGTGTGTGTGTGTGTGTGTGTGTCTGTCTGTATCTGTGTGTGTGTGTATTCGTGTGCATGTGTGTCTGTGTCAGACTCAGAAGGGTCACTGACCCGAAACGTTAACTCTGCTTCTCTTTCCACAGATGCTGCCAGACCTGCTGAGTGGTTCCAGCATTTCTTGTTTTTATTTCAGATTTCCAGCATCCGCAGTATTTTGCTTTTATATCAGAAGGGTCACTGCCGTGTGCTTTGTTGATTCTCAGGAGTGGCAGTGTCAGTGGCCTTACCCTGAAACTGATGACGATTTAGGTTCATCGGAACAAAGGTGCAGGAGTAGGCCGTTCGACTAATCGAGCCTGTTCTGCCATTCGAGCCTGTTCTGCCATTCGATAAGATCATGGCTGATCTGGCTGTGGTCTCAACTCCATTTTCCTATCCTCCCCCCGCATAACCCTTGACTCCCTTGTCTATCAAAAATCTAACTTAACCTTGAATAAATTCAATGACCTAGCCTCCACTGCTTTCTGGAGAATTCCACAGACTAATGACCTTTGAGAAAAAGAATTTCCTCATCTCCATCGTAAAAGGGAGACCTCTTCTTCTTAAACTATGTCCCCTAGTTCTAGTCTCCCCCACAAGGGGAAACATCCTCCCGGTACCCACTGTATCAAGTTCCCTTAGGATCTTATATGTTTCAATAAGATCACCTCTCAATCTTCTAAACTCCAATGGGTATAGGTTCAGGAGTCACAGATACCCAAAGAAGGGGGTCGAACTTTTAAAGTGATTTTAAAGCAGTTTATGAAGAAGCAACAGTTTAAATATAGTGTATATTAAGAAGCAGGAGTTAAATTATGATGATTACAGATTACAGATCCCAGATCATACGGTGGGGCAGAACGGTCTCCCCGACAAATGAAGCAGGCGAGGTGTTGGTGGTCTCTTCAATTCTCGAGTCTTCAGTCTTCTTGAGCTAGCCAAAATGCTAGGCCGAAGCCTAACACTTGGCCGAAGCCGAGCTTCAGGAAGCTCTTTCTGTTCTTCAAAGACTGAAGATTTCCCTCCTGAGCACCTGTTTCTATACATTATTCCCAACATCAATCACTTGTTTGATTCCAATTGCCCAATCATCAACAGACAGGTACTCAAAGTAAACCCCTCCCATGCCTATCACTCTGCCTCCCCAAAGTCTCCATTCACCTTATCTCGTGCTTGGTATTGTTTGTAAACTTCTGCCAGACACTTGTCTGGAGAGGGCACAAGGCTCCATCTGATTAGCTTTAGGAATGTCTTGTTTCAGAGCCTGTGCTCGAGTCATGGCTTTGGCAGAGATAACAGGCCAATGCTGTAGTAGCTGCCTGCTATAGAATCTTTCTTAATAAGAGAGAGAGAGAACTATTTCTGTAAGATGCAATTAGTTTCTTAAGATTTTATACAGTTATTAGACAGTTATTTCCTACTGTACAGACTGTATAGATCCAGAAAAGTGCATGTGTGTCTGTTCATGCATTTCTGTGTCTGGGTGTGCACATTTGGCGGCACGTCTGTCTGTGTGGGTGGCCGTATGTGTGTCTGTGTGCACACAGGCTGTATGTGCCTGTTTTTTTGTGCATGTCTTGTCTATCAGTGTGCATGACTCTGCGTGTGAATGTATGTGTGTTTGTCTCTGTGTGCGAAAGCCCATCTGTGTGTTTGCATGTCTGTTCCTGTGAGTGTGTGTTTGCGCATATCTATGCACCTGTCGGTGCTTGTGCACATCTCTATCTGTGTGTGCTTATCTCTTTGCGTGTCTGTTTGTTTGTGCAAGTTTGTGTGTATGCGTGTATGTCTGTATCTATGTGTGTGTGTGTATCTGTGCGCATGTGCGTCTGTGTCAGACTCAGAAGGGTCACTGCCGTGTGCTTTGTTGATTTTCAGGAGTGGCAGTGTCAGTGGCCTTACCCTGAAACTGATGAAGACATCTGTCATTAAGATGCTGGACACACTGTCCGATGATGACTACGTTAATGTTGCATCGGTAAGTACTGAACTTCATACTGCAAAACGTATACCCCATTAAATTTGGACAGAATCGATTAACAATATGTTTATTCTGTACAGAAATGACCTGGCTATGGATTGCAATGGCTGTGGGTGAGATAGTGACTAGAATGACCAGTCATCTCATGGGTCATATAAACTTATCAGTTTGTCCAGCTTGTGTCTAATTGTTAAGATTTCCTGAAATCAGATATGGAACAATTGTAAACTCAATAATACATTTGGCAAAGTCTCCACGAGCTCAGATTGATGGTAGTTGGTGTGTCATAATTTCCAGAAGGAATCTTCTGAACCGTTCTTGAAATCTACCTACATATGTAAACAAACATTGCACTCGTACGTGTAGGGTTCACAACTCTGCAGGAATGACCGGGAGTTTCCCGGAATCGGAGGTTTTCTCCCCAAAGCATTCCTCCAGCACACCTGGTGCTTGGTGAGGTCACTGATATGCCTCTGGCTTGGTGATGTCCAGCTGACCACCCCCACAGAGAGCCGAGGCTGGCTGCAGCGCGGTGGAAACAGTGCTGAGGATTCAGCAATCAGCGGTACCGGTATTTCGGGAGTGTCGGCCAGTTGTTCCCTAATTTCTCCTCTTTTCCTCAGCCCCTCCCTCGGTTTCCCCTCTTCCCCTGCTCATGGCTGGCCTCCTAGTGCTGGAATTTATTCACACAACAGCTGCTGCAGTAAAACTGCGAGCAGCAACACTCAACAACAATCTTTATAGGGTAAATGCAGTAAGATTCGTGGATGTCACGTGATCCAATGCTACGTAAAGATTGCATGTGCTCAGAACGTCACGTGATTGAACCTCCAGGATTGTCGACAACCAGAGTTTGCAACTCTTAGGTGCACATCTAAGACATAGGAGTTCTGATGAAGGGTCACTGACCTGAAATGTTAACTCTGCATCTCTCTCTCTCCACAGATGCTGCCAGACCTGCTGAGTATTTCCAGCATTTCTTGTTTTTATTTAAGATATAGCAGAGGTCATTTCACACTTGGTTACAAATACAAAACGTCTGCTTTTTTTTAAAAAAGAGAAAGACAGTTACTTGCTGGAGCCTGAAACTCACCAGTAGCTTCCAAGCTGCAAAGTTCCCTGACTAAAGTATGATTACATTCTGATAGATCTGTGGCAGTGTTTATTTAACAACAAATAAAGAGACACAGCTCCACCTTAGCAGTGGTTTAAGAAACATTGGTCCGTTTATGCCTTTTAAGCCCTGTGCAGTCTCACTGGAGTTGGGCACTGGCCCTAGTCAAGTAAGCAACCTCACACCCCTGATTTACTCATTTTGTGCATGATTATGGGAGGGGTTTGAAATGAGGTAGTGGTACAGGCCTTATTAGCATTTTAAAGTTCTTAGAATGAGGTCCCACTCCAAATCTCCGGACTTCAAACAAGACATTTCCCCAGCATTCAGCTTCCCATTTAAATGGGTATATGATGACCTGTTTGGGATAGCTTCTTCAATCAAGATTCCTGTAGATTCTGTTGCTGTTCAAGGGAACTTTTATTTGGCTGGCAGCACTTTTCCAACTCACTGCTGAAAATCTAGCACACTTTAATATCTTTTTATTATTCAGTCGTTTGCTGAAGCCTTCAGTTTGCAAAGCCACACTTTTCTGAACTCCTCCCAACTCTTACAGAACAGACTATAACTGACAAAGTTGGCAGGTTGGATGAGGAGGACCAAATTGTACAGGCATATCTTCAGCACCAGCAATGCCCCAGTGTGTACATTTACTGCCATCTGTTGTCTGTTGTTGTATTTAGTAGCGTAACAGGGACGTTCTGGAGAAAGTCTCAGATTCAGGATAAGGTCGACTAAGAACTGTTTATTATTTACATTATACTATATACATTCTCATCAGGCCTCCTAAGCTAGCATCCTTCGTGCTGCTCTCTCTTCTCTCCAGCCTAACCTCATGTGACTGTGACATCATCACTCTTACATTGGGAGGGGTTGCTCTCACTGTCTTCAACATTACCCCTCTACATTTTTATACTACACCATCAATAGAGACCACTCTACCCCTACCTGGCTATGTTGGAGAGGATTTGTCATTGCTGTGCATTTTTCACTGCCAATGCAGAGACCAAGCCCTGAGAGAGTCAGTGACTAGAACAGCTCTACCCACAGCTGTGAAGGCCACAAAGGAATTGAACTTTTATGGAGCAGGATCTTTCCATGCCACCGCAGGGGACACCTCGCCAGATAAGCCAGTCTGCAGTTGACTAGCACAAGGGACCATTAATATGTTTGCCAAAGGAAGTTTCTTCATCATTTTCCCAGTGGAAACAGAGAATCCTCTGAACTTTTACCTCCTTCTAGACATATCGAGAGTCTTGTGTATAAAGACAGAACATGGGGTCACCAAGGTTCCATGTGTTAACCTGAAGGAAAGTGTACATGAACAGAACGGGGTGTAACTCCTTAAAGTGTGCCAAAATATAATCGTACAAGTTATTGCCTGTTATCCAGGAAACAGCCATGATTGTTTTATTCTGCAAAAGTCCTTGGTACCAGATGGAATGAGGTGTCAGGGAGGGAGATTAGCTGAGGAAGTAGGTGCCAGGGAAGGAGAGCACTTGAGGGAGTGAGGTGCCAGTGAAGGGGAGTAGCTGAGGGAGTGGAGAATGGTGATCTTAAAGCTTCAAAGATGACAGTCACTATCCTCCTCCTCCTTTCATATAGGATCACTAATGAAAGTATTATTTGACTAAATAACCAAATCAAATCTCTGCTGAACATCTCATGTAGTGTGAAATTCCCTTGATAATCTGTGCTGATGACCACTGTTCCTATCTGTATTTAACTCACTTAGTAATTTCTGTATCTGGGACTGATTCCAGCTCATGCAAGTTGATGCTGCAGACAGTTCCATGTGTGATATAGTGGAGATGATTTGGACTCTGTTGCCACACTCCCAGAATGAGGGAGAGCCGAACAGCTGCCTGCAAAGAATGTCCCTTTTTTGTACTAAGTTATTGAAAGCTCGGGTCCCTAGAAAACCTTTATTTTTACTGATCTAAATCCCAGACTGGCGCTCACAACCAGGACAAATAGAGAGGGCTCATGTTGTAATTGTGTCTGGGGTCATAGGTTAAGATTCTTAGTGGAACATTCACTTATTTTATGATGAACAATTCAACTCAGAAAATCAGAAATACGATTAGTGGTATTGAAGCATCAGGCAGTATAATAATTGAGAAAGATGCTCAGTTGAGGTATGTTGAGAGATCTGATATTCCACACCAGCAACATTCATCTCTTTGCACCTGGTGCAATATGTGATATTCACTCACTATTTTCAGCATAATGAATTGAGTCATGGTCTTCAGACTCCCCACCTACTCCTTCCAAGATATAAACACTTACATTATGGATACCTCTGATAGTCTTAGTGCAGTGATAAACTGCTCAGCAAGCATCTGCATGCACTGCTCTACAGTAACAAGCTTCCCATTGGCAAAACTTAGCCGCCACTCTCCTACAGACTCCCTCCTATCACTCCTAGGTTGATCTTGAGAAGAAAGAACTTGCATTTGTATGACAGCTTCCACATCCTCAAGACGTCTGAGAGCCCTTCAATGTCAATGAATTACATAAGTGTCGTCATTGTCATTTTGTAGGCAAACATGGCAGCCAGTTTGCACACAGCAAGATCCCATAAATAGCAATAAGACAAACAACCAGATAATCTGTTCTGAGTAGAGTTGGAGCCTACATTATGTGCTCTAGTCTCAGGAGGGGAACTTGACCCAACAAGCTTATAACTGGATAACTGGGAAGTGAGAATGCTGTGAGGACAAGCTTTCCTCTATACCAGTAATATCCTATCTTATTTACCGTTACTGTGCTAAAACTCTCATGCTGCTTGCTCTCAGACTACAAATCTTCAAAATACTATTTCACAAAATAAACGAATGGAGTAAGAAAGCTTTCTGAGGAAAACAAACAACATCCCCCCCACCCCTGCCAATCATTCAAGGAACCAACAGAAACAGAGAAGCTCCTCACTTAACCTGACTATTCGGTTTCTGTTTTTAGCCTCTTAAATGATATTTTTGTTTGTAATCCATGTTTTGGACCCAGAACACTGAGGATCTATTTGAAGATGAACAAATAGCATTGCGACATGAAGTATAATTGCACTCCACATTAAACAGCTTCTTAGCATTTTTAGTCATTTGATTTAAAAACCTGTGATGGGAAGGTTAATAATTCCTGACCCTCTCACTAATTGCTATTTACCAATTTAATAGAATCAGCCAGGCCATTTCAATCTATTGTCTGATTAAAAGCACTCCCAGGACCTGTCCCACTGCCTTGGTTAGTAATTTCACTGCACAGTGTGGACCTGAGGATCCCAGCTTTGATCGTTGGCTAGACTGAGTTAGCTGATCTCAGACACGGCAGTGGTAGGGGTACTACAATTGGTCTCAGCAGTTCACATTGAAGAGGGAAAATGGCAACCAGGATTTCCACTCCCAATTGGTATCAATGACCTGTAAGGAAAAATGCATGTTTGTAATACCTCCATATTGAATAGACTCAATTTAAGCTCATGAAGAATGACCATTTGGGCAAGATAGCAATGGGCAATCAGCACCCATGGGACTGGTTCTTGGCACGTGCCAGCACCTTCTTGAAAGTAGGGGATAGAAAGGGTTAATGACATGGGGGTGGGCACTGAATTGAGATGTCTGCAATTGCTGCTGTGGCAAAATGCACCGGCATGATTGGGGATATTGAGGCTGCAGACCATGTAAGTCTAATGAAGACGCTTTGTGTTCCAATTGGAATCCTTCTTGTGTCGAGTTGTAGGGAGAGCTCCATTGACCACGTGACCAGGGACCTGTCGATACCACACAAACCTTTGACTTAATGTGTGATGTTCAGTTCCGGTATGAAGTTCATGCATGTTTCCTTCCTGTGGGAACTTGGAAGGGGGAATATGGTGGATGGGAGCTTTTTCTGTGATTTGAAGTTGAGATTACAGTATTTAGTCTGGAGAGGGAGCTAGGTCCATTTTTTTTTTCAATTCATGCTCAGGATGTGGACATCACTGGCAAGACTGACATTTAATGCCCATCCCTAGTTGCCTTAACAAATGAGTAGCTTGCTAGACCATATCAGAATGCAGTTCATAGTCAACCACAGTGCTGTGGGACTGGATTCACATATAGTCAGACTGGTTAAAGATGGTAGGTTTCCTTCCCTAAAGGACATTAGGGAACCCATTGGGTTTTTATGACAATCTGTCAACTTCCTGGTTACTCTTATTTGCAATACTTTTTATTTCCAGATGTTTTTAATCTTAATTTAAATTCTCTAACTGCCATGGTGGGATTTGAACTCAAGCTCTCTGCATTGTTAGTCCAGGTCTCCAGGTCATTACTGGTAGCATAACCAATACACCACTGAAAACGAAAAATATTATCAAGACTAGTGAGCATGGATTTCAGAAGAAAGATTGTATTTGACCAACCTTATTGAATTTATTGAAGAAGTAACAGAAAAGATAGATAAGGATAATGTAGAAGATGTAATATATTTGGATTTACAAAAAGCCTTTTATAAGTTACCACATAGTAGATTCATGAATAAGGTCGGAGCATGTGGAGCCAGGGGACGAGTAGGAGATAGGGAACAAGTTGACTCCAAAACAGAAAACAGAGATTAGGAGTTTCAGATAGCTAATGAGATTGGGAAATGGTGTTCCACAGGATCAGTTTGGACCACTGTTGTTCACAATTTCCATAAACGATTTGGACTTGGAAATTGAAAGTAAAATGTCAACATTTACATATGACATCAAATTGGTGTCTTTAATACAGAGGAAGACTGTAACAAAATTTCTTTCTTTCTTTTGGGCCTCCTTATCTCGAGAGACAATGGATACGCGCCTGGAGGTGGTCAGTGGTTTGTGAAGCAGCGCCTGGAGTGGCTATAAAGACCAATTCTGGAGTGACAGGCTCTTCCACAGGTGCTGCAGAGAAATTTGTTTGTTGGGGCTGTTGCACAGTTGGCTCTCCCCTTGCGCCTCTGTCTTTTTTCCTGCCAACTACTAAGTCTCTTCGACTCGCCACAATTTAGCCCTGTCTTTATGGCTGCCCGCCAGCTCTGGCGAATGCTGGCAACTGACTCCCACGACTTGTGATCAATGTCACACGATTTCATGTCGCGTTTGCAGACGTCTTTATAACGGAGACATGGACGGCCGGTGGGTCTGATACCAGTGGCGAGCTCGCTGTACAATGTGTCTTTGGGGATCCTGCCATCTTCCATGCGGCTCACATGGCCAAGCCATCTCAAGCGCCGCTGACTCAGTAGTGTGTATAAGCTGGGGGTGTTGGCCACTTCAAGGACTTCTGTGTTGGAGATATAGTCCTGCCACCTGATGCCAAGTATTCTCCGAAGGCAGCGAAGATGGAATGAATTGAGACGTCGCTCTTGGCTGGCATACGTTGTCCAGGCCTCGCTGCCGTAGAGCAAGGTACTGAGGACACAGGCCTGATACACTCGGACTTTTGTGTTCCGTGTCAGTGCGCCATTTTCCCACACTCTCTTGGCCAGTCTGAACATAGCAGTGGAAGCCTTACCCATGCGCTTGTTGATTTCTGCATCTAGAGACAGGTTACTGGTGATAGTTGAGCCTAGGTAGGTGAACTCTTGAACCACTTCCAGAGCGTGGTCGCCAATATTGATGGATGGAGCATTTCTGACATCCTGCCCCATGATGTTCGTTTTCTTGAGGCTGATGGTTAGGCCAAATTCATTGCAGGCAGACGCAAACTTGTCGATGAGACTCTGCAGGCATTCTTCAGTGTGAGATGTTAAAGCAGCATCGTCAGCAAAGAGGAGTTCTCTGATGAGGACTTTCCGTACTTTGGACTTCGCTCTTAGACGGGCAAGGTTGAACAACCTGCCCCCTGATCTTGTGTGGAGGAAAATTCCTTCTTCAGAGGATTTGAACGCATGTGAAAGCAGCAGGGAGAAGAAAATCCCAAAAAGTGTGGGTGCGAGAACACAGCCCTGTTTCACACCACTCAGGATAGGAAAGGGCTCTGATGAGGAGCCACCATGTTGAATTGTGCCTTTCATATTGTCATGGAATGAGGTGATGATACTTAGTAGCTTTGGTGGACATCCGATCTTTTCTAGTAGTCTGAAGAGACCACGTCTGCTGACGAGGTCAAAGGCTTTGGTGAGATCAATGAAAGCAATGTAGAGGGGCATCTGTTGTTCACGGCATTTCTCCTGTATCTGACGAAGGGAGAACAGCATGTCAATAGTCGATCTCTCTGCACGAAAGCCACACTGTGCCTCAGGGTAGACGCGCTCGGCCAGCTTCTGGAGCCTGTTCAGAGCGACTCGAGCAAAGACTTTCCCCACTATGCTGAGCAGGGAGATTCCACGGTAGTTGTTGCAGTCACCGCGGTCACCTTTGTTTTTATAGAGGGTGATGATGTTGGCATCGCGCATGTCCTGGGGTACTGCTCCCTCGTCCCAGCACAGGCATAGCAGTTCATGTAGTGCTGAGAGTATAGCAGGCTTGGCACTCTTGATTATTTCAGGGGTAATGCTGTCCTTCCCAGGGGCTTTTCCGCTGGCTAGGGAATCAATGGCATCACTGAGTTCCGATTTGGTTGGCTGTATGTCCAGCTCATCCATGACTGGTAGAGGCTGGGCTGCATTGAGGGCAGTCTCAGTGACAGCATTCTCCCTGGAGTACAGTTCTAGGTAGTGCTCAACCCAGCGGTCCATCTGTTTGCGTTGGTCAGTGATTATGTCCCCCGATTTAGATTTGAGGGGGGTGATCTTCTTGATGGTTGGCCCAAGAGCTCTCTTCATGCCATCATACATTCCTCTGATGTTTCCGGTGTCTGAGGCCAGCTGAATATGACTGCATAGGTGTTGCCAGTAGTCGTTTGCGCAACGCCTAGCTGTTCTTTGTGCAGTACTTCTGGCTGCTTTAAGTGCTGCGGATGTTAAATCGCTGGGGGCTTTCTTGTAGTTCAAAAGTGCAATGCGCTTAGCGGCTATGACAGGTTCCAGCTCTTCATTATGAGATTGAAACCAGTCTGCATTTCTCTTCGCACTTTTGCCGTAGGTGGTCAAAGCTGACTCATAGATGGCGTCTCTGATGTGGGCCCACTTGGTCTCAGCATCCCCTGTGGGAGTGTTTTGAAGGGCTGTTACAAGTGAATTTAGAAATTTTTGTAACAGCTGTGGGTGAGAAATTCTGCTCGTGTTGATGCGCGGGTGGCCCTTCTGCTTGGAATGATGCAACTTCTTTGGTCTGAGTCTAACCTTGCTGCACACCAGGGAGTGGTCGGTGTCGCAGTCCGCACTGTGGAAGCTGCGTGTGATTTGAACACTGTTTAAGGCGGCTCGCCTTGTGACAATGAGGTCTAGCTGGTGCCAACGACGTGATCTTGGGTGCCTCCATGAAACCTGGTGACAGGGTTTAGTGTGAAAGAACGAGTTGGTGATGCAGAGGTTATGATAGGTACACAACTCAAGCAGTCTCTGCCCGTTCTCATTCATCCTTCCAACGCCATAGCGCCCAAGGCAGGAGGGCCATGAGTCATGGTCGGCCCCAACCCTGGCATTAAAGTCCCCCAGCAGGAATAGGTGTTCGGTGTTGGGGATGCTGCTAATGATGTTATGGAGTTGTTCATAGAACTGGTCTTTAGCTTCAGGTGCGGAACAGAGTGTTGGAGCATAGATGCTGAGTAGGTGTACTGGACCAGAGGTGGTGAGCAGTCGGATGGACAGTATGCGTTCCGAGCCATTTGAGGGAGGCTCTATCATGCTGAGCAAGGAGTTTCTGATGGCGAAGCCCACTCCATGCTGTCTTGGTTCTTCAGGATCCCTGCCCTGCCAGAAGAAGGTGTAGTCTTGCTCTGCTAGAGAGCCACTCGCGGGGAGGCGAGTCTCCTGAAGTGCTGCAATGTCCACATTGAGTCTACTGAGCTCGTTGTTAATGATGGCGGTCTTCCGAGAATCGTTGATTTGTGTAAGGTCTTCCGACAGGCCAGGACACATAGTTCTGACGTTCCAGCTTGCAAAGCGAAGGGCTGGTACCTTCTTTCCTTTTTTCATGTTGTTTGGTGCGGTGTATCAGTCCACCTTTCGGGCAATGACCCTGAGCTCCAAGCACCCATTGAAGCAGGCAGACTGTGGCGGGACAGAACCTTATTGACCGGGGGCTGCCCGGTTTGAGGCGGGCGGTAGCTGTCCAGTGAGGTGCAATGACCTCTCCCACCGACAAAGGCAACCCGTGGCGCCCAGTTTCTACGCCAATTTATCTGGACTTATAACCCGTAACTGCTGCCTTCCGTGTTGTTTCAGTCGCTGTGAGGCAACTATGGAGTGACCTCTCCATGGCGCATGCCTGGGCAAATTTATGGAGGTTGAGAGTTGCCCAGTCGTCAAAACCCCCCTCTCGGCCTTTCTGGTGGGGTCCAAAGGAGTGCAGGACACGACGTTTGGCACCAGTATGGCTGCAGGAACTGCCGGAAACATGCCAAAGGTGACACATGACCGCCTACGGGGTTCCGCTCCGGATTTTCTGTTAGGGTTTACTCCCTTAGCCTTGGTCTCTCCCGAGACGCCCACAAGGCAGTGGGGTTGTTGGGGCCCCTACACAGGTGTAGGATGGTGCCGGTGGGAGGAGGGGATGCAAGGGGGAGGGGTAGAGGGAGGGGGTGGGGGGGGGGTGCAGGGGAAGGGGGTGCGGGGTGAAGATGGTGCGAGGGGGGGGCGGGCTGGGACGGGGTTGTGAGGGGGTGAGCTGAGAGGGTAACAAAATATAACATAACAATAATACACTTGCAGAAAGGGCAGTAATTGGCAATTGGTAAGTGTGAGGTAGTATATTTGGTAGGAAGGATAAGGAGTTCACATACTCCTTGGAAATTAAGTGTCTGATTGTGGTTGAGAAACAGAGATGTCTGAGGGTGCAGATACACAACTCATTAAAAGTAGTGGGTTAATAAGACCATAAAAATGCAAACAAAGAACTGGGGTTCATTTCCAAATGGATGGAATTAAAAAGCAGAGAAGTTATGTTAAACTTGTATCGAACCTTGATTAGATCAAACTGTGAACAGTTCTGGTCTCCATATTATAAGAAGGACATATGACCACTGGAAAAGATGTAAAAAAACATTTACAAGAATAATACCAGAACTGAAAGGTTACAACTATCAGGAAAAATTGAACAGGTTGTGTTTTCTTCTCTGGGAAAGAGAAGACTGAGGGGTGATCTGATAGAGGTATTTAAGATTTTGAAAGGTTTTGAAAGGATAGATTAAAAAAAACTTGCATTTATCTAGCACTTTTCATGGTCACCAGATGTCTCAAAACACTTTACAGCCAATGAAGTACTTTTTGAAGTGTAGTCACTGCTGTAATCTGGGAAACGTGGCAGACAATATGTGCACAGCAAGCTCCCATAAACAGCAATGTGATAATGACCAGATAATCTGTTTTTGTAATGTTGATTGCGAGATCAATATTGGGCAGGACACTTGGGATAACTCCCCTGTTGTTCATCAATATAGTGCCATGGGATCATTTACTTCCACCTGACAGGGAAAACAGAGCCTCAGTTTAACATCTCATCCAAAAGAAGTTAACTCCAACACTCCCTCAGTACTGCACTGGAGTGTCAGCCTTAATATAGAGATGTAGAGAAGATATTTCTACTTGAGAGCCAGATTTTTTTAATATTGGTTCTTGGGAGGTGTGCATCACTGGCTAGGCCAGCAGTTATTGTCCATTCCGAATTGCCCTTGAGAAGATGGTGCTGAGTCGCTTCTTGAACAGCTGCAGTGTATGTGGTGTAGGTAATCGAGAGTGTTGTTAAAGAGCAAGTTCCAGGATTTTGACCCAGTGACAGTGAAGGAACAGCGATATAGTTCCAAGTCAGGATGATGTGTGACTTGGAGGGGTACTTGCAAGTTGTGGTGTTCCCATGCACTTGCTCCCCGTGTTCTTCTGGGTGGTAGAGGTTGCGGGTTTGGAAGGTACTGTCGAAGGAGCCTTGGTGAGTTGCTGCATCTTGTATTTGGTACACATTACTGCCATTGTGCGCCAGTGATGGAGGGAGTGAATGTTGAAGGTGGTGGATGGGGCGCCAATCGAGTGGGCCACTTTGTCTTGAATGGTGTTGAGCTTCTTGAGTGTTGTTGGAGCTGCACTCATTCAGGCAAGTGGAGAGTATTCTATCAGACTCCTGACTTTGCCTTGTAAACAGTGGACAGGCTTTGGGGAGTCAGGAGGTGAGTTACTCGCTGCAGGATTCCTAGCCTTTGACCTGTTCTTATAGCCACAGTATTTATATGGCTAGTCCAGTTAAGTTTCTGGTCAGTGGTAAACCTCAGGATGTTGATGGTGTTAATCTGTTAATTTTGTATCAATTGTTTGATTATATGCAGGTGGAGGGTATTAATTGGGGTCTTACTTGAGCATTTATAAACAGATACTTCTTGAGACTGGTGGAGGTTTTGAGTGAGGAGCTACGTATTTGTAATCCTTTTACTCTGTACAATAATTGTGAAACTGAGTAAAGATATGCTTCAGCATTATCCTTCCATAACAAGCTTTCTGGAGTTTAACAGATGGTAGGGAATTCAGTGATGGTAATGCAATTGAATGTCAAGGGGAGATGGTTAAATTCTCTCCTGTTGTAGATGGTCATTGTCTGGCATTTCTATGGCACAAATGTCTTTGTTCAGGCCCAGCTGATGCTGCCAACTTGTGCTGGAGTCTGCTGACCAACCCCCAACTGATACAATCATTGAGACACTGTGTTAAATAACTCTGGGCGACTGGAATTCAGTCATGTTGGAATTCCTTTGCTTTGTTTATTCAAAGGTTCAATTTTGTTTTTGATATTTTATCAGTGACTTATCAGTCCAAGCCTGAATGTTGTCCAGGTCTTGATGCATGTGGGCACAGACTGCTTCAGTATCTGAGGATTTGGGAATGGCACTGAACACTTTGCAATAATCAGTGAACATCCCCACTTCTGACCTTATGTTGGAAGGTAGGTCATTGATGAAGCAGCTAAAGATGGTTGGGCCTAGGACACTACCCTGAGGAACTCTTGCATGATGTCCTGGGACTGAGATGATTGACCTCCAACAACCACAACCATCTTCCTTTGTGCTAGGTGTGACTCTAACAAGTGGAAAGTTTTCCCCCGATTCAATTTTGCTAAGGCTCCTAAGTAGATCAGAACTAGGGGCCATAAATATAAGGTAGTCACTAATAAATCCAGTAGGGAATTCAGGAGCAACTTTCTTAAGAACATAAGAAATAGGAGCGGGAGTAGGCCATTCGGCCCCTCAAGCCTGCTCTGCTATTCAACAGGATCATAGCTGATGTGACTGTGGCCTCAACTATACTTGTCTGCCTGCCCCCATAACCCTTGACTCCCTTTTAGATCAAAAATCTGTCTGACTCAACCTTGAATAAATGCAATGGCCCAGCCTCCACTGCTTTCAGGGGTAGAGAATTCCAAAGATTAACAGCCCTCTGAGAGAAGAAATTCCTCCTCATCTCCATCTTAATTGGGAGAACCCTTGTTCTGAAACTGTGCCCCCTAGTTCTAAATTCCCCCACGAGGGGAAACATCCTCTCACCATCTACCCTGTCAAGCCCCTCAATATCGTAAGTTTCAATAAGATCACTTCTCATTCTTCTAAACTCTAATGAGTATAGGCCCAAACTGCTCACCTTCCCTCATTAGACAACTCCTTCATTTCGGGAATCAGCCGAGTGAACCTTCTCTGAACTGCCTCCAATGCAAATATATCCCTCCTTAAAAAAGACAAAAACTGTATGCAGTACTCTAGGTGTGGTCTCATTCAAGGCCCTGTACAGTTGTAGCAAGACTTCCCTACCTTTATACTCCATCCCCCTTTACAATAAAGGTCATCGTTTTATTTGCCTTCCTAATTCCTTACTGTACCTGCATGCTAACTTTTTGTGATTCATTTACAAGGACACCCAGATCCCTCTGTACTGCAGCTTTCTGTAGTCTCTTTTCATTTAAATAATATTCTGCTTTTCTATTCCTCCTACCAAAGTGGATAACCTCACATTATACTCCATCTGCCCAAATTTTGCCCACTCACTTAACCTATCTGTATCCCTTTGCAGACTGTTTGTTTCCTCCTCACAACTAGTTTTCCTACACATCTTTGTATCGTCAGCAAATTTGGCTATAATACACTCTATCCCTGCATCCAAGTTATTAATATCATTTTTACATAGTTGAGGCCCCAGTACTGATCCCTGTGGCATCCCACCAGTAACAGTTTGCCAACCTGAAAATGACCCATTTTTCCCGACTCTGTTTCCTTTTAGTTAGCCAATTCTCTATCCATGCTAATATATTACCCCCAACATCATGAGCTCTTAGCTGGTGCAGTAACCTTTTATCTGGTACCTTATCAAATGCCTTTTGAAAATCCAAATATACTACATCTACTGGTTCCCCTATATCCACCCTACTTGTTAGATCCTCAAATATCTCTAGTAAATTTATCAAACACAGTTTCCCTTTCATAAAAACATGTTGACTCTGCTAAATTGTCTTTTGATTTTCTAAATGTCCTGCTCCTACTTCTTTAATAATGGATTCTGACATTTTCCCAATGACAGATGTTAGGCTAACTGGCCTATAGTTTCCTGCTTTGTCTCTCCCTCCTTTCTTGAATAGGGGCGTTACATTTGTGGTTTTCCAATCTGCTGGGACCTTTCCAGAATCTATGGAATTTTGTAAGATTACAACCAATGCATCCACTATCTCTGCAGCTACTTCTTTTAAGACCCTAGGGTGCAGGCCTTCAGGTCCAAGGAACTCATCAGCCTTTAGTCCCTTTAGTTTGCTGAGTACTTTTTCTCTAGTGATAGCAGTTGTTTGAAGTTCCTCCCCGCCCCCTTTTGTCCCTTGATTTTCTGCTGTTCTTGGGATGCTTTTAGTGTCTTCTAACATGGAGACAAATGCTAAATACTTGTTCAAAGTTTCTGCCATTTCCTTGTTTCCCATTATTAATTCCCCAGTCTCATCCTTGAAGGGACCAATGTTTAACTACTCTCTTCCATTTTATATACTCTTGCTGTCTGTTTTTATATTTCTTGCTAGTTTACTGTCATATTCTAATTCCCTCTTTTTTATGTCATCCTTTGCTTGTTTCAAAAGTTTTCCCAATCTTCTAGCCTACCACTAATCTTTGCAGCATTGCACGCCTTTACTTTCAATTTGATACCATCCTTGACTCCCTTAGTTATCCACCATCCTGCACGGAGAATCTTTCATTTTCAGTGGAATATATCTTGGTTGAGCATTATGACATATATTTCCTTAAATGTCTGCCATTGCTTAACTACCATCATACCTTTTAATCTATTTTTCCAGTCTACTTTAGATAACTCTATCTTCATACCTTTGTAATTGCCTTTGTTTAAGTTTAAGACGCTAGTTTCAGACCCATATTTATCAACCTCAAACTGCATGTGAAATTCTATCATGTAATGATCACTCTTCCCAAGAGGTTCCCTTACTATGAGATCATTAATTAATCTTGTCTCATTACACATTACCAGGTCTGAAATAGCATGCTTCCTGGTTGGTTCCCCAACATATTGTTTGAAGAAACTGTCCCAAATACACCCTATGAACTTGTCCTCAAGGCTACCTTTGCCAATTTGATTTGTCCAATCTATATGAGCATTAAAATTATCCATGATTATTGCAGTACCTTTGTTACAAGCCCTCATTATTTCTTGATTTATACTCTGTCCTACAATGTAGCTACTGTTAGGGGGAGCCTGTAAATTACTCCCACCAGTGACTTCTTTGCCTTGCTGTTTCTTATCTCCACGCAAATTGATTCTGCATCTTAATCTTCTGAGCCAAGATCATTTCTCACTACTGTACTGATCTCATCCTTTATTAACAGAGCTAATATATTTTCAAAATGTTAAATATCCTTGAATATTCAGTTCCCAGCCTTGGTCACCTTGCAACCATGTCTCTGTAGTGGCTGTCAGATCGTACCCATTTATTTCTATTTGTGCTATCAATTCATCAATCATGTTACATGATTGCTGCGTGCATTCTGATAAAAAGCCTTTTTTTCTGTCTGTTTACCATTTCTTATCGAGATAGTGGTTAGAATGTGAAACTCGCTACCTCAAGGGATGGTTAAAATAACAAAGATCCATTTAAAGGGAAACTAGATAAGCACATTAGGGAGAAAGGAATAGAAGGATATATTGATGGGGTTAGGTGAAGAAAGTTTGGAGGAGGCTTATATGGAGCATAAACACAGCATGGACCTGTTGGGCCAAATGGCCTGTTTCTGTGCTATAAATACTTTGTAATATTTGTAATACTGCAGCTCAGTCTTTCAGCATTCAAATACTCATCACAAGCTGGAAAATAAGCAGGTGTCTGCATGTGTTGGGATTCAGCACAATGCATTCCTCATTTCAACAAAAACTTGTATTTCTATAGCACCATTAACATAGTAAAAGGTGTCAAGGGGCTAGACAGGGGCGTAACCAAATAAAATTTGACACCAAACCATATAAAGAGATGTTAAGACAGGTGACTAAAAGCTTGGTCAAAGAGGTAGGTTTTAAGGAGCATCTTAAAGACGAAGAGAGAGGTGGAGAGGTTTAGGGAGGGAATTCCAGAGCTTAGTGCCTAGGCAGCTGAAGGCACAGCCGCCAGCGGTGGAGTAATGAAAATTAGAAATGCGCAAGCAGCCAGAATTGGAGGAGTGCAGAGAAACTTAATGTTGAAAGAGTAGAGGTGAGATCTGTCTCATGAACGTACAACTATGTGTGCAGCAGTCATGAGCTCAGATATGGATGTCAGTACTGTAAGTAGGAGCAGACTGCTATCAAGGTCAGAATAACTGGGTCTGTCAGTGATCTGCAGAGTCGGCTATTGTGCTTCAGGCTTGATTTGGACCCGCAGAAGTGGAGCGAGGTCAGGCAGCAGTCAGTGCGAGATAAGGCACCTTTGGGTCTGATTGCTAAATGGTAAAATGAGATTTTCTATTCTTTATTACATTGTGGAGAAAAGTAGATAACCATGCTAATCAGAAGCACAGTGGGAAAAGGTTTGTGCTCTCTCCACACTCAATGTGATACAGAAGCTTATCACGCTGTTGAAAGATTGAATTTGGTCCCATTGTTCTCTGACTGAGAGGAATATGTATCGACCATTGCAGTTTGAATTCTAAATCACAGCTTTCAAGACAGCTGGCAATGATATTCAGGATACTGTCACTCACTGGATCCTATTAGAATCACATCTCACTTTTAAACAGAGCCCATGTTATTAAACTGAATTACAGCCGTGCCATTGCTCTTAAATATGTTTTGCCTATTTATACACTTTAGTTAGAGAGTGGTGTTCTGGAATATGTTATGGTTCTGAGGGGAAAGGATTCAGTAACCGGTAACTTGTTTCAATGAGCCGGCCTCCGGGTGTTATTGGAGTTCGATGTCTGATTGCTGCCCAGTTGATTAACTCGTCAGGTTTGATAGATGGGGTCATTGGTTGTTTATTGGGTTTGTGGAATTAGATTCCTGGTTAGGGGTGTTAATATCAAGATTGCTAATGAAGATTCCTTAGGGACCTGTACTGGAACCTCAGCTTTTCACTGTATTTATCAATGACTTTGATGAAGGAGTAGAGAGCCATATATCCAAGTTTGCTGATGACACCAAGTTAGGTGGCACAGTTAGCGTAGATGGGAACATAAAGTTGCAGAGGAACATTCATAGATTAAGCGAGTGGTATCATGCACATCGGAAGTGCGATGATACAGCATTCACAGATGAACTCTGAAGAGTTATGAAACAATGAACTTTGTCTTTAAAAAATGATCCTTTATTTTAAAAAGCGAACAATGGTCCAAAATGGCCGCTGAAGAAAAAAAGGGATTATCGTTTTGTGTATTTGAACTGTCTGACAAAGACAAAGGACAAATCTTCAAAGCCAAAAAATGTTAATGAAATCCATCTTACACCTATCCTAAGAACATTCCAGAATTTAATATCTTCTTCTAAAACAAAGGAGGTGTGAAGTCGCCATGTCCTGGGAATTGTGTGATCACCATGGGGAAGAAACCAGAGTGTCTCCTAACAGGAGGTGAGAGGTGACACAGTTTTACCTTAAAGCAAAGACTGCCAGAGACAGAGAGAGAGACTCACCCAGAAGGCGAAGCTACTTGTAACAGCTGGCATTCCAGCAAGCCAGAAAGCACATTCCCTGCTGAAAGAATCCGACATCTCCATAATACAACTGAGAGAGTGAGCTAGAAGTGACCCACCATCTTCAAGAGAACCTTCCATCAAGAGAGAAATCTGAGGCGGTGGGCTCACAAAATGGTGGCGCGCATGCCGCAGAGCTGTTGCAATCTCCCGCACGACGGCTCATTTAAATAGCTGGGGTTCCCCTCCCACCAATCACATGGAGGGGGCGGGCTGTCCGACGCTGGCAATGGTGTCAGCTGTCTATGCGCAGGTGCTGGCGTCCTTTTTAAAGGGCAGCCAGCCCTGCTGGCATATTTAAATTTTCAAAGATAAAGCCCCAAAATTTATCAAATTAAATTCTAACGCCCCTGTCCCACCCCCCAATAACAATTACATTAACTATTTGCCCTCCCCGCCCACCAAAAACACATCTTTTAAATCTGATCTCTCCTTCCAGACTTCCAAAAGTTTAAAGTTCATCCCTTCCCACCATCCTGTACACCCATTACGTTTATTTGACTCCATTCCCCCCCTCCCACACTGAAAATCTTAACTCCCCCCTCCCCCTGCCCAACCAGTGTCACGCCTGTTTTCCACAGATGGGGAATTGAAGGCGCGGGAGTGCTGGCCACCACACTGAAGATCGCAGTGGGCCCAGAAGATTGCTGGTAAGTATATTTAAATGAATTAATTTTATTGATTTAACTATGTAAGTGCAGGTTCCCTCACCCAGAGGGGCCGCCATGGAGCCTCGCTGTTGCTGGGAGGGTTGGGTCGGGTCCTCCCCATATCGAGCTCCTTGGCAGGCCTTTGCCGAAACGATCTTCCAGCCATCCCCCCCACCCCCGCTACAGAGCCCAATGTCGGGGCTCGGTAAAATCCAGCCCCTCCAATCATATCAGGCCTGCAACTATCTGGAACTTGAGTCTCAAGGGAATTCAACAGGTTTATCATAACTCTTCTCCCCCACAAAAACCCACCTACCTCTTTCCCTTCTCTAACTGTTTCTTCTGTGTGTGTGTGTGTGTGTGGGTGTGGGTGTGGATGTGAGAGAATGCATGAATGAATGAGGTTACGACAATGTCGGGATAAGGCGCATCGATCAATAAACAGTTGACTTTCTGTTTCTTAAAACCTACAAGAAAACCTGTTGCTGTCTGTTTATTTGAAAAATAAAACCCCAAGCGGCTAAACTCTTAATACAAATACACTTGCTGTGGTGAGGTGGAGAGTTGAACATGGCCGTAACAGTAGACACGCCCTTGGCAGATTAAGTTTAGCCTGGGGAAGTGTAAGGCTGTCCACTTTGGACCTAAGAAAGACAGATCGGAGTATTTTCTAAATGGTGAGAAGCTGCAAACTGGATGGTCAAAGGGATTCAGGAGTCAAAGTACAGAAATCACTAAAAACTAGTGGGCAGGTGCAAAAATAGTTCAGTAGGCTAATGGATGTTATCCTTCATCTCAAAGGAACTGGAATACATAAGAACATAAAACATAATAAATAGGAGCAGGTGAAGGCCTGCTCTGCCATTCAATCAGATCATGGCAAATCTTCTACCTCAATTCCACCTTCCCATATTATCCCCATATCCCTTCGTATCCAAAAATCTATTGACTTCTGTCTTGATATATTCAACAGCTGAACATCCAGAGCTGTCTGGGGTAGAACATTCCAAGGAGTCCCAACCATTTGAGTGAAGAATTTCTCCTCATCTCAGCCCCTTATTCTGAGACCCATAATTCTAGACTCTCCAGCCAGGAGAAACATCCTCCCAACAATTATTCTGTCAAGCGCTTAAGAATTTTGTATGTTTCAATGAGATCACCTCCCATTCTTCTAAATTCAATGGAATATAGGCCTAGTCTACTCAGTCTCTCCTCATAGGACAATCCCGTCATGCCAGTAATCAAAGTGCAATCAAAATACCAAGGGGTAGAAGTTATGCTACAGTATGCAAAGTTAGATCACAACTGGAGTACTGTGTTCAGTTCTGGGCACCTCACCTCAGGAAGGAGGGTGCAGCACAGATTCACCAGAATTATACCAGAGTTAAGAGGGTTATATTTGTAACGGCCCCGACAAACAAATTTTTCTGCAGCACCTGTGGAAGAGCCTGTCACTCTAGAATTGGCCTTTATAGCCACTCCAGGCGCTGCTCCACACACCACTGACCACCTCCAGGCGCTTACCCATTGTCTCTCGAGATAAGGAGGCCAAAGAGAGAGAGAGAGAATTATGAGGACAGGTTGCATAGTGTATTCCCTCGGGTATAGAAGATTGAGGGGTGATCAAATTGAGATGTTTAAGATGATTAAAGGATTTGGTAGGGTGGATGGAGAGAAAGTACTTCTTCTGAGGGGTGTCTAGAACAAGGGGGCATAACCTTAAAATTAAAGCTAGGCGGTTCAGAGATGATGTTAGGAAGGACCTCTTCACACAAAGGATAGTGGAAATCTGGAACACTGTACCTCAAAAAGCTGTTGATGCTGGGGGTCAATTGAACATTTGAAAACTATTCTTGATAGATTTTTGTCAGGGATATGGAACGAAGACAGGTAAATTGAGGTATCAATCAACCATGACTGAATTGAACATTGGATGGAACAGGCTCAAGGAACTGAATGGCCTACTTTTGTGCCTGTGTTCCTGATGTGTGTAGTTTATTAGTCAGTTTTGCTTAACCTTTTGACCAATAGTTATCTGATGATTACAATTCAATGAGTAGTGGGCTCATGGCTGTATTGTTAGTTAGTATGTTTTTATGTATTTTGTGGTCACCTAGCAGAGGCACCCATTGTTGGCAACAAGCATTATCAAATCAGTTACAGTATGGTTAGATACAGAGTAAAGCTCCCATTACACTGACAAATATCAGACCACAAGTTAACATTATTGCAGGTGCCCTTGCAGCTGATGGCCCAGCTGTATATGTATGTCAGATGCTGAGAAGACAATGAAAATGGTTATTACTAGGTGGGTGTCCCAAGGCCTGCAGATCTTAGTGAGAAAAACTTTGCTGCATGTGCCTTCATTGTATTCAACTCCGATGCTTAAGTCAAGGCCAAGTGATATGCCCAATTTTATTCTTATTGTGCTTGGACACATGCAACATCAAGTCAGCATTTGAGTGAGTGAGGCACCAAGGAGCCCAAATAAAATGAGAATCTTAATGGGAACTTAATGGGAATCAGGAGGAGCATTCTCCATTGGCAGAAGTTATAGCTAGCACAAAGGAATATGGTTGTGGTTGTTGGAGGCCAATCATCTCAGCAATAGGACATCGCTGCAGGGGCTCCTCAGGGTAGTGTCCTGGATCCAATGATCATCAGCTGCTTGATCAATGACCTTCCCCCCCCCACCATAAGATCAGAAGTAGTGATATTCACTGATGATTGCATAGTGTTCAGTTCCATTTGCAACTCCTTAAATAATGAAGCAGTCCATGCCCACATGCAGCAAGACCTGGACACATCCAGGCCTGGTCTGATAAGTGGCAACTAACACTCATGCCACACAAGTGCCACGCAATGACCATCTTCAACAAGACAATGTCTAACTGTCAAAGCTTAGCCAGGTGGTGAAGTATAGAACATTAAAGTCAAGTCTTTATTCGCTTATTAGATTTTATTTACAGAGATACACATTACAGAGCATACACCTCCAATGGCACAGCTTGTTTCAGCCTGCTATATATATGAGCACAAGTGAGTCCCCAATTAATTCCCTGAATGCAATTAACACCCAATGGATATACAATTAACACAAACATCTCCCCTTGACATTCAATGGCATTCCCATCATCAAATTCACCACCATCAATATCCCAAGGTCACCACTGAGCAGAAATTTAACTGGTCAGTCAGATATAAACTGTGGCTACAAGAGCAGGTCAAAGGCTGGGAATTCTATGGCGAGTAACTCACTTCCATTCTCCCCAAAGCCTTTCCCCCACCTACAAAGCACTAGTCAAGAGTGTGCTGGAATACTCCCCACTGGCCAGGATGAGTGCAGCTCCAACAACACTCAAGAAACTTGATACTATCCAGGACAAAGCAGCCTGCTTGATCGGCACCCTATCCACCACCTTAAACATTCATGCTCTCCACGACCGGCACACAGAGGCAGCAGTGTGAACTAGCTACAAGGTGCACTGCAGCAACTCACCAAGGCTTTGCCAAAACCACCACTGGAGAAGGGTTTTATGGGACCCACACCCATTAAATGAGAGGGTTGGAGGGGCCACCAAACTCACAGGTCTCACATATCTTACTAGATGTCAATGCAGATTTACGAGCCAGGACTGGCTGGAGTCGAGTTCGAACCTTGCAACTTTGAACTCAGGCAGGAATGCTACACTGAGCCAAAGATTGGCTGATTGAGGTGACTGAGTGCACTTGATAAAAAAGACCGGATGAAATTAGGAATCTATAGATACTGATCTGACCCCTGAGAAAACAATGAGTCAAAGAGAATTTAACCTGCTTTGATCTTCATCATCACTCAGCAATAAACCAGTATTTCTGATGTATCCAGTCTCCATTCTATCTGATGATCTGGGAGTTTGTCATGCTTGGAATGTGCAACCAGGCCTATGTCTTCATTCAGGGGAAGATTGCTGATAGCACCTCAGGTGAAGCATGATGTGTCTGTTAAAATATTTGTCATCTTTCCTGTACATAGTCTCATTGAATTGCTCTACAACTGAACAGGGATCAATTAGATGTAAGCACTTGTGGAGGTCTGACTTCAAGTTTAACAAGAAATGAATCTTAGTTGAAGAGCCTGCATTAAAAAGCTGTCCAATGTCTGTGCTGTGACAGGTGTAGAATTGGTGAGATGCATCACATTTTGTAATATTTCCCTCCTAGGCATCACCAATCAATCTGCTAGCGGAGATGCCCGCCTGCTCCCTTCTATTCTCATCAGCAACTCTGCCTTACACAGCCGATGGGCCTGGGGACTGTTTCAGCTCAGCATTATCACACCATTGGCTGCACTTCAATTGCCATTTAATTGAGTTGAAAGGTCAATGCTTCAGGGTAAAGAAATTTTCCCACTGTCTGTGAGGTTGAAGTTATAGCCTTCATTTCCTATAATCTTGTGGAAGATTGGAGAGCAAAGAATCATTACCTCAAACAAATATCTCCACTCAGGTAAATGAATGGAGAACTGCAAAGAGGCCAAAGGTGTAGCCAACCTAATACCACTGTGATAATTCATGCTCACTCCAGTGGGAGGGTGCATTGCCAAGATTATTAACACGGGAATTCAGAAATCCTAATTATTTGTCAATGCAAAACATTTCAGCAGACTTAATGACCACAGTAGGATCTCTGAAGGAAGTCTGTCTGTGTCAGATATCGGAATATGTGGAGTGTTTCTGTGAGTGTGTCAGATATTGATGTATGGCCATGGTTGGTGTGTGTGTGTGTCAGATATTGGTGTGAGTCTACATGCTGCCCCTTGGCGAATGAAAACACAGCATCAGTTTCTACACTGATGACACCCAACTCTACCTCAACTCCACCTCTCTCAAACCCTTCACCCATCTCTAAATTATGAAACTGCTTGTCCGACATCCAGTACTGGATGAGCAGAAATATTCTCCAACTAAATATTGGGAAGACTGAAGCCATTGTCTTCGGTTGCTGCCACAAACTCTGTTCCCTAGTCACTGATTTCATCCCTCTCCCTGGCAATTCTCTGAGGATGAATCAGACTGTTCGCAAAATTGATATCATATTTGATCCCAAGATGAGATTCTGACTACATATCCGCGCTATAACTAAGACAGCCTATTTCCACCTCTGTAACACTGCCTGATTGTGCTCCAACCTCAGCCCATCTGCTGCTGAAACCCTCATCCATGCCTGTCCTGACCTCTACACATGACTACTCCAATGTACACTTGGCCAGCCTCCCATTTTCTATTCTCTATAAACTTGAGGCCATCCAAATCTCTGCTGCCTAATTTGCACCAAGTCTCATTAATTCAGCACCCTTATGTTTGCTGGTCTACAGAGGCTCCTCGGAAAGCAATGCTTCAATTTTAAAATTCTGAATTCTCATCCTTGTTTTCAAATCCCTCCAAGGCCGAACTCCTCCCTATCATTGTAATCTCTGCCAGGGTGCCAATATTCCGAGATATCTGCACTCCTTCAGTTCTGCTCTCTTGAGCATTGTTATGAACACTGGACTTTGTAACACGATTATGTTTCAAAGATTGTGATTTTTAAAGGTTTAAGGTGGAACACGGAAAGTCAGGTGATCTCACATCCACTTTGCTAAAGGACAAGACATAAATCTTAGTTACCAGGAGAACACAGATCAAAGACTTTTTAAAAACAAAAACAGAGACTGCAGGAGTAACACCTGAAAAACAATGGGTTCACCCTCCCAGACTTCAGGATCGTAAACAAGGAGTCAGTGATTCTGAAGATGCAAATATTTCAGGCAGCTGTTAACACCTGGGAATAATGGAAGACCCAGGTGGCTCTGTGAAACCGCACTTCTGGACTTTGCATATTGGAATAGGACAATGAGTTATTGACATTTGGTTCCAGATAAATTTAACAGATTTTCTGAAGGCAGGCAAGCTGTAAGAAGGGAACACAGTGGTTGCAGTCTCAGAGCAGGTGGGAAGGAAGATAACCAGTGGAGGCAGCCTCGTGGGAGAGAGGGAACACCTGCTCTCAGAAACTTGAGACAACAAAAGACTTCAACCTGCTTTGAAGCTGACACTTGTGAAAAAGTAGAAGACCAGCAGGATACCCAGTAATCGCCTTATTCTTTTTTTTTGTGGGATGTGGGCGTCACTGGCGAGGCCAGCATTTCTTACACATCCCTAATTGCCCTTGAACTGAGTGGCTTGCTAGGCCATTTCAGAGGGCATTTTAAGAGTCAAACACATTGCTATGGGTCTGGAGTCACATATAGGTTAGACTAAGTAAGGAAAGAAGATTTATGTCGCGAAAGGACATTAGTGAACCAGATGGGTTTTTACAACAATTGAGAATGGTTTCATGGTCACTATGAGACTAGATTTTTTTTGAAATTCCCAGATTAATTGAATTCAAATTTTACCATCTGCCAAGGTGGGATTTTAAACCCATGTACCCAGAGCAGTAGCCTGGGTCTCTGGGTTACTAGCCCAGTGACATTACCACTACTCCAGCGCCTTCCCGAACGTCCATGTGAGAAGTGCTAGGAAATCTGAACGAAGATGGTGTAAGTGCTGGTGTCTTCTGTTGGTGGGTGTGAGTGCTGGTGTCTCCTGTTTAGTGGGTGTGAGTGTTCGTATCTCCTGTTTAGTGGGTCTGAGTGCTGGTGTCTCCTGTTTAGAGGGTGTGAGTGCTGGTATCTCCTGTTTAGTGGGTGTGAGTTCTGGTGTCTCCTGTTTAGAGGGTGTGAGTGTTGGTATCTCCTGTTTAGTGGGTGTGAGTGCTGGTATCTCCTGTTTAGAGGGTGTGAGTGCTGGTATCTCCTGTTTAGTGGGTGTGAGTGCTGGTATCTCCTGTTTAGAGGGTGTGAGTTCTGGTGTCTCCTGTTTAGAGGGTGTGAGTGCTGGTATCTCCTGTTCAGTGGGTGTGAGTGCTGGTATCTCCTGTTTAGTGGGTGTGAGTGTTGGTATCTCCTGTTTAGAGGGTGTGAGTGCTGGTATCTCCTGTTTAGAGGGTGCGAGTTCTGGTGTCTCCTGTTTAGAGGGTGTGAGTGTTGGTATCTCCTGTTTAGAGGGTGTGAGTGCTGGTATCTCCTGTTTAGAGGGTGCGAGTTCTGGTGTCTCCTGTTTAGAGGGTGTGCGTGTTGGTATCTCCTGTTTAGAGGGTGTGAGTGCTGGTATCTGCTGTTTGGAGGGTGTGAGTGCTGGTATCTCCTGTTTAGTGGGTGTGAGTTCTGGTGTCTCCTGTTTAGAGGGTGTGAGTGTTGGTATCTCCTGTTTAGTGGGTGTGAGTGCTGGTATCTCCTGTTTAGAGGGTGTGAGTGCTGGTATCTCCTGTTTAGTGGGTGTGAGTGCTGGTATCTCCTGTTTAGAGGGTGTGAGTTCTGGTGTCTCCTGTTTAGAGGGTGTGAGTGCTGGTATCTCCTGTTCAGTGGGTGTGAGTGCTGGTATCTCCTGTTTAGTGGGTGTGAGTGTTGGTATCTCCTGTTTAGAGGGTGTGAGTTCTGGTGTCTCCTGTTTAGAGGGTGTGAGTGTTGGTATCTCCTGTTTAGAGGGTGTGAGTTCTGGTGTCTCCTGTTTAGAGGGTGTGAGTGCTGGTGTCTCCTGTTTAGAGGGTGTGAGTGCTGGTATCTCCTGTTTAGTGGGTGTGAGTGTTGGTATCTCCTGTTTAGAGGGTGTGAGTGTTGGTATCTCCTGTTTAGAGGGTGTGAGTTCTGGTGTCTCCTGTTTAGAGGGTGTGAGTGTTGGTATCTCCTGTTTAGAGGGTGTGAGTGCTGGTATCTCCTGTTTAGAGGGTGTGAATGCTGGTATCTCCTGTTTAGTGGGTGTGAGTGCTGGTATCTCCTGTTTAGTGGGTGTGAGTGTTGGTATCTCCTGTTTAGAGGGTGTGAGTGCTGGTATCTCCTGTTTAGAGGGTGTGAGTGCTGGTATCTCCTGTTTAGAGGGTGTGAGTGCTGGTATCTCCTGTTTAGAGGGTGTGAGTGCTGGTATCTCCTGTTTAGTGGGTGTGAGTGCTGGTATCTCCTGTTTAGAGGGTGTGAGTGCTGGTATCTCCTGTTTAGAGGGTGTGAGTTCTGGTGTCTCCTGTTTAGAAGGTGTGAGTGCTGGTATCTCCTGTTTAGAGGGTGTGAGTGCTGGTATCTCCTGTTTAGAGGGTGTGAGTGCTGGTATCTCCTGTTTAGAGGGTGTGAGTGCTGGTGTCTCCTGTTTAGAGGGTGTGAGTGTTGGTATCTCCTGTTTAGAGGGTGTGAGTGCTGGTATCTCCTGTTTAGAGGGTGTGAGTGTTGGTATCTCCTGTTTAGAGGGTGTGAGTGTTGGTATCTCCTGTTTAGAGGGTGTGAGTGTTGGTATCTCCTGTTTAGAGGGTGTGAGTGTTGGTATCTCCTGTTTAGTGGGTGTGAGTGTTGGTATCTCCTGTTTAGAGGGTGTGAGTGTTGGTATCTCCTGTTTAGAGGGTGTGAGTGTTGGTATCTCCTGTTTAGAGGGTGTGAGTGTTGGTATCTCCTGTTTAGAGGGTGTGAGTGCTGGTATCTCCTGTTTAGAGGGTGTGAGTGTTGGTATCTCCTGTTTAGAGGGTGTGAGTGTTGGTATCTCCTGTTTAGAGGGTGTGAGTGTTGGTATCTCCTGTTTAGAGGGTGTGAGTGTTGGTATCTCCTGTTTAGAGGGTGTGAGTGTTGGTATCTCCTGTTTAGAGGGTGTGAGTGTTGGTATCTCCTGTTTAGAGGGTGTGAGTGTTGGTATCTCCTGTTTAGAGGGTCTGAGTGCTGGTATCTCCTGTTTAGAGGGTGTGAGTGCTGGTATCTCCTGTTTAGAGGGTGTGAGTTCTGGTATCTCCTGTTTAGTGGGTGTGAGTGCTGGTATCTCCTGTTTAGTGGGTGTGAGTGCTGGTGTCTCCTGTTTGGCGGGTGTGAGTGCTGGTATCTCCTGTTTAGAGGGTGTGAGTGCTGGTATCTCCTGTTTAGAGGGTGTGAGTGCTGGTATCTCCTGTTTAGAGGGTGTGAGTTCTGGTATCTCCTGTTTAGAGGGTGTGAGTGCTGGTATCTCCTGTTTAGAGGGTGTGAGTATTGGTGTCTCCTGTTTAGTGGGTGTGAGTGCTGGTGTCTCCTGTTTAGTGGGTGTGAGTGCTGGTATCTCCTGTTTAGAGGGTGTGAGTGCTGGTATCTCCTGTTTAGAGGGTGTGAGTGCTGGTATCTCCTGTTTAGTGGGTGTGAGTGTTGGTGTCTCCTGTTTAGAGGGTGTGAGTGCTGGTATCTCCTGTTTAGAGGGTGTGAGTGCTGGTATCTCCTGTTTAGTGGGTGTGAGTGTTGGTGTCTCCTGTTTAGAGGGTGTGAGTGCTGGTATCTCCTGTTTCGAGGGTGTGAGTGCTGGTATCTCCTGTTTAGTGGGTGTGAGTGCTGGTATCTCCTGTTTAGTGGGTGTGAGTGTTGGTGTCTCCTGTTTAGAGGGTGTGAGTGCTGGTATCTCCTGTTTAGAGGGTGTGAGTGCTGGTATCTCCTGTTTAGTGGGTGTGAGTGTTGGTGTCTCCTGTTTAGAGGGTGTGAGTGCTGGTATCTCCTGTTTAGAGGGTGTGAGTGCTGGTATCTCCTGTTTCGTGGGTGTGAGTGCTGGTGTCTCCTGTTTAGAGGGTGTGAGTGCTGGTATCTCCTGTTTAGAGGGTGTGAGTGCTGGTATCTCCTGTTTAGAGGGTGTGAGTGCTGGTATCTCCTGTTTAGAGGGTGTGAGTTCTGGTATCTCCTGTTTAGAGGGTGTGAGTGCTGGTATCTCCTGTTTAGAGGGTGTGAGTGCTGGTATCTCCTGTTTAGAGGGTGTGAGTTCTGGTATCTCCTGTTTAGAGGGTGTGAGTGCTGGTATCTCCTGTTTAGAGGGTGTGAGTGCTGGTGTCTCCTGTTTAGAGGGTGTGAGTGCTGGTATCTCCTGTTTAGAGGGTGTGAGTTCTGGTATCTCCTGTTTAGAGGGTGTGAGTGCTGGTATCTCCTGTTTAGAGGGTGTGAGTGCTGGTGTCTCCTGTTCAGTGGGTGTGAGTGCTGGTATCTCCTGTTTAGAGGGTGTGAGTGCTGGTATCTCCTGTTTAGTGGGTGTGAGTGCTGGTGTCTCCTGTTCAGTGGGTGTGAGTGCTGGTATCTTCTTTTTAGTGGGTGTGAGTGCTGGTATCTCCTTTTTAGAGGGTGTGAGTGCTGGTGTCTCCTGTTCAGTGGGTGTGAGTGCTGGTATCTCCTGTTCAGTGAGTGTGAGTGCTGGTATCTCCTTTTTAGAGGGTGTGAGTGCTGGTGTCTCCTGTTCAGTGGGTGTGAGTGCTGGTATCTCCTGTTCAGTGGGTGTGAGTGCTGGTGTCTCCTTTTTAGAGGGTGTGAGTGTTGGTATCTCCTGTTTAGAGGGTGTGAGTGTTGGTATCTCCTGTTTAGTGGGTGTGAGTGCTGGTGTCTCCTGTTCAGTGGGTGTGAGTGCTGGTATCTCCTGTTCAGTGGGTGTGAGTGCTGGTGTCTCCTGTTTAGTGGGTGTGAGTGTTGGTATCTCCTGTTTAGAGGGTGTGAGTGTTGGTATCTCCTGTTTAGAGGGTGTGAGTGCTGGTGTCTCCTTTTTAGAGGGTGTGAGTGTTGGTATCTCCTGTTTAGTGGGTGTGAGTGCTGGTATCTCCTGTTTAAAGGGTGTGAGTGCTGGTATCTCCTGTTTAGAGGGTGTGAGTGCTGGTGTCTCCTTTTTAGAGGGTGTGAGTGTTGGTATCTCCTGTTTAGTGGGTGTGAGTGCTGGTGTCTCCTGTTTAGAGGGTGTGAGTGCTGGTGTCTCCTTTTTAGAGGGTGTGAGTGCTGGTATCTCCTGTTTCGTGGGTGTGAGTGCTGGTGTCTCCTGTTCAGTGGGTGTGAGTGCTGGTATCTCCTGTTCAGTGGGTGTGAGTGCTGGTGTCTCCTGTTTAGTGGGTGTGAGTGTTGGTATCTCCTGTTTAGAGGGTGTGAGTGTTGGTATCTCCTGTTTAGAGGGTGTGAGTGTTGGTATCTCCTGTTTAGAGGGTGTGAGTGTTGGTATCTCCTGTTTAGAGGGTGTGAGTGTTGGTATCTCCTGTTTAGAGGGTGTGAGTGTTGGTATCTCCTGTTTAGAGGGTGCGAGTGTTGGTATCTCCTGTTTAGAGGGTGTGAGTGCTGGTATCTCCTGTTTAGTGGGTGTGAGTGTTGGTATCTCCTTTTTAGAGGGTGTGAGTGCTGGTATCTCCTGTTTAGTGGGTGTGAGTGTTGGTATCTCCTGTTTAGAGGGTGTGAGTGTTGGTATCTCCTGTTTCGAGGGTGTGAGTGTTGGTATCTCCTGTTTAGAGGGTGTGAGTGTTGGTATCTCCTGTTTAGAGGGTGTGAGTGTTGGTATCTCCTGTTTAGAGGGTGTGAGTGTTGGTATCTCCTGTTTAGAGGGTGTGAGTGTTGGTATCTCCTGTTTAGAGGGTGTGAGTGTTGGTATCTCCTGTTTAGAGGGTGTGAGTGTTGGTATCTCCTGTTTAGAGGGTGTGAGTGTTGGTATCTCCTGTTTAGAGGGTGTGAGTGTTGGTATCTCCTGTTTAGAGGGTGTGAGTGTTGGTATCTCCTGTTTAGAGGGTGTGAGTGTTGGTATCTCCTGTTTAGAGGGTGTGAGTGCTGGTATCTCCTGTTTAGAGGGTCTGAGTGCTGGTATCTCCTGTTTAGAGGGTGTGAGTGTTGGTATCTCCTGTTTAGAGGGTGTGAGTGCTGGTATCTCCTGTTTGGAGGGTGTGAGTGTTGGTATCTCCTGTTTAGAGGGTGTGAGTGCTGGTGTCTCCTGTTTAGAGGGTGTGAGTGCTGGTATCTCCTGTTTAGAGGGTGTGAGTGTTGGTATCTCCTGTTTAGTGGGTGTGAGTGCTGGTATCTCCTGTTTCGAGGGTGTGAGTGTTGGTATCTCCTGTTTAGAGGGTGTGAGTGCTGGTGTCTCCTGTTTAGAGGGTGTGAGTGCTGGTATCTCCTGTTTAGTGGGTGTGAGTGCTGCTATCTCCTGTTTAGTGGGTGTGAGTGCTGGTATCTCCTGTTTAGTGGGTGTGAGTGCTGGTATCTCCTGTTTAGAGGGTGTGAGTGCTGGTGTCTCCTGTTTAGTGGGTGTGAGTGCTGGTATCTCCTGTTTAGAGGGTGTGAGTGCTGGTATCTCCTGTTTAGTGGGTGTGAGTGCAGGTGTCTCCTGTTTAGTTGGTGTGAGTGCTGGTATCTCCTGTTTAGAGGGTGTGAGTGCTGGTATCTCCTGTTTAGTGGGTGTGAGTGTTGGTATCTCCTGTTTGGAGGGTGTGAGTGCTGGTATCTCCTGTTTAGTGGGTGTGAGTGTTGGTATCTCCTGTTTAGTGGGTGTGAGTGTTGGTATCTCCTGTTTAGAGGGTGTGAGTGCTGGTATCTCCTGTTTGGAGGGTGTGAGTGCTGGTATCTCCTGTTTAGAGGGTGTGAGTGCTGGTATCTCCTGTTTAGTGGGTGTGAGTGTTGGTATCTCCTGTTTAGAGGGTGTGAGTTCTGGTGTCTCCTGTTTAGAGGGTGTGAGTGTTGGTATCTCCTGTTTTGAGGGTGTGAGTGCTGGTATCTCCTGTTTGGAGGGTGTGAATGCTGGTATCTCCTGTTTAGTGGGTGTGAGTGCTGGTATCTCCAGTTTAGTGGGTGTGAGTGCTGGTATCTCCTGTTTAGAGGGTGTGAGTTCTGGTGTCTCCTGTTTAGAGGGTGTGAGTGCTGGTATCTCCTGTTTAGTGGGTGTGAGTGTTGGTATCTCCTGTTTAGAGGGTGTGAGTTCTGGTGTCTCCTGTTTAGAGGGTGTGAGTGTTGGTATCTCCTGTTTAGAGGGTGTGAGTTCTGGTGTCTCCTGTTTAGAGGGTGTGAGTGCTGGTATCTCCTGTTTAGAGGGTGTGAGTGCTGGTATCTCCTGTTTAGTGGGTGTGAGTGTTGGTATCTCCTGTTTAGAGGGTGTGAGTTCTGGTGTCTCCTGTTTAGAGGGTGTGAGTTCTGGTGTCTCCTGTTTAGAGGGTGTGAGTGCTGGTATCTCCTGTTTAGTGGGTGTGAGTGTTGGTATCTCCTGTTTAGAGGGTGTGAGTTCTGGTGTCTCCTGTTTAGAGGGTGTGAGTGTTGGTATCTCCTGTTTAGAGGGTGTGAGTTCTGGTGTCTCCTGTTTAGAGGGTGTGAGTGCTGGTATCTCCTGTTTAGAGGGTGTGAGTGCTGGTATCTCCTGTTTAGTGGGTGTGAGTGTTGGTATCTCCTGTTTAGAGGGTGTGAGTTCTGGTGTCTCCTGTTTAGAGGGTGTGAGTGTTGGTATCTCCTGTTTCGAGGGTCTGAGTGCTGGTATCTCCTGTTTCGAGGGTGTGAGTGCTGGTATCTCCTGTTTAGAGGGTGTGAGTGCTGGTATCTCCTGTTTAGAGGGTGTGAGTGCTGGTATCTCCTGTTTAGTGGGTGTGAGTGCTGGTATCTCCTGTTTAGAAGGTGTGAGTTCTGGTGTCTCCTGTTTAGAGGGTGTGAGTGCTGGTATCTCCTGTTTAGAGGGTGTGAGTGCAGGTATCTCCTGTTTAGTGGGTGTGAGTGTTGGTATCTCCTGTTTAGTGGGTGTGAGTGCTGGTATCTCCTGTTTAGAGGGTGTGAGTGCTGGTATCTCCTGTTTAGAGGGTGTGAGTGCTGGTATCTCCTGTTTAGTGGGTGTGAGTGCTGGTATCTCCTGTTTAGAGGGTGTGAGTGCTGGTATCTCCTGTTTAGAGGGTGTGAGTGCTGGTATCTCCTGTTTAGTGGGTGTGAGTGTTGGTATCTCCTGTTTAGTGGGTGTGAGTGTTGGTATCTCCTGTTTAGTGGGTGTGAGTGCTGGTATCTCCTGTTTAGTGGGTGTGAGTGTTGGTATCTCCTGTTTAGAGGGTGTGAGTGTTGGTATCTCCTGTTTCGAGGGTGTGAGTGTTGGTATCTCCTGTTTAGAGGGTGTGAGTGTTGGTATCTCCTGTTTAGAGGGTGTGAGTGTTGGTATCTCCTGTTTAGAGGGTGTGAGTGTTGGTATCTCCTGTTTAGAGGGTGTGAGTGTTGGTATCTCCTGTTTAGAGGGTGTGAGTGTTGGTATCTCCTGTTTAGAGGGTCTGAGTGCTGGTATCTCCTGTTTACAGGGTGTGAGTGTTGGTATCTCCTGTTTAGAGGGTGTGAGTGCTGGTATCTCCTGTTTGGAGGGTGTGAGTGTTGGTATCTCCTGTTTAGAGGGTGTGAGTGCTGGTGTCTCCTGTTTAGAGGGTGTGAGTGCTGGTATCTCCTGTTCAGAGGGTGTGAGTGTTGGTATCTCCTGTTTAGTCGGTGTGAGTGTTGGTATCTCCTGTTTAGTGGGTGTGAGTGTTGGTATCTCCTGTTTAGTGGGTGTGAGTGCTGGTATCTCCTGTTTAGTGGGTGTGAGTGCTGGTATCTCCTGTTTAGAGGGTGTGAGTGCTGGTATCTCCTGTTTAGTGGGTGTGAGTGCAGGTGTCTCCTGTTTAGTGGGTGTGAGTGCTGGTATCTCCTGTTTAGTGGGTGTGAGTGCTGGTATCTCCTGTTTAGTGGGTGTGAGTGCTGGTATCTCCTGTTTAGAGGGTGTGAGTGCTGGTATCTCCTGTTTAGTGGGTGTGAGTGCAGGTGTCTCCTGTTTAGAGGGTGTGAGTGCTGGTATCTCCTGTTTAGAGGGTGTGAGTGCTGGTATCTCCTGTTTAGTGGGTGTGAGTGCTGGTATCTCCTGTTTAGAGGGTGTGAGTGCTGGTATCTCCTGTTTAGTGGGTGTGAGTGCAGGTGTCTCCTGTTTAGAGGGTGTGAGTGCTGGTATCTCCTGTTTAGAGGGTGTGAGTGCTGGTATCTCCTGTTTAGTGGGTGTGAGTGCTGGTGTCTCCTGTTTAGTGGGTGTGAGTGCTGGTATCTCCTGTTCAGAGGGTGTGAGTGCTGGTATCTCCTGTTTAGAGGGTGTGAGTGCTGGTATCTCCTGTTTAGTGGGTGTGAGTGCTGGTATCTCATGTTTAGAGGGTGTGAATGCTGGTATCTCCTGTTTAGTGGGTGTGAGTGTTGGTATCTCCTGTTTAGTAGGTGTGAGTGTTGGTATCTCCTGTTTAGAGGGTGTGAGTTCTGGTGTCTCCTGTTTAGAGGGTGTGAGTGTTGGTATCTCCTGTTTAGAGGGTGTGAGTTCTGGTGTCTCCTGTTTAGAGGGTGTGAGTGTTGGTATCTCCTGTTTAGAGGGTCTGAGTGCTGGTATCTCCTGTTTCGAGGGTGTGAGTGCTGGTATCTCCTGTTCAGAGGGTGTGAGTGCTGGTATCTTCTGTTTAGAGGGTGTGAGTGCAGGTATCTCCTGTTTAGTGGGTGTGAGTGTTGGTATCTCCTGTTTAGAGGGTGTGAGTGCTGGTATCTCCTGTTTAGAGGGTGTGAGTGCTGGTATCTCCTGTTTAGTGGGTGTGAGTGCTGGTATCTCCTGTTTAGTGGGTGTGAGTGTTGGTATCTCCTGTTTAGTGGGTGTGAGTGTTGGTATCTCCTGTTTAGAGGGTGTGAGTGCTGGTATCTCCTGTTTTGTGGGTGTGAGTGTTGGTATCTCCTGTTTAGTGGGTGTGAGTGTTGGTGTCTCCTGTTTAGAGGGTGTGAGTGTTGGTATCTCCTGTTTAGTGGGTGTGAGTTCTGGTGTGTCCTGTTTAGAGGGTGTGAGTGCTGGTATCTCCTGTTTAGAGGGTGTGAGTGCTGGTGTCTCCTGTTTAGAGGGTGTGAGTGTTGGTATCTCCTGTTTAGAGGGTGTGAGTGTTGGTATCTCCTGTTTAGAGGGTGTGAGTGTTGGTATCTCCTGTTTAGAGGGTGTGAGTGCTGGTGTCTCCTGTTTAGTGGGTGTGAGTGCTGGTATCTCCTGTTTAGTGGGTGTGAGTGCTGGTATCTCCTGTTTAGTGGGTGTGAGTGCTGGTATCTCCTGTTTAGAGGGTGTGAGTGCTGGTATCTCCTGTTTAGAGGGTGTGAGTGCTGGTATCTCCTGTTTAGAGGGTGTGAGTGTTGGTATCTCCTGTTTAGAGGGTCTGAGTGCTGGCATCTCCTGTTTAGAGGGTGTGAGTGTTGGTATCTCCTGTTTAGAGGGTGTGAGTGCTGGTATCTCCTGTTTAGAGGGTGTGAGTGTTGGTATCTCCTGTTTAGAGGGTGTGAGTGTTGGTATCTCCTGTTTAGAGGGTCTGAGTGCTGGTATCTCCTGTTTAGAGGGTGTGAGTGCTGGTATCTCCTGTTTAGAGGGTGTGAGTGTTGGTATCTCCTGTTTAGAGGGTCTGAGTGCTGGTATCTCCTGTTTAGAGGGTGTGAGTGTTGGTATCTCCTGTTTACAGGGTGTGAGTGCTGGTATCTCCTGTTTAGAGGGTGTGAGTGTTGGTATCTCCTGTTTAGAGGGTGTGAGTGCTGGTATCTCCTGTTTCGTGGGTGTGAGTGCTGGTATCTCCTGTTTGGAGGGTGTGAGTGCTGGTATCTCCTGTTTAGTGGGTGTGAGTGCTGGTATCTCCTGTTTAGTGGGTGTGAGTGTTGGTATCTCCTGTTTAGAGGGTGTGAGTGCTAGTATCTCCTGTTTAGAGGGTGTGAGTGTTGGTATCTCCTGTTTAGAGGGTGTGAGTGTTGGTATCTCCTGTTTAGAGGGTGTGAGTGCTGGTATCTCCTGTTTGGAGGGTGTGAGTGCTGGTATCTCCTGTTTGGAGGGTGTGAGTGCTGGTATCTCCTGTTTAGTGGGTGTGAGTGCTGGTATCTCCTGTTTAGTGGGTGTGAGTGTTGGTATCTCCTGTTTAGAGGGTGTGAGTGTTGGTATCTCCTGTTTAGAGGGTGTGAGTGTTGGTATCTCCTGTTTAGAGGGTGTGAGTGTTGGTATCTCCTGTTTAGAGGGTGTGAGTGTTGGTATCTCCTGTTTAGAGGGTGTGAGTGTTGGTATCTCCTGTTTAGAGGGTGTGAGTGTTGGTATCTCCTGTTTAGAGGGTCTGAGTGCTGGTATCTCCTGTTTACAGGGTGTGAGTGTTGGTATCTCCTGTTTAGAGGGTGTGAGTGCTGGTATCTCCTGTTTGGAGGGTGTGAGTGTTGGTATCTCCTGTTTAGAGGGTGTGAGTGCTGGTGTCTCCTGTTTAGAGGGTGTGAGTGCTGGTATCTCCTGTTTAGAGGGTGTGAGTGTTGGTATCTCCTGTTTAGTCGGTGTGAGTGTTGGTATCTCCTGTTTAGTGGGTGTGAGTGTTGGTATCTCCTGTTTAGTGGGTGTGAGTGCTGGTATCTCCTGTTTAGTGGGTGTGAGTGCTGGTATCTCCTGTTTAGAGGGTGTGAGTGCTGGTGTCTCCTGTTTAGTGGGTGTGAGTGCTGGTATCTCCTGTTTAGAGGGTGTGAGTGCTGGTATCTCCTGTTTAGTGGGTGTGAGTGCAGGTGTCTCCTGTTTAGTGGGTGTGAGTGCTGGTATCTCCTGTTTAGTGGGTGTGAGTGCTGGTATCTCCTGTTTAGTGGGTGTGAGTGCTGGTATCTCCTGTTTAGAGGGTGTGAGTGCTGCTATCTCCTGTTTAGTGGGTGTGAGTGCAGGTGTCTCCTGTTTAGAGGGTGTGAGTGCTGGTATCTCCTGTTTAGAGGGTGTGAGTGCTGGTATCTCCTGTTTAGTGGGTGTGAGTGCTGGTATCTCCTGTTTAGAGGGTGTGATTGCTGGTATCTCCTGTTTAGTGGGTGTGAGTGCAGGTGTCTCCTGTTTAGAGGGTGTGAGTGCTGGTATCTCCTGTTTAGAGGGTGTGAGTGCTGGTATCTCCTGTTTAGTGGGTGTGAGTGCTGGTGTCTCCTGTTTAGTGGGTGTGAGTGCTGGTATCTCCTGTTTAGAGGGTGTGAGTGCTGGTATCTCCTGTTTAGAGGGTGTGAGTGCTGGTATCTCCTGTTTAGTGGGTGTGAGTGCTGGTATCTCCTGTTTAGAGGGTGTGAATGCTGGTATCTCCTGTTTAGTGGGTGTGAGTGTTGGTATCTCCTGTTTAGTGGGTGTGAGTGCTGGTGTCTCCTGTTTAGAGGGTGTGAGTGTTGGTATCTCCTGTTTAGTAGGTGTGAGTGCTGGTATCTCATGTTTGGAGGGTGTGAGTGCTGGTATCTCCTGTTTAGAGGGTGTGAGTGCTGGTATCTCCTGTTTAGTGGGTGTGAGTGTTGGTATCTCCTGTTTAGAGGGTGTGAGTTCTGGTGTCTCCTGTTTAGAGGGTGTGAGTGTTGGTATCTCCTGTTTAGAGGGTGTGAGTTCTGGTGTCTCCTGTTTAGAGGGTGTGAGTGTTGGTATCTCCTGTTTAGAGGGTCTGAGTGCTGGTATCTCCTGTTTCGAGGGTGTGAGTGCTGGTATCTCCTGTTCAGAGGGTGTGAGTGCTGGTATCTCCTGTTTAGAGGGTGTGAGTGCAGGTATCTCCTGTTTAGTGGGTGTGAGTGTTGGTATCTCCTGTTTAGAGGGTGTGAGTGCTGGTATCTCCTGTTTAGAGGGTGTGAGTGCTGGTATCTCCTGTTTAGTGGGTGTGAGTGCTGGTATCTCCTGTTTAGTGGGTGTGAGTGTTGGTATCTCCTGTTTAGTGGGGGTGAGTGTTGGTATCTCCTGTTTAGAGGGTGTGAGTGCTGGTATCTCCTGTTTTGTGGGTGTGAGTGTTGGTATCTCCTGTTTAGTGGGTGTGAGTGTTGGTGTCTCCTGTTTAGAGGGTGTGAGTGTTGGTATCTCCTGTTTAGTGGGTGTGAGTTCTGGTGTCTCCTGTTTAGAGGGTGTGAGTGCTGGTATCTCCTGTTTAGAGGGTGTGAGTGCTGGTGTCTCCTGTTTAGAGGGTGTGAGTGTTGGTATCTCCTGTTTAGAGGGTGTGAGTGTTGGTATCTCCTGTTTAGAGGGTGTGAGTGTTGGTATCTCCTGTTTAGAGGGTGTGAGTGCTGGTGTCTCCTGTTTAGTGGGTGTGAGTGCTGGTATCTCCTGTTTAGTGGGTGTGAGTGCTGGTATCTCCTGTTTAGTGGGTGTGAGTGCTGGTATCTCCTGTTTAGAGGGTGTGAGTGCTGGTATCTCCTGTTTAGAGGGTGTGAGTGTTGGTATCTCCTGTTTAGAGGGTCTGAGTGCTGGTATCTCCTGTTTAGAGGGTGTGAGTGTTGGTATCTCCTGTTTAGAGGGTGTGAGTGCTGGTATCTCCTGTTTAGAGGGTGTGAGTGTTGGTATCTCCTGTTTAGAGGGTGTGAGTGTTGGTATCTCCTGTTTAGAGGGTCTGAGTGCTGGTATCTCCTGTTTAGAGGGTGTGAGTGCTGGTATCTCCTGTTTAGAGGGTGTGAGTGTTGGTATCTCCTGTTTAGAGGGTCTGAGTGCTGGTATCTCCTGTTTAGAGGGTGTGAGTGTTGGTATCTCCTGTTTACAGGGTGTGAGTGCTGGCATCTCCTGTTTAGAGGGTGTGAGTGTTGGTATCTCCTGTTTAGAGGGTGTGAGTGCTGGTATCTCCTGTTTAGTGGATGTGAGTGCTGGTATCTCCTGTTTGGAGGGTGTGAGTGCTGGTATCTCCTGTTTAGTGGGTGTGAGTGCTGGTATCTCCTGTTTAGTGGGTGTGAGTGTTGGTATCTCCTGTTTAGAGGGTGTGAGTGCTAGTATCTCCTGTTTAGAGGGTGTGAGTGTTGGTATCTCCTGTTTAGAGGGTGTGAGTGTTGGTATCTCCTGTTTAGAGGGTGTGAGTGCTGGTATCTCCTGTTTGGAGGGTGTGAGTGCTGGTATCTCCTGTTTAGTGGGTGTGAGTGCTGGTATCTCCTGTTTAGTGGGTGTGAGTGTTGGTATCTCCTGTTTAGAGGGTGTGAGTGCTAGTATCTCCTGTTTAGAGGGTGTGAGTGCTGGTATCTCCTGTTTTGTGGGTGTGAGTGCTGGTATCTCCTGTTTAGAGGGTGTGAGTGCTGGTATCTCCTGTTTAGAGGGTGTGAGTGCTGGTATCTCCTGTTTAGAGGGTGTGAGTGCTGGTATCTCCTGTTTAGAGGGTGTGAGTGCTGGTATCTCCTGTTTAGAGGGTGTGAGTGCTGGTATCTCCTGTTTAGAGGGTGTGAGTGCTGGTATCTCCTGTTTAGAGGGTGTGAGTGCTGGTATCTCCTGTTTAGAGGGTGTGAGTTCTGGTATCTCCTGTTTAGAGGGTGTGAGTGCTGGTATCTCCTGTTTAGAGGGTGTGAGTGCTGGTGTCTCCTGTTTAGTGGGTGTGACTGTTGGTATCTCCTGTTTAGAGGGTGTGAGTGCTGGTATCTCCTGTTTAGAGGGTGTGAGTGTTGGTATCTCCTGTTTAGAGGGTGTGAGTGCTGGTATCTCCTGTTTGGAGGGTGTGAGTGCTGGTATCTCCTGTTTAGTGGGTGTGAGTGCTGGTATCTCCTGTTTAGTGGGTGTGAGTGTTGGTATCTCCTGTTTAGAGGGTGTGAGTGCTAGTATCTCCTGTTTAGAGGGTGTGAGTGCTGGTATCTCCTGTTTTGTGGGTGTGAGTGCTGGTATCTCCTGTTTAGAGGGTGTGAGTGCTGGTATCTCCTGTTTAGAGGGTGTGAGTGCTGGTATCTCCTGTTTAGAGGGTGTGAGTGCTGGTATCTCCTGTTTAGAGGGTGTGAGTGCTGGTATCTCCTGTTTAGAGGGTGTGAGTGCTGGTATCTCCTGTTTAGAGGGTGTGAGTGCTGGTATCTCCTGTTTAGAGGGTGTGAGTGCTGGTATCTCCTGTTTAGAGGGTGTGAGTTCTGGTATCTCCTGTTTAGAGGGTGTGAGTGCTGGTATCTCCTGTTTAGAGGGTGTGAGTGCTGGTGTCTCCTGTTTAGTGGGTGTGACTGTTGGTATCTCCTGTTTAGAGGGTGTGAGTGCTGGTATCTCCTGTTTAGAGGGTGTGAGTGTTGGTATCTCCTGTTTACAGGGTGTGAGTGCTGGTATCTCCTGTTTAGTGGGTGTGAGTTCTGGTGTCTCCTGTTTAGAGGGTGTGAGTGCTGGTATCTCCTGTTTAGAGGGTGTGAGTGCTGGTGTCTCCTGTTTAGAGGGTGTGAGTGTTGGTATCTCCTGTTTAGAGGGTGTGAGTGTTGGTATCTCCTGTTTAGAGGGTGTGAGTGTTGGTATCTCCTGTTTAGAGGGTGTGAGTGCTGGTGTCTCCTGTTTAGTGGGTGTGAGTGCTGGTATCTCCTGTTTAGTGGGTGTGAGTGCTGGTATCTCCTGTTTAGTGGGTGTGAGTGCTGGTATCTCCTGTTTAGAGGGTGTGAGTGCTGGTATCTCCTGTTTAGAGGGTGTGAGTGTTGGTATCTCCTGTTTAGAGGGTCTGAGTGCTGGTATCTCCTGTTTAGAGGGTGTGAGTGTTGGTATCTCCTGTTTAGAGGGTGTGAGTGCTGGTATCTCCTGTTTAGAGGGTGTGAGTGTTGGTATCTCCTGTTTAGAGGGTGTGAGTGTTGGTATCTCCTGTTTAGAGGGTCTGAGTGCTGGTATCTCCTGTTTAGAGGGTGTGAGTGCTGGTATCTCCTGTTTAGAGGGTGTGAGTGTTGGTATCTCCTGTTTAGAGGGTCTGAGTGCTGGTATCTCCTGTTTAGAGGGTGTGAGTGTTGGTATCTCCTGTTTACAGGGTGTGAGTGCTGGCATCTCCTGTTTAGAGGGTGTGAGTGTTGGTATCTCCTGTTTAGAGGGTGTGAGTGCTGGTATCTCCTGTTTAGTGGATGTGAGTGCTGGTATCTCCTGTTTGGAGGGTGTGAGTGCTGGTATCTCCTGTTTAGTGGGTGTGAGTGCTGGTATCTCCTGTTTAGTGGGTGTGAGTGTTGGTATCTCCTGTTTAGAGGGTGTGAGTGCTAGTATCTCCTGTTTAGAGGGTGTGAGTGTTGGTATCTCCTGTTTAGAGGGTGTGAGTGTTGGTATCTCCTGTTTAGAGGGTGTGAGTGCTGGTATCTCCTGTTTGGAGGGTGTGAGTGCTGGTATCTCCTGTTTAGTGGGTGTGAGTGCTGGTATCTCCTGTTTAGTGGGTGTGAGTGTTGGTATCTCCTGTTTAGAGGGTGTGAGTGCTAGTATCTCCTGTTTAGAGGGTGTGAGTGCTGGTATCTCCTGTTTTGTGGGTGTGAGTGCTGGTATCTCCTGTTTAGAGGGTGTGAGTGCTGGTATCTCCTGTTTAGAGGGTGTGAGTGCTGGTATCTCCTGTTTAGAGGGTGTGAGTGCTGGTATCTCCTGTTTAGAGGGTGTGAGTGCTGGTATCTCCTGTTTAGAGGGTGTGAGTGCTGGTATCTCCTGTTTAGAGGGTGTGAGTGCTGGTATCTCCTGTTTAGAGGGTGTGAGTGCTGGTATCTCCTGTTTAGAGGGTGTGAGTTCTGGTATCTCCTGTTTAGAGGGTGTGAGTGCTGGTATCTCCTGTTTAGAGGGTGTGAGTGCTGGTGTCTCCTGTTTAGTGGGTGTGACTGTTGGTATCTCCTGTTTAGAGGGTGTGAGTGCTGGTATCTCCTGTTTAGAGGGTGTGAGTGTTGGTATCTCCTGTTTAGAGGGTGTGAGTGCTGGTATCTCCTGTTTGGAGGGTGTGAGTGCTGGTATCTCCTGTTTAGTGGGTGTGAGTGCTGGTATCTCCTGTTTAGTGGGTGTGAGTGTTGGTATCTCCTGTTTAGAGGGTGTGAGTGCTAGTATCTCCTGTTTAGAGGGTGTGAGTGCTGGTATCTCCTGTTTTGTGGGTGTGAGTGCTGGTATCTCCTGTTTAGAGGGTGTGAGTGCTGGTATCTCCTGTTTAGAGGGTGTGAGTGCTGGTATCTCCTGTTTAGAGGGTGTGAGTGCTGGTATCTCCTGTTTAGAGGGTGTGAGTGCTGGTATCTCCTGTTTAGAGGGTGTGAGTGCTGGTATCTCCTGTTTAGAGGGTGTGAGTGCTGGTATCTCCTGTTTAGAGGGTGTGAGTGCTGGTATCTCCTGTTTAGAGGGTGTGAGTTCTGGTATCTCCTGTTTAGAGGGTGTGAGTGCTGGTATCTCCTGTTTAGAGGGTGTGAGTGCTGGTGTCTCCTGTTTAGTGGGTGTGACTGTTGGTATCTCCTGTTTAGAGGGTGTGAGTGCTGGTATCTCCTGTTTAGAGGGTGTGAGTGTTGGTATCTCCTGTTTACAGGGTGTGAGTGCTGGTATCTCCTGTTTAGAGGGTGTGAGTGCTGGTATCTCCTGTTTGGAGGGTGTGAGTGCTGGTATCTCCTGTTTAGTGGGTGTGAGTGCTGGTATCTCCTGTTTACAGGGTGTGAGTGCTGGTATCTCCTGTTTAGAGGGTGTGAGTGCTGGTATCTCCTGTTTGGAGGGTGTGAGTGCTGGTATCTCCTGTTTAGAGGGTGTGAGTGCTGGTATCTCCTGTTTAGAGGGTGTGAGTATTGGTATCTCCTGTTTAGTGGGTGTGAGTGCTGGTGTCTCCTGTTTAGTGGGTGTGAGTGTTGGTATCTCCTGTTTAGAGGGTGTGAGTGCTGGTATCTCCTGTTTAGTGGGTGTGAGTGCTGGTATCTCCTGTTTAGAGGGTGTGAGTGCTGGTATCTCCTGTTTAGTGGGTGTGAGTGCTGGTATCTCCTGTTTAGAGGGTGTGAGTGCTGGTATCTCCTGTTTAGAGGGTGTGAGTGCTGGTATCTCCTGTTTAGAGGGTGTGAGTGCTGGTATCTCCTGTTTAGAGGGTGTGAGTGCTGGTATCTCCTGTTTAGAGGGTGTGAGTGTTGGTATCTCCTGTTTAGTGGGTGTGAGTGCTGGTGTCTCCTGTTTAGTGGGTGTGAGTGTTGGTATCTCCTGTTTAGAGGGTGTGAGTGCTGGTGTCTCCTGTTTAGTGGGTGTGAGTGCTGGTATCTCCTGTTTAGAGGGTGTGAGTGCTGGTATCTCCTGTTTAGTGGGTGTGAGTGCTGGTGTCTCCTGTTTAGTGGGTGTGAGTGTTGGTATCTCCTGTTTAGAGGGTGTGAGTGCTGGTATCTCCTGTTTAGTGGGTGTGAGTGCTGGTGTCTCCTGTTTAGAGGGTGTGAGTGCTGGTATCTCCTGTTTAGAGGGTGTGAGTGCTGGTATCTCCTGTTTAGAGGGTGTGAGTGCTGGTATCTCCTGTTTAGTGGGTGTGAGTGCTGGTATCTCCTGTTTAGAGGGTGTGAGTATTGGTATCTCCTGTTTAAAGGGTGTGAGTGCTGGTATCTCCTGTTTAGTGGGTGTGAGTGCTGGTGTCTCCTGTTCAGTGGGTGTGAGTGCTGGTATCTCCTGTTTAGAGGGTGTGAGTGCTGGTATCTCCTGTTTAGTGGGTGTGAGTGCTGGTATCTCCTGTTCAGTTGGTGTGCGTGCTGGTATCTCCTGTTTAGAGGGTGTGAGTGCTGGTATCTCCTGTTTAGTGGGTGTGAGTGCTGGTGTCTCCTGTTTAGTGGGTGTGAGTGCTGGTATCTCCTTTTTAGAGGGTGTGAGTGCTGGTGTCTCCTTTTTAAAGGGTGTGAGTGCTGGTATCTCCTGTTTAGAGGGTGTGAGTGCTGGTATCTCCTGTTTAGTGGGTGTGAGTGCTGGTGTCTCCTGTTCAGTTGGTGTGCGTGCTGGTATCTCCTGTTTAGAGGGTGTGAGTGCTGGTATCTCCTGTTCAGTTGGTGTGAGTGCTGGTATCTCCTGTTTAGAGGGTGGGAGTGTTGGTATCTCCTGTTTAGAGGGTGTGAGTGCTGGTATCTCCTTTTTAGAGGGTGTGAGTGCTGGTGTCTCCTGTTTAAAGGGAGTGAGTGCTGGTGTCTCCTGTTTCGTGGGTGTGAGTGCTGGTATCTCCTGTTTAGTGGGTGTGAGTGCTGGTATCTCCTGTTTAAAGGGTGTGAGTGCTGGTATCTCCTGTTTAGTGGGTGTGAGTGCTGGTATCTCCTTTTTAGAGGGTGTGAGTGCTGGTATCTCCTGTTTAGTGGGTGTGAGTGCTGGTGTCTCCTGTTTAGTGGGTGTGAGTGCTGGTATCTCCTTTTTAGTGGGTGTGAGTGCTGGTATCTCCTTTTTAGAGGGTGTGAGTGCTGGTATCTCCTGTTTAGTGGGTGTGAGTGCTGGTATCTCCTGTTAAGTGGGTGTGAGTGCTGGTATCTCCTTTTTAGAGGGTGTGAGTGTTGGTATCTCCTGTTTAGTGGGCGTGAGTGCTGGTATCTCCTGTTTAGTGGGTGTGAGTGCTGGTGTCTCCTTTTTAGTGGGTGTGAGTGCTGGTATCTCCTGTTTAGTGGGTGTGAGTGCTGGTATCTCCTGTTTAGTGGGTGTGAGTGCTGGTATCTCCTGTTTAGTGGGTGTGAGTGCTGGTATCTCCTGTTTAGAGGGTGTGAGTGCTGGTATCTCCTGTTTAGAGGGTGTGAGTGCTGGTATCTCCTGTTTAGTGGGTGTGAGTGCTGGTGTCTCCTTTTTAGTGGGTGTGAGTGCTGGTATCTCCTGTTTAGTGGGTGTGAGTGCTGGTATCTCCTGTTTAGTGGGTGTGAGTGCTGGTATCTCCTGTTTAGTGGGTGTGAGTGTTGGTATCTCCTGTTTAGAGGGTGTGAGTGCTGGTATCTCCTGTTTAGTGGGTGTGAGTGCTGGTATCTCCTGTTTAGTGGGTGTGAGTGTTGGTATCTCCTGTTTAGTGGGTGTGAGTGTTGGTATCTCCTGTTTAGTGGGTGTGAGTTCTGGTATCTCCTGTTTAGAGGGTGTGAGTGCTGGTATCTCCTGTTTAGAGGGTGTGAGTTCTGGTGTCTCCTGTTTAGTGGGTGTGAGTGCTGGTGTCTCCTGTTTAGAGGGTGTGAGTGCTGGTATCTCCTGTTTAGATTGTGTGAGTTCTGGTGTCTCCTGTTTAGTGGGTGTGAGTGCTGGTGTCTCCTGTTTAGAGGGTGTGAGTGCTGGTATCTCCTGTTTAGAGGTTGTGAGTGTTGGTATCTCCTGTTTAGAGGGTGTGAGTGTTGGTGTCTCCTGTTTAGAGGGTGTGAGTGTTGGTATCTCCTGTTGAGAGGGTGTGAGTGTTGGTATCTCCTGTTTAGAGGGTGTGAGTGTTGGTATCTCCTGTTTAGAGGGTGTGAGTGTTGGTATCTCCTGTTTAGAGGGTGTGAGTGTTGGTATCTCCTGTTTAGAGGGTGTGAGTGTTGGTATCTCCTGTTTAGAGGGTGTGAGTGTTGGTATCTCCTGTTTAGTGGGTGTGAGTTCTGGTATCTCCTGTTTAGAGGGTGTGAGTTCTGGTGTCTCCTGTTTAGAGGGTGTGAGTTCTGGTGTCTCCTGTTTAGTGGGTGTGAGTGCTGGTGTCTCCTGTTTAGAGGGTGTGAGTGTTGGTATCTCCTGTTTAGATGGTGTGAGTTCTGGTGTCTCCTGTTTAGTGGGTGTGAGTGTTGGTATCTCCTGTTTAGAGGGTGTGAGTGTTGGTATCTCCTGTTTAGAGGGTGTGAGTGTTGGTATCTCCTGTTTAGAGGGTGTGAGTGTTGGTATCTCCTGTTTAGAGGGTGTGAGTGTTGGTATCTCCTGTTTAGAGGGTGTGAGTGTTGGTATCTCCTGTTTAGAGGGTGTGAGTGTTGGTATCTCCTGTTCAGTAGGTGTGAGTGCTGGTATCTCATGTTTGGAGGGTGTGAGTGCTGGTATCTCCTGTTTAGAGGGTGTGAGTGCTGGTATCTCCTGTTTAGTGGGTGTGAGTGTTGGTATCTCCTGTTTAGAGGGTGTGAGTTCTGGTGTCTCCTGTTTAGAGGGTGTGAGTGTTGGTATCTCCTGTTTAGAGGGTGTGAGTTCTGGTGTCTCCTGTTTAGAGGGTGTGAGTGTTGGTATCTCCTGTTTAGAGGGTCTGAGTGCTGGTATCTCCTGTTTCGAGGGTGTGAGTGCTGGTATCTCCTGTTCAGAGGGTGTGAGTGCTGGTATCTCCTGTTCAGAGGGTGTGAGTGCTGGTATCTCCTGTTTAGAGGGTGTGAGTGCAGGTATCTCCTGTTTAGTGGGTGTGAGTGTTGGTATCTCCTGTTTAGAGGGTGTGAGTGCTGGTATCTCCTGTTTAGAGGGTGTGAGTGCTGGTATCTCCTGTTTAGTGGGTGTGAGTGCTGGTATCTCCTGTTTAGTGGGTGTGAGTGTTGGTATCTCCTGTTTAGTGGGTGTGAGTGTTGGTATCTCCTGTTTAGAGGGTGTGAGTGCTGGTATCTCCTGTTTTGTGGGTGTGAGTGTTGGTATCTCCTGTTTAGTGGGTGTGAGTGTTGGTGTCTCCTGTTTAGAGGGTGTGAGTGTTGGTATCTCCTGTTTAGTGGGTGTGAGTTCTGGTGTCTCCTGTTTAGAGGGTGTGAGTGCTGGTATCTCCTGTTTAGAGGGTGTGAGTGCTGGTGTCTCCTGTTTAGAGGGTGTGAGTGTTGGTATCTCCTGTTTAGAGGGTGTGAGTGTTGGTATCTCCTGTTTAGAGGGTGTGAGTGTTGGTATCTCCTGTTTAGAGGGTGTGAGTGCTGGTGTCTCCTGTTTAGTGGGTGTGAGTGCTGGTATCTCCTGTTTAGTGGGTGTGAGTGCTGGTATCTCCTGTTTAGTGGGTGTGAGTGCTGGTATCTCCTGTTTAGAGGGTGTGAGTGCTGGTATCTCCTGTTTAGAGGGTGTGAGTGTTGGTATCTCCTGTTTAGAGGGTCTGAGTGCTGGTATCTCCTGTTTAGAGGGTGTGAGTGTTGGTATCTCCTGTTTAGAGGGTGTGAGTGCTGGTATCTCCTGTTTAGAGGGTGTGAGTGTTGGTATCTCCTGTTTAGAGGGTGTGAGTGTTGGTATCTCCTGTTTAGAGGGTCTGAGTGCTGGTATCTCCTGTTTAGAGGGTGTGAGTGCTGGTATCTCCTGTTTAGAGGGTGTGAGTGTTGGTATCTCCTGTTTAGAGGGTCTGAGTGCTGGTATCTCCTGTTTAGAGGGTGTGAGTGTTGGTATCTCCTGTTTACAGGGTGTGAGTGCTGGTATCTCCTGTTTAGAGTGTGTGAGTGTTGGTATCTCCTGTTTAGAGGGTGTGAGTGCTGGTATCTCCTGTTTAGTGGGTGTGAGTGCTGGTATCTCCTGTTTGGAGGGTGTGAGTGCTGGTATCTCCTGTTTAGTGGGTGTGAGTGCTGGTATCTCCTGTTTAGTGGGTGTGAGTGTTGGTATCTCCTGTTTAGAGGGTGTGAGTGCTAGTATCTCCTGTTTAGAGGGTGTGAGTGTTGGTATCTCCTGTTTAGAGGGTGTGAGTGTTGGTATCTCCTGTTTAGAGGGTGTGAGTGCTGGTATCTCCTGTTTGGAGGGTGTGAGTGCTGGTATCTCCTGTTTAGTGGGTGTGAGTGCTGGTATCTCCTGTTTAGTGGGTGTGAGTGTTGGTATCTCCTGTTTAGAGGGTGTGAGTGCTAGTATCTCCTGTTTAGAGGGTGTGAGTGCTGGTATCTCCTGTTTTGTGGGTGTGAGTGCTGGTATCTCCTGTTTAGAGGGTGTGAGTGCTGGTATCTCCTGTTTAGAGGGTGTGAGTGCTGGTATCTCCTGTTTAGAGGGTGTGAGTGCTGGTATCTCCTGTTTAGAGGGTGTGAGTGCTGGTATCTCCTGTTTAGAGGGTGTGAGTGCTGGTATCTCCTGTTTAGAGGGTGTGAGTGCTGGTATCTCCTGTTTAGAGGGTGTGAGTGCTGGTATCTCCTGTTTAGAGGGTGTGAGTTCTGGTATCTCCTGTTTAGAGGGTGTGAGTGCTGGTATCTCCTGTTTAGAGGGTGTGAGTGCTGGTGTCTCCTGTTTAGTGGGTGTGACTGTTGGTATCTCCTGTTTAGAGGGTGTGAGTGCTGGTATCTCCTGTTTAGAGGGTGTGAGTGTTGGTATCTCCTGTTTACAGGGTGTGAGTGCTGGTATCTCCTGTTTAGAGGGTGTGAGTGCTGGTATCTCCTGTTTGGAGGGTGTGAGTGCTGGTATCTCCTGTTTAGTGGGTGTGAGTGCTGGTATCTCCTGTTTACAGGGTGTGAGTGCTGGTATCTCCTGTTTAGAGGGTGTGAGTGCTGGTATCTCCTGTTTGGAGGGTGTGAGTGCTGGTATCTCCTGTTTAGAGGGTGTGAGTGCTGGTATCTCCTGTTTAGAGGGTGTGAGTATTGGTATCTCCTGTTTAGTGGGTGTGAGTGCTGGTGTCTCCTGTTTAGTGGGTGTGAGTGTTGGTATCTCCTGTTTAGAGGGTGTGAGTGCTGGTATCTCCTGTTTAGTGGGTGTGAGTGCTGGTATCTCCTGTTTAGAGGGTGTGAGTGCTGGTATCTCCTGTTTAGTGGGTGTGAGTGCTGGTATCTCCTGTTTAGAGGGTGTGAGTGCTGGTATCTCCTGTTTAGAGGGTGTGAGTGCTGGTATCTCCTGTTTAGAGGGTGTGAGTGCTGGTATCTCCTGTTTAGAGGGTGTGAGTGCTGGTATCTCCTGTTTAGAGGGTGTGAGTGTTGGTATCTCCTGTTTAGTGGGTGTGAGTGCTGGTGTCTCCTGTTTAGTGGGTGTGAGTGTTGGTATCTCCTGTTTAGAGGGTGTGAGTGCTGGTGTCTCCTGTTTAGTGGGTGTGAGTGCTGGTATCTCCTGTTTAGAGGGTGTGAGTGCTGGTATCTCCTGTTTAGTGGGTGTGAGTGCTGGTGTCTCCTGTTTAGTGGGTGTGAGTGTTGGTATCTCCTGTTTAGAGGGTGTGAGTGCTGGTATCTCCTGTTTAGTGGGTGTGAGTGCTGGTGTCTCCTGTTTAGAGGGTGTGAGTGCTGGTATCTCCTGTTTAGAGGGTGTGAGTGCTGGTATCTCCTGTTTAGAGGGTGTGAGTGCTGGTATCTCCTGTTTAGAGGGTGTGAGTATTGGTATCTCCTGTTTAAAGGGTGTGAGTGCTGGTATCTCCTGTTTAGTGGGTGTGAGTGCTGGTATCTCCTGTTTAGTGGGTGTGAGTGCTGGTATCTCCTGTTTAGAGGGTGTGAGTATTGGTATCTCCTGTTTAAAGGGTGTGAGTGCTGGTATCTCCTGTTTAGTGGGTGTGAGTGCTGGTGTCTCCTGTTCAGTGGGTGTGAGTGCTGGTATCTCCTGTTTAGAGGGTGTGAGTGCTGGTATCTCCTGTTTAGTGGGTGTGAGTGCTGGTATCTCCTGTTCAGTTGGTGTGCGTGCTGGTATCTCCTGTTTAGAGGGTGTGAGTGCTGGTATCTCCTGTTTAGTGGGTGTGAGTGCTTGTGTCTCCTGTTTAGTGGGTGTGAGTGCTGGTATCTCCTTTTTAGAGGGTGTGAGTGCTGGTGTCTCCTGTTTAAAGGGTGTGAGTGCTGGTATCTCCTGTTTAGAGGGTGTGAGTGCTGGTATCTCCTGTTTAGTGGGTGTGAGTGCTGGTGTCTCCTGTTCAGTTGGTGTGCGTGCTGGTATCTCCTGTTTCGAGGGTGTGAGTGCTGGTATCTCCTGTTTAGAGGGTGTGAGTGCTGGTATCTCCTGTTCAGTTGGTGTGAGTGCTGGTATCTCCTGTTTAGAGGGTGGGAGTGTTGGTATCTCCTGTTTAGAGGGTGTGAGTGCTGGTATCTCCTTTTTAGAGGGTGTGAGTGCTGGTGTCTCCTGTTTAAAGGGAGTGAGTGCTGGTGTCTCCTGTTTCGTGGGTGTGAGTGCTGGTATCTCCTGTTTAGTGGGTGTGAGTGCTGGTATCTCCTGTTTAAAGTGTGTGAGTGCTGGTATCTCCTGTTTAGTGGGTGTGAGTGCTGGTATCTCCTTTTTAGAGGGTGTGAGTGCTGGTATCTCCTGTTTAGTGGGTGTGAGTGCTGGTGTCTCCTGTTTAGTGGGTGTGAGTGCTGGTATCTCCTTTTTAGTGGGTGTGAGTGCTGGTATCTCCTTTTTAGAGGGTGTGAGTGCTGGTATCTCCTGTTTAGTGGGTGTGAGTGCTGGTATCTCCTGTTTAGTGGGTGTGAGTGCTGGTATCTCCTTTTTAGAGGGTGTGAGTGTTGGTATCTCCTGTTTAGTGGGCGTGAGTGCTGGTATCTCCTGTTTAGTGGGCGTGAGTGCTGGTGTCTCCTTTTTAGTGGGTGTGAGTGCTGGTATCTCCTGTTTAGTGGGTGTGAGTGCTGGTATCTCCTGTTTAGTGGGTGTGAGTGCTGGTATCTCCTGTTTAGTGGGTGTGAGTGCTGGTATCTCCTGTTTAGAGGGTGTGAGTGCTGGTATCTCCTGTTTAGAGGGTGTGAGTGCTGGTATCTCCTGTTTAGTGGGTGTGAGTGCTGGTGTCTCCTTTTTAGTGGGTGTGAGTGCTGGTATCTCCTGTTTAGTGGGTGTGAGTGCTGGTATCTCCTGTTTAGTGGGTGTGAGTGCTGGTATCTCCTGTTTAGTGGGTGTGAGTGTTGGTATCTCCTGTTTAGAGGGTGTGAGTGCTGGTATCTCCTGTTTAGTGGGTGTGAGTGCTGGTATCTCCTGTTTAGTGGGTGTGAGTGTTGGTATCTCCTGTTTAGTGGGTGTGAGTGTTGGTATCTCCTGTTTAGTGGGTGTGAGTTCTGGTATCTCCTGTTTAGAGGGTGTGAGTGCTGGTATCTCCTGTTTAGAGGGTGTGAGTTCTGGTGTCTCCTGTTTAGTGGGTGTGAGTGCTGGTGTCTCCTGTTTAGAGGGTGTGAGTGCTGGTATCTCCTGTTTAGATGGTGTGAGTTCTGGTGTCTCCTGTTTAGTGGGTGTGAGTGCTGGTGTCTCCTGTTTAGAGGGTGTGAGTGCTGGTATCTCCTGTTTAGAGGGTGTGAGTGTTGGTATCTCCTGTTTAGAGGGTGTGAGTGTTGGTGTCTCCTGTTTAGAGGGTGTGAGTGTTGGTATCTCCTGTTGAGAGGGTGTGAGTGTTGGTATCTCCTGTTTAGAGGGTGTGAGTGTTGGTATCTCCTGTTTAGAGGGTGTGAGTGTTGGTATCTCCTGTTTAGAGGGTGTGAGTGTTGGTATCTCCTGTTTAGAGGGTGTGAGTGTTGGTATCTCCTGTTTAGAGGGTGTGAGTGTTGGTATCTCCTGTTTAGTGGGTGTGAGTTCTGGTATCTCCTGTTTAGAGGGTGTGAGTTCTGGTGTCTCCTGTTTAGAGGGTGTGAGTTCTGGTGTCTCCTGTTTAGTGGGTGTGAGTGCTGGTGTCTCCTGTTTAGAGGGTGTGAGTGTTGGTATCTCCTGTTTAGATGGTGTGAGTTCTGGTGTCTCCTGTTTAGTGGGTGTGAGTGTTGGTATCTCCTGTTTAGAGGGTGTGAGTGTTGGTATCTCCTGTTTAGAGGGTGTGAGTGTTGGTATCTCCTGTTTAGAGGGTGTGAGTGTTGGTATCTCCTGTTTAGAGGGTGTGAGTGTTGGTATCTCCTGTTTAGAGGGTGTGAGTGTTGGTATCTCCTGTTTAGAGGGTGTGAGTGTTGGTATCTCCTGTTTAGAGGGTGTGAGTGTTGGTATCTCCTGTTTAGAGGGTGTGAGTGTTGGTATCTCCTGTTTAGAGGGTGTGAGTGTTGGTCTCTCCTGTTTAGAGGGTGTGAGTGTTGGTATCTCCTGTTTAGAGGGTCTGAGTGTTGGTATCTCCTGTTTAGAGGGTGTGAGTGCTGGTATCTCCTGTTTAGAGGGTGTGAGTGTTGGTATCTCCTGTTTAGAGGGTCTGAGTGCTGGTATCTCCTGTTTAGTGGGGGTGAGTGCTGGTATCTCCTGTTTAGTGGGTGTGAGTGCTGGTATCTCCTGTTTAGAGGGTGTGAGTGTTGGTATCTCCTGTTTAGAGGGTGTGAGTGTTGGTATCTCCTGTTTAGAGGGTGTGAGTGCTGGTATCTCCTGTTTAGAGGGTGTGAGTGTTGGTATCTCCTGTTTAGAGGGTCTGAGTGCTGGTATCTCCTGTTTAGAGGGTGTGAGTGTTGGTATCTCCTGTTTAGAGGGTGTGAGTGTTGGTATCTCCTGTTGAGAGGGTCTGTGTGCTGGTATCTCCTGTTTAGAGGGTGTGAGTGCTGGTATCTCCTGTTTAGAGGGTGTGAGTGTTGGTATCTCCTGTTTAGAGGGTCTGAGTGCTGGTATCTCCTGTTTAGAGGGTGTGAGTGTTGGTATCTCCTGTTTAGAGGGTCTGAGTGCTGGTATCTCCTGTTTAGAGGGTGTGAGTGCTGGTATCTCCTGTTTAGAGGGTGTGAGTGTTGGTATCTCCTGTTTAGAGGGTGTGAGTGTTGGTATCTCCTGTTTAGAGGGTGTGAGTGTTGGTATCTCCTGTTTAGAGGGTCTGAGTGCTGGTATCTCCTGTTTAGAGGGTGTGAGTGCTGGTATCTCCTGTTTAGAGGGTGTGAGTGTTGGAATCTCCTGTTTAGAGGGTCTGAGTGCTGGTATCTCCTGTTTAGAGGGTGTGAGTGTTGGTATCTCCTGTTTAGAGGGTGTGAGTGTTGGTATCTCCTGTTTACAGGATGTGAGTGCTGGTATCTCCTGTTTAGAGGGTGTGAGTGCTGGTATCTCCTGTTTAGAGGGTGTGAGTGCTGGTATCTCCTGTTTAGAGGGTGTGAGTGCTGGTGTCTCCTGTTTAGTGGGTGTGAGTGCTGGTATCTCCTGTTTAGAGGGTGTGAGTATTGGTATCTCCTGTTTAGTGGGTGTGAGTGCTGGTGTCTCCTGTTTAGTGGGTGTGAGTGTTGGTATCTCCTGTTTAGAGGGTGTGAGTGCTGGTATCTCCTGTTTAGTGGGTGTGAGTGCTGGTATCTCCTGTTGAGAGGGTGTGAGTTCTGGTATCTCCTGTTTAGAGGGTGTGAGTATTGGTATCTCCTGTTTAGTGGGTGTGAGTGCTGGTGTCTCCTGTTTAGAGGGTGTGAGTGCAGGTATCTCCTGTTTAGTGGGTGTGAGTGCTGGTGTCTCCTGTTTAGAGGGTGTGAGTGCTGGTATCTCCTGTTTAGTGGGTGTGAGTGCTGGTGTCTCCTGTTTAGTGGGTGTGAGTGCTGGTGTCTCCTGTTTAGAGGGTGTGAGTGCTGGTGTCTCCTGTTCAGTGGGTGTGAGTGCTGGTATCTCCTGTTTAGAGGGTGTGAGTGCTGGTGTCTCCTGTTCAGTGGGTGTGAGTGCTGGTATCTCCTGTTTAGAGGGTGTGAGTGCTGGTATCTCCTGTTTAGTGGGTGTGAGTGCTGGTGTCTCCTGTTCAGTGGGTGTGAGTGCTGGTATCTCCTGTTTAGAGGGTGTGAGTGCTGGTGTCTCCTGTTCAGTGGGTGTGAGTGCTGGTATCTCCTGTTTAGAGGGTGTGAGTGCTGGTGTCTCCTGTTCAGTGGGTGTGAGTGCTGGTATCTCCTCTTTAGAGGGTGTGAGTGCTGGTATCTCCTGTTTAGTGGGTGTGAGTGCTGGTATCTCCTGTTTAGAGGGTGTGAGTGCTGGTATCTCCTGTTTAGTGGGTGTGAGTGCTGGTATCTCCTGTTTAGAGGGTGTGAGTGCTGGTATCTCCTGTTTAGTGGGTGTGAGTGCTGGTATCTCCTGTTCAGTTGGTGTGCGTGCTGGTATCTCCTGTTTAGAGGGTGTGAGTGTTGGTATCTCCTGTTCAGTTGGTGTGCGTGCTGGTATCTCCTGTTTAGTGGGTGTGAGTGCTGGTATCTCCTGTTTAGTGGGTGTGAGTGCTGGTATCTCCTGTTCAGTTGGTGTGCGTGCTGGTATCTCCTTTTTAGAGGGTGTGAGTGCTGGTGTCTCCTGTTTAAAGGGTGTGAGTGCTGGTATCTCCTGTTTAGTGGGTGTGAGTGCTGGTATCTCCTGTTTAAAGGGTGTGAGTGCTGGTATCTCCTGTTTAGTGGGTGTGAGTGCTGGTGTCTCCTGTTTAAAGGGTGTGAGTGTTGGTATCTCCTGTTTAGTGGGTGTGAGTGCTGGTATCTCCTGTTTAGAGGGTGTGAGTGCTGGTATCTCCTGTTTAGAGGGTGTGAGTGCTGGTATCTCCTGTTTAGTGGGTGTGAGTGCTGGTATCTCCTGTTCAGTGGGTGTGAGTGCTGGTATCTCCTGTTCAGTTGGTGTGCGTGCTGGTATCTCCTGTTTAGTGGGTGTGAGTGCTGGTATCTCCTGTTTAGTGGGTGTGAGTGCTGGTGTCTCCTGTTTAAAGGGTGTGAGTGCTGGTATCTCCTTTTTAGAGGGTGTGAGTGCTGGTATCTCCTGTTTAAAGGGTGTGAGTGCTGGTATCTCCTTTTTCGAGGGTGTGAGTGCTGGTATCTCCTTTTTAGTGGGTGTGAGTGCTGGTATCTCCTGTTTAGTGGGTGTGAGTGCTGGTATCTCCTGTTTAGTGGGTGTGAGTGCTGGTATCTCCTGTTTAAAGGGTGTGAGTGCTGTTATCTCCTTTTTAGAGGGTGTGAGTGCTGGTATCTCCTGTTTAGTGGGTGTGAGTGCTGGTATCTCCTGTTTAGTGGGTGTGAGTGCTGGTATCTCCTGTTTTGTGGGTGTGAGTGCTGGTATCTCCTGTTTAGTGGGTGTGAGTGCTGGTATCTCCTGTTTAGTGGGTGTGAGTGCTGGTATCTCCTGTTTAGTGGGTGTGAGTGCTGGTATCTCCTGTTTAGAGGGTGTGAGTGTTGGTATCTCCTGTTTAGTGGGTGTGAGTGCTGGTATCTCCTTTTTAGAGGGTGTGAGTGCTGGTATCTCCTGTTTAAAGGGTGTGAGTGCTGGTATCTCCTTTTTAGTGGGTGTGAGTGCTGGTATCTCCTTTTTAGTGGGTGTGAGTGCTGGTATCTCCTGTTTAGAGGGTGTGAGTGCTGGTATCTCCTGTTTAGTGGGTGTGAGTGCTGGTATCTCCTGTTTAGAGGGTGTGAGTGCTGGTATCTCCTGTTTAAAGGGTGTGAGTGCTGGTATCTCCTTTTTAGAGGGTGTGAGTGCTGGTATCTCCTGTTTAAAGGGTGTGAGTGTTGGTATCTCCTGTTTAGTGGGTGTGAGTGCTGGTATCTCCTTTTTAGAGGGTGTGAGTGCTGGTATCTCCTGTTTAAAGGGTGTGAGTGCTGGTATCTCCTGTTTAAAGGGTGTGAGTGCTGGTATCTCCTTTTTAGAGGGTGTGAGTGCTGGTATCTCCTTTTTAGAGGGTGTGAGTGCTGGTATCTCCTGTTTAAAGGGTGTGAGTGTTGGTATCTCCTGTTTAGTGGGTGTGAGTGCTGGTATCTCCTTTTTAGAGGGTGTGAGTGCTGGTATCTCCTGTTTAAAGGGTGTGAGTGCTGGTATCTCCTGTTTAAAGGGTGTGAGTGCTGGTATCTCCTTTTTAGAGGGTGTGAGTGCTGGTATCTCCTGTTTAAAGGGTGTGAGTGCTGGTATCTCCTTTTTAGAGGGTGTGAGTGCTGGTATCTCCTGTTTAAAGGGTGTGAGTGCTGGTATCTCCTTTTTAGAGGGTGTGAGTGCTGGTATCTCCTTTTTAGTGGGTGTGAGTGCTGGTATCTCCTGTTTAGTGGGTGTGAGTGCTGGTATCTCCTGTTTAGTGGGTGTGAGTGCTGGTATCTCCTGTTTAGTGGGTGTGAGTGTTGGTATCTCCTGTTTAGTGGGTGTGAGTGCTGGTATCTCCTGTTTAGAGGGTGTGAATGTTGGTGTCTCCTGTTTAGAGGGTGTGAGTGCTGGTATCTCCTGTTTAGAGGGTGTGAGTGCTGGTATCTCCTGTTTAGAGGGTGTGAGTGCTGGTATCTCCTGTTTAGAGGGTGTGAGTGCTGGTATCTCCTGTTTAGTGGGTGTGAGTGCTGGTATCTCCTGTTTAGTGGGTGTGAGTGCTGGTGTCTCCTATTTCGAGGGTGTGAGTGCTGGTATCTCCTGTTTAGTGGGTGTGAGTGCTGGTATCTCCTGTTTAGTGGGTGTGAGTGCTGGTATCTCCTGTTTAGAGGGTGTGAGTGCTGGTATCTCCTGTTTAGAGGGTGTGAGTGCTGGTATCTCCTGTTTAGTGGGTGTGAGTGCTGGTGTCTCCTGTTTAGAGGGTGTGAGTGCTGGTGTCTCCTGTTTAGAGGGTGTGAGTGCTGGTATCTCCTGTTTAGTGGGTGTGAGTGCTGGTGTCTCCTGTTTAGAGGGTGTGAGTGCTGGTATCTCCTGTTTAGTGGGTGTGAGTGCTGGTGTCTCCTGTTTAGAGGGTGTGAGTGCTGGTGTCTCCTGTTTAGAGGGTGTGAGTGCTGGTATCTCCTGTTTAGAGGGTGTGAGTGCTGGTGTCTCCTGTTTAGTGGGTGTGAGTGCTGGTATCTCCTGTTTAGTGGGTGTGAGTGCTGGTGTCTCCTGTTTAGTGGGTGTGAGTGTTGGTATCTCCTGTTTAGTGGGTCTGAGTGCTGGTGTCTCCTGTTTAGTGGGTGTGAGTGCTGGTATCTCCTGTTTAGAGGGTGTGAGTGCTGGTATCTCCTGTTTAGTGGGTGTGAGTGTTGGTATCTCCTGTTTAGAGGGTGTGAGTGCTGGTATCTCCTGTTTAGTGGGTGTGAGTGCTGGTATCTCCTGTTTAGTGGGTGTGAGTGCTGGTATCTCCTGTTTAGTGGGTGTGAGTGCTGGTATCTCCTGTTTAGAGGGTGTGAGTGCTGGTATCTCCTGTTTAGAGGGTGTGAGTGCTGGTATCTCCTGTTTAGAGGGTGTGAATGCTGGTGTCTCCTGTTTAGAGGGTGTGAGTGCTGGTATCTCCTGTTTAGTGGGTGTGAGTGCTGGTGTCTCCTGTTTAGAGGGTGTGAGTGCTGGTGTCTCCTGTTTAGAGGGTGTGAGTGCTGGTATCTCCTGTTTAGAGGGTGTGAGTGCTGGTGTCTCCTGTTTAGTGGGTGTGAGTGCTGGTATCTCCTGTTTAGTGGGTGTGAGTGCTGGTATCTCCTGTTTAGTAGGTGTGAGTGCTGGTGTCTCCTGTTTAGTGGGTGTGAGTGTTGGTATCTCCTGTTTAGTGGGTGTGAGTGCTGGTGTCTCCTGTTTAGTGGGTGTGAGTGCTGGTATCTCCTGTTTAGTGGGTGTGAGTGCTGGTATCTCCTGTTTAGTAGGTGTGAGTGCTGGTGTCTCCTGTTTAGTGGGTGTGAGTGTTGGTATCTCCTGTTTAGTGGGTCTGAGTGCTGGTGTCTCCTGTTTAGTGGGTGTGAGTGTTGGTATCTCCTGTTTAGTGGGTGTGAGTGCTGGTATCTCCTTTTTAGAGGGTGTGAGTGCTGGTATCTCCTGTTTAAAGGGTGTGAGTGCTGGTATCTCCTGTTTAAAGGGTGTGAGTGCTGGTATCTCCTTTTTAGAGGGTGTGAGTGCTGGTATCTCCTTTTTAGAGGGTGTGAGTGCTGGTATCTCCTGTTTAAAGGGTGTGAGTGTTGGTATCTCCTGTTTAGTGGGTGTGAGTGCTGGTATCTCCTTTTTAGAGGGTGTGAGTGCTGGTATCTCCTGTTTAAAGGGTGTGAGTGCTGGTATCTCCTGTTTAAAGGGTGTGAGTGCTGGTATCTCCTTTTTAGAGGGTGTGAGTGCTGGTATCTCCTGTTTAAAGGGTGTGAGTGCTGGTATCTCCTTTTTAGAGGGTGTGAGTGCTGGTATCTCCTGTTTAAAGGGTGTGAGTGCTGGTATCTCCTTTTTAGAGGGTGTGAGTGCTGGTATCTCCTTTTTAGTGGGTGTGAGTGCTGGTATCTCCTGTTTAGTGGGTGTGAGTGCTGGTATCTCCTGTTTAGTGGGTGTGAGTGCTGGTATCTCCTGTTTAGTGGGTGTGAGTGTTGGTATCTCCTGTTTAGTGGGTGTGAGTGCTGGTATCTCCTGTTTAGAGGGTGTGAATGTTGGTGTCTCCTGTTTAGAGGGTGTGAGTGCTGGTATCTCCTGTTTAGAGGGTGTGAGTGCTGGTATCTCCTGTTTAGAGGGTGTGAGTGCTGGTATCTCCTGTTTAGAGGGTGTGAGTGCTGGTATCTCCTGTTTAGTGGGTGTGAGTGCTGGTATCTCCTGTTTAGTGGGTGTGAGTGCTGGTGTCTCCTATTTCGAGGGTGTGAGTGCTGGTATCTCCTGTTTAGTGGGTGTGAGTGCTGGTATCTCCTGTTTAGTGGGTGTGAGTGCTGGTATCTCCTGTTTAGAGGGTGTGAGTGCTGGTATCTCCTGTTTAGAGGGTGTGAGTGCTGGTATCTCCTGTTTAGTGGGTGTGAGTGCTGGTGTCTCCTGTTTAGAGGGTGTGAGTGCTGGTGTCTCCTGTTTAGAGGGTGTGAGTGCTGGTATCTCCTGTTTAGTGGGTGTGAGTGCTGGTGTCTCCTGTTTAGAGGGTGTGAGTGCTGGTATCTCCTGTTTAGTGGGTGTGAGTGCTGGTGTCTCCTGTTTAGAGGGTGTGAGTGCTGGTGTCTCCTGTTTAGAGGGTGTGAGTGCTGGTATCTCCTGTTTAGAGGGTGTGAGTGCTGGTGTCTCCTGTTTAGTGGGTGTGAGTGCTGGTATCTCCTGTTTAGTGGGTGTGAGTGCTGGTGTCTCCTGTTTAGTGGGTGTGAGTGTTGGTATCTCCTGTTTAGTGGGTCTGAGTGCTGGTGTCTCCTGTTTAGTGGGTGTGAGTGCTGGTATCTCCTGTTTAGAGGGTGTGAGTGCTGGTATCTCCTGTTTAGTGGGTGTGAGTGTTGGTATCTCCTGTTTAGAGGGTGTGAGTGCTGGTATCTCCTGTTTAGTGGGTGTGAGTGCTGGTATCTCCTGTTTAGTGGGTGTGAGTGCTGGTATCTCCTGTTTAGTGGGTGTGAGTGCTGGTATCTCCTGTTTAGAGGGTGTGAGTGCTGGTATCTCCTGTTTAGAGGGTGTGAGTGCTGGTATCTCCTGTTTAGAGGGTGTGAATGCTGGTGTCTCCTGTTTAGAGGGTGTGAGTGCTGGTATCTCCTGTTTAGTGGGTGTGAGTGCTGGTGTCTCCTGTTTAGAGGGTGTGAGTGCTGGTGTCTCCTGTTTAGAGGGTGTGAGTGCTGGTATCTCCTGTTTAGAGGGTGTGAGTGCTGGTGTCTCCTGTTTAGTGGGTGTGAGTGCTGGTATCTCCTGTTTAGTGGGTGTGAGTGCTGGTATCTCCTGTTTAGTAGGTGTGAGTGCTGGTGTCTCCTGTTTAGTGGGTGTGAGTGTTGGTATCTCCTGTTTAGTGGGTCTGAGTGCTGGTGTCTCCTGTTTAGTGGGTGTGAGTGCTGGTATCTCCTGTTTAGAGGGTGTGAGTGCTGGTATCTCCTGTTTAGTGGGTGTGAGTGTTGGTATCTCCTGTTTAGAGGGTGTGAGTGCTGGTATCTCCTGTTTAGTGGGTGTGAGTGCTGGTATCTCCTGTTTAGTGGGTGTGAGTGCTGGTATCTCCTGTTTAGTGGGTGTGAGTGCTGGTATCTCCTGTTTAGAGGGTGTGATTGCTGGTATCTCCTGTTTAGTGGGTGTGAGTGCTGGTATCTCCTGTTTAGTGGGTGTGAGTGCTGGTATCTCCTGTTTAGTGGGTGTGAGTGCTGGTATCTCCTGTTTAGAGGGTGTGAGTGCTGGTATCTCCTGTTTAGTGGGTGTGAGTGCTGGTATCTCCTGTTTAGTGGGTGTGAGTGCTGGTGTCTCCTGTTTAGTGGGTGTGAGTGCTGGTATCTCCTGTTTAGTGGGTGTGAGTGCTGGGGTCTCCTGTTTAGTGGGTGTGAGTGTTGGTATCTCCTGTTTAGTGGGTGTGAGTGCTGGTATCTCCTGTTTAAAGGGTGTGAGTGCTGGTATCTCCTGTTTAGAGGGTGTGAGTGCTGGTATCTCCTGTTTAGAGGGTGTGAATGTTGGTGTCTCCTGTTTAGAGGGTGTGAGTGCTGGTATCTCCTGTTTAGAGGGTGTGAGTGCTGGTATCTCCTGTTTAGAGGGTGTGAGTGCTGGTATCTCCTGTTTAGAGGGTGTGAGTGCTGGTATCTCCTGTGTAGTGGGTGTGAGTGCTGGTATCTCCTGTTTAGTGGGTGTGAGTGCTGGTGTCTCCTGTTTCGAGGGTGTGAGTGCTGGTATCTCCTGTTTAGTGGGTGTGAGTGCTGGTATCTCCTGTTTAGTGGGTGTGAGTGCTGGTATCTCCTGTTCAGTGGGTGTGAGTGCTGGTGTCTCCTGTTTAGAGGGTGTGAGTGCTGGTGTCTCCTGTTTAGAGGGTGTGAGTGCTGGTATCTCCTGTTTAGAGGGTGTGAGTGCTGGTGTCTCCTGTTTAGTGGGTGTGAGTGCTGGTATCTCCTGTTTAGTGGGTGTGAGTGCTGGTGTCTCCTGTTTAGTGGGTGTGAGTGCTGGTATCTCCTGTTTAGAGGGTGTGAGTGCTGGTATCTCCTGTTTAGTGGGTGTGAGTGTTGGTATCTCCTGTTTAGAGGGTGTGAGTGCTGGTATCTCCTGTTTAGAGGGTGTGAGTGTTGGTATCTCCTGTTTAGTGGGTGTGAGTGCTGGTATCTCCTGTTTAGAGGGTGTGAGTGCTGGTATCTCCTGTTTAGAGGGTGTGAGTGCTGGTATCTCCTGTTTAGTGGGTGTGAGTGCTGGTATCTCCTGTTTAGTGGGTGTGAGTGTTGGTATCTCCTGTTTAGTGGGTGTGACTGTTGGTATCTCCTGTTTAGTGGGTGTGAGTGCTGGTATCTCCTGTTTAGAGGGTGTGAGTGCTGGTATCTCCTGTTTAGTGGGTGTGAGTGCTGGTATCTCCTGTTTAGTGGGTGTGAGTGCTGGTGTCTCCTGTTTAGTGGGTGTGAGTGCTGGTATCTCCTGTTTAGTGGGTGTGAGTGCTGGTGTCTCCTGTTTAGTGGGTGTGAGTGTTGGTATCTCCTGTTTAGTGGGTGTGAGTGCTGGTATCTCCTGTTTAAAGGGTGTGAGTGCTGGTGTCTCCTGTTTAGTGGGTGTGAGTGCTGGTATCTCCTGTTTAAAGGGTGTGAGTGTTGGTATCTCCTGTTTAGTGGGTGTGAGTGTTGGTATCTCCTGTTTAGTGGGTGTGAGTGCTGGTATCTCCTGTTTAGTGGGTGTGAGTGCTGGTATCTCCTGTTTAGAGGGTGTGAGTGCTGATGTCTCCTGTTTAGTGGGTGTGAGTGCTGGTGTCTCCTGTTTAGTGGGTGTGAGTGTTGGTATCTCCTGTTTAGTGGGTGTGAGTGCTGGTATCTCCTGTTTAAAGGGTGTGAGTGCTGGTGTCTCCTGTTTAGTGGGTGTGAGTGTTGGTATCTCCTGTTTAGTGGGTGTGAGTGCTGGTATCTCCTGTTTAGTGGGTGTGAGTGTTGGTATCTCCTGTTTAGTGGGTGTGAGTGCTGGTATCTCCTGTTTCGAGGGTGTGAGTGCTGGTATCTCCTGTTTAGTGGGTGTGAGTGCTGGTATCTCCTGTTTAGAGGGTGTGAGTGCTGGTATCTCCTGTTTAGAGGGTGTGAGTGCTGGTATCTCCTGTTTAGAGGGTGTGAGTGCTGGTATCTCCTGTTTAGAGGGTGTGAGTGCTGGTATCTCCTGTTTAAAGGGTGTGAGTGCTGGTATCTCCTGTTTAGAGGGTGTGAGTGCTGGTATCTCCTGTTTAGTGGGTGTGAGTGCTGGTATCTCCTTTTTAGAGAGTGTGAGTGCTAGTATCTCCTGTTTAGTGGGTGTGAGTGCTGGTATCTCCTTTTTAGAGAGTGTGAGTGCTGGTATCTCCTGTTTAGTGGGTGTGAGTGCTGGTATCTCCTTTTTAGAGGGTGTGAGTGCTGGTATCTCCTGTTTAGAGGGTGTGAGTGCTGGTATCTCCTTTTTAGAGGGTGTGAGTGCTGGTATCTCCTTTTTAGTGGGTGTGAGTGCTGGTATCTCCTGTTTAAAGGGTGTGAGTGTTGGTATCTCCTGTTTAGTGGGTGTGAGTGTTGGTATCTCCTGTTTAAAGGGTGTGAGTGCTGGTATCTCCTGTTTAGAGGGTGTGAGTGTTGGTATCTCCTGTTTAGTGGGTGTGAGTGCTGGTATCTCCTGTTTAGAGGGTGTGAGTGTTGGTATCTCCTGTTTAAAGGGTGTGAGTGCTGGTATCTCCTTTTTAGAGGGTGTGAGTGCTGGTATCTCCTTTTTAGAGGGTGTGAGTGCTGGTATCTCCTTTTTAGTGGGTGTGAGTGCTGGTGTCTCCTGTTTAGTGGGTGTGAGTGTTGGTATCTCCTGTTTAAAGGGTGTGAGTGCTGGTATCTCCTTTTTAGAGGGTGTGAGTGCTGGTATCTCCTGTTTAGAGGGTGTGAGTGCTGGTATCTCCTTTTTAGAGGGTGTGAGTGCTGGTATCTCCTTTTTAGTGGGTGTGAGTGCTGGTGTCTCCTGTTTCGAGGGTGTGAGTGCTGGTATCTCCTGTTTAGTGGGTGTGAGTGCTGGTATCTCCTGTTTAGAGGGTGTGAGTGCTGGTATCTCCTGTTTAGTGGGTGTGAGTGCTGGTATCTCCTGTTTAGTGGGTGTGAGTGCTGGTATCTCCTGTTTAGTGGGTGTGTGTGCTGGTTTCTCCTGTTTAGTGGGTGTGAGTGCTGTTGTCTCCTGTTTAGTGGGTGTGAGTGCTGGTGTCTCCTGTTTAGAGGGTGTGAGTGCTGGTGTCTCCTGTTTAGTGGGTGTGAGTGCTGGTGTCTCCTGTTTAGAGGGTGTGAGTGCTGGTGTCTCCTGTTTAGAGGGTGTGAGTGCTGGTGTCTCCTGTTTAGTGGGTGTGAGTGCTGGTATCTCCTGTTTAGAGGGTGTGAGTGCTGGTGTCTCCTGTTTAGTGGGTGTGAGTGCTGGTATCTCCTGTTTAGAGGGTGTGAGTGCTGGTATCTCCTGTTTAGTGGGTGTGAGTGTTGGTATCTCCTGTTTAGTGGGTGTGAGTGTTGGTATCTCCTGTTTAGTGGGTGTGAGTGTTGGTATCTCCTGTTTAGAGGGTGTGAGTGCTGGTGTCTCCTGTTTAGAGGGTGTGAGTGCTGGTATCTCCTGTTTAGTGGGTGTGAGTGTTGGTATCTCCTGTTTAGTGGGTGTGAGTGTTGGTATCTCCTGTTTAGAGGGTGTGAGTGCTGGTATCTCCTGTTTAGAGGGTGTGAGTGCTGGTGTCTCCTGTTTAGAGGGTGTGAGTGCTGGTGTCTCCTGTTTAGAGGGTGTGAGTGCTGGTATCTCCTGTTTAGAGGGTGTGAGTGCTGGTATCTCCTGTTTAGAGGGTGTGAGTGCTGGTGTCTCCTGTTTAGTGGGTGTGTGTTGGTATCTCCTGTTTAGAGGGTGTGAGTGCTGGTATCTCCTGTTTAGAGGGTGTGAGTGCTGGTGTCTCCTGTTTAGTGGGTGTGAGTGTTGGTATCTCCTGTTTAGAGGGTGTGAGTGCTGGTATCTCCTGTTTAGAGGGTGTGAGTGCTGGTATCTCCTGTTTAGAGGGTGTGAGTACTGGTGTCTCCTGTTTAGAGGGTGTGAGTGCTGGTATCTCCTGTTTAGTGGGTGTGAGTGCTGGTATCTCCTGTTTAGAGGGTGTGAGTGTTGGTATCTCCTGTTTAGTGGGTGTGAGTGCTGGTATCTCCTATTTGGAGGGTGTGAGTGCTGGTATCTCCTGTTTAGAGGGTGTGAGTGCTGGTATCTCCTGTTTAGAGGGTGTGAGTGCTGGTATCTCCTGTTTAGAGGGTGTGAGTGCTGGTATCTCCTGTTTAGAGGGTGTGAGTGCTGGTATCTCCTATTTGGAGGGTGTGAGTGCTGGTATCTCTTGTTTAGAGGGTGTGAGTGCTGGTATCTCCTGTTTAGAGGGTGTGAGTGTTGGTATCTCCTGTTTAGAGGGTGTGAGTGCTGGTATCTCCTGTTTAGTGGATGTGAGTGCTGGTATCTCCTGTTTAGAGGGTGTGAGTGCTGGTATCTCCTGTTTAGTGGATGTGAGTGCTGGTATCTCCTGTTTAGAGGGTGTGAGTGCTGGTATCTCCTGTTTAGTGGGTGTGAGTGCTGGTATCTCCTGTTTAGAGGGTGTGAGTGCTGGTATCTCCTGTTTAGAGGGTGTGAGTGTTGGTATCTCCTGTTTAGAGGGTGTGAGTGCTGGTATCTCCTGTTTAGAGGGTGTGAGTGCTGGTATCTCCTATTTAGAGGGTGTGAGTGCTGGTATCTCCTGTTTAGAGGGTGTGAGTGCTGGTATCTCCTGTTTAGAGGGTGTGAGTGTTGGTATCTCCTGTTTAGAGGGTGTGAGTGTTGGTATCTCCTGTTTGGAAGGTGTGAGTGCTGGTATCTCCTGTTTAGAGGGTGTGAGTGCTGGTATCTCCTGTTTAGAGGGTGTGAGTGTTGGTATCTCCTGTTTAGTGGGTGTGAGTGCTGGTATCTCCTGTTTAGTGGGTGTGAGTGCTGGTATCTCCTGTTTAGAGGGTGTGAGTGTTGGTATCTCCTATTTGGAGGGTGTGAGTGCTGGTATCTCCTGTTTAGAGGGTGTGAGTGCTGGTATCTCCTGTTTAGAGGGTGTGAGTGCTGGTATCTCCTGTTTAGAGGGTGTGAGTGCTGGTATCTCCTGTTTAGAGGGTGTGAGTGCTGGTGTCTCCTGTTTAGAGGGTGTGAGTGCTGGTGTCTCCTGTTTAGAGGGTGTGAGTGCTGGTATCTCCTGTTTAGAGGGTGTGAGTGCTGGTATCTCCTGTTTAGAGGGTGTGAGTGCTGGTGTCTCCTGTTTAGTGGGTGTGTGTTGGTATCTCCTGTTTAGAGGGTGTGAGTGCTGGTATCTCCTGTTTAGAGGGTGTGAGTGCTGGTGTCTCCTGTTTAGTGGGTGTGAGTGTTGGTATCTCCTGTTTAGAGGGTGTGAGTGCTGGTATCTCCTGTTTAGAGGGTGTGAGTGCTGGTATCTCCTGTTTAGAGGGTGTGAGTACTGGTGTCTCCTGTTTAGAGGGTGTGAGTGCTGGTATCTCCTGTTTAGTGGGTGTGAGTGCTGGTATCTCCTGTTTAGAGGGTGTGAGTGTTGGTATCTCCTGTTTAGTGGGTGTGAGTGCTGGTATCTCCTATTTGGAGGGTGTGAGTGCTGGTATCTCCTGTTTAGAGGGTGTGAGTGCTGGTATCTCCTGTTTAGAGGGTGTGAGTGCTGGTATCTCCTGTTTAGAGGGTGTGAGTGCTGGTATCTCCTGTTTAGAGGGTGTGAGTGCTGGTATCTCCTATTTGGAGGGTGTGAGTGCTGGTATCTCTTGTTTAGAGGGTGTGAGTGCTGGTATCTCCTGTTTAGAGGGTGTGAGTGTTGGTATCTCCTGTTTAGAGGGTGTGAGTGCTGGTATCTCCTGTTTAGTGGATGTGAGTGCTGGTATCTCCTGTTTAGAGGGTGTGAGTGCTGGTATCTCCTGTTTAGTGGATGTGAGTGCTGGTATCTCCTGTTTAGAGGGTGTGAGTGCTGGTATCTCCTGTTTAGTGGGTGTGAGTGCTGGTATCTCCTGTTTAGAGGGTGTGAGTGCTGGTATCTCCTGTTTAGAGGGTGTGAGTGTTGGTATCTCCTGTTTAGAGGGTGTGAGTGCTGGTATCTCCTGTTTAGAGGGTGTGAGTGCTGGTATCTCCTATTTAGAGGGTGTGAGTGCTGGTATCTCCTGTTTAGAGGGTGTGAGTGCTGGTATCTCCTGTTTAGAGGGTGTGAGTGTTGGTATCTCCTGTTTAGAGGGTGTGAGTGTTGGTATCTCCTGTTTGGAAGGTGTGAGTGCTGGTATCTCCTGTTTAGAGGGTGTGAGTGCTGGTATCTCCTGTTTAGAGGGTGTGAGTGTTGGTATCTCCTGTTTAGTGGGTGTGAGTGCTGGTATCTCCTGTTTAGTGGGTGTGAGTGCTGGTATCTCCTGTTTAGAGGGTGTGAGTGTTGGTATCTCCTATTTGGAGGGTGTGAGTGCTGGTATCTCCTGTTTAGAGGGTGTGAGTGCTGGTATCTCCTGTTTAGAGGGTGTGAGTGCTGGTATCTCCTGTTTGGAAGGTGTGAGTGCTGGTATCTCCTGTTTGGAAGGTTTGAGTGCTGGTATCTCCTGTTTAGAGGGTGTGAGTGCTGGTATCTCCTGTTTAGTGGGTGTGAGTGCTGGTATCTCCTGTTTAGTGGGTGTGAGTGCTGGTATCTCCTGTTTGGAAGGTGTGAGTGCTGGTGTCTCCTGTTTAGAGGGTGTGAGTGTTGGTATCTCCTGTTTAGTCGGTGTGAGTGCTGGTATCTCCTGTTTAGTGGCTGTGAGTGCTGGTATCTCCTGTTTAGAGGGTGTGAGTGCTGGTATCTCCTGTTTAGTGGGTGTGAGTGCTGGTATCTCCTGTTTGGAAGGTGTGAGTGCTGGTGTCTCCTGTTTAGAGGGTGTGAGTGCTGGTATCTCCTGTTTGGAAGGTGTGAGTGCTGGTATCTCCTGTTTGGAAAGTGTGAGTGCTGGTGTCTCCTGTTTAGAGGGTGTGAGTGCTGGTATCTCCTGTTTGGAGTGTGTGAGTGCTGGTATCTCCTGTTTGGAAGGTGTGAGTGCTGGTATCTCCTGTTTAGAGGGTGTGAGTGCTGGTATCTCCTATTTGGAGGGTGTGAGTGCTGGTATCTCCTGTTTAGAGGGTGTGAGTGTTGGTATCTCCTGTTTAGTGGGTGTGAGTGTTGGTATCTCCTGTTTGGAGGGTGTGAGTGCTGGTATCTCCTGTTTGGAGGGTGTGAGTGCTGTATCTCCTGTTTAGAGGGTGTGAGTGCTGGTGTCTCCCGTTGGTGGGTGTGAGTCCTGGTGTCTCCCGTTGGTGAGTGTGAGTGCTGGTATCTCCTGTTTGGAGGGTGTGAGTGCTGGTGTCTCCTGTTTGGAAGGTGTGAGTGCTGGTATCTCCTGTTTGGCGGGTGTGAGTGCTGGTATCTCCTGTTTGGCGGGTATGAGTGCTGGTATCTCCTGTTTGGAGGGTGTGTGTGCTGGTATCTCCTGTTTGGAGGGTGTGAGTGCTGGTATCTCCTGTTTGGAGGGTGTGAGTGCTGGTATCTCCTGTTTGGAGGGTGTGAGTCCTGGTGTCTCCCGTTGGTGGGTGTGAGTCCTGGTGTCTCCCGTTGGTGAGTGTGAGTGCTGGTATCTCCTGTTTGGAGGGTGTGAGTGCTGGTGTCTCCTGTTTGGAAGGTGTGAGTGCTGGTATCTCCTGTTTGGCGGGTGTGAGTGCTGGTATCTCCTGTTTGGAAGGTGTGAGTGCTGGTATCTCCTGTTTGGAAGGTGTGAGTGCTGGTATCTCCTGTTTGGAGGGTGTGAGTGCTGGTATCTCCTGTTTGGAGGGTGTGAGTGCTGGTATCTCCTGTTTGGAGGGTGTGAGTCCTGGTGTCTCCTGTTGGTGGGTGTGAGTCCTGGTGTCTCTCGTTGGTGGGTGTGAGTGCTGGTGTCTCCCGTTGGTGGGCGTGAGTGCTGGTGTCTCCCGTTGGTGAGTGTGAGTGCTGGTATCTCCTGTTTAGAGGGTGTGAGTGCTGGTGTCTCCCGTTGGTGGGTGTGAGTGCTGGTTGTCTCCCGTTGGTGGGTGTGAGTGCTGGTGTCTCCCGTTGGTGGATGTGAGTGCTGGTGTCTCCCGTTGGTGAGTGTGAGTGCTGGTGTCTCCCGTTGGTGAGTGTGCGTGCTGGTGTCTTCCGTTGGTGAGTCTGCGTGCTGGTGTCTCCTGTTGGTGAGTGTGAGTGCTGATGTGTCCTGGTGCGAGTGCTGCCTTTTTTTGTTCATGGGTTGTGATTACCTTCTTTAATGTATGTGTATACTTTCAAACCAAGCATTGCTTATTGAATTGATGGCATCACTGATTGCTGGAGGGCTGTCAAACAAGCTGTAGAAGCAGGGTGTACCTGTGGAGAGTCGAAGGCTTTTCATATATAGCAATCATTCTTTGATGAATGTGATCAACATATTAAGAAAATAACTTTGTAAAATATGGTGTTCATTTCAAGAAGGCATTTGAGTGCACTGTGCTTAAAACCTGACTGCACTCTTTTAGTAATAATTTTAGATAGAATTCGAGGGCCTGGATTTTGTGTCCCGTGGCGATCCTGGCAGCCGGACTGGAAGTTGGCGGAACGTCCGCTTCTGGCATTTTTCCCATGTCCCACACAATTCTATTTGTAAATGAACGGTGTGGCGATGGGGACGGGGGACACGTGCGATCGTGCAGTGGGGACTGCCTTTCATTGTTGGAACCAGCCGTCACTCAGGCAAGCTCCATGAGCGCCACAGCTATCGAGTATTCTGTGTTTTAAGCCTCATGGAGCAGCAGCCTTCGTGATTTGTAAGTGTCTTCAGAGTTACCATAATTAAATCTTTTACTTGTTTTTAACTGCTTTTTCCTTCCTTAATTTTTGAAACCCAGCACCAACTCCCCATCATTTTTTGTCACTGCAGCAAGTGCAAAGAAAATTTCAGCCAGCAGCAACGTCCCACCCCACGGTTCAGTGATACCTCCCTGCAGGCTCTCCTCCAGGCTGTCAGGGAAAGGCGTGAGGTCCTCTTCCCTGCAGATGGAGGCAGAAGACCCTGCCCCCTGTCCAAAGTGGCCCACATGGAGGTTGCAGAGGAGGCCTCAAACCATGGGCCTATGCAGCAAACATGGGTTCAATGTCACACATCAGCATGGGTAAGTGGTCTTGGCGAAGCTGTTCCATTGTTTTTCTCCCTGGTTCCGTGTGTTTAAGTCAGAGGGCAGACAAGGCATGTAGTGGAATGCATGAGCAGCCCTGGTGCCACACTTGCACAAAGTTGACGATTGGCATTATTTATCTGCTTGGATGTGATGTGCGAAAGCCAGTCTGGAATGAGTGATATCAATAGATGTATCCAGTAGTTGTGATGCATCTTTTGACAGGTCATTAACTCTGCACTGTCTCCTGCAAGATAAACACACCCACAACCAGTACGAGTGGGCAAAGACAGGTGGAGGTGTCCCAGACATCAGGGTGCTGACACCGGCTGAGGAGGATGCTGCAGAAATAGTGAGAGAGGAGGGAGGCAGAGCAATTGCAGATGGCCAGGCAGGATCCTCAAGGCATAAGAATGAAGTGTCCATTTCAGTCTTGCAGCCATATGTGCACACCAAAGAAAGTGTGTGAGCTCATGTTCAGCTGATGCTTAATGTGCCTCTGTTTGTGTCTGCAATGCAGGTGCCTGCACTTGAGTCACAGAACAATGTGAGACACAAGAATCCTCCTCTGGAGGAGGAATAAGAAGCCAATGCCCCAGAGGGTGCACCGTCACCTGCCTCTTCTTCCACCTCTGCCAGCGCAGATACAGCTACACGTTCCACCTGGGCAGGCGGGGGTGCGGTTTAAGATTAGAATCTGGGTCACAAGTCGTGGTCACGTCACAGACAAGTCCCAGCAGCTGAGGGAGCATGTGCCAGTGGATAATCGGAGGACTGCTGGGGACCAGGCTCCGGTTTAGCCCACGCTGATGATGATCCTCTGTTTGTTGCTATGAGAAGTCTTCAGGATGTGTGGCAAAGCACTGTGGAAAATATGTTGGAGATGGCTGAGGTCATGAATGGCTTTGCGGGTGCCATGGAGGAGTCCATGCAAGCCATGACATACGAGCATACGAATTAGGAGCAAGGGTAGACCACTTGGCCCCTCGAGCCTGCTCCACCATTCAATAAGTTCATGGGTGAGCAGATTACTCCACTTTTCCATCTACCCCCAATAACCTTTCACCCCCTTGCTTATCAAGAATCTATCTACCTCTGCCTTAAAATTATTCAAAGACTCTGCTTCCACCACCTTTTGAGGAAGAGAATTCCAAAGATTCACGACCTTCTGAGAGAAAAAAATGCTCCTCATCTCTGTCTTAAATGGGTGACCCCTTATTTTTAAACAGTGACCGCTAGTTCTAGATTCGCCCACAAGAGGAAACATCCTTTCCACATCCACCCTGTCAAGACTCTTCAGGATCTTCTATGTTTCAATCAAGTCGCCTCTTACTCTTCTAAATTCCAGCGGATACAAGCCTAGCCTGTCGAATCTTTCCTCTTGAAACAGCCCGCACGTTCCAGGTATTAGTCCAGTAAACCTTCTCTGTACTACCTCCAACGCATTTACATCCTTCCTTAAATAAGGAGACCAGTTCTGTACAAAGTACTCCAGATGTGGTCTCACCAATGCCCTGGAGAGCTGAAGCATGACTCCCTACTTTTGTATTCAATTCCCCTCACGATAAACGATGACATTCTATTAGCTTTCCTAATTATGTGCTGTACCTGCATACTAACCTTTTGCGATTCATGCACTAGGACACCTTCTGCATCTCAGAGTTTTGCAATCTCTCACCATTTAGATAATATGCTTTTTTACTCTTACTGCCAAAGTGGACAATTTCATACATTCCCACATTATACTCCATTTGCCAGATCTTTGCCCACTCACTTAACCTATCTATATCCCTTTGCAGCCCCCTCATGTCCTCTTCACAAGTGACTTTCCTATCTATCTTTGTGTCATCAGCAAATTTAGCAACCATACCTTCGGTCCCTTTATCGAAGTCATTTATATAAATTGTAAAAAGCTGAGGCCCCAGCACAGATCCCTGTGGCATATCACTCGTTACATCTTGCCAACCAAAAAATGACCCATTTATGCCTACTCTCTGTTTCCTGTTAGCTAGCCAATCTTCTATCCATGCAAATATGTTCCCCCCTACACCATGAGCTTTTATTTTCTGTAATAGCCTTTGATGTGGCACCTTATCAAATGCCTTCTGGAAATCTGAATACAGTACATCCACCGGTTTCCCTTTATCCACAGAACATGTAACTCCCTCAAAGAACTCCAATAAATTGGTTAAACATGATTGGATAATTCCAACATTGTCCTGGCTGGCTTCCTATCTTCCACCCTCCAGAATCAGGAGCACATCCAAACCTCTGCTGCCCGTATCCTAACTCACACTAAGTCCCATTCACTCATCACCTTGTACTCACTGTCTCCCAGTCCGGCAACATCTATTTTATTTCTAATTTTAAAGTTCTCATCAAAGTTTTCAAATCCTTCCGTGGCCCCTATCTCTGTAATCTCCTCCAGCCCGACAAACTGTCAAGACCTCTGCTCTCCTCAAAGTCTGCTCTCTTGCGCATCCCCAATTTTAATCGTTCTTCCATTGATGGTCATGCTTTCATCTGCCTAAGCCCTAAACTCTTGAATTTCTTCCCAAAACATCTCTGCCCTTCCTCTTTTAAGACGCTGCTGAAAACCTACCTCTTTAACCAAGCTTTTGGCCATCTGTCCTAATACCTCCTTATGGGGCTCGGTGTGAAGTGTCTTGAGACATTTTACTACATTGAAGGTGCTATATAAATTAAAATAGTTGTTGTTGAATGGTTGCAGTTGGTCACTGACAACCTGCCTGGTTTGCATTTAGACATTGATGTCTGTCTTCACTATAGAGGATACAAAAAACATTCCAGTAATAGCTGTAAATCAGGAGGTGGAAGGAAGAGAGGAACTTGGTGAAATTACAATCACCAGGGAAGCAGTACTGAGCAAACTGATGGAGCTGTGGCCTGACAAGTCCCCGGGTCCTGATGGGTTCATCCTAGCGTCTTAAAAGAGGTGGCTGATGAGGTAGTAGATACGTTGGTGTTAATTTTTTTAAATTCACTAGATTCTGGAAAGGTTCCATCAGACTGGAAATTAGCAAATATAACCCCTCTATTCAAGAAGGGTGGGAGGCAGAAAACAGGTAACAATAGGCCAGTTAGCTTGACGTCTGTCATGGGGAAGGTGTTAGAATCGATCATTTAGGAGGCTATAGCTGGGCACCTAGAAAAATTCAAAGTAATTGGGAATAGTCAGCATGGTTTTGTGAAAGGGAAATCATGTTTAACCAATTTATTGAAGTTCTTTGAAGGAGTGACATGTGCTGTGGATAAAGGGGAGCCCGTTGATGTACTGTACTTGGATTTCCAGAAGGCATTTGACAAGGAGCCACATAAAAGGTTATTGCACAAAGTAGGAGCTCATGGTGTAGGGGGTAACATATTAGCATGGATAGAAGATTGGCTGGCTGGCAGAAAACAGAGAGTATGCATAAATGGGTCCTTTTCTGAGTGGCAGGATGTGACGAGTGGAGTCCTGCAGGGGTCTGTGCTGGGGCCTCAACAATTTATAATTTATATCAATGATTTAGATGAGGGGAGCGATGGCTTGGTAGCTAAATTTGCAGATGACACATAGATAGGTAGGAAAGAATGTTGTGAAGAGGACATAAGGAGAGTGAAGACCAATATAGAAGGTTGAGTGAGTGGGGAAAAATCTGGCAGATGGAGTATAATGTGGGAAAATGTGAAATTGTTCACTTTGGCAGGAAGAATAAAAAAACAGAATAGTATTTAAACGGAGAACGACTGCAGAATTCCAAGGTGCAGAGGGATCTAGGTGTTCTAGTGCAGCAGTCGGAAAAAGTTAGTATTCAGGTACAGCAAGTAATAAAGAAGGCTAATGGAATGCTTTCCTTTAGTATGAGAGGATTTGAAAATAAAAGTAAGGATGTTATGCTTCAATTATACAGGGCATTGGTGAGACCACATCTCAAATACTGTGTGCAGTTTTGGTCTCCTTATTTAAGGAAGGATGTAACGGCGTTGGAGGCGGTTCAGAGGAGGTTTACTAGATTGATACCTGGAATGAGCAGGTTGTCTTATGAGGAAAGGTTGGACAGACTGGGCTTGTTTTCACTGGAGTTTAAAAGAGCGAGGGGAGACTTGATTGAAGTTTATAAAGATCCTGAATGGTCTTGACAAGGTGGATGTGGAAAGGATGTTTCCTCTTGTGGGGGAGTCCAGAACTAGGGGGCACTGTTTTAAAATTAGGGGTCACCCTTTTAGGACAGAGATGAGGAGAATTATTTTCTCTCAGAGGGTTGTGTGACTTTGGAACTCTCTACCTCAGAAGGTGGAGGAGGCGGGGTCATTGAATAATTTTAAGGCGGAGGTAGATAGATTCTTGCCAGGCAAGGGAATTAAGGGTTATCGGGGGTAGATGGGAGTGTGGAATTCGAAACACAAACAGATCAGCCCTGATCTTATTGAATGGTGGAGCAGGTTCAAGGGGCCGCATGGCCGATTTCTGCTCCTAATTTGTATGTTCATATGTTCATAACACAATTGGCCTGTGATTCGTTGATGAATGGCTGCCTGGTTAATCATTGGTCTGTGATTGGTTGATAAATGTCCACCTGGTTTGTTACTGGCCTGTATTGTGCACACTCAGTTTACGCTGTTACCTGTCTGGTTTGGTACTGTGTTTTTCTCTTTCGCAGTTCAATGATGAAGCCAATCCTGTGGCCTGCTTCAAGCAGCTGGTTCAAGCCAATGTACGGAACAAGGAGGTTCTAAAAGATGCCGTGCAAGAGATGAATGCCCAGGGAGTCACAGATTACAAATCAGGATTCAATTATGCCTTTGAACAGCTACTCAACGTAAGCACATTGAAATCTAGCAACCATCCTGAAAAGGATCAGCTGTTACCTCTTTAACTGATTTGATTGCAGGAGGAAAGTGTTGCCCTCCTTTAATCCTAAATTGTTGACATATTAATGGTTGGCTTTAGAGTGGTTATTCGTATTTACCAGAACAAACAGGTGTTGACCTGGGCTCTGCTGCACTGCTCTACCATCTGCATCCCCTACTTCAACACACTTCATTCCAACTGAGAATATTAATTTAGCTCCTCCACACTTCAGTCACTTATTCTGTTATCGTCATCAGCAATAATATTCCAAATAAGAATACAACAGAATACTAACTGAGAAGAACGAAACTCTGTTCAATGTTTTGCAATAATAAATGTTTGTAAACCTGGGGTAGAAAATCGTCTCGGGCATTGGCACAAAACGGGTGATATTGATCGGCTGCCATTCTACTCAGCCCCTGGTATTTAGTTCCCTTGCATATAACAGGAAGCTGATCTGATACTGCCCATCCCGTGCCACCTGCTGAGATGCATTTCTGCTCCCTGATCTTTTTCAAAGAGTAAATAGTGGTAACATGCCAATTGGTTAAAGTGTGGTGTCGACTAGTAATGATATAATCTGCAGTGAGCAGAGGGGGAGTGGGGAATAATTGATAAACTAATAAAACTTAGAGAGGATAAAACCCCTGGTTCGGAAAGATTGCATCTGCAAATATTAAAAGTTACTGAAGAGATAGTAGAGGCACTATCACACATATAAAACAAAGAAAAGAAAAGGGAATAGTGCCAAAGGATTGGCAGCAGCTAATGTGATTGCTGTACTTAAAAAGGGGAGATCGAACAAATCCGAGGAACATATAGCCCAATTAGCTGAATGCTGGTGGCTTACTCTAGATGGAATAGAAAAACATCCAGAAACCAAAAATATAGTAAAGAATTGTCAGCATGGATTTCAAAAGGGAAGGTCATGTTTCATGAATCGTTTTGAATTCTTGAAAAAGTAACAGAAAGAGTAGACTAGGGTAATGTAGAAGATGTAACATATTTGGATTTTCAAAAGGCCTTTAACAGGGTTTTGCAAAGTGGACACATGACTGAGGTTCTGACATGAGGAAAGTTCTTTTTTATGCAGTGATTTTAGATTTTAGATTTAGAGATACAGCACTGAAACAGGCCCTTCGGCCCACCGAGTCTGTGCCGACCATTAACCACCCATTTATACTAATCCTACACTAATCCCATATTCCTACCACATCCTCACCCGTCCCTATATTCCCCTACCACCTACCTATACTAGGGGCAATTTATAATGGCCAATTTACCTATCAACCTGCAAGTCTTTTGGCTGTGGGAGGAAACTGGAGCACCCGGAGGAAACCCACGCAGACACAGGGAGAACTTGCAAACTTCACACAGGCAGTACCCAGAATTGAACCTGGGTCGCTGGAGCTGTGAGGCTGTAGTGCTAACCACCGCGCCACTGTGCCGCCCACTGTGAGTGGTTAGGATCTGGAATGCGCTGCCTGAGAGGGTGGGAAGGCAGACTCAATCCTGGCTTTCAAAAGGGAATTGGATAAGCAGCTGAAGCGAAAAAACCTGCAGGGCTACAGGGAAAGGGCGAGGGAGTGCAGCTAGCTAAATTGCTCTTGCAGAGAGCCAGCATGGGCTGAGTGGCCTCCTCCTTGTGCTGTAACCATTCCATGCTTACTGTCCCATTAGATGCAAGTAAAGCATAAGTAAGATACACAGTGAAGTTCCCTCTGCACATTGTTCCAACAACACTTACAGGACATGTACAGCATGCATTAGATACATTGTAAAGCTCGCTCTATACTGCCCAACCAAACACTGAGGACAGGTACCATCCAGGTTATATGCAGAATAAAGCTTCCTCCACACTCTCCCATCAAACACTTCGAGGTCAGGTACAGCACTGGTTAGTTACAGAGTAAAGCTCTCTCTACACTGTCTTATCAAACACTCCCAACTCAGCTACAGCACAGATTAGATATAGATTAGAGCACCCTCTACACTGTCCCATCAAACATTCCCAGGACAGGTACAGCTTGGGTTAGATACAGAGTAAAGCTAATCCTTGTGGAACATCCTTCCAATCTTTAGCCAATCTGAGTAACTACCATTAACCCCTCCTTTCTATTTTCTGTTTTGTAGCCAGTTTGCTATCCATTCTTTTGTTTGTCCCCTGACTCCACGAGTCGTGCTGGATCTCCGCAATAGCAATTTAGCAAGCCGCACTCCTCCACCCTTTCCCTGTAGCTTTGCAGATTTTTTCACTTCAGCTATTTATCCAATTCCCTTTTGAAAGCCACGTTTGAATCGGCCTTCACCACCCTCTCAGTCAGCGCATTCCAGATCCTAACCACTCACTGCGTAAAAAAAAACTTTCCTCATGTCGCCTTTGATTTTTTTGCCAATCACTTTAAATCGGTGTCCTCTGTTTCGCGACCCTTCTGCCAATGGGAACAGTTTTTCTCCATCTACTCTGTCTAGACGCCTCATGATTTTGAACACCTCCATCAAATCTGCTCTCAATCTTCTCTAAGGACTATAGTCCCAGCTTCTCCAATCTCTCGACGTAACTGAAGTTCCTCATCCCTGGAACCGTTCTCGTAAATCTTTTCTTTACCCCTTCTCAAGCCTTCACATTCTTTTTAAAGTGCAGTGCCCAGAATTGGACACAATTATCCAATTGAGAACAAACCAGTGTTTTATAAAGGTTCACCATAACGTCCTTGCTTTTGTACTCTATGCCTCTATTTATAAAGTGCAGGATCCCATATGCCTTTTTAATCAACTTCTCAACCTGTCCTGCAATCTTCAACAATTTGAGCACATATACCCTCAGGTCTCTCTGTTCCTGCACCGCCTCCAGAATCGTAACCTTTAGTTTATATTGCCTCTCCTCACTCTTCCTACCATAATGTAAAGCCTGGCTACCAGACCCGAACCCAACTACGGGTTCGTGTCAGGCTCGGGTCTATATGCCGAGTTCAGCATTCGGGGTCGGGTCGGGCTGGACAGTGCTGCCTCCAGGAACTCATGGGACCAGGCTCACCTAAGATTCCTCACAACTCCATCAGCAGGAATAGCCTGCTGCCGGAACGGATGAACGATATTCGTGTCAGGTCGGGTGCAATAAAGAATTAAAGAACTCGGGCCCGGGTCGGGTTGGGGTTGCCTGTGGTCAGGTTGTGCCCGGGTCCGGGTCGGGTTTCAATTTTATACCCGAGCAGGCCTTCACCATATGTATCACTTTGCACTCGTCTGCATTCAGTTGCATCTGCCATATGTCTGTCCATTCCACCAGCCTGGCTATGTGTCTTCTTGAAGTCTATAACTATCCTTCTCACAGATCACTATACTTCCCAGTTTTGTGTCATCTGTAAATTTTGAAATTGTTCGCCGGATGCTCAAGTTTAACTAATTAATATAGATTAAGAAAAGCAATGAGCCTAGTATCAAACCCTGGGGAACACCACTATATACCTTCCTGCAGTCCTAAAAATAAATGTTTACCACTACTGTCTGTCTCCTGTCACTCAGCCAACCTTGTATCCATGCTGTCACTGTGCCTTTTCAATCCATGGGCTTCAAGCCAATATATCAGACTTTATCAAATGCCTTTTGGAAGTCCATATACACCACAGCAACTGCATTACCCTCATCAACCATTTCTGTTACCTCATCAAAAAACTCAATCAAGTTAGTTAAACACCTTTAACAAATCTGTGCTGGCTTTCCTTAATTAATCCATGCTTTTCTAAGTGACTGTTAATTTTGTCTCAGCTTGTCATTTCATAAGGCTTTCACCCCACCAAGGTTAAACTGACTGGCCGGTAGTTGCTGGGCTTATCCTTACAACCTTTTTTGAACAAGGGTGTAACATTTACAATTCACCAGTCCTCTGCACCACCCCATATCCAAGGAAGATTGGAAGATTATGGCCAGTGCCTCTACAATTTCCACTCTTCTTCCCTCAGCATCCTCGGTTGCATCCGATGCAGCCCTGGTGACTTAGCAACTTTAAGTACAGCCAGCCTTTCTAGTACCTCCAACCACACCTTCTTGGTGAGAGCAACAGCTTCCTTCCTCCCATGACTGGGGAAAAATATGTTCCTCCTGCACCCGACTCCCACCCAGTAGTAAGTCAAGGGAAGCATCATTAAATCTGAGTGCAGCCCTCATTCATCCTGAATCCATCTTAAATATCTCTCACCTGCTCCTTCCATAACCTCCTACCTCCTCCAAATTCCATTTTTGCATTGGCTCTTTAAATAGTCGATTTGAAATCATATCATGCAGGTGAGGATCATACCCACCGCGCATCTTGGATACACAAAACCCGAAGAAAAATGTAATTGTCAATCAACTTAAAATTGGAGATGCCATCCTGCTAAGTCATCTTTTGGTTTTCGCACACGTAACTCCCCCCACTCCCAGCTCGGAACCCACCTTTGTCTCAATAGAGCCCAAAGAGCCACTGAATTTGCAAGTTGCCCACCCGCTTGAGTCAGTGCCTTTGAGAGGAGCTTGGGAGATAAAATGGAAAAAATAACTTTTGTGATGCCTCTCAATGAGACCCAAGTAGGATGTTAGGATGTTGAGCATTGAAGCCAATCATTGTTAGCTTGGTGAACATTGATAGCTAATTATTGTTAGGATGGCGAACATTGATGGGCAATCATTGTGAGGCAGTGAGTGTTCACAGCCAATCATAGTTACAATGTTGATCATTGCGAAGCCAATCATTGTCAAGATCATCATTGATAGCCAATCATTGTTAATGATTATCTGATATTAAGATTAATTGCCTTCTATGCATGTCTCTGCCAGACCACCTCGATTCGAGCAAACTGCAATAAGATGATAATGATGTTCACAGATGGAGGAGAGGATCGAGCCCAGGATGTCTTTGAGAGATACAATTGGCCCAATAAGACTGTGAGTAGCTGTCCATCATTCATAGCTTTCCTTCCTGACTCATCAAACTGCCACGCTCAGACAGGGTGGGTGAGATGGGGAACAGCAGTCTGATCCCAGTGTGAGTGAGATGGGGAACAGCAGTCTGATCCCAGAGTGTTAGAGATGGGGAACAGCAGTCTGATCCCAGTGTGGGTGAGATGGGGAACAGCAGTCTGATCCCAGTGTGAGTGAGATGGGGAACAGCAGTCTGATCCCAGAGTGTTAGAGATGGGGAAGAGCAGTCTGATCCCAGTGTGGGTGAGATGGGGAAGAGCAGTCTGATCCCAGTGTGAGTGAGATGGGGAACAGCAGTCTGATCCCAGTGTGAGTGAGATGGGGAACAGCAGTCTGATCCCAGAGTGTTAGAGATGGGGAACAGCAGTCTGATCCCAGTGTGGGTGAGATGGGGAACAGCAGTCTGATCCCAGTGTGAGTGAGATGGGGAACAGCAGTCTGATCCCAGAGTGTTAGAGATGGGGAAGAGCAGTCTGATCCCAGTGTGGGTGAGATGGGGAACAGGAGTCTGATCCCAGAGTCAGTGAGATGGGGAACAGCAGTCTGATCCCAGAGTGTGTGAGATGGGGAAGAGCAGTCTGATCCCAGTGTGGGTGAGATGGGGAACAGCAGTCTGATCCCAGTGTGAGTGAGATGGGGAAGAGCAGTCTGATCCCAGTGTGGGTGAGATGGGGCACAGCAGTCTGATCCCAGTGTGAGTGAGATGGGGAAGAGCAGTCTGATCCCAGTGTGAGTGAGATGGGGAAGAGCAGTCTGATCCCAGTGTGTGTGAGATGGGGAAGAGCAGTCTGATCCCAGTGTGAGTGAGATGGGGAACAGCAGTCTGATCCCAGTGTGAGTGAGATGGGGAACAGCAGTCTGATCCCAGTGTGAGTGAGATGGGGAAGAGCAGTCTGATCCCAGTGTGGGTCAGATGGGGAAGAGCAGTCGGATCCCAGTGTGAGTGAGATGGGGAAGAGCAGTCTGATCCCAGTGTGAGTGAGATGGGGAAGAGCAGTCTGATCCCAGTGTGGGTGAGATGGGGAAGAGCAGTCTGATCCTAGTGTGGGTGAGATGGGGAAGAGCAGTCTGATCCTAGTGTGGGTGAGATGGGGAAGAGCAGTCTGATCCCAGTGTGGGTCAGATGGGGAAGAGCAGTCTGATCCCAGTGTGAGTGAGATGGGGAAGAGCAGTCTGATCCCAGTGTGGGTGAGATGGGGAAGAGCAGTCTGATCCTAGTGTGGGTGAGATGGGGAAGAGCAGTCTGATCCCAGTGTGGGTGAGATGGCGAAGAGCAGTCTGATCCCAGTGTGGGTGAGATGGGGAAGAGCAGTCTGATCCCAGTGTGAGTGAGATGGGGAAGAGCAGTCTGATCCTAGTGTGAGTGAGATGGGGAAGAGCAGTCTGATCCCAGTGTGGGTGAGATGGGGAACAGCAGTCTGATCCCAGTGTGAGTGAGATGGGGAACAGCAGTCTGATCCTAGTGTGGGTGAGATGGGGAAGAGCAGTCTGATCCCCGTGTGAGTGAGATGGGGAACAGCAGTCTGATCCCAGTGTGAGTGAGATGGGGAACAGCAGTCTGATCCCAGTGTGGGTGAGATGGGGAAGAGCAGTCTGATCCCAGTGTGAGTGAGATGGGGAACAGCAGTCTGATCCCAGTGTGAGTGAGATGGGGAACAGCAGTCTGATCCCAGTGTGAGTGAGCTGGGGAAGAGCAGTCTGATCCCAGTGTGAGTGAGATGGGGAACAGCAGTCTGATCCCAGTGTGAGTGAGATGGGGAAGAGCAGTCTGATCCCAGTGTGAGTGAGATGGGGAACAGCAGTCTGATCCCAGTGTGAGTGAGATGGGGAACAGCAGTCTGATCCCATTGTGAGTGAGATGGGGAACAGCAGTCTGATCCCAGTGTCAGTGAGATGGGGAAGAGCAGTCTGATCCCAGTGTGAGTGAGATGGGGAACAGCAGTCTGATCCCAGTGTGGGTGAGATGGGGAAGAGCAGTCTGATCCCAGTGTGAGTGAGATGGGGAACAGCAGTCTGATCCCAGTGTGGGTGAGATGGGGAACAGCAGTCTGATCCCAGTGTCAGTGAGATGGGGAAGAGCAGTCTGATCCCAGTGTGAGTGAGATGGGGAAGAGCAGTCTGATCCCAGTGTGGGTGAGATGGGGAAGAGCAGTCTGATCCCAGTGTGGGTGAGATGGGGAACAGCAGTCTGATCCCAGTGTGGGTGAGATGGGGAAGAGCAGTCTGATCCCAGTGTGAGTGAGATGGGGAAGAGCAGTCTGATCCCAGTGTGGGTGAGATGGGGAAGAGCAGTCTGATCCCAGTGTGAGTGAGATGGGGAACAGCAGTCTGATCCCAGTGTGAGTGAGATGGGGAACAGCAGTCTGATCCCAGTGTGAGTGAGATGGGGAACAGCAGTCTGATCCCCGTGTGAGTGAGATGGGGAAGAGCAGTCTGATCCCAGTGTGGGTGAGATGGGGAACAGCAGTCTGATCCCAGTGTCAGTGAGATGGGGAAGAGCAGTCTGATCCCAGTGTGAGTGAGATGGGGAACAGCAGTCTGATCCCAGTGTGGGTGAGATGGGGAACAGCAGTCTGATCCCAGAGTGTGTGAGATGGGGAACAGCAGTCTGATCCCAGAGTGTGTGAGATGGGGAACAGCAGTCTGATCGCAGTGTGAGTGAGATGGGGAAGAGCAGTCTGATCCCAGTGTGAGTGAGATGGGGAAGAGCAGTCTGATCCCAGTGTGAGTGAGATGGTGAAGAGCAGTCTGATCCCAGTGTGAGTGAGATGGGGAACAGCAGTCTGATCCCAGTGTGAGTGAGATGGGGAACAGCAGTCTGATCCCAGTGTGAGTGAGATGGGGAAGAGCAGTCTGATCCCAGTGTGAGTGAGATGGGGAACAGCAGTCTGATCCCAGTGTGGGTGAGATGGGGAAGAGCAGTCTGATCCCAGTGTGAGTGAGATGGGGAACAGCAGTCTGATCCCAGTGTGGGTGAGATGGGGAACAGCAGTCTGATCCCAGTGTCAGTGAGATGGGGAAGAGCAGTCTGATCCCAGTGTGAGTGAGATGGGGAAGAGCAGTCTGATCCCAGTGTGGGTGAGATGGGGAAGAGCAGTCTGATCCCAGTGTGGGTGAGATGGGGAACAGCAGTCTGATCCCAGTGTGGGTGAGATGGGGAAGAGCAGTCTGATCCCAGTGTGAGTGAGATGGGGAAGAGCAGTCTGATCCCAGTGTGGGTGAGATGGGGAAGAGCAGTCTGATCCCAGTGTGAGTGAGATGGGGAACAGCAGTCTGATCCCAGTGTGAGTGAGATGGGGAACAGCAGTCTGATCCCAGTGTGAGTGAGATGGGGAACAGCAGTCTGATCCCCGTGTGAGTGAGATGGGGAAGAGCAGTCTGATCCCAGTGTGGGTGAGATGGGGAACAGCAGTCTGATCCCAGTGTCAGTGAGATGGGGAAGAGCAGTCTGATCCCAGTGTGAGTGAGATGGGGAACAGCAGTCTGATCCCAGTGTGGGTGAGATGGGGAACAGCAGTCTGATCCCAGAGTGTGTGAGATGGGGAACAGCAGTCTGATCCCAGAGTGTGTGAGATGGGGAACAGCAGTCTGATCGCAGTGTGAGTGAGATGGGGAAGAGCAGTCTGATCCCAGTGTGAGTGAGATGGGGAAGAGCAGTCTGATCCCAGTGTGAGTGAGATGGTGAAGAGCAGTCTGATCCCAGTGTGAGTGAGATGGGGAACAGCAGTCTGATCCCAGTGTGAGTGAGATGGGGAACAGCAGTCTGATCCCAGTGTGAGTGAGATGGGGAACAGCAGTCTGATCCCAGTGTGAGTGAGATGGGGAACAGCAGTCTGATCCCAGTGTGAGTGAGATGGGGAACAGCAGTCTGATCCTAGTGTGGGTGAGATGGGGAAGAGCAGTCTGATCCCAGTGTGAGTGAGATGGGGAAGATCAGTCTGATCCCAGTGTGGGTGTGATGGGGAACAGCAGTCTGATCCCAGTGAGTGAGATGGGGAACAGCAGTCTGATCCCAGTGTGGGTGAGATGGGGAACAGCAGTCTGATCCCAGAGTGTGTGAGATGGGGAAGAGCAGTCTGATCCCAGTGTGAGTGAGATGGGGAAGAGCAGTCTGATCCCAGTGTGGGTGAGATGGGGAACAGCAGTCTGATCCCAGTGTGAGTGGGATGGGGAACAGCAGTCTGATCCCAGTGTGAGTGAGATGGGGAACAGCAGTCTGATCCCAGTGTGAGTGAGATGGGGAAGAGCAGTCTGATCCCAGTGTGAGTGAGATGGGGAAGAGCAGTCTGATCCCAGTGTGGGTGAGATGGGGAACAGCAGTCTGATCCCAGTGTGAGTGAGATGGGGAAGAGCAGTCTGATCCCAGTGTGAGTGAGATAGGGAAGAGCAGTCTGATCCCAGTGTGGGTGAGATGGGGAACAGCAGTCTGATCCCAGTGTCAGTGAGATGGGGAAGAGCAGTCTGATCCCAGTGTGAGTGAGATGGGGAACAGCAGTCTGATCCCAGTGTGGGTGAGATGGGGAACAGCAGTCTGATCCCAGAGTGTGTGAGATGGGGAACAGCAGTCTGATCCCAGAGTGTGTGAGATGGGGAACAGCAGTCTGATCGCAGTGTGAGTGAGATGGGGAAGAGCAGTCTGATCCCAGTGTGAGTGAGATGGGGAAGAGCAGTCTGATCCCAGTGTGAGTGAGATGGTGAAGAGCAGTCTGATCCCAGTGTGAGTGAGATGGGGAACAGCAGTCTGATCCCAGTGTGAGTGAGATGGGGAACAGCAGTCTGATCCCAGTGTGAGTGAGATGGGGAAGAGCAGTCTGATCCCAGTGTGAGTGAGATGGGGAACAGCAGTCTGATCCCAGTGTGGGTGAGATGGGGAAGAGCAGTCTGATCCCAGTGTGAGTGAGATGGGGAACAGCAGTCTGATCCCAGTGTGGGTGAGATGGGGAACAGCAGTCTGATCCCAGTGTCAGTGAGATGGGGAAGAGCAGTCTGATCCCAGTGTGAGTGAGATGGGGAAGAGCAGTCTGATCCCAGTGTGGGTGAGATGGGGAAGAGCAGTCTGATCCCAGTGTGGGTGAGATGGGGAACAGCAGTCTGATCCCAGTGTGGGTGAGATGGGGAAGAGCAGTCTGATCCCAGTGTGAGTGAGATGGGGAAGAGCAGTCTGATCCCAGTGTGGGTGAGATGGGGAAGAGCAGTCTGATCCCAGTGTGAGTGAGATGGGGAACAGCAGTCTGATCCCAGTGTGAGTGAGATGGGGAACAGCAGTCTGATCCCAGTGTGAGTGAGATGGGGAACAGCAGTCTGATCCCCGTGTGAGTGAGATGGGGAAGAGCAGTCTGATCCCAGTGTGGGTGAGATGGGGAACAGCAGTCTGATCCCAGTGTCAGTGAGATGGGGAAGAGCAGTCTGATCCCAGTGTGAGTGAGATGGGGAACAGCAGTCTGATCCCAGTGTGGGTGAGATGGGGAACAGCAGTCTGATCCCAGAGTGTGTGAGATGGGGAACAGCAGTCTGATCCCAGAGTGTGTGAGATGGGGAACAGCAGTCTGATCGCAGTGTGAGTGAGATGGGGAAGAGCAGTCTGATCCCAGTGTGAGTGAGATGGGGAAGAGCAGTCTGATCCCAGTGTGAGTGAGATGGTGAAGAGCAGTCTGATCCCAGTGTGAGTGAGATGGGGAACAGCAGTCTGATCCCAGTGTGAGTGAGATGGGGAACAGCAGTCTGATCCCAGTGTGAGTGAGATGGGGAACAGCAGTCTGATCCCAGTGTGAGTGAGATGGGGAACAGCAGTCTGATCCCAGTGTGAGTGAGATGGGGAACAGCAGTCTGATCCTAGTGTGGGTGAGATGGGGAAGAGCAGTCTGATCCCAGTGTGAGTGAGATGGGGAAGATCAGTCTGATCCCAGTGTGGGTGTGATGGGGAACAGCAGTCTGATCCCAGTGAGTGAGATGGGGAACAGCAGTCTGATCCCAGTGTGGGTGAGATGGGGAACAGCAGTCTGATCCCAGAGTGTGTGAGATGGGGAAGAGCAGTCTGATCCCAGTGTGAGTGAGATGGGGAAGAGCAGTCTGATCCCAGTGTGGGTGAGATGGGGAACAGCAGTCTGATCCCAGTGTGAGTGGGATGGGGAACAGCAGTCTGATCCCAGTGTGAGTGAGATGGGGAACAGCAGTCTGATCCCAGTGTGAGTGAGATGGGGAAGAGCAGTCTGATCCCAGTGTGAGTGAGATGGGGAAGAGCAGTCTGATCCCAGTGTGGGTGAGATGGGGAACAGCAGTCTGATCCCAGTGTGAGTGAGATGGGGAACAGCAGTCTGATCCCAGAGTGTGTGAGATGGGGAACAGCAGTCTGATCCCAGAGTGTGTGAGATGGGGAACAGCAGTCTGATCGCAGTGTGAGTGAGATGGGGAAGAGCAGTCTGATCCCAGTGTGAGTGAGATGGGGAAGAGCAGTCTGATCCCAGTGTGAGTGAGATGGTGAAGAGCAGTCTGATCCCAGTGTGAGTGAGATGGGGAACAGCAGTCTGATCCCAGTGTGAGTGAGATGGGGAACAGCAGTCTGATCCCAGTGTGAGTGAGATGGGGAAGAGCAGTCTGATCCCAGTGTGAGTGAGATGGGGAACAGCAGTCTGATCCCAGTGTGGGTGAGATGGGGAAGAGCAGTCTGATCCCAGTGTGAGTGAGATGGGGAACAGCAGTCTGATCCCAGTGTGGGTGAGATGGGGAACAGCAGTCTGATCCCAGTGTCAGTGAGATGGGGAAGAGCAGTCTGATCCCAGTGTGAGTGAGATGGGGAAGAGCAGTCTGATCCCAGTGTGGGTGAGATGGGGAAGAGCAGTCTGATCCCAGTGTGGGTGAGATGGGGAACAGCAGTCTGATCCCAGTGTGGGTGAGATGGGGAAGAGCAGTCTGATCCCAGTGTGAGTGAGATGGGGAAGAGCAGTCTGATCCCAGTGTGGGTGAGATGGGGAAGAGCAGTCTGATCCCAGTGTGAGTGAGATGGGGAACAGCAGTCTGATCCCAGTGTGAGTGAGATGGGGAACAGCAGTCTGATCCCAGTGTGAGTGAGATGGGGAACAGCAGTCTGATCCCCGTGTGAGTGAGATGGGGAAGAGCAGTCTGATCCCAGTGTGGGTGAGATGGGGAACAGCAGTCTGATCCCAGTGTCAGTGAGATGGGGAAGAGCAGTCTGATCCCAGTGTGAGTGAGATGGGGAACAGCAGTCTGATCCCAGTGTGGGTGAGATGGGGAACAGCAGTCTGATCCCAGAGTGTGTGAGATGGGGAACAGCAGTCTGATCCCAGAGTGTGTGAGATGGGGAACAGCAGTCTGATCGCAGTGTGAGTGAGATGGGGAAGAGCAGTCTGATCCCAGTGTGAGTGAGATGGGGAAGAGCAGTCTGATCCCAGTGTGAGTGAGATGGTGAAGAGCAGTCTGATCCCAGTGTGAGTGAGATGGGGAACAGCAGTCTGATCCCAGTGTGAGTGAGATGGGGAACAGCAGTCTGATCCCAGTGTGAGTGAGATGGGGAACAGCAGTCTGATCCCAGTGTGAGTGAGATGGGGAACAGCAGTCTGATCCCAGTGTGAGTGAGATGGGGAACAGCAGTCTGATCCTAGTGTGGGTGAGATGGGGAAGAGCAGTCTGATCCCAGTGTGAGTGAGATGGGGAAGATCAGTCTGATCCCAGTGTGGGTGTGATGGGGAACAGCAGTCTGATCCCAGTGAGTGAGATGGGGAACAGCAGTCTGATCCCAGTGTGGGTGAGATGGGGAACAGCAGTCTGATCCCAGAGTGTGTGAGATGGGGAAGAGCAGTCTGATCCCAGTGTGAGTGAGATGGGGAAGAGCAGTCTGATCCCAGTGTGGGTGAGATGGGGAACAGCAGTCTGATCCCAGTGTGAGTGGGATGGGGAACAGCAGTCTGATCCCAGTGTGAGTGAGATGGGGAACAGCAGTCTGATCCCAGTGTGAGTGAGATGGGGAAGAGCAGTCTGATCCCAGTGTGAGTGAGATGGGGAAGAGCAGTCTGATCCCAGTGTGGGTGAGATGGGGAACAGCAGTCTGATCCCAGTGTGAGTGAGATGGGGAAGAGCAGTCTGATCCCAGTGTGAGTGAGATAGGGAAGAGCAGTCTGATCCCAGTGTGGGTGAGATGGGGAACAGCAGTCTGATCCCAGTGTGAGTGAGATGGGGAAGAGCCGTCTGATCCCAGTGTGAGTGAGATGGGGAAGAGCAGTCTGATCCCAGAGTGTGTGAGATGGGGAACAGCAGTCTGATCCCAGAGTGTGTGAGATGGGAAACAGCAGTCTGATCCCAGAGTGTGTGAGATGGGAAACAGCAGTCTGATCGCAGTGTGAGTGAGATGGGGAAGAGCAGTCTGATCCCAGTGTGAGTGAGATGGGGAAGAGCAGTCTGATCCCAGTGTGAGTGAGATGGTGAAGAGCAGTCTGATCCCAGTGTGAGTGAGATGGGGAACAGCAGTCTGATCCCAGTGTGAGTGAGATGGGGAACAGCAGTCTGATCCCAGTGTGAGTGAGATGGGGAACAGCAGTCTGATCCCAGTGTGAGTGAGATGGGGAACAGCAGTCTGATCCCAGTGTGAGTGAGATGGGGAACAGCAGTCTGATCCCAGTGTGAGTGAGATGGGGAACAGCAGTCTGATCCCAGTGTGAGTGAGATGGGGAACAGCAGTCTGATCCCCGTGTGAGTGAGATGGGGAACAGCAGTCTGATCCTAGTGTGGGTGAGATGGGGAAGAGCAGTCTGATCCCAGTGTGAGTGAGATGGGGAAGAGCAGTCTGATCCCAGTGTGAGTGAGATGGGGAACAGCAGTCTGATCCCAGTGTGAGTGAGATGGGGAACAGCAGTCTGATCCCCGTGTGAGTGAGATGGGGAACAGCAGTCTGATCCTAGTGTGGGTGAGATGGGGAACAGCAGTCTGATCCCAGTGTGAGTGAGATGGGGAACAGCAGTCTGATCCCAGTGTGAGTGAGATGGGGAACAGCAGTCTGATCCCAGTGTGAGTGAGATGGGGAAGAGCAGTCTGATCCCAGTGTGAGTGAGATGGGAATGAGCAGTCTGATCCCCGTGTGAGTGAGATGGCGAACAGCAGTCTGATCCTAGTGTGGGTGAGATGGGGAACAGCAGTCTGATCCCAGTGTGAGTGAGATGGGGAACAGCAGTCTGATCCCAGTGTGAGTGAGATGGGGAACAGCAGTCTGATCCCAGTGTGAGTGAGATGGGGAAGAGCAGTCTGATCCCAGTGTGAGTGAGATGGGAATGAGCAGTCTGATCCCAGTGTGAGTGAGATGGGTAACAGCAGTCTGATCCCAGTGTGGGTGAGATGGGGAAGAGCAGTCTGATCCCAGTGTGAGTGAGTGAGATGGGGTAGAGCAGTCTGATCCCAGTGTGAGTGAGATGGGGAAGAGCCGTCTGATCCCAGTGTGAGTGAAATGGGGAACAGCAGTCTGATCCCAGTGTGGGTGAGATGGGGAACAGCAGTCTGATCCCAGAGTGTGTGAGTGAGATGGGGAACAGCAGTCTGATCCCAGTGTGAGTGAGATGGGGAAGAGCAGTCTGATCCCAGTGTGAGTGAGATGGGGAACAGCAGTCTGATCCCAGTGTGAGTGAGATGGGGAACAGCAGTCTGATCCCAGTGTGAGTGAGTGAGATGGGGAAGAGCAGTCTGATCCCAGAGTGAGTGAGATGGGGAAGAGCAGTCTGATCCCAGTGTGAGTGAGATGGGGAACAGCAGTCTGATCCCAGTGTGAGTGAGATGGGGAAGAGCAGTCTGATCCCAGTGTGAGTGAGATGGGGAACAGCAGTCTGATCCCAGTGTGAGTGAGATGGGGAAGAGCAGTCTGATCCCAGTGTGAGTGAGTGAGATGGGGAAGAGCAGTCTGATCCCAGTGTGAGTGAGATGGGGAACAGCAGTCTGATCCCAGTGTGAGTGAGTGAGATGGGGAACAGCGGTCTGATCCCCGTGTGAGTGAGTGAGATGGGGAAGAGCAGTCTGATCCCAGTGTGAGTGAGATGGGGAACAGCAGTATGATCCCAGTGTGAGTGAGTGAGATGGGGAACAGCAGTCTGATCCCAGTGTGAGTGAGATGGGGAACAGCAGTCTGATCCCAGTGTGAGTGAGATGGGGAAGAGCAGTCTGATCCCAGTGTGAGTGAGATGGGAATGAGCAGTCTGATCCCAGTGTGAGTGAGATCGGGAAGAGCAGTCTGATCCCAGTGTGAGTGAGATGGGTAACAGCAGTCTGATCCCAGTGTGGGTGAGATGGGGAAGAGCAGTCTGATCCCAGTGTGAGTGAGTGAGATGGGGTAGAGCAGTCTGATCCCAGAGTGTGTGAGTGAGATGGGGAAGAGCAGTCTGATCCCAGTGTGAGTGAGATGGGGAAGAGCCGTCTGATCCCAGTGTGAGTGAGATGGGGAACAGCAGTCTGATCCCAGTGTGGGTGAGATGGGGAACAGCAGTCTGATCCCAGAGTGTGTGAGTGAGATGGGGAACAGCAGTCTGATCCCAGTGTGAGTGAGATGGGGAAGAGCAGTCTGATCCCAGTGTGAGTGAGATGGGGAACAGCAGTCTGATCCCAGTGTGAGTGAGATGGGGAACAGCAGTCTGATCCCAGTGTGAGTGAGTGAGATGGGGAAGAGCAGTCTGATCCCAGTGTGAGTGAGTGAGATGGAGAACAGCAGTCTGATCCCAGTGTGAGTGAGTGAGATGGGGAAGAGCAGTCTGATCCCAGTGTGAGTGAGATGGGGAACAGCAGTCTGATCCCAGTGTGAGTGAGTGAGATGGGGAACAGCGGTCTGATCCCCGTGTGAGTGAGTGAGATGGGGAAGAGCAGTCTGATCCCAGTGTGAGTGAGATGGGGAACAGCAGTATGATCCCAGTGTGAGTGAGTGAGATGGGGAACAGCTGTCTGATCCCAGTGTGAGTGAGTGAGATGGGGAACAGCAGTCTGATCCCAGAGTGTGTGAGTGAGATGGGGAACAGCAGTCTGATCCCAGTGTGAGTGAGATGGGGAAGAGCAGTCTGATCCCAGTGTGAGTGAGATGGGGAACAGCAGTCTGATCCCAGTGTGAGTGAGATGGGGAACAGCAGTCTGATCCCAGTGTGAGTGAGTGAGATGGAGAACAGCAGTCTGATCCCAGTGTGAGTGAGTGAGATGGGGAAGAGCAGTCTGATCCCAGTGTGAGTGAGATGGGGAACAGCAGTCTGATCCCAGTGTGAGTGAGTGAGATGGGGAACAGCGGTCTGATCCCCGTGTGAGTGAGTGAGATGGGGAAGAGCAGTCTGATCCCAGTGTGAGTGAGATGGGGAACAGCAGTATGATCCCAGTGTGAGTGAGTGAGATGGGGAACAGCTGTCTGATCCCAGTGTGAGTGAGTGAGATGGGGAACAGCTGTCTGATCCCAGTGTGAGTGAGTGAGATGGGGAAGAGCAGTCTGATCCCAGTGTGAGTGAGATGGGGAACAGCAGTCTGATCCCAGTGTGAGTGAGTGAGATGGGGAAGAGCAGTCTGATCCCAGTGTGAGTGAGATGGGGAACAGCAGTCTGATCCCAGTGTGAGTGAGATGGGGAAGAGCAGTCTGATCCCAGAGTGAGTGAGATGGGGAAGAGCAGTCTGATCCCAGAGTGAGTGAGATGGGGAAGAGCAGTCTGATCCCAGAGTGTGTGAGTGAGATGGGGAAGAGCAGTCTGATCCCAGTGTGAGTGAGATGGGGAAGAGCAGTCTGATCCCAGAGTGTGTGAGTGAGATGGGGAAGAGCAGTCTGATCCCAGTGTGAGTGAGATGGGGAACAGCAGTCTGATCCCAGTGTGAGTGAGATGGGGAAGAGCAGTCTGATCCCAGAGTGAGTGAGATGGGGAAGAGCAGTCTGATCCCAGAGTGAGTGAGATGGGGAAGAGCAGTCTGATCCCAGAGTGTGTGAGTGAGATGGGGAAGAGCAGTCTGATCCCAGTGTGAGTGAGATGGGGAAGAGCAGTCTGATCCCAGAGTGTGTGAGTGAGATGGGGAAGAGCAGTCTGATCCCAGTGTGAGTGAGATGGGAATGAGCAGTCTGATCCCAGTGTGAGTGAGATCGGGAAGAGCAGTCTGATCCCAGTGTGAGTGAGATGGGGAAGAGCAGTCTGATCCCAGAGTGTGTGAGTGAGATGGGGAAGAGCAGTCTGATCCCAGTGTGAGTGAGATGGGGAAGAGCAGTCTGATCCCAGAGTGTGTGAGTGAGATGGGGAAGAGCAGTCTGATCCCAGTGTGAGTGAGATGGGAATGAGCAGTCTGATCCCAGTGTGAGTGAGATCGGGAAGAGCAGTCTGATCCCAGTGTGAGTGAGATGGGTAACAGCAGTCTGATCCCAGTGTGGGTGAGATGGGGAAGAGCAGTCTGATCCCAGTGTGAGTGAGTGAGATGGGGTAGAGCAGTCTGATCCCAGTGTGAGTGAGATGGGGAAGAGCAGTCTGATCCCAGAGTGTGTGAGTGAGATGGGGAAGAGCCGTCTGATCCCAGTGTGAGTGAGATGGGGAACAGCAGTCTGATCCCAGTGTGAGTGAGATGGGGAACAGCAGTCTGATCCCAGTGTGAGTGAGATGGGGAACAGCAGTCTGATCCCAGTGTGAGTGAGATGGGGAAGAGCAGTCTGATCCCAGTGTGAGTGAGTGAGATGGAGAACAGCAGTCTGATCCCAGTGTGAGTGAGATGGGGAACAGCAGTCTGATCCCAGTGTGAGTGAGTGAGATGGAGAACAGCAGTCTGATCCCAGTGTGAGTGAGTGAGATGGGGAAGAGCCGTCTGATCCCAGTGTGAGTGAGATGGGGAACAGCAGTCTGATCCCAGTGTGAGTGAGTGAGATGGGGAACAGCGGTCTGATCCCCGTGTGAGTGAGTGAGATGGGGAAGAGCAGTCTGATCCCAGTGTGAGTGAGATGGGGAACAGCAGTATGATCCCAGTGTGAGTGAGTGAGATGGGGAACAGCAGTCTGATCCCAGTGTGAGTGAGATGGGGAACTGCAGTCTGATCCCAGTGTGAGTGAGTGAGATGGGGAACAGCAGTCTGATCCCAGAGTGTGTGAGTGAGGTGGGGAAGAGCAGTCTGATCCCAGTGTGAGTGAGATGGGGAACAGCAGTCTGATCCCAGAGTGTGTGAGTGAGATGGGGAACAGCAGTCTGATCCCAGAGTGTGTGAGTGAGATGGGGAACAGCAGTCTGATCCCAGTGTGAGTGAGATGGGGAACAGCAGTCTGATCCCAGTGTGAGTGAGATGGGGAACAGCAGTCTGATCCCAGTGTAAGTGAGATGGGGAACAGCAGTCTGATCCCAGTGTGGGTGAGATGGGGAACAGCAGTCTGATCCCAGTGTGAGTGAGATGGGGAACAGTAGTCTGATCCCAGTGTGAGTGAGCAGGGGAAGAGCAGTCTGATCCCAGTGTGAGTGAGATGGGGAAGAGCAGTCTGATCCCAGTGGGAGTGAGATGGGGAACAGCAGTCTGACCCAGTGTGAGTCAGATGGGGAAGAGCAGTCTGATCCCAGTGTGAGTGAGATGGGGAACAGCAGTCTGATCCCAGTGTCAGTGAGATGGGGAACAGCAGTCTGATCCCAGGATGAGTGAGATGGGGAACAGCAGTCTGATCCCAGTGTGAGTGAGCTGGGGAAGAGCAGTCTGATCCCAGTGTGAGTGAGATGGGGAAGAGCAGTCTGATCCCAGTGTGAGTGAGATGGGGAAGAGCAGTCTGATCCCAGTGTGGGTGAGATGGGGAAGAGCAGTCTGATCACAGTGTGGGTGAGATGGGGGAGAGCAGTCTGATCCCAGTGTGAGTGAGATAGGGAACAGCAGTCTGATCCCAGTGTGGGTGAGATGGGGAACAGCAGTCTGATCCCAGTGTGAGTGAGATGGGAAACAGCAGTCTGATCCCAGTGTGAGTGAGATGGGGAAGAGCAGTCTGATCCCAGTGTGGGTGAGATGGGGAACAGCAGTCTGATCCTAGTGTGGGTGAGATGGGAAACAGCAGTCTGATCCCAGTGTGGGTGAGATGGGGAAGAGCAGTCTGATCCCAGTGTGGGTGAGATGGGGAAGAGCAGTCTCATCCCAGTGTGAGTGAGATGGGGAAGAGCAGTCTGATCCCAGTGTGAGTGAGATAGGGAACAGCAGTCTGATCCCAGTGTGGGTGAGATGGGGAACAGCAGTCTGATCCCAGTGTGAGTGAGATGGGAAACAGCAGTCTGATCCCAGTGTGGGTGAGATGGGGAAGAGCAGTCTGATCCCAGTGTGGGTGAGATGGGGAAGAGCAGTCTCATCCCAGTGTGAGTGAGATGGGGAAGAGCAGTCTGATCCCAGAGTGAGTGAGATGGGGAAGAGCAGTCTCATCCCAGTGTGGGTGAGATGGGGAAGAGCAGTCTCATCCCAGTGTGAGTGAGATGGGGAAGAGCAGTCTGATCCCAGTGTGGGTGAGATGGGGAAGAGCAGTCTCATCCCAGTGTGGGTGAGATGGGGAAGAGCAGTCTCATCCCAGTGTGAGTGAGATGGGGAAGAGCAGTCTGATCCCAGAGTGTGTGAGATGGGGAACAGCAGTCTGATCCCAGAGTGTGTGAGATGGGAAACAGCAGTCTGATCGCAGTGTGAGTGAGATGGGGAACAGCAGTCTGATCCCAGTGTGAGTGAGATGGGGAAGAGCAGTCTGATCCCAGTGTGAGTGAGATGGTGAAGAGCAGTCTGATCCCAGTGTGAGTGAGATGGGGAACAGGAGTCTGATCCCAGTGTGAGTGAGATGGGGAACAGCAGTCTGATCCCAGTGTGAGTGAGATGGGGAACAGCAGTCTGATCCCAGTGTGAGTGAGATGGGGAACAGCAGTCTGATCCTAGTGTGGGTGAGATGGGGAAGAGCAGTCTGATCCCAGTGTGAGTGAGATGGTGAAGAGCAGTCTGATCCCAGTGTGAGTGAGATGGGGAACAGGAGTCTGATCCCAGTGTGAGTGAGATGGGGAACAGCAGTCTGATCCCAGTGTGAGTGAGATGGGGAACAGCAGTCTGATCCTAGTGTGTGTGAGATGGGGAAGAGCAGTCTGATCCCAGTGTGAGTGAGATGGGGAAGAGCAGTCTGATCCCAGTGTGAGTGAGATGGGGAACAGCAGTCTGATCCTAGTGTGGGTGAGATGGGGAACAGCAGTCTGATCCCAGTGTGAGTGAGATGGGGAAGAGCAGTCTGATCCCAGTGTGAGTGAGTGAGATGGGGAAGAGCAGTCTGATCCCAGTGTGAGTGAGTGAGATGGGGAAGAGCCGTCTGATCCCAGTGTGAGTGAGATGGGGAAGAGCAGTCTGATCCCAGTGTGAGTGAGTGAGATGGGGAAGAGCCGTCTGATCCCAGTGTGAGTGAGATGGGGAACAGCAGTCTGATCCCAGTGTGGGTGAGATGGGGAACAGCAGTCTGATCCCAGTGTGAGTGAGATGGGGAAGAGCCGTCTGATCCCAGTGTGAGTGAGATGGGGAACAGCAGTCTGATCCCAGTGTGAGTGAGTGAGATGGAGAACAGCAGTCTGATCCCAGTGTGAGTGAGTGAGATGGGGAAGAGCAGTCTGATCCCAGTGTGAGTGAGATGGGGAACAGCAGTCTGATCCCAGTGTGGGTGAGATGGGGAACAGCAGTCTGATCCCAGTGTGAGTGAGATGGGGAAGAGCCGTCTGATCCCAGTGTGAGTGAGATGGGGAACAGCAGTCTGATCCCAGTGTGAGTGAGTGAGATGGAGAACAGCAGTCTGATCCCAGTGTGAGTGAGTGAGATGGGGAACAGCAGTCTGATCCCAGTGTGAGTGAGTGAGATGGGGAACAGCGGTCTGATCCCCGTGTGAGTGAGTGAGATGGGGAAGAGCAGTCTGATCCCAGTGTGAGTGAGATGGGGAACAGCAGTATGATCCCAGTGTGAGTGAGTGAGATGGGGAACAGCAGTCTGATCCCAGTGTGAGTGAGATGGGGAACAGCAGTCTGATCCCAGTGTGGGTGAGATGGGGAACAGCAGTCTGATCCCAGTGTGAGTGAGATGGGGAAGAGCCGTCTGATCCCAGTGTGAGTGAGATGGGGAACAGCAGTCTGATCCCAGTGTGAGTGAGTGAGATGGAGAACAGCAGTCTGATCCCAGTGTGAGTGAGTGAGATGGGGAAGAGCAGTCTGATCCCAGTGTGAGTGAGATGGGGAACAGCATTCTGATCCCAGTGTGAGTGAGTGAGATGGGGAACAGCGGTCTGATCCCCGTGTGAGTGAGTGAGATGGGGAAGAGCAGTCTGATCCCAGTGTGAGTGAGATGGGGAACAGCAGTATGATCCCAGTGTGAGTGAGTGAGATGGGGAACAGCAGTCTGATCCCAGTGTGAGTGAGATGGGGAACTGCAGTCTGATCCCAGTGTGAGTGAGTGAGATGGGGAACAGCAGTCTGATCCCAGAGTGTGTGAGTGAGGTGGGGAAGAGCAGTCTGATCCCAGTGTGAGTGAGATGGGGAACAGCAGTCTGATCCCAGAGTGTGTGAGTGAGATGGGGAACTGCAGTCTGATCCCAGAGTGTGTGAGTGAGATGGGGAACAGCAGTCTGATCCCAGTGTGAGTGAGATGGGGAACAGCAGTCTGATCCCAGTGTGAGTGAGATGGGGAACAGCAGTCTGATCCCAGTGTAAGTGAGATGGGGAACAGCAGTCTGATCCCAGTGTGGGTGAGATGGGGAACAGCAGTCTGATCCCAGTGTGAGTGAGATGGGGAACAGTAGTCTGATCCCAGTGTGAGTGAGCAGGGGAAGAGCAGTCTGATCCCAGTGTGAGTGAGATGGGGAAGAGCAGTCTGATCCCAGTGGGAGTGAGATGGGGAACAGCAGTCTGACCCAGTGTGAGTCAGATGGGGAAGAGCAGTCTGATCCCAGTGTGAGTGAGATGGGGAACAGCAGTCTGATCCCAGTGTCAGTGAGATGGGGAACAGCAGTCTGATCCCAGGATGAGTGAGATGGGGAACAGCAGTCTGATCCCAGTGTGAGTGAGCTGGGGAAGAGCAGTCTGATCCCAGTGTGAGTGAGATGGGGAAGAGCAGTCTGATCCCAGTGTCAGTGAGATGGGGAACAGCAGTCTGATCCCAGGATGAGTGAGATGGGGAACAGCAGTCTGATCCCAGTGTGGGTGAGATGGGGAACAGCAGTCTGATCCCAGTGTGAGTGAGATGGGGAACAGCAGTCTGATCCCAGTGTGGGTGAGATGGGGAAGAGCAGTCTGATCCCAGTGTGAGTGAGATGGGGAACAGCAGTCTGATCCCAGTGTGAGTGAGATGGGGAAGAGCAGTCTGATCCCAGTGTGAGTGAGATGGGGAACAGCAGTCTGAACCCAGTGTGAGTGAGATGGGGAAGAGCAGTCTGATCCCAGTGTGAGTGAGATGGGTAAGAGCAGTCTGATCCCAGTGTGAGTGATTTGGGGAACAGCAGTCTGATCCCAGTGTGAGTGAGATGGGTAAGAGCAGTCTGATCCCAGTGTGAGTGAGATGGGGAACAGCAGTCTGATCCCAGTGTGAGTGATTTGGGGAACAGCAGTCTGAACCCAGTGTGAGTGAGATGGGGAACAGCAGTCTTATCCCAGTGTGAGTGAGATGGGGAACAGCAGTCTGATCCCAGTGTGGGTGAGATGGGGAAGAGCAGTCTGATCCCAGTGTGAGTGAGATGGGGAACAGCAGTCTGATCCCAGTGTGAGTGATTTGGGGAACAGCAGTCTGATCCCAGTGTGAGTGAGATGGGGAACAGCAGTCTGATCCCAGTGTGAGTGATTTGGGGAACAGCAGTCTGATCCCACTGTGAGTGAGATGGGGAACAGCAGTCTGATCCCAGTGTGAGTGAGATGGGGAAGAGCAGTCTGATCCCAGTGTGAGTGAGATGGGGAACAGCAGTCTGATCCCAGTGTGAGTGAGATGGGGAACAGCAGTCTGATCCCAGTGTGAGTGAGATGGGGAACAGCAGTCTGATCCCAGTGTGAGTGAGATGGGGAACAGCAGTCTGATCCCAGTGTGAGTGATTTGGGGAACAGCAGTCTGATCCCAGTGTGAGTGAGATGGGGAACAGCAGTCTGATCCCAGTGTGAGTGAGATTGGGAACAGCAGTCTGATCCCAGTGTGAGTGAGATGGGGAACAGCAATCTGATCCCAGTGTGAGTGAGATGGGGAACAGCAGTCTGATCCCAGTGTGAGTGAGATGGGGAACAGCAGTCTGATCCCAGTGTGAGTGAGATTGGGAACAGCAGTCTGATCCCAGTGTGAGTGAGATGGGGAACAGCAGTCTGATCCCAGTGTGAGTGAGATGGGGAAGAGCAGTCTGATCCCAGTGTGAGTGAGATGGGGAAGAGCAGTCTGATCCCAGTGTGAGTGAGATGGGGAACAGCAGTCTGATCCCAGTGTGGGTGAGATGGGGAACAGCAGTCTGATCCCAGTGTGAGTGAGATGGGGAAGAGCAGTCTGATCCCAGTGTGAGTGAGATGGGGAAGAGCAGTCTGATCCCAGTGTGAGTGAGATGCGGAACAGCAGTCTGATCCCAGTGTGAGTGAGATGGGGAACAGCAGTCTGATCCCAGTGTGAGTGAGATGGGGAACAGCAGTCTGATCCCAGTGTGAGTGAGCTGCGGAAGAGCAGTCTGATCCCAGTGTGAGTGAGATGGGGAACAGCAGTCTGATCCCAGTGTGAGTGAGATGGGGAAGAGCAGTCTGATCCCAGTGTGAGTGAGATGGGGAACAGCAGTCTGATCCCAGTGTGAGTGAGATGGGGAACAGCAGTCTGATCCCCGTGTGAGTGAGATGGGGAAGAGCAGTCTGATCCCAGTGTGAGTGAGATGGGGAAGAGGAGTCTGATCCTAGTGTGGGTGAGATGGGGAAGAGCAGTCTGATCCTAGTGTGGGTGAGATGGGGAAGAGCAGTCTGATCCCAGTGTGGGTGAGATGGGGAACAGCAGTCTGATCCCAGTGTGAGTGAGATTGGGAAGAGCAGTCTGATCCCAGTGTCAGTGAGATGGGGAACAGCAGTCTGATCCCAGTGTGAGTGAGATGGGGAACAGCAGTCTGATCCCAGTGTGAGTGAGATGGGGAACAGCAGTCTGATCCCAGTGTGGGTGAGATGGGGAAGAGCAGTCTGATCCCAGTGTGAGTGAGATGGGGAACAGCAGTCTGATCCCAGTGTGGGTGAGATGGGGAACAGCAGTCTGATCCTAGTGTGGGTGAGATGGGGAAGAGCAGTCTGATCCCAGTGTGGGTGAGATGGGGAACAGCAGTCTGATCCCAGTGTGGGTGAGATGGGGAACAGCAGTCTGATCCCAGTGTGAGTGAGATGGGGAAGAGCAGTCTGATCCCAGTGTGAGTGAGATGGGGAAGAGCAGTCTGATCCCAGTGTGGGTGAGATGGGGAACAGCAGTCTGATCCCAGTGTGAGTGAGATGGGGAAGAGCAGTCTGATCCCAGTGTGAGTGAGATGGGGAAGAGCAGTCTGATCCCAGTGTGAGTGAGATGGGGAACAGCAGTCTGATCCCAGTGTGGGTGAGATGGGGAAGAGCAGTCTGATCCCAGTGTGAGTGAGATGGGGAACAGCAGTCTGATCCCAGTGTGAGTGAGATGGGGAACAGCAGTCTGATCCTAGTGTGAGTGAGATGGGGAACAGCAGTCTGATCCCAGTGTGAGTGAGCTGGGGAACAGCAGTCTGATCCCAGTGTGAGTGAGATGGGGAACAGCAGTCTGATCCCAGTGTCAGTGAGATGGGGAACAGCAGTCTGATCCTAGTGTGAGTGAGATGGGGAACAGCAGTCTGATCCCAGTGTGGGTGAGATGGGGAACAGCAGTCTGATCCTAGTGTGAGTGAGATGGGGAACAGCAGTCTGATCCCAGTGTGGGTGAGATGGGGAACAGCAGTCTGATCCTAGTGTGAGTGAGATGGGGAACAGCAGTCTGATCCCAGTGTGAGTGAGATGGGGAAGAGCCGTCTGATCCCAGTGTGAGTGAGATGGGGAACAGCAGTCTGATCCCAGTGTGAGTGAGTGAGATGGAGAACAGCAGTCTGATCCCAGTGTGAGTGAGTGAGATGGGGAAGAGCAGTCTGATCCCAGTGTGAGTGAGATGGGGAACAGCATTCTGATCCCAGTGTGAGTGAGTGAGATGGGGAACAGCGGTCTGATCCCCGTGTGAGTGAGTGAGATGGGGAAGAGCAGTCTGATCCCAGTGTGAGTGAGATGGGGAACAGCAGTATGATCCCAGTGTGAGTGAGTGAGATGGGGAACAGCAGTCTGATCCCAGTGTGAGTGAGATGGGGAACTGCAGTCTGATCCCAGTGTGAGTGAGTGAGATGGGGAACAGCAGTCTGATCCCAGAGTGTGTGAGTGAGGTGGGGAAGAGCAGTCTGATCCCAGTGTGAGTGAGATGGGGAACAGCAGTCTGATCCCAGAGTGTGTGAGTGAGATGGGGAACTGCAGTCTGATCCCAGAGTGTGTGAGTGAGATGGGGAACAGCAGTCTGATCCCAGTGTGAGTGAGATGGGGAACAGCAGTCTGATCCCAGTGTGAGTGAGATGGGGAACAGCAGTCTGATCCCAGTGTAAGTGAGATGGGGAACAGCAGTCTGATCCCAGTGTGGGTGAGATGGGGAACAGCAGTCTGATCCCAGTGTGAGTGAGATGGGGAACAGTAGTCTGATCCCAGTGTGAGTGAGCAGGGGAAGAGCAGTCTGATCCCAGTGTGAGTGAGATGGGGAAGAGCAGTCTGATCCCAGTGGGAGTGAGATGGGGAACAGCAGTCTGACCCAGTGTGAGTCAGATGGGGAAGAGCAGTCTGATCCCAGTGTGAGTGAGATGGGGAACAGCAGTCTGATCCCAGTGTCAGTGAGATGGGGAACAGCAGTCTGATCCCAGGATGAGTGAGATGGGGAACAGCAGTCTGATCCCAGTGTGAGTGAGCTGGGGAAGAGCAGTCTGATCCCAGTGTGAGTGAGATGGGGAAGAGCAGTCTGATCCCAGTGTCAGTGAGATGGGGAACAGCAGTCTGATCCCAGGATGAGTGAGATGGGGAACAGCAGTCTGATCCCAGTGTGGGTGAGATGGGGAACAGCAGTCTGATCCCAGTGTGAGTGAGATGGGGAACAGCAGTCTGATCCCAGTGTGGGTGAGATGGGGAAGAGCAGTCTGATCCCAGTGTGAGTGAGATGGGGAACAGCAGTCTGATCCCAGTGTGAGTGAGATGGGGAAGAGCAGTCTGATCCCAGTGTGAGTGAGATGGGGAACAGCAGTCTGAACCCAGTGTGAGTGAGATGGGGAAGAGCAGTCTGATCCCAGTGTGAGTGAGATGGGTAAGAGCAGTCTGATCCCAGTGTGAGTGATTTGGGGAACAGCAGTCTGATCCCAGTGTGAGTGAGATGGGTAAGAGCAGTCTGATCCCAGTGTGAGTGAGATGGGGAACAGCAGTCTGATCCCAGTGTGAGTGATTTGGGGAACAGCAGTCTGAACCCAGTGTGAGTGAGATGGGGAACAGCAGTCTTATCCCAGTGTGAGTGAGATGGGGAACAGCAGTCTGATCCCAGTGTGGGTGAGATGGGGAAGAGCAGTCTGATCCCAGTGTGAGTGAGATGGGGAACAGCAGTCTGATCCCAGTGTGAGTGATTTGGGGAACAGCAGTCTGATCCCAGTGTGAGTGAGATGGGGAACAGCAGTCTGATCCCAGTGTGAGTGATTTGGGGAACAGCAGTCTGATCCCACTGTGAGTGAGATGGGGAACAGCAGTCTGATCCCAGTGTGAGTGAGATGGGGAAGAGCAGTCTGATCCCAGTGTGAGTGAGATGGGGAACAGCAGTCTGATCCCAGTGTGAGTGAGATGGGGAACAGCAGTCTGATCCCAGTGTGAGTGAGATGGGGAACAGCAGTCTGATCCCAGTGTGAGTGAGATGGGGAACAGCAGTCTGATCCCAGTGTGAGTGATTTGGGGAACAGCAGTCTGATCCCAGTGTGAGTGAGATGGGGAACAGCAGTCTGATCCCAGTGTGAGTGAGATTGGGAACAGCAGTCTGATCCCAGTGTGAGTGAGATGGGGAACAGCAATCTGATCCCAGTGTGAGTGAGATGGGGAACAGCAGTCTGATCCCAGTGTGAGTGAGATGGGGAACAGCAGTCTGATCCCAGTGTGAGTGAGATTGGGAACAGCAGTCTGATCCCAGTGTGAGTGAGATGGGGAACAGCAGTCTGATCCCAGTGTGAGTGAGATGGGGAAGAGCAGTCTGATCCCAGTGTGAGTGAGATGGGGAAGAGCAGTCTGATCCCAGTGTGAGTGAGATGGGGAACAGCAGTCTGATCCCAGTGTGGGTGAGATGGGGAACAGCAGTCTGATCCCAGTGTGAGTGAGATGGGGAAGAGCAGTCTGATCCCAGTGTGAGTGAGATGGGGAAGAGCAGTCTGATCCCAGTGTGAGTGAGATGCGGAACAGCAGTCTGATCCCAGTGTGAGTGAGATGGGGAACAGCAGTCTGATCCCAGTGTGAGTGAGATGGGGAACAGCAGTCTGATCCCAGTGTGAGTGAGCTGCGGAAGAGCAGTCTGATCCCAGTGTGAGTGAGATGGGGAACAGCAGTCTGATCCCAGTGTGAGTGAGATGGGGAAGAGCAGTCTGATCCCAGTGTGAGTGAGATGGGGAACAGCAGTCTGATCCCAGTGTGAGTGAGATGGGGAACAGCAGTCTGATCCCCGTGTGAGTGAGATGGGGAAGAGCAGTCTGATCCCAGTGTGAGTGAGATGGGGAAGAGGAGTCTGATCCTAGTGTGGGTGAGATGGGGAAGAGCAGTCTGATCCTAGTGTGGGTGAGATGGGGAAGAGCAGTCTGATCCCAGTGTGGGTGAGATGGGGAACAGCAGTCTGATCCCAGTGTGAGTGAGATTGGGAAGAGCAGTCTGATCCCAGTGTCAGTGAGATGGGGAACAGCAGTCTGATCCCAGTGTGAGTGAGATGGGGAACAGCAGTCTGATCCCAGTGTGAGTGAGATGGGGAACAGCAGTCTGATCCCAGTGTGGGTGAGATGGGGAAGAGCAGTCTGATCCCAGTGTGAGTGAGATGGGGAACAGCAGTCTGATCCCAGTGTGGGTGAGATGGGGAACAGCAGTCTGATCCTAGTGTGGGTGAGATGGGGAAGAGCAGTCTGATCCCAGTGTGGGTGAGATGGGGAACAGCAGTCTGATCCCAGTGTGGGTGAGATGGGGAACAGCAGTCTGATCCCAGTGTGAGTGAGATGGGGAAGAGCAGTCTGATCCCAGTGTGAGTGAGATGGGGAAGAGCAGTCTGATCCCAGTGTGGGTGAGATGGGGAACAGCAGTCTGATCCCAGTGTGAGTGAGATGGGGAAGAGCAGTCTGATCCCAGTGTGAGTGAGATGGGGAAGAGCAGTCTGATCCCAGTGTGAGTGAGATGGGGAACAGCAGTCTGATCCCAGTGTGGGTGAGATGGGGAAGAGCAGTCTGATCCCAGTGTGAGTGAGATGGGGAACAGCAGTCTGATCCCAGTGTGAGTGAGATGGGGAACAGCAGTCTGATCCTAGTGTGAGTGAGATGGGGAACAGCAGTCTGATCCCAGTGTGAGTGAGCTGGGGAACAGCAGTCTGATCCCAGTGTGAGTGAGATGGGGAACAGCAGTCTGATCCCAGTGTCAGTGAGATGGGGAACAGCAGTCTGATCCTAGTGTGAGTGAGATGGGGAACAGCAGTCTGATCCCAGTGTGGGTGAGATGGGGAACAGCAGTCTGATCCTAGTGTGAGTGAGATGGGGAACAGCAGTCTGATCCCAGTGTGGGTGAGATGGGGAACAGCAGTCTGATCCTAGTGTGAGTGAGATGGGGAACAGCAGTCTGATCCCAGTGTGAGTGAGCTGGGGAACAGCAGTCTGATCCCAGTGTGAGTGAGCTGGGGAACAGCAGTCTGATCCCAGTGTGGGTGAGATGGGGAAGAGCAGTCTGATCCCAGTGTGAGTGAGATGGGGAACAGCAGTCTGATCCCAGTGTGAGTGAGATGGGGAACAGCAGTCTGATCCTAGTGTGAGTGAGATGGGGAACAGCAGTCTGATCCCAGTGTGAGTGAGATGGGGAACAGCAGTCTGATCCCAGTGTGAGTGAGCTGGGGAACAGCAGTCTGATCCCAGTGTGAGTGAGATGGGGAACAGCAGTCTGATCCCAGTGTGAGTGCGATGGGGAAGAGCAGTCTGATCCCAGTGTGAGTGAGATGGGGAACAGCAGTCTGATCCCAGTGTGAGTGAGATGGGGAACAGCAGTCTGATCCCAGTGTGAGTGAGATGGGGAACAGCAGTCTGATCCCAGTGTCGGTGAGATGGGGAAGAGCAGTCTGATCCCAGTGTGAGTGAGATGGGGAACAGCAGTCTGATCCCAGTGTGAGTGAGATGGGGAACAGCAGTCTGATCCCAGTGTGGGTGAGATGGGGAACAGCAGTCTGATCCCAGTGTGAGTGAGATGGGGAACAGCAGTCTGATCCCAGTGTGAGTGAGATGGGGAACAGCAGTCTGATCCCAGTGTGAGTGAGATGGGGAACAGCAGTCTGATCCCAGTGTGAGTGAGATGGGGAAGAGCAGTCTGATCCCAGTGTGAGTGAGATGGGGAAGAGCAGTCTAATCCCAGTGTGAGTGAGATGGGGAAGAGCAGTCTGATCCCAGGGTGGGTCAGATGGGGAACAGCAGTCTGATCCCAGTGTGAGTGAGATGGGGAACAGCAGTCTGATCCCAGTGTGAGTGAGATGGGGAACAGCAGTCTGATCCCAGTGTGAGTGCGATGGGGAAGAGCAGTCTGATCCCAGTGTGAGTGAGATGGGGAACAGCAGTCTGATCCCAGTGTGAGTGAGATGGGGAACTGCAGTCTGATCCCAGTGTGAGTGAGTGAGATGGGGAACAGCAGTCTGATCCCAGAGTGTGTGAGTGAGGTGGGGAAGAGCAGTCTGATCCCAGTGTGAGTGAGGTGGGGAACAGCAGTCTGATCCCAGAGTGTGTGAGTGAGATGGGGAACAGCAGTCTGATCCCAGAATGTGTGAGTGAGATGGGGAACAGCAGTCTGATCCCAGTGTGAGTGAGATGGGGAACAGCAGTCTGATCCCAGTGTGAGTGAGATGGGGAACAGCAGTCTGATCCCAGTGTGGGTGAGATGGGGAACAGCAGTCTGATCCCAGTGTGAGTGAGATGGGGAACAGTAGTCTGATCCCAGTGTGAGTGAGCAGGGGAAGAGCAGTCTGATCCCAGTGTGAGTGAGATGGGGAAGAGCAGTCTGATCCCAGTGGGAGTGAGATGGGGAACAGCAGTCTGACCCAGTGTGAGTCAGATGGGGAAGAGCAGTCTGATCCCAGTGTGAGTGAGATGGGGAACAGCAGTCTGATCCCAGTGTCAGTGAGATGGGGAACAGCAGTCTGATCCCAGGATGAGTGAGATGGGGAACAGCAGTCTGATCCCAGTGTGAGTGAGCTGGGGAAGAGCAGTCTGATCCCAGTGTGAGTGAGATGGGGAAGAGCAGTCTGATCCCAGTGTCAGTGAGATGGGAACAGCAGTCTGATCCCAGGATGAGTGAGATGGGGAACAGCAGTCTGATCCCAGTGTGGGTGAGATGGGGAACAGCAGTCTGAACCCAGTGTGAGTGAGATGGGGAAGAGCAGTCTGATCCCAGTGTGAGTGAGATGGGTAAGAGCAGTCTGATCCCAGTGTGAGTGATTTGGGGAACAGCAGTCTGATCCCAGTGTGAGTGAGATGGGTAAGAGCAGTCTGATCCCAGTGTGAGTGATTTGGGGAACAGCAGTCTGAACCCAGTGTGAGTGAGATGGGGAAGAGCAGTCTAATCCCAGTGTGAGTGAGATGGGGAAGAGCAGTCTGATCCCAGTGTGAGTGAGATGGGGAACAGCAGTCTGATCCCAGTGTGGGTGAGATGGGGAAGAGCAGTCTGATCCCAGTGTGAGTGAGATGGGGAACAGCAGTCTGATCCCAGTGTGAGTGATTTGGGGAACAGCAGTCTGATCCCAGTGTGAGTGAGATGGGGAAGAGCAGTCTGATCCCAGTGTGAGTGAGATGGGGAACAGCAGTATGATCCCAGTGTGAGTGAGATGGGGAACAGCAGTCTGATCCCAGTGTGAGTGAGATGGGGAACAGCAGTCTGATCCCAGTGTGAGTGAGATGGGGAACAGCAGTCTGATCCCAGTGTGAGTGAGATGGGGAACAGCAGTCTGATCCCAGTGTGAGTGATTTGGGGAACAGCAGTCTGATCCCATTGTGAGTGAGATGGGGAACAGCAGTCTGATCCCAGTGTGAGTGAGATGGGGAACAGCAGTCTGATCCCAGTGTGAGTGAGATGGGGAACAGCAGTCTGATCCCAGTGTGAGTGAGATTGGGAACAGCAGTCTGATCCCAGTGTGAGTGAGATGGGGAACAGCAGTCTGATCCCAGTGTGAGTGAGATGGGGAACAGCAGTCTGATCCCAGTGTGAGTGAGATGGGGAAGAGCAGTCTGATCCCAGTGTGAGTGAGATGGGGAAGAGCAGTCTGATCCCAGTGTGAGTGAGATGGGGAACAGCAGTCTGATCCCAGTGTGAGTGAGATGGGGAACAGCAGTCTGATCCCAGTGTGAGTGAGATGGGGAACAGCAGTCTGATCCCAGTGTGAGTGAGATGGGGAACAGCAGTCTGATCCCAGTGTGAGTGAGATTGGGAAGAGCAGTCTGATCCCAGTGTGAGTGAGATGGGGAAGAGCAGTCTGATCCCAGTGTGAGTGAGATGGGGAACAGCAGTCTGATCCCAGTGTGGGTGAGATGGGGAACAGCAGTCTGATCCCAGTGTGAGTGAGATGGGGAAGAGCAGTCTGATCCCAGTGTGAGTGAGATGGGGAACAGCAGTCTGATCTCAGTGTGAGTGAGATGGGGAACAGCAGTCTCATCCCAGTGTGGGTGAGATGGGGAAGAGCAGTCTGATCCCAGTGTGAGTGAGATGCGGAACAGCAGTCTGATCCCAGTGTGAGTGAGATGGGGAACAGCAGTCTGATCCCAGTGTGAGTGAGATGGGGAACAGCAGTCTGATCCCAGTGTGAGTGAGATGGGGAACAGCAGTCTGATCCCAGTGTGAGTGAGATGGGGAAGAGCAGTCTGATCCCAGTGTGAGTGAGATGGGGAACAGCAGTCTGATCCCAGTGTGAGTGAGATGGGGAACAGCAGTCTGATCCCAGGGTGGGTCAGATGGGGAACAGCAGTCTGATCCCAGTGTGAGTGAGATGGGGAACAGCAGTCTGATCCCCGTGTGAGTGAGATGGGGAAGAGCAGTCTGATCCCAGTGTGAGTGAGATGGGGAAGAGGAGTCTGATCCTAGTGTGGGTGAGATGGGGAAGAGCAGTCTGATCCTAGTGTGGGTGAGATGGGGAAGAGCAGTCTGATCCCAGTGTGAGTGAGATGGGGAAGAGGAGTCTGATCCTAGTGTGGGTGAGATGGGGAAGAGCAGTCTGATCCCAGTGTGAGTGAGATGGGGAAGAGCAGTCTGATCCCAGTGTGGGTGAGATGGGGAACAGCAGTCTGATCCCAGTGTGAGTGAGATTGGGAAGAGCAGTCTGATCCCAGTGTCAGTGAGATGGGGAACAGCAGTCTGATCCCAGTGTGAGTGAGATGGGGAACAGCAGTCTGATCCCAGTGTGAGTGAGATGGGGAACAGCAGTCTGATCCCAGTGTGGGTGAGATGGGGAAGAGCAGTCTGATCCCAGTGTGGGTGAGATGGGGAAGAGCAGTCTGATCCCAGTGTGAGTGAGATGGGGAAGAGCAGTCTGATCCCAGTGTGGGTGAGATGGGGAACAGCAGTCTGATCCTAGTGTGGGTGAGATGGGGAAGAGCAGTCTGATCCCAGTGTGGGTGAGATGGGGAACAGCAGTCTGATCCCAGTGTGGGTGAGATGGGGAACAGCAGTCTGATCCCAGTGTGAGTGAGATGGGGAAGAGCAGTCTGATCCCAGTGTGAGTGAGATGGGGAAGAGCAGTCTGATCCCAGTGTGGGTGAGATGGGGAACAGCAGTCTGATCCCAGTGTGAGTGAGATGGGGAAGAGCAGTCTGATCCCAGTGTGAGTGAGATGGGGAAGAGCAGTCTGATCCCATTGTGAGTGAGATGGGGAACAGCAGTCTGATCCCAGTGTGAGTGAGATGGGGAACAGCAGTCTGATCCCAGTGTGAGTGAGCTGGGGAACAGCAGTCTGATCCCAGTGTGAGTGAGATGGGGAACAGCAGTCTGATCCCAGTGTGAGTGCGATGGGGAAGAGCAGTCTGATCCCAGTGTGAGTGAGATGGGGAACAGCAGTCTGATCCCAGTGTGAGTGAGATGGGGAACAGCAGTCTGATCCCAGTGTGAGTGAGATGGGGAACAGCAGTCTGATCCCAGTGTCGGTGAGATGGGGAAGAGCAGTCTGATCCCAGTGTGAGTGAGATGGGGAACAGCAGTCTGATCCCAGTGTGAGTGAGATGGGGAACAGCAGTCTGATCCCAGTGTGGGTGAGATGGGGAAGAGCAGTCTGATCCCAGTGTGAGTGAGATGGGGAACAGCAGTCTGATCCCAGTGTGAGTGAGATGGGGAAGAGCAGTCTGATCCCAGTGTGAGTGAGATGGGGAAGAGCAGTCTAATCCCAGTGTGAGTGAGATGGGGAAGAGCAGTCTGATCCCAGGGTGGGTCAGATGGGGAACAGCAGTCTGATCACAGTGTGAGTGAGATGGGGAACAGCAGTCTGATCCCCGTGTGAGTGAGATGGGGAAGAGCAGTCTGATCCCAGTGTGAGTGAGATGGGGAACAGCAGTCTGATCCCAGTGTGAGTGCGATGGGGAAGAGCAGTCTGATCCCAGGGTGAGTGAGATGGGGAACAGCAGTCTGATCCCAGTGTGAGTGAGATGGGGAACAGCAGTCTGATCCCAGTGTGAGTGAGATGGGGAACAGCAGTCTGATCCCAGTGTCGGTGAGATGGGGAAGAGCAGTCTGATCCCAGTGTGAGTGAGATGGGGAACAGCAGTCTGATCCCAGTGTGAGTGAGATGGGGAACAGCAGTCTGATCCCAGTGTGGGTGAGATGGGGAAGAGCAGTCTGATCCCAGTGTGAGTGAGATGGGGAACAGCAGTCTGATCCCAGTGTGAGTGAGATGCGGAACAGCAGTCTGATCCCAGTGTGAGTGAGATGGGGAAGAGCAGTCTGATCCCAGTGTGAGTGAGATGGGGAAGAGCAGTCTAATCCCAGTGTGAGTGAGATGGGGAAGAGCAGTCTGATCCCAGGGTGGGTCAGATGGGGAACAGCAGTCTGATCCCAGTGTGAGTGAGATGGGGAACAGCAGTCTGATCCCAGTGTGAGTGAGATGGGGAAGAGCAGTCTGATCCCAGTGTGAGTGAGATGGGGAAGAGGAGTCTGATCCTAGTGTGGGTGAGATGGGGAAGAGCAGTCTGATCCTAGTGTGGGTGAGATGGGGAAGAGCAGTCTGATCCCAGAGTGGGTGAGATGGGGAAGAGCAGTCTGATCCTAGTGTGGGTGAGATGGGGAACAGCAGTCTGATCCCAGTGTGGGTGAGATGGGGAAGAGCAGTCTGATCCTAGTGTGGGTGAGATGGGGAAGAGCAGTCTGATCCTAGTGTGGGTGAGATGGGGAAGAGCAGTCTGATCCCAGTGTGGGTGAGATGGGGAAGAGCAGTCTGATCCCAGTGTGAGTGAGATGGGGAAGAGCAGTCTGATCCTAGTGTGGGTGAGATGGGGAACAGCAGTCTGATCCCAGTGTGGGTGAGATGGGGAAGAGCAGTCTGATCCTAGTGTGGGTGAGATGGGGAAGAGCAGTCTGATCCTAGTGTGGGTGAGATGGGGAAGAGCAGTCTGATCCCAGTGTGAGTGAGATGGGGAAGAGCAGTCTGATCCTAGTGTGGGTGAGATGGGGAACAGCAGTCTGATCCCAGTGTGAGTGAGATGGGGAAGAGCAGTCTGATCCCAGTGTGAGTGAGATGGGGAACAGCAGTCTGATCCCAGTGTCAGTGAGATGGGGAAGAGCAGTCTGATCCCAGTGTGGGTGAGATGGGGAACAGCAGTCTGATCCCAGTGTGGGTGAGATGGGGAACAGCAGTCTGATCCCAGTGTGAGTGAGATGGGGAAGAGCAGTCTGATCCCAGTGTGAGTGAGATGGGGAACAGCAGTCTGATCCCAGTGTCAGTGAGATGGGGAACAGCAGTCTGATCCCAGTGTGAGTGAGATGGGGAACAGCAGTCTGATCCCAGTGTGAGTGAGATGGGGAACAGCAGTCTGATCCCAGTGTGGGTGAGATGGGGAAGAGCAGTCTGATCCCAGTGTGGGTGAGATGGGGAAGAGCAGTCTGATCCCAGTGTGAGTGAGATGGGGAAGAGCAGTCTGATCCCAGTGTGGGTGAGATGGGGAACAGCAGTCTGATCCTAGTGTGGGTGAGATGGGGAAGAGCAGTCTGATCCCAGTGTGGGTGAGATGGGGAACAGCAGTCTGATCCCAGTGTGGGTGAGATGGGGAACAGCAGTCTGATCCCAGTGTGAGTGAGATGGGGAAGAGCAGTCTGATCCCAGTGTGAGTGAGATGGGGAAGAGCAGTCTGATCCCAGTGTGGGTGAGATGGGGAACAGCAGTCTGATCCCAGTGTGAGTGAGATGGGGAAGAGCAGTCTGATCCCAGTGTGAGTGAGATGGGGAAGAGCAGTCTCATCCCAGTGTGAGTGAGATGGGGAACAGCAGCCTGATCCCAGTGTGGGTGAGATGGGGAAGAGCAGTCTGATCCCATTGTGAGTGAGATGGGGAACAGCAGTCTGATCCCAGTGTGAGTGAGATGGGGAACAGCAGTCTGATCCCAGTGTGAGTGAGCTGGGGAACAGCAGTCTGATCCCAGTGTGAGTGAGATGGGGAACAGCAGTCTGATCCCAGTGTGAGTGCGATGGGGAAGAGCAGTCTGATCCCAGTGTGAGTGAGATGGGGAACAGCAGTCTGATCCCAGTGTGAGTGAGATGGGGAACAGCAGTCTGATCCCAGTGTGAGTGAGATGGGGAACAGCAGTCTGATCCCAGTGTCGGTGAGATGGGGAAGAGCAGTCTGATCCCAGTGTGAGTGAGATGGGGAACAGCAGTCTGATCCCAGTGTGAGTGAGATGGGGAACAGCAGTCTGATCCCAGTGTGGGTGAGATAGGGAACAGCAGTCTGATCCCAGTGTGAGTGAGATGGGGAACAGCAGTCTGATCCCAGTGTGAGTGAGATGGGGAAGAGCAGTCTGATCCCAGTGTGAGTGAGATGGGGAAGAGCAGTCTAATCCCAGTGTGAGTGAGATGGGGAAGAGCAGTCTGATCCCAGGGTGGGTCAGATGGGGAACAGCAGTCTGATCACAGTGTGAGTGAGATGGGGAACAGCAGTCTGATCCCCGTGTGAGTGAGATGGGGAAGAGCAGTCTGATCCCAGTGTGAGTGAGATGGGGAACAGCAGTCTGATCCCAGTGTGAGTGCGATGGGGAAGAGCAGTCTGATCCCAGGGTGAGTGAGATGGGGAACAGCAGTCTGATCCCAGTGTGAGTGAGATGGGGAACAGCAGTCTGATCCCAGTGTGAGTGAGATGGGGAACAGCAGTCTGATCCCAGTGTCGGTGAGATGGGGAAGAGCAGTCTGATCCCAGTGTGAGTGAGATGGGGAACAGCAGTCTGATCCCAGTGTGAGTGAGATGGGGAACAGCAGTCTGATCCCAGTGTGGGTGAGATGGGGAAGAGCAGTCTGATCCCAGTGTGAGTGAGATGGGGAACAGCAGTCTGATCCCAGTGTGAGTGAGATGCGGAACAGCAGTCTGATCCCAGTGTGAGTGAGATGGGGAAGAGCAGTCTGATCCCAGTGTGAGTGAGATGGGGAAGAGCAGTCTAATCCCAGTGTGAGTGAGATGGGGAAGAGCAGTCTGATCCCAGGGTGGGTCAGATGGGGAACAGCAGTCTGATCCCAGTGTGAGTGAGATGGGGAACAGCAGTCTGATCCCCGTGTGAGTGAGATGGGGAACAGCAGTCTGATCCCAGTGTGAGTGAGATGGGGAAGAGGAGTCTGATCCTAGTGTGGGTGAGATGGGGAAGAGCAGTCTGATCCTAGTGTGGGTGAGATGGGGAAGAGCAGTCTGATCCCAGAGTGGGTGAGATGGGGAAGAGCAGTCTGATCCTAGTGTGGGTGAGATGGGGAAGAGCAGTCTGATCCTAGTGTGGGTGAGATGGGGAAGAGCAGTCTGATCCTAGTGTGGGTGAGATGGGGAAGAGCAGTCTGATCCCAGTGTGGGTGAGATGGGGAAGAGCAGTCTGATCCCAGTGTGGGTGAGATGGGGAAGAGCAGTCTGATCCCAGAGTGGGTGAGATGGGGAAGAGCAGTCTGATCCCAGTGTGGGTGAGATGGGGAAGAGCAGTCTGATCCTAGTGTGGGTGAGATGGGGAAGAGCAGTCTGATCCTAGTGTGGGTGAGATGGGGAAGAGCAGTCTGATCCCAGTGTGGGTGAGATGGGGAAGAGCAGTCTGATCCCAGTGTGAGTGAGATGGGGAAGAGCAGTCTGATCCTAGTGTGGGTGAGATGGGGAAGAGCAGTCTGATCCCAGTGTGAGTGAGATGGGGAAGAGCAGTCTGATCCTAGTGTGGGTGAGATGGGGAACAGCAGTCTGATCCCAGTGTGAGTGAGATGGGGAAGAGCAGTCTGATCCTAGTGTGGGTGAGATGGGGAAGAGCAGTCTGATCCCAGTGTGGGTGAGATGGGGAAGAGCAGTCTGATCCTAGTGTGGGTGAGATGGGGAAGAGCAGTCTGATCCCAGTGTGAGTGAGATGGGGAAGAGCAGTCTGATCCTAGTGTGGGTGAGATGGGGAACAGCAGTCTGATCCCAGTGTGAGTGAGATGGGGAACAGCAGTCTGATCCCAGTGTCAGTGAGATGGGGAAGAGCAGTCTGATCCCAGAGTGTGTGAGATGGGGAAGAGCAGTCTGATCCCAGTGTGAGTGAGATGGGGAACAGCAGTCTGATCCCAGTGTCAGTGAGATGGGGAAGAGCAGTCTGATCCCAGTGTGAGTGAGATGGGGAACAGCAGTCTGATCCCAGTGTCAGTGAGATGGGGAAGAGCAGTCTGATCCCAGAGTGTGTGAGTGAGATGGGGAAGAGCAGTCTGATCCCAGTGTGAGTGAGATGGGGAACAGCAGTCTGATCCCAGTGTGAGTGAGATGGGGAACAGCAGTCTGATCCCAGTGTGAGTGAGATGGGGAACAGCAGTCTGATCCCAGTGTGAGTGAGATGGGGAACAGCAGTCTGATCCCAGTGTGAGTGAGATGGGGAATAGCAGTCTGATCCCAGTGTGAGTGAGATGGGGAACAGCAGTCTGATCCCAGTGTGAGTGAGATGGGGAACAGCAGTCTGATCCCAGTGTGAGTGAGATGGGAATGAGCAGTCTGATCCCAGTGTGAGTGAGATGGGGAAGAGCCGTCTGATCCCAGTGTGAGTGAGATGGGGAACAGCAGTCTGATCCCAGTGTGGGTAAGATGGGGAACAGCAGTCTGATCCCAGTGTGAGTGAGATGGGGAAGAGCAGTCTGATCCCAGTGTGAGTGAGATGGGGAACAGCAGTATGATCCCAGTGTGAGTGAGTGAGATGGGGAACAGCAGTCTGATCCCAGTGTGAGTGAGATGGGGAACAGCAGTATGATCCCAGTGTGAGTGAGTGAGATGGGGAACAGCTGTCTGATCCCAGTGTGAGTGAGTGAGATGGGGAACAGCAGTCTGATCCCAGAGTGTGTGAGTGAGGTGGGGAAGAGCAGTCTGATCCCAGTGTGAGTGAGATGGGGAACAGCAGTCTGATCCCAGTGTGGGTGAGATGGGGAAGAGCAGTCTGATCCCAGTGTGAGTGAGATGGGGAACAGCAGTCTGATCCCAGAGTGTGTGAGTGAGGTGGGGAAGAGCAGTCTGATCCCAGTGTGAGTGAGATGGGGAACAGCAGTCTGATCCCAGTGTGGGTGAGATGGGGAAGAGCCGTCTGATCCCAGTGTGAGTGAGATGGGGAACAGCAGTCTGATCCCAGAGTGTGTGAGTGAGGTGGGGAAGAGCAGTCTGATCCCCGTGTGAGTGAGATGGGGAACAGCAGTCTGATCCCAGTGTGAGTGCGATGGGGAAGAGCAGTCTGATCCCAGTGTGAGTGAGATGGGGAACAGCAGTCTGATCCCAGTGTGAGTGAGATGGGGAACTGCAGTCTGATCCCAGTGTGAGTGAGTGAGATGGGGAACAGCAGTCTGATCCCAGAGTGTGTGAGTGAGGTGGGGAAGAGCAGTCTGATCCCAGTGTGAGTGAGGTGGGGAACAGCAGTCTGATCCCAGAGTGTGTGAGTGAGATGGGGAACAGCAGTCTGATCCCAGAATGTGTGAGTGAGATGGGGAACAGCAGTCTGATCCCAGTGTGAGTGAGATGGGGAACAGCAGTCTGATCCCAGTGTGAGTGAGATGGGGAACAGCAGTCTGATCCCAGTGTGGGTGAGATGGGGAACAGCAGTCTGATCCCAGTGTGAGTGAGATGGGGAACAGTAGTCTGATCCCAGTGTGAGTGAGCAGGGGAAGAGCAGTCTGATCCCAGTGTGAGTGAGATGGGGAAGAGCAGTCTGATCCCAGTGGGAGTGAGATGGGGAACAGCAGTCTGACCCAGTGTGAGTCAGATGGGGAAGAGCAGTCTGATCCCAGTGTGAGTGAGATGGGAAACAGCAGTCTGATCCCAGTGTCAGTGAGATGGGGAACAGCAGTCTGATCCCAGGATGAGTGAGATGGGGAACAGCAGTCTGATCCCAGTGTGAGTGAGCTGGGGAAGAGCAGTCTGATCCCAGTGTGAGTGAGATGGGGAAGAGCAGTCTGATCCCAGTGTCAGTGAGATGGGAACAGCAGTCTGATCCCAGGATGAGTGAGATGGGGAACAGCAGTCTGATCCCAGTGTGGGTGAGATGGGGAACAGCAGTCTGAACCCAGTGTGAGTGAGATGGGGAAGAGCAGTCTGATCCCAGTGTGAGTGAGATGGGTAAGAGCAGTCTGATCCCAGTGTGAGTGATTTGGGGAACAGCAGTCTGATCCCAGTGTGAGTGAGATGGGTAAGAGCAGTCTGATCCCAGTGTGAGTGATTTGGGGAACAGCAGTCTGAACCCAGTGTGAGTGAGATGGGGAAGAGCAGTCTAATCCCAGTGTGAGTGAGATGGGGAAGAGCAGTCTGATCCCAGTGTGAGTGAGATGGGGAACAGCAGTCTGATCCCAGTGTGGGTGAGATGGGGAAGAGCAGTCTGATCCCAGTGTGAGTGAGATGGGGAACAGCAGTCTGATCCCAGTGTGAGTGATTTGGGGAACAGCAGTCTGATCCCAGTGTGAGTGAGATGGGGAAGAGCAGTCTGATCCCAGTGTGAGTGAGATGGGGAACAGCAGTATGATCCCAGTGTGAGTGAGATGGGGAACAGCAGTCTGATCCCAGTGTGAGTGAGATGGGGAACAGCAGTCTGATCCCAGTGTGAGTGAGATGGGGAACAGCAGTCTGATCCCAGTGTGAGTGAGATGGGGAACAGCAGTCTGATCCCAGTGTGAGTGATTTGGGGAACAGCAGTCTGATCCCATTGTGAGTGAGATGGGGAACAGCAGTCTGATCCCAGTGTGAGTGAGATGGGGAACAGCAGTCTGATCCCAGTGTGAGTGAGATGGGGAACAGCAGTCTGATCCCAGTGTGAGTGAGATTGGGAACAGCAGTCTGATCCCAGTGTGAGTGAGATGGGGAACAGCAGTCTGATCCCAGTGTGAGTGAGATGGGGAACAGCAGTCTGATCCCAGTGTGAGTGAGATGGGGAAGAGCAGTCTGATCCCAGTGTGAGTGAGATGGGGAACAGCAGTCTGATCCCAGTGTGAGTGAGATGGGGAACAGCAGTCTGATCCCAGTGTGAGTGAGATGGGGAACAGCAGTCTGATCCCAGTGTGAGTGAGATGGGGAACAGCAGTCTGATCCCAGTGTGAGTGAGATGGGGAACAGCAGTCTGATCCCAGTGTGAGTGAGATTGGGAAGAGCAGTCTGATCCCAGTGTGAGTGAGATGGGGAAGAGCAGTCTGATCCCAGTGTGAGTGAGATGGGGAACAGCAGTCTGATCCCAGTGTGGGTGAGATGGGGAACAGCAGTCTGATCCCAGTGTGAGTGAGATGGGGAAGAGCAGTCTGATCCCAGTGTGAGTGAGATGGGGAACAGCAGTCTGATCTCAGTGTGAGTGAGATGGGGAACAGCAGTCTCATCCCAGTGTGGGTGAGATGGGGAAGAGCAGTCTGATCCCAGTGTGAGTGAGATGCGGAACAGCAGTCTGATCCCAGTGTGAGTGAGATGGGGAACAGCAGTCTGATCCCAGTGTGAGTGAGATGGGGAACAGCAGTCTGATCCCAGTGTGAGTGAGATGGGGAACAGCAGTCTGATCCCAGTGTGAGTGAGATGGGGAAGAGCAGTCTGATCCCAGTGTGAGTGAGATGGGGAACAGCAGTCTGATCCCAGTGTGAGTGAGATGGGGAACAGCAGTCTGATCCCAGGGTGGGTCAGATGGGGAACAGCAGTCTGATCCCAGTGTGAGTGAGATGGGGAACAGCAGTCTGATCCCCGTGTGAGTGAGATGGGGAAGAGCAGTCTGATCCCAGTGTGAGTGAGATGGGGAAGAGGAGTCTGATCCTAGTGTGGGTGAGATGGGGAAGAGCAGTCTGATCCTAGTGTGGGTGAGATGGGGAAGAGCAGTCTGATCCCAGTGTGAGTGAGATGGGGAAGAGGAGTCTGATCCTAGTGTGGGTGAGATGGGGAAGAGCAGTCTGATCCCAGTGTGAGTGAGATGGGGAAGAGCAGTCTGATCCCAGTGTGGGTGAGATGGGGAACAGCAGTCTGATCCCAGTGTGAGTGAGATTGGGAAGAGCAGTCTGATCCCAGTGTCAGTGAGATGGGGAACAGCAGTCTGATCCCAGTGTGAGTGAGATGGGGAACAGCAGTCTGATCCCAGTGTGAGTGAGATGGGGAACAGCAGTCTGATCCCAGTGTGGGTGAGATGGGGAAGAGCAGTCTGATCCCAGTGTGGGTGAGATGGGGAAGAGCAGTCTGATCCCAGTGTGAGTGAGATGGGGAAGAGCAGTCTGATCCCAGTGTGGGTGAGATGGGGAACAGCAGTCTGATCCTAGTGTGGGTGAGATGGGGAAGAGCAGTCTGATCCCAGTGTGGGTGAGATGGGGAACAGCAGTCTGATCCCAGTGTGGGTGAGATGGGGAACAGCAGTCTGATCCCAGTGTGAGTGAGATGGGGAAGAGCAGTCTGATCCCAGTGTGAGTGAGATGGGGAAGAGCAGTCTGATCCCAGTGTGGGTGAGATGGGGAACAGCAGTCTGATCCCAGTGTGAGTGAGATGGGGAAGAGCAGTCTGATCCCAGTGTGAGTGAGATGGGGAAGAGCAGTCTCATCCCAGTGTGAGTGAGATGGGGAACAGCAGCCTGATCCCAGTGTGGGTGAGATGGGGAAGAGCAGTCTGATCCCATTGTGAGTGAGATGGGGAACAGCAGTCTGATCCCAGTGTGAGTGAGATGGGGAACAGCAGTCTGATCCCAGTGTGAGTGAGCTGGGGAACAGCAGTCTGATCCCAGTGTGAGTGAGATGGGGAACAGCAGTCTGATCCCAGTGTGAGTGCGATGGGGAAGAGCAGTCTGATCCCAGTGTGAGTGAGATGGGGAACAGCAGTCTGATCCCAGTGTGAGTGAGATGGGGAACAGCAGTCTGATCCCAGTGTGAGTGAGATGGGGAACAGCAGTCTGATCCCAGTGTCGGTGAGATGGGGAAGAGCAGTCTGATCCCAGTGTGAGTGAGATGGGGAACAGCAGTCTGATCCCAGTGTGAGTGAGATGGGGAACAGCAGTCTGATCCCAGTGTGGGTGAGATGGGGAAGAGCAGTCTGATCCCAGTGTGAGTGAGATGGGGAACAGCAGTCTGATCCCAGTGTGAGTGAGATGGGGAAGAGCAGTCTGATCCCAGTGTGAGTGAGATGGGGAAGAGCAGTCTAATCCCAGTGTGAGTGAGATGGGGAAGAGCAGTCTGATCCCAGGGTGGGTCAGATGGGGAACAGCAGTCTGATCACAGTGTGAGTGAGATGGGGAACAGCAGTCTGATCCCCGTGTGAGTGAGATGGGGAAGAGCAGTCTGATCCCAGTGTGAGTGAGATGGGGAACAGCAGTCTGATCCCAGTGTGAGTGCGATGGGGAAGAGCAGTCTGATCCCAGGGTGAGTGAGATGGGGAACAGCAGTCTGATCCCAGTGTGAGTGAGATGGGGAACAGCAGTCTGATCCCAGTGTGAGTGAGATGGGGAACAGCAGTCTGATCCCAGTGTCGGTGAGATGGGGAAGAGCAGTCTGATCCCAGTGTGAGTGAGATGGGGAACAGCAGTCTGATCCCAGTGTGAGTGAGATGGGGAACAGCAGTCTGATCCCAGTGTGGGTGAGATGGGGAAGAGCAGTCTGATCCCAGTGTGAGTGAGATGGGGAACAGCAGTCTGATCCCAGTGTGAGTGAGATGCGGAACAGCAGTCTGATCCCAGTGTGAGTGAGATGGGGAAGAGCAGTCTGATCCCAGTGTGAGTGAGATGGGGAAGAGCAGTCTAATCCCAGTGTGAGTGAGATGGGGAAGAGCAGTCTGATCCCAGGGTGGGTCAGATGGGGAACAGCAGTCTGATCCCAGTGTGAGTGAGATGGGGAACAGCAGTCTGATCCCAGTGTGAGTGAGATGGGGAAGAGCAGTCTGATCCCAGTGTGAGTGAGATGGGGAAGAGGAGTCTGATCCTAGTGTGGGTGAGATGGGGAAGAGCAGTCTGATCCTAGTGTGGGTGAGATGGGGAAGAGCAGTCTGATCCCAGAGTGGGTGAGATGGGGAAGAGCAGTCTGATCCTAGTGTGGGTGAGATGGGGAACAGCAGTCTGATCCCAGTGTGGGTGAGATGGGGAAGAGCAGTCTGATCCTAGTGTGGGTGAGATGGGGAAGAGCAGTCTGATCCTAGTGTGGGTGAGATGGGGAAGAGCAGTCTGATCCCAGTGTGGGTGAGATGGGGAAGAGCAGTCTGATCCCAGTGTGAGTGAGATGGGGAAGAGCAGTCTGATCCTAGTGTGGGTGAGATGGGGAACAGCAGTCTGATCCCAGTGTGGGTGAGATGGGGAAGAGCAGTCTGATCCTAGTGTGGGTGAGATGGGGAAGAGCAGTCTGATCCTAGTGTGGGTGAGATGGGGAAGAGCAGTCTGATCCCAGTGTGAGTGAGATGGGGAAGAGCAGTCTGATCCTAGTGTGGGTGAGATGGGGAACAGCAGTCTGATCCCAGTGTGAGTGAGATGGGGAAGAGCAGTCTGATCCCAGTGTGAGTGAGATGGGGAACAGCAGTCTGATCCCAGTGTCAGTGAGATGGGGAAGAGCAGTCTGATCCCAGTGTGGGTGAGATGGGGAACAGCAGTCTGATCCCAGTGTGAGTGAGATGGGGAACAGCAGTCTGATCCCAGTGTGAGTGAGATGGGGAAGAGCAGTCTGATCCCAGTGTGAGTGAGATGGGGAACAGCAGTCTGATCCCAGTGTCAGTGAGATGGGGAACAGCAGTCTGATCCCAGTGTGAGTGAGATGGGGAACAGCAGTCTGATCCCAGTGTGAGTGAGATGGGGAACAGCAGTCTGATCCCAGTGTGGGTGAGATGGGGAAGAGCAGTCTGATCCCAGTGTGGGTGAGATGGGGAAGAGCAGTCTGATCCCAGTGTGAGTGAGATGGGGAAGAGCAGTCTGATCCCAGTGTGGGTGAGATGGGGAACAGCAGTCTGATCCTAGTGTGGGTGAGATGGGGAAGAGCAGTCTGATCCCAGTGTGGGTGAGATGGGGAACAGCAGTCTGATCCCAGTGTGGGTGAGATGGGGAACAGCAGTCTGATCCCAGTGTGAGTGAGATGGGGAAGAGCAGTCTGATCCCAGTGTGAGTGAGATGGGGAAGAGCAGTCTGATCCCAGTGTGGGTGAGATGGGGAACAGCAGTCTGATCCCAGTGTGAGTGAGATGGGGAAGAGCAGTCTGATCCCAGTGTGAGTGAGATGGGGAAGAGCAGTCTCATCCCAGTGTGAGTGAGATGGGGAACAGCAGCCTGATCCCAGTGTGGGTGAGATGGGGAAGAGCAGTCTGATCCCATTGTGAGTGAGATGGGGAACAGCAGTCTGATCCCAGTGTGAGTGAGATGGGGAACAGCAGTCTGATCCCAGTGTGAGTGAGCTGGGGAACAGCAGTCTGATCCCAGTGTGAGTGAGATGGGGAACAGCAGTCTGATCCCAGTGTGAGTGCGATGGGGAAGAGCAGTCTGATCCCAGTGTGAGTGAGATGGGGAACAGCAGTCTGATCCCAGTGTGAGTGAGATGGGGAACAGCAGTCTGATCCCAGTGTGAGTGAGATGGGGAACAGCAGTCTGATCCCAGTGTCGGTGAGATGGGGAAGAGCAGTCTGATCCCAGTGTGAGTGAGATGGGGAACAGCAGTCTGATCCCAGTGTGAGTGAGATGGGGAACAGCAGTCTGATCCCAGTGTGGGTGAGATAGGGAACAGCAGTCTGATCCCAGTGTGAGTGAGATGGGGAACAGCAGTCTGATCCCAGTGTGAGTGAGATGGGGAAGAGCAGTCTGATCCCAGTGTGAGTGAGATGGGGAAGAGCAGTCTAATCCCAGTGTGAGTGAGATGGGGAAGAGCAGTCTGATCCCAGGGTGGGTCAGATGGGGAACAGCAGTCTGATCACAGTGTGAGTGAGATGGGGAACAGCAGTCTGATCCCCGTGTGAGTGAGATGGGGAAGAGCAGTCTGATCCCAGTGTGAGTGAGATGGGGAACAGCAGTCTGATCCCAGTGTGAGTGCGATGGGGAAGAGCAGTCTGATCCCAGGGTGAGTGAGATGGGGAACAGCAGTCTGATCCCAGTGTGAGTGAGATGGGGAACAGCAGTCTGATCCCAGTGTGAGTGAGATGGGGAACAGCAGTCTGATCCCAGTGTCGGTGAGATGGGGAAGAGCAGTCTGATCCCAGTGTGAGTGAGATGGGGAACAGCAGTCTGATCCCAGTGTGAGTGAGATGGGGAACAGCAGTCTGATCCCAGTGTGGGTGAGATGGGGAAGAGCAGTCTGATCCCAGTGTGAGTGAGATGGGGAACAGCAGTCTGATCCCAGTGTGAGTGAGATGCGGAACAGCAGTCTGATCCCAGTGTGAGTGAGATGGGGAAGAGCAGTCTGATCCCAGTGTGAGTGAGATGGGGAAGAGCAGTCTAATCCCAGTGTGAGTGAGATGGGGAAGAGCAGTCTGATCCCAGGGTGGGTCAGATGGGGAACAGCAGTCTGATCCCAGTGTGAGTGAGATGGGGAACAGCAGTCTGATCCCCGTGTGAGTGAGATGGGGAACAGCAGTCTGATCCCAGTGTGAGTGAGATGGGGAAGAGGAGTCTGATCCTAGTGTGGGTGAGATGGGGAAGAGCAGTCTGATCCCAGAGTGGGTGAGATGGGGAAGAGCAGTCTGATCCTAGTGTGGGTGAGATGGGGAAGAGCAGTCTGATCCTAGTGTGGGTGAGATGGGGAAGAGCAGTCTGATCCTAGTGTGGGTGAGATGGGGAAGAGCAGTCTGATCCCAGTGTGGGTGAGATGGGGAAGAGCAGTCTGATCCCAGTGTGGGTGAGATGGGGAAGAGCAGTCTGATCCCAGAGTGGGTGAGATGGGGAAGAGCAGTCTGATCCCAGTGTGGGTGAGATGGGGAAGAGCAGTCTGATCCTAGTGTGGGTGAGATGGGGAAGAGCAGTCTGATCCTAGTGTGGGTGAGATGGGGAAGAGCAGTCTGATCCCAGTGTGGGTGAGATGGGGAAGAGCAGTCTGATCCCAGTGTGAGTGAGATGGGGAAGAGCAGTCTGATCCTAGTGTGGGTGAGATGGGGAACAGCAGTCTGATCCCAGTGTGGGTGAGATGGGGAAGAGCAGTCTGATCCTAGTGTGGGTGAGATGGGGAAGAGCAGTCTGATCCTAGTGTGGGTGAGATGGGGAAGAGCAGTCTGATCCCAGTGTGAGTGAGATGGGGAAGAGCAGTCTGATCCTAGTGTGGGTGAGATGGGGAACAGCAGTCTGATCCTAGTGTGGGTGAGATGGGGAAGAGCAGTCTGATCCCAGTGTGGGTGAGATGGGGAACAGCAGTCTGATCCCAGTGTGAGTGAGATGGGGAACAGCAGTCTGATCCCAGTGTCAGTGAGATGGGGAAGAGCAGTCTGATCCCAGAGTGTGTGAGATGGGGAAGAGCAGTCTGATCCCAGTGTGAGTGAGATGGGGAACAGCAGTCTGATCCCAGTGTCAGTGAGATGGGGAAGAGCAGTCTGATCCCAGTGTGAGTGAGATGGGGAACAGCAGTCTGATCCCAGTGTCAGTGAGATGGGGAAGAGCAGTCTGATCCCAGAGTGTGTGAGTGAGATGGGGAAGAGCAGTCTGATCCCAGTGTGAGTGAGATGGGGAACAGCAGTCTGATCCCAGTGTGAGTGAGATGGGGAACAGCAGTCTGATCCCAGTGTGAGTGAGATGGGGAACAGCAGTCTGATCCCAGTGTGAGTGAGATGGGGAACAGCAGTCTGATCCCAGTGTGAGTGAGATGGGGAAGAGCAGTCTGATCCCAGTGTGAGTGAGATGGGGAACAGCAGTCTGATCCCAGTGTGAGTGAGATGGGGAACAGCAGTCTGATCCCAGTGTGAGTGAGATGGGAATGAGCAGTCTGATCCCAGTGTGAGTGAGATGGGGAAGAGCCGTCTGATCCCAGTGTGAGTGAGATGGGGAACAGCAGTCTGATCCCAGTGTGGGTAAGATGGGGAACAGCAGTCTGATCCCAGTGTGAGTGAGATGGGGAAGAGCAGTCTGATCCCAGTGTGAGTGAGATGGGGAACAGCAGTATGATCCCAGTGTGAGTGAGTGAGATGGGGAACAGCAGTCTGATCCCAGTGTGAGTGAGATGGGGAACAGCAGTATGATCCCAGTGTGAGTGAGTGAGATGGGGAACAGCTGTCTGATCCCAGTGTGAGTGAGTGAGATGGGGAACAGCAGTCTGATCCCAGAGTGTGTGAGTGAGGTGGGGAAGAGCAGTCTGATCCCAGTGTGAGTGAGATGGGGAACAGCAGTCTGATCCCAGTGTGGGTGAGATGGGGAAGAGCAGTCTGATCCCAGTGTGAGTGAGATGGGGAACAGCAGTCTGATCCCAGAGTGTGTGAGTGAGGTGGGGAAGAGCAGTCTGATCCCAGTGTGAGTGAGATGGGGAACAGCAGTCTGATCCCAGTGTGGGTGAGATGGGGAAGAGCCGTCTGATCCCAGTGTGAGTGAGATGGGGAACAGCAGTCTGATCCCAGAGTGTGTGAGTGAGGTGGGGAAGAGCAGTCTGATCCCCGTGTGAGTGAGTGAGATGGGGAACAGCAGTCTGATCCCCATGTGAGTGAGTGAGATGGGGAAGAGCAGTCTGATCCCAGTGTGAGTGAGATGGGGAACAGCAGTCTGATCCCAGTGTGGGTGAGTGAGATGGGGAACAGCAGTCTGATCCCAGTGTGAGTGAGTGAGATGGGGAACAGCAGTCTGATCCCCATGTGAGTGAGTGAGATGGGGAAGAGCAGTCTGATCCCAGTGTGAGTGAGATGGGGAACAGCAGTATGATCCCAGTGTGAGTGAGTGAGATGGGGAACAGCAGTCTGATCCCAGTGTGAGTGAGATGGGGAACAGCTGTCTGATCCCAGTGTGAGTGAGTGAGATGGGGAACAGCAGTCTGATCACAGTGTGAGTGAGATGGGGAACAGCAGTCTGATCCCAGAGTGTGTGAGTGAGGTGGGGAAGAGCAGTCTGATCCCAGTGTGAGTGAGATGGGGAACAGCAGTCTGATCCCAGAGTGTGTGAGTGAGATGGGGAACAGCAGTCTGATCCCAGTGTGAGTGAGATGGGGAACAGCAGTCTGATCCCAGTGTGAGTGAGATGGGGAAGAGCAGTCTGATCCCAGTGTGGGTGAGATGGGGAACAGCAGTCTGATCCCAGTGTGAGTGAGATGGGAAACAGCAGTCTGATCCCAGTGTGAGTGAGATGGGGAAGAGCAGTCTAATCCCAGTGTGAGTGAGATGGGGAAGAGCAGTCTGATCCCAGTGGGAGTGAGATGGGGAACAGCAGTCTGATCCCAGTGTGAGTGAGATGGGGAAGAGCAGTCTGATCCCAGTGGGAGTGAGATGGGGAACAGCAGTCTGATCCCAGTGTGAGTCAGATGGGGAACAGCAGTCTGATCCCAGTGTGGGTCAGATGGGGACCAGCAGTCTGATCCCAGTGTGGCTGAGATGCGGAAGAGCAGTCTGATCCCAGTGTGAGTGAGCAGGGGAAGAGCAGTCTGATCCCAGTGTGAGTGAGATGGGGAAGAGCAGTCTGATCCCAGTGGGAGTGAGATGGGGAACAGCAGTCTGATCCCAGTGTGAGTCAGATGGGGAAGAGCAGTCTGATCCCAGTGTGAGTGAGCAGGGGAAGAGCAGTCTGATCCCAGTGTGAGTGAGATGGGGATGAGCAGTCTGATCCCAGTGGGAGTGAGATGGGGAACAGCAGTCTGATCCCAGTGTGAGTCAGATGGGGAACAGCAGTCTGATCCCAGTGTGGGTCAGATGGGGACCAGCAGTCTGATCCCAGTGTGGCTGAGATGCGGAAGAGCAGTCTGATCCCAGTGTGGGTGAGATGGGGAACAGCAGTCTGATCCCAGTGTGGGTGAGATGGGGAACAGCAGTCTGATCCCAGAGTGTGTGAGATGGGGAACAGCAGTCTGATCCCAGAGTGTGTGAGATGGGGAACAGCAGTCTGATCCCAGAGTGTGTGAGATGGGAAACAGCAGTCTGATCGCAGTGTGAGTGGGATGGTGAAGAGCAATCTGATCCCAGTGTGAGTGAGATGGGGAACAGCAGTCTGATCCCAGTGTGAGTGAGATGGGGAACAGCAGTCTGATCCTAGTGTGAGTGAGATGGGAATGAGCAGTCTGATCCCAGTGTGAGTGAGATGGGGAACAGCAGTCTGATCCCAGTGTGAGTGAGATGGGGAAGAGCAGTCTGATCCCAGTGTGAGTGAGATGGGGAACAGCAGTATGATCCCAGTGTGAGTGAGTGAGATGGGGAACAGCAGTCTGATCCCAGTGTGAGTGAGATGGGGAACAGCTGTCTGATCCCAGTGTGAGTGAGTGAGATGGGGAACAGCAGTCTGATCACAGTGTGAGTGAGATGGGGAACAGCAGTCTGATCCCAGAGTGTGTGAGTGAGGTGGGGAAGAGCAGTCTGATCCCAGTGTGAGTGAGATGGGGAACAGCAGTCTGATCCCAGAGTGTGTGAGTGAGATGGGGAACAGCAGTCTGATCCCAGTGTGAGTGAGATGGGGAACAGCAGTCTGATCCCAGTGTGAGTGAGATGGCGAAGAGCAGTCTGATCCCAGTGTGGGTGAGATGGGGAACAGCAGTCTGATCCCAGTGTGAGTGAGATGGGGAAGAGCAGTCTAATCCCAGTGTGAGTGAGATGGGGAAGAGCAGTCTGATCCCAGTGGGAGTGAGATGGGGAACAGCAGTCTGATCCCAGTGTGAGTGAGATGGGGAAGAGCAGTCTGATCCCAGTGGGAGTGAGATGGGGAACAGCAGTCTGATCCCAGTGTGAGTCAGATGGGGAACAGCAGTCTGATCCCAGTGTGGGTCAGATGGGGACCAGCAGTCTGATCCCAGTGTGGCTGAGATGCGGAAGAGCAGTCTGATCCCAGTGTGAGTGAGCAGGGGAAGAGCAGTCTGATCCCAGTGTGAGTGAGATGGGGAAGAGCAGTCTGATCCCAGTGGGAGTGAGATGGGGAACAGCAGTCTGATCCCAGTGTGAGTCAGATGGGGAAGAGCAGTCTGATCCCAGTGTGAGTGAGCAGGGGAAGAGCAGTCTGATCCCAGTGGGAGTGAGATGGGGAACAGCAGTCTGATCCCAGTGTGAGTCAGATGGGGAACAGCTGTCTGATCCCAGTGTGGGTCAGATGGGGACCAGCAGTCTGATCCCAGTGTGGCTGAGATGCGGAAGAGCAGTCTGATCCCAGTGTGGGTGAGATGGGGAACAGCAGTCTGATCCCAGTGTGGGTGAGATGGGGAACAGCAGTCTGATCCCAGAGTGTGTGAGATGGGGAACAACAGTCTGATCCCAGAGTGTGTGAGATGGGGAACAGCAGTCTGATCCCAGAGTGTGTGAGATGGGAAACAGCAGTCTGATCCCAGTGTGAGTGAGATGGGGAAGAGCAGTCTGATCCCAGTGTGAGTGAGATGGGGAAGAGCAGTCTGATCCCAGTGTGAGTGAGATGGGAATGAGCAGTCTGATCCCAGTGTGAGTGAGATGGGGAACAGCAGTCTGATCCCAGTGTGAGTGAGATGGGGAAGAGCAGTCTGATCCCAGTGTGAGTGAGATGGGAATGAGCAGTCTGATCCCAGTGTGAGTGAGATGGGGAACAGCAGTCTGATCCCAGTGTGGGTGAGATGGGGAAGAGCAGTCTGATCCCAGGGTGAGTGAGATGGGGAAGAGCAGTCTGATCCCAGTGTGAGTGAGTGAGATGGGGAAGAGCAGTCTGATCCCAGAGTGTGTGAGTGAGATGGGGAAGAGCCGTCTGATCCCAGTGTGAGTGAGTGAGATGGGGAACAGCAGTCTGATCCCAGTGTGAGTGAGTGAGATGGGGAACAGCAGTCTGATCCCAGTGTGAGTGAGTGAGATGGGGAAGAGCAGTCTGATCCCAGTGTGAGTGAGATGGGGAACAGCAGTCTGATCCCAGTGTGAGTGAGTGAGATGGGGAACAGCAGTCTGATCCCCGTGTGAGTGAGTGAGATGGGGAAGAGCAGTCTGATCCCAGTGTGAGTGAGATGGGGAACAGCAGTATGATCCCAATGTGAGTGAGTGAGATGGGGAACAGCAGTCTGATCCCAGAGTGTGTGAGTGAGGTGGGGAAGAGCAGTCTGATCCCAGTGTGAGTGAGATGGGGAACAGCAGTCTGATCCCAGTGTGAGTGAGATGGGGAACAGCAGTCTGATCCCAGTGTGGGTGAGATTGGGAACAGCAGTCTGATCCCAGTGTGAGTGAGATGGGGAACAGCAGTCTGATCCCAGTGTGAGTGAGCAGGGGAAGAGCAGTCTGATCCCAGTGTGAGTGAGATGGGGAAGAGCAGTCTGATCCCAGTGGGAGTGAGATGGGGAACAGCAGTCTGATCCCAGTGTGAGTCAGATGGGGAACAGCAGTCTGATCCCAGTGTGAGTGAGCAGGGGAAGAGCAGTCTGATCCCAGTGTGAGTGAGATGGGGAAGAGCAGTCTGATCCCAGTGGGAGTGAAATGGGGAACAGCAGTCTGATCCCAGTGTGAGTCAGATGGGGAACCGCAGTCTGATCCCAGTGTGGGTGAGATGGGGAACAGCAGTCTGATCCCAGTGTGAGTGAGATGGGGAACAGCAGTCTGATCCCAGTGTGAGTGAGATGGGGAACAGCAGTCTGATCCCAGTGTGGGTGAGATGGGGAACAGCAGTCTGATCCCAGTGTGGGTGAGATGGGGAACAGCAGTCTGATCCCAGTGTGAGTGAGATGGGGAACAGCAGTCTGATCCCAGTGTGAGTGAGATGGGGAACAGCAGTCTGATCCCAGTATGAGTGAGATGGGGAACAGCAGTCTGATCCCAGTGTGAGTGAGATGGGGAAGAGCAGTCTGATCCCAGTGTGTGTGAGAAAAGGGAAGAGCAGTCTGATCCCAGTGTGAGTGAGATGGGGAACAGCAGTCTGATCCCAGTGTGAGTGAGATAGGGAAGAGCAGTCTGATCCCAGTGTGGGTGAGATGGGGAACAGCAGTCTGATCCCAGTGTGAGTGAGATGGGGAAGAGCAGTCTGATCCCAGTGTGAGTGAGTGAGATGGGGTAGAGCAGTCTGATCCCAGTGTGAGTGAGATGGGGAAGAGCAGTCTGATCCCAGTGTGAGTGAGATGGGGAAGAGCAGTCTGATCCCAGTGTGAGTGAGATAGGGAAGAGCAGTCTGATCCCAGTGTGAGTGAGATGGGGAAGAGCAGTCTGATCCCAGTGTGAGTGAGTGAGATGGGGTAGAGCAGTCTGATCCCAGTGTGAGTGAGATGGGGAAGAGCAGTCTGATCCCAGTGTGAGTGAGATAGGGAAGAGCAGTCTGATCCCAGTGTGGGTGAGATGGGGAACAGCAGTCTGATCCCAGTGTGAGTGAGATGGGGAAGAGCAGTCTGATCCCAGTGTGGGTGAGATGGGGAAGAGCAGTCTGATCCCAGTGTGGGTGAGATAGGGAAGAGCAGTCTGATCCCAGTGTGGGTGAGATGGGGAACAGCAGTCTGATCCCAGTGTGAGTGAGTGAGATGGGGTAGAGCAGTCTGATCCCAGTGTGAGTGAGATGGGGAACAGCAGTCTGATCCCAGTGTGAGTGAGATGGGGAAGAGCAGTCTGATCCCAGTGTGAGTGAGTGAGATGGGGAAGAGCAGTCTGATCCCAGTGTGAGTGAGATGGGGAACAGCATTCTGATCCCAGTGTGAGTGAGATGGGGAACAGCAGTCTGATCCCAGAGTGTGTGAGTGAGATGGGGAAGAGCAGTCTGATCCCAGTGTGAGTGAGATGGGGAACAGCAGTCTGATCCCAGTGTGAGTGAGATGGGGAACAGCAGTCTGATCCCAGTGTGAGTGAGTGAGATGGGGTAGAGCAGTCTGATCCCAGAGTGTGTGAGTGAGATGGGGAAGAGCAGTCTGATCCCAGTGTGAGTGAGATGGGGAACAGCAGTCTGATCCCAGAGTGTGTGAGTGAGGTGGGGAAGAGCAGTCTGATCCCAGTGTGAGTGAGATGGGGAACAGCAGTCTGATCCCAGAGTGTGTGAGTGAGATGGGGCAGAGCAGTCTGATCCCAGTGTGAGTGAGCAGGGGAACAGCAGTCTGATCCCAGTGTGAGTGAGATGGGGAACAGCAGTCTGATCCCAGTGTGAGTGAGGTGGGGAACAGCAGTCTGATCCCAGTGTGGGTGAGATGGGGAACAGCAGTCTGATCCCAGTGTGAGTGAGATGGGGAAGAGCAGTCTGATCCCAGTGTGAGTGAGATGGGGAAGAGCAGTCTGATCCCAGTGTGAGTGAGATGGGGACGCGCAGTCTGATCCCAGTGTGGGTGAGATGGGGAACAGCAGTCTGATCCCAGTGTGGCTGAGATGGGGAAGAGCAGTCTGATCCCAGTATGGGTGAGATGGGGAACAGCTGTCTGATCCCAGTGTGGGTGAGATGTGGAACAGCAGTCTGATCCCAGTGTGAGTGAGATGGGGAAGAGCAGTCTGATCCCAGAGTGTGTGAGTGAGATGGGGAACAGCAGTCTGATCCCAGAGTGTGTGAGATGAGGAACAGCAGTCTGATCCCAGTGTGAGTGAGATGGGGAACAGCAGTCTGATCCCAGCATGGGTGAGACAGTGCCAGGTTGCTTGGCCTTTTTGCTTCTGAAGCTTGCCCTCCCCTGCTCTTAGCGCAGTGGTTGGGGCGGCACAGTGGCGTAGTGGTTAGCACTGCAGCCTCACAGTTCCAGCGACCCTGGTTCAATTCTGGGTACTGCCTGTGTGGAGTTTGCAAGTTCTCCCTGTGTCTGCGTGGGTTTCCTCCGGGTGCTCCGGTTTCCTCCCACAGCCAAAAGACTTGCAGGTTGATAGTTTATTTGGCCATTATAAGTTGCCCCTAGTGTTGGTAGGTGGTAGGGGAATGTAGGGACAGGTGAGGATGTGGTAGGAATATGGGATTAGTGTTGGATTAGTATAAATGGGTGGTTAATGGTCGGCTCAGACTCGGTGGGCCGAAGGGCCTGTTTCAGTGCTGTATCTCTAAATCTAAATCTAAAATCTAAAGTACCACGGAACCCTGTAAGACAAGTATTTTTTCAATGTAAGACTAGTTATACAATTAGTTACAGTACAGTTATACCATCTTCGGCTGCTTCATCAATTACCTTCTGTCCATCATAAGGTCAGAAGTAGGGATGTTTGCTGATGATTGCACAATGTTCAGCGCCATTCGCAACTCCTCAGATACTGAAGCAGTCCATGTGCAGCAAGACCTGAACAGCATTCAGGCTTCGGATGATAAATGTCAAGTCCCAAGTGAGCTCGACCAGTTAGAACTGTCTCACTGGGCAGGACTTTGTGACAAGCCCGTCCCTCCTGTTTCATATCATCACCTTGGCATTATGTATTTTGCTCCACGATATATTTGTACCTTGTCAGTATGGTGACTATTTTAAAATGGTCCAGCCTCTGGGCAGGTTGTATTTCTGTACGTCGGGAATGGTGTGGAATACAGGAAGTGAGTCCCAAAAGGAAATGATTCCTTGCTGTTTGTCTGTTATCCCTGGAAAGTCCCCATAATGTCAATTCCAAATGACTGTTTTAACAGGGGCTTCAGTTGATTCTAAGTTAGTGGTACTGTCTAACCAAGGGTAGTAGCTGACAAGTCCATTCATGTGGTAAAGGAAACAGCATTGATCACACTGTTATCTGTCTATACTTAAAGGAAAGACTTGCATTTATATAGCTCCTTTCACCATCTCAGGATGTTCCATAGTACTTCACAGCCAGTGAAATACTTCTACGTGTAGTCAATGTTCTAAGTATAACCTCTCAGTTCTGGTATTATCCTTGGAAATGTTTTTGACACCTTCTCCAATACCCCAATGGCCTTCTTTTAATGCAGACACTAGTTCTGTGTACAGTTCTCTCAGTGTGGTCTAACCAAGGTTCAACACAAGTATAATATTACAGCATTGATATGGAGAAAATGAGCGCTTATATGAAGCTGCCACAGATTAAACCTGCTCCAGATGATATATTAATGTCAGCAGGTTCTGACAGGATTATGACAGCTTCTGGAATGCTCCAGAAATGGTTATCATTCCAGCCCAAAAGGTGAAGCATTAATCTACAGTTAAACTGGGATTGTCATTTGGGCCAATGATGAGGCTCGAGACAAAGGTGGAAAATATAAACTTCAGTCCTTCATTGCAATTTCAAGAAGAACTTTCCAGGTAAATTAAGTATCAATATTTTGGCGTCTAAAAGCAACAAGAGGAAATGACCGGATGGTATTTAAAAATACCAACAATATCATAAATGTTCTGTGTAAAAGATGTATAATAGTGGAATTGTGGAATGGTACAGCACACAAACAGGCCCTTCTGCACATCTCACTTGTGCCGATGTCTTATCCACAGGACTGCCCATTCTAATCCCACCCTCCTGCCCATTCCCCATAACATTTAATATCCCAGCCAGATTAACCCCCCTCTCCTTGTTCCCTGTGCCCTGTAATATTCCACTACCCTAATTGCTCCTCGTACCATTTAGTATCTCACCCAGTCTAATCCCACTCTTCTACTCTCTTCCCATAACCTTTTATATCCAACACCGATTAATCCCGCTTTCCTTCTTGTTGCTCATACCTTTTAATATTCCAAAAGCAAAATACTGCAGATGCTGGAAATCTGACGTAAAAGCAAAAATTGCTGGAAATGCTCAGCAGGTCAGTTGGCATCTGTGGAGAGAAGAACAGAGTTAATCGACTGAATTTTATCCAGCCAGTAGGAGCGGGATTGGAGGCGTGGGAGGCCAGAAAATTGGGAGGGGACACATCCGCCTGGAAATCCAACATCTTGACGATAGTTCCAGATTTTGTCAAGGGTGGGAAAGGTCCAAGGTGGCGTTGTCAATAGGAGACAGCGGGACTGCAATTACAACAGCTGAACAGGTTTTAAGCATGTATTTGCATCAGCCTGACTCGGATTTTATGGGGGATTTCCAATTTAGTGAACGGTGCAGGGGGACTCAGTGCCTCTATAGGAAGGCAGCCACAGGGAGTGTTGGATGAATACAAGAAGGGGATTAGGAGGGTGGGGTGACCATTGCCCGACAGCAGTGCAGCCCTCGATGCAAGAGTGGGCTTTGTCTTGTGTGGTGCGCTCTCTGCACAGGTGGGTGCTGACGGGCATTAGCCTGTGTTCAGAGGCGAGGTTCCAAAGGCAAGGTCTCTCTCCAGGGACAGTGCACAGGAGGGGCAGCGACCAGCTGTCATGGGTCTCATACACCAGTCTTTGTAGATCCCCGTGCTGCACATCAGAAACTGAGGGAGGCAAGGCCACGTAGCTGAACCCTGGGGCCACCCCTATCTGGTGCTGCTGTCGGGACCCGTGACAGGCTGATAAAATTCAGCCCCAATCTGGGAAAAATTAGAAATGTAACAGTATTTAAGCAGGTGGGAGGAAGTGTTGGGTATTCTAAAAGGCATTAAGGTGGACAAGTCCCCAGGTCCGGATGGGATCTATCCCAGGTTACTGTGGGAAGTGAGAGAGGAAATAGTTGGGGCCTTAACAGATATCTTTGCAACATCCTTAAACACGGGTGAGGTCCCGGAGGACTGGAGATTTGCTAATGTTGTCCCCTTGTTTAAGAAGGGTAGCAGGGAGAATCCAGGTAATTATAGACCGGTGAGCCTGACGTCAGTGGTAGGGAAGCTGCTGGAGAAGATACTGAGGGATAGGATCTATTCCCATCTGGAAGAAAATGGGCTTATCAGTGATAGGCAACATGGTTTTGTGCAGGGAAGGTCATGTCTTACCAACTTAATAGAATTCTTTGAGGAAGTGACAAAGTTGATTGATGAGGGAAGGGCTGTAGATGTCGTATGCATGGACTTCAGTAAGGCGTTTGATAAGGTTCCCCATGGTAGGCTGATGGAGAAAGTGAAGACGCATGGGGTCCAAGGTGTACTAGCTAGATGGATAAAGAACTGGCTGGGCAACAGGAGACAGAGAGTAGCAGTGGAAGGGAGTTTCTGAAAATGGAGACGTGTGACCAGTGGTGTTCCACAGGGATCCGTGCTGGGACCACTGTTGTTTGTGATATACATAAATGATTTGGAGGAAAGTATAGGTGGTCTGATTAGCAAGTTTGCAGACGACACTAAGATTGGTGGAGTAGCAGATAGTGAAGGGGACTGTCAGAGAATACAGCAGAATATAGATAGATTGGAGAGTTGGGCAGAGAAATGGCAGATGGAGTTCAATCCGGGCAAATGCGAGGTGATGCATTTTGGAAGATCCAATTCAAGAGTGAACTATACAGTAAATGGAAAAGTCCTGGGGAAAATTGATGTACAGAGAGATTTGGGCGTTCAGGTCCATTGTTCCCTGAAGGTGGCAACGCAGGTCAATAGAGTGGTCAAGTAGGCATACGGCATGCTTTCCTTCATCGGACGGGGTATTGAGTACAAGAGTTGGCAGGTCATGTTACAGTTGTATAGGACTTTGGTTCGGCCACATTTGGAATACTGCGTGCAGTTCTGGTCGCCACATTGCCAAAAGGATGTAGATGCTTTGGAGAGGGTGCAGAGGAGGTTCACCAGGATGTTGCCTGGTATGGAGGGCACTAGCTATGAAGAGAGGTTGAGTAGATTAGGATTATTTTCATTAGAAAGACGGAGGTTGAGGGGGGACCTGATTGAGGTGTACAAAATCATGAGAGGTATCGACAGGGTGGATAGCAAGAAGCTTTTTCCCAGAGTGGGGGATACAATTACAAGGGGACACGAGTTCAAAGTGAAAGGGGAAAAGTTTAGGGGGGATATGCGTGGAAAGTTCTTTACGCAGAGGGTGGTGGGTGCATGGAACGCATTGCCAGTGGAGGTGGCACGATAGCGTCTTTTAAGATGTATCTGGACAGATACATGAATGGGCAGGAAGTAAAGAGATACAGACCCTTAGAAAATAGGCGACAGGTTTAGATAGAGGATTTGGATCGGCGTAGGCTTGGAGGGCCGAAGGGCCTGTTCCTGTGCTGTAATTTTCTTTGTTCTTTGTTCTTTTGTTCTTTGAAAGGGGAGAGGATGGAAAAGGAACAAAAGGGAAGTTCTGTGATAGAGTGAAAGACAGCAGAGATTAAATGACAAAAGACTTGGTGCAGGGCCAAGGGGAGTGGCAATGGGATTAGAAACAAAGATGTGCCGAGAGGAGGTGTGAATGGCAGAATGATGACTAGCTGCCATCTGAAAGCAAAAACAACAGAAAAATGAGAGTAAAACCAAAACCTGCAAAGAAAAAGGAAACAAAATGGGGGCAGAGATTGGTTTGAAATTGTTGAACTCCGTTTTGAGTCTGGAGGGCTGTAAAGTGCCTAATCAAAAGATGAGGTGCTGTTCTCCAAGCTTACATTGAGCTTCATTTGAATACTACAGGAGGCCGAAGAGTGAGAAGTCAGCAGGAGAACAAGGTTGAGAATTAAGATGACAGGCGACCAGAGGCTCGGAGTCATTCTTGTGGAACTGAATGGAGGTGTTCCGCAAAGCAATCACCCAATCTACATTTGGTCTCACCAGTGTACAGCAGACCACATAGTCAACAGTGATTACAATATATTAAATTGAAAGAAGTACAGGTAAATCACTGTTTCACCTGAAAGGACTGCTTGATCCCTTGGATGGTGAGAAGGGAGGAGGTAAAAAGGACAGGTGTTGCATTCCCTGCACTTGCATGGAAAGGTACCATGGGAAGGGGAGGGGGTGTAGCAGATAATTGAGGAGTGGACCAGGGTATCACGGAGGGAACGGTCCCAACAGAATGCTGAAAGGAGAGGGGAGGAAAAGATGTGTTTTGTGATGGCATCACTCTGGAGATGACGGAAATAGTGGAGGATGTTCCCTTGAATTTGGAAGGTGGGGACAAGGGGAACCCTACTGAAGTTCTGGGAGGGAGAGGAGGGGTGAGAGCATAAGTGCGGAAAATGGGACGGACAAGGTCGAGGGCCCTGTTTTCCACAGTGGCGGGGAGGTTTCCCCGGTTGCGGAAAAAGGAAGCCATATCAGAAGCTCTGGTATGGTACTTTGCACCATTAGAACAGATGCGACAGAGATGGAGAAACTGAGCAAATAGAATGGAGTCCTTACAGGAAGCAAGATGTGAGGAAAGCAGTTAAGGTAGCTGTGGGAGTCAGTGGGGCTTGTAGTGAATATTGGTTGATGGCCTGACCTCAGAAGTGGAGATTTAGAAGTCCACCCCTCCCTTCCCCTTTCAGCATTCTGAAGGGACGTTCCCTCCATGAAATCCTGGTCCACTCCTCAATCAACTCCAGCACTCCCTCCCTTTTCCTACGGCACCTTTCCAAGCAAGTGCAGGAGATGCAACACCTGCCCTTTTACCTTCTCTGTGCTCACCAGTTAAAGCCCCAAACATTCCTTCCAGGTGAAACAGTGATTTATGTGTACTTTTATCAATTTAGTAGACTCTATTTGCTGCTCACAATGCTGGCTGCTGTATGGTGGGAAGAACAAATGCAGATTGAATGACTGCTTTGCAGAGCACCTCTCTTCAGTCTGCTCGCCTGACCCTGAGCTTCCGGTCACCTGTCATTTTAATTCTCCACCTTGCTCTCATGCTAATCTCTCTGTCCTTGGCCTCCTGCAATGCTCCAGTGAAGCTCAACTCAAGCTTGAGGAACAGCACCTCATCTTCGATTAGGCACCTTACAGCCTTCTGAACTCAACATTGAGTTCAACAATTTTACACCATAATCTCTGCCCCTATTTTATTCTTTCGTTGCAGGTTTTGGTTTTACTCTTGTTTTTCTGTTGTTTTTGCTTTCAGATGGCAGCTTTTTGTCATTCTGCCATTCACACCTCCTCTAGACACATTTTGTTTCTTTGCTTATTCCATTACCATTCCCTTTGTCCTTGAACCACCAGCATTTTTGTAATTCAATCGCTCCTGTCTTCGACCCTATCACAGACCTTCCCTTTTTCGTTCTCTTTTCACCCTCACCTCCTTTCATCTGTTTGAATCCTATTACATTTCTAACTTTTCCCAGTTCTATGAAAGGTCATTGACCTGAAATGTTAGCCCTTTAATATTCCACTGTCTGACTTGCTCCCCATACCCTTTAATATCACATGCAGTATAATCCCATTTGCCTGCTTGCTTCCCATATCCTTTCGTATTCCATCCAGCCTGATATGACTCTTCTGTTCACTCCCCATAACCTTTAATTTTCATCTTTTTCAAGTAACTATTTCCTTCTCATGATTAGAACATGATCACAGAATTAATAACATGGTTATCTTTTTCCATCTATAGATTTAAGAGACACAGTAAGTGTAACATGTATTGGAGGCCATGACGGGATGTTAGGTCCCAGGAGTCCCATGGATTGGCTCTCAAAGGATCTGATGGAGCTTTAAACTGCTGTCTACTCGGCATCTTTGAAGGGAGTTGCTGTGCTGGGCACATTGACCAAAGAGCTCAGTCTGAACCACCAAATGTGCACTGCCCACTGGCATATTATGCAGTGTGATCGTTTCATGCATTGGGTGGTGCTGAATCCCACCCACAAATGGAGGTTGTCAACAGCCTGATCAAGGATATTTAAACCAGGGATGTCCAACCTCTTTGCGTGGGGGTGTGCCACATTACAACTTTAGTCCTACATAGGGGGTTGGTGAGAACATTTTGGAAAGATAAAAGCATTAAAAATTTATCTTGCTACTATTCAAAACAACAACAAATGTGCATTTTTGTGAGGAAGTTTTAAATGAGCAGAATAATTTATTGACTTACTTTCTCGTCACTGTTAAGCACTGATTTAGTGACATACCTGGCATTGTTTTTGCTTGCTTAAGTACGAAATCTCTGCCCGCTTTCTTGATGTAGCGATGCGGAGTATTCCGGAGAGATGGACATCTGTCAGGAGCAGGCTTGATCTCTTTCTCTCCCTCCTCTCCCTCTCTGTCTCTCAACCCCCATTTTCCACCCGCCCCCGCCCCCCCCCCCCACCCCCCCCCCCCCGCTTTCTCTGACTCTCCCCGGTTCTCTTTGTTTCTCTGTCTCTTTCTCTCTTCCGTGTTCTGTCCAGCCCCCGCTTTCTCTGACTCTCCCCGGTTCTCTTTGTTTCTCTGTCTCTCTCTCTCTTTCTCTCTTCCGTGTTCTGTCTACCCCCCGCTTTCTCTTTGTGTCTGTGTCTCTTTTTTTCTCTCTCTCTCTCTCTCTCTGTGTCTCTCACTCCTTGCTCCACGTTTGCCACTCCCAGTTCTTCATTCTCTCCACTCCCTGTGCTGTCCAATCCCTCCACTTCGCTGCCTCCACTCTCCGCTCCCTGCTCCCTCCTACCCACCTTCTTTAATTGGTTGGGCAGCCCGGAGGAGTTGATTTACTCTTGTTACGATGCCATTAGAGACCAACAACTTTTTAAAAAGAAATTTGAACTCCCAGTTACTAACTGAAAGAATTACGCCACAAGATTTCACATTTTAAAGAAAAAAACCTTGACTGTACAAGAGTTAAACAAAGCAAGCACTACTGCTTTCACACTATTTTGTAATCACTTGTATTTTAAACCTGAAAATCTCAACCAAATGCTCCTGTTTGATTTTTATTTCCACCCAAGAGTTTCCTTATACTTTACAGGATCTTGAAGGTTCATTCACTTCTCCTGGGACCAATCCAAAGCATACCCCCAGCTCCCAGGAAGTCACTTCAATTTTCCTTAGTTTGCCAGCTATCTGAGATCTTGGGATTCTCCCTCTTGTGACCAGCTAGGTAAAGGTCTCCTTCAACACCTCACAAATCTGCATTTACCCAGCCTGAACATGGGCCTCACTCAAATCAGAAACACCCTTGGTTCCTGATGGCCTTCCTGCTCCTTCCCAGCTTTTGGCAGAGTCCCTCTCCGCCTGGTTCAAGCTGCTTCCAAACACCAACTGACATTCTGTAAGAGATGACCGAGATAAAACACTTGACCAGAAGACATCTCTCTGCATAATCTATCTCCATAGCATTGTGGTACATTTGGGATGTCCGAGATAACAATTTCAGCCAATTACCTCCAACTCCAAAATATTGTTTTGACCTTCTGTTTTATAGCTCTCACCCCTCAAACTCTGACCCTTTAGTACACATAGAAACATAGAAAATAGGAGCAGAAGTAGGCCATTCGGCCCTTCGAGCCTGCACCGCCATTCAATATGATCATGGCTGATCATCCAAACTCAGTACCCTGTTCCCGCTTTCTCCCCGTATCCCTTGATCCCTTTAGCACTAAGAACTATAACTTTTTTTTGAATATATTTAATGATTTGGCCTCAACTGCTTTCTGTGGTAGAGAATTACACAGGTTTACCACTCTCTGGGTGAAGAAATCCCTCCTCATCTCAGTCCTAAATGGCTACCTTTTATCCTTAGAATGTGACCCCTGGTCCTGGACTCCCCCGCCATCGGGAACAGTCTTCCTGCATCTAGTCTGTCCAGTCCTGTTAGAATTTTGTAGCTTTCTATGAGATCTACTCTCATTCTTCTAAACTCTAGCGAATATAAGCCTAATCGACCCAATCTCTCTTCATACGTCAGTCCTGCCATCCCAGGAATCAGTCTGGTGAACCGTTGCTGCACTCCCTCCATCGCAAGAACATTCTTCCTCAGATAAGGAGACCAAAACTGCACACAATACTCCAGGTGTGGCCTCACCAAGGCCCTGTATAATTACAGCAAGACATCCTTGCTCCTGTACTCGAATCCTCTCTCTATGAAGGCCAACATACCATTTTCCTTCTTAACTGCCTGCTGCATCTGCATGCTTACTTTCAGCGACATGGAAAGATCTTTGATGTGTAAATATCTTGGGTAGTCCAGCAATTGTTTGAAATCCAGAATTTCAATTAACTTACATCTACGCATTTAATTTCCCCAAAACTAAAAGTGACCAATTTTTACAAAAAAAATTAATATAAACCATGAGCTAGATGCTAACACCTTTCCCCACGAAAAAATAAAATGTGTCATCAACGTGATGTGTTTTCATTTATACCAAGCAAACTAAAATAACTTGTAACATGCTACACGTTTAAACAACTACCTTATCACATACAATATACATAACAGTCTCCACCCCCACCGCCCCATTGTCCACAAGATAATCCATCTTAACAGCATTACTTTGCTGTACCCAAAGCCAGAAACCATGATCCAATTAAGACTTACAGGTGGGGGGGGGGAATTTTATGTCTCCTTAGGCGGGTTTGAAGGCAGGGAGAGCATAAGATTGGGTGGGATGGTGGCAGGGCCTGTGTGCTGTTCCTGCCACCATCCCGCCTCCGCCGGAATTTGTTTCGGGGCGTGAAGGCCTGTGAATGGCCTTCCCACCCCACTGCCAATTGAGGCACTTAACTGGGTAATTAACCCCCAATTAAGGGCCTTTTCCCGCCGCAGCTGCAGAAACCATGTGGGCTGCTTCCCGGCTCCGGTGGGGGGGAGGTTCCCTCATTCAAAAGCACGTAGTGCCTGAACAAGTGACTCGGGAGTGGGGGGTGCCACTGAGGGCCACCCCTCTGCCCTTGCTGCCGACCCCCCCTCCCCCTCCTCGTTTTCCCCACCCGTGAGACCCCCTCCTGCCCTTATCTTCCTGAGGCCTGGGTGAAGCAATGACCCTCAGTCTCCCGAATGGTCATCTCCTCTGCGGTAGCACTGCAGCTGCCGGCCTCTGATTGGCCAGCAACTCTCAAAGGGCGGGATTTCTGATGACAGGCTCCGAAGTCCTATGGAAGGCCCGCCACTGTTCACTTAAGTGCCTGATTGGCACTAAATTCAGGGGTCCTTGCGGAAAAGAGGCGACGCGGGAATCTCGGCGTTGGTTTCTCCTGACATCGAGCCACCCGCTGCCAGCATAAAATTCCCCCCACAATGTTTCTTGTGGTGTTTTCCATAAATTTTCTTCTTTTTATGAAAATCCAAATTTCTATAATGTCCTTGGTCAATCATGACTCTGATAGTCCCTCTGGCTTTTCCATACCAGTAGATGTGCATTGTAATCATTTGGCTTTTCTGTACGAGGAGATTCCTCATTGTTACCCACATGTGAATTTTCAAGTTCAGTCTTTGAATCCATCTGTTCAGATTTCACCTTCTGAACCTTATTCTCTTCCACTTATCCAGGTTCTCCATTGTCTAAGTTCAAAAAGAATGACGCAATTAATTTCACAGTTGAACTGTCTTCCTCTTGCTTAACTGCAGGCGTATCTTTATTTTTAATTCCTTTCCTTAAACTCAAACATTTTGGATTTTCTTTTTGAGAAAGCAAGTTCAAAATGGCTTCTTTTTGTGCTAACAGCTCATTCTTTTGTTAGTCAAAATCTTCTTTTGCCACTTTAAGAACGTTGTTAAAATGATTTTTATGTTTGAGTAGAAATGTCTGATATTCTTGTCTGGTCTGGTCTTGAAACAGTTTGTAATGCTTTAGTTTTTCTTGATCCCACTCAGAACATGTCTTGTTCAAAACTCTGCGTGCGAGGTCGATAGCTTCTTCATTTTGGACTTCCACTTTCCGTTCTAACATTTTGAAAGCAAGTAACATCATCCCAATGACTTTGGGGATTCAAATGGTCTTTTGTAATCAGTCCATTTGCCTGAATTTCTGCTGCTGTATCATGTGTTGTTTCAGTACTGGCAGGCACCATTGACTTGGTGTCGGGTCTCATTAACCCTTTAGTCTGATGTCTTAGTCCTTCCTGGGGAGAACTTTAAATTTGAGATTCTTCAGGCACTTTTGCTGCCTCTGTTAAGTCCATTAATGGCGTGGGGGATACATCTGTATCTTTACTTTGTTTACGCTCTGGCCCAAGAGGATTACGAATAGGTGAGAGGCCTTTACATACAGGAATAGTTCCCATACTCACACCCGCTGTCCCAGAAGACAACAAAACCATATCCCCCATGAGATTATTTCCTAATCTAAAATCAACATGATTAACGGGTAGTTTCGACACAACAACAATAACAGACGCTATTACTAAGGCATAGTTTAAATGCCTGTCCACCATCTACAAGGCACAAGTCAGGAGTGTGGTGGAATGCTCTCCACTTGCCTGGACGGGTGCAGCTCCAACAACGCTCAAGAAGCTCGACACCATCCAGGCCAGAGCAGCCCACTTGATTGGCACCCCATCTACAAACATTTACTCCCTCCACCACCGACGCACAGTGGCAGCAGTGTGAACCATCTAAAAGATGCACTGCAGAAATGCACCAAGACTCCTTAGACAGCACCTTCCAAACCCACGACTTCCACCACCTTGAAGGACAAGAGCAGCAAATGCATGGGAACACCACCACCTGCAAGTTCCCCTCCAAGTTACACACCATCCTGACTTGGAACTATATCGTCGTTCCTTCACTGTCGCTGGGTCAAAATCCTGGAACTCTCTTTCGAACAGCACTGTGGGTGTTTCTACCCCACATGGACTGCAGCGGTTCAAGAAGGCAGCTCACCACCACCTTCTTAAGGACAATTAGGGATGGGCAATAAATGCTGGCCTTGCCAGCGACGCCCACATCCCATCAATGAATGAAGAAAAGGTATTGCATTGGTATTAATAGCCTGATTAAAACTTAAATATGTCAAAGCTCATAATTGGTATCGATTCCAAAAACAAAGTGTTTCTCCCCAAAAGCTACACAACAAATACATTTTGGGATGTATTCCTTGTTTGTAACCTTCCAACTGCTGCTGTTTGATTACAAACATATTTCTTTGTCTTGGAGTAATCTTGATGATGCATTGATTGAACTATCACCTTTTCCCTGCAAATACTTAATTTGAAGTGGAAATATTGTTCAAAATGCAAGGAGAACGCAGAACCGACTATGTAGTGAGCTGTGAGTGCCATCTGCTGTCTGGCTCGGGATTAGTCCCTTCTGTCCTACAGGCTGAAGTGCCATGAAATCTTTTACATCCTCCTGAGGGGGCAGACAGGGCCTTAGTTTAGAGGCATGGTTATGATGCTCACGTCTCTGGAGCAGGGTTTGGGTCGACAACCTTCTCACTCGGAAGCAAGAAGGCTATCGCTGAGCCATCTCTGGCATCATTAACAAAAGCCCTGTTGAGGTTTGGTGGAAAAACACCGCAGCTGGATATATTTCCCCTCTTAGTAGCAATGTCTTTACACTTGTTTATCCTGATTTTTAATTGGACAGTGGCAAATGACTTCTGCAGAAAATGTTGGCAAAATTGATATAGAAACCAGTGTAAATGTTGGAGTAGTTTGTGTGTAAGTGTGATCCATAAAATTCTGGCTCAATGGTCTGTAATGAAAACAAGTTTTCTCTGAGTTAAACTCAATTTTCACAAATTTGATGCTCCCTGAATAAATTGCTGGTCCCCATTTTGTCTAACTAAATCTGATTACAAGCATTTTGATTTTATTTTTGACCAGTAAAAGCCTGTATTTGCTTCATCTGATTTTTGACTTGAATTCGGGGTTGGGGGAAAGAGGCAGAAAATCAGTAGTTGAAGGTGCCCTCTGCTGTCCCATGTAGGGTCCATCCAGTATCAGTCTATGAGTTTGTGAGTGAGTGGCTGATTAGTCCAGGAAGGGTGCCTGCTGCAACATTTCTGTGAGGAGTTGTCAGTGAGACAGTATTGTGCAGAGTTCAGTATCGTGTAGTTATCAGTGAGACAGTATTGTACAAGGTTCAATATCGTGCAGTTATGAGTGAGACAGTATTGTGCAGTATTGTGCAGCACTTAAAGCAGCCAGAAGCACTGCACAAAGAACAGCCAGGCGCTGCGCAAACAACTACTGGCAACACCTATGCAGTCATATTCAGCTGGCCTCAGACACCGGAAACATCAGAGGAATGTATGATGGCATGAAGAGAGCTCTTGGGCCAACCATCAAGAAGATCGCCCCCCTCAAATCTAAATCAGGGGACATAATCACTGACCAACACAAACAAATGGACCACTGGGTTGAGCACTACCTAGAACTGTACTCCAGGGAGAATGCTGTCACTGAGACTGCCCTCAATGCAGCCCAGCCTCGACCAGTCATGGATGAGCTGGACATACAGCCAACCAAATCAGAACTCAGTGATGCCATTGATTCTCTAGCCAGCGGAAAAGCCCCTGGGAAGGACAGCATTACCCCAGAAATAATCAAGAGTGCCAAGCCTGCTGTACTCTCAGCACTACATGAACTGCTATGCCTGTGCTGGGACGAGGGAGCAGTACCCCAGGACATGCGCGATGCCAATATCATCACCCTTTATAAAAACAAAGGTGACCGCGGTGACTGCAACAACTACCGTGGAATCTCCCTGCTCAGCATAGTGGGGAAAGTCTTTGCTCGAGTCGCTCTGAACAGGCTCCAGAAGCTGGCCGAGCGCGTCTACCCTGAGGCACAGTGTGGCTTTCGTGCAGAGAGATCGACCGTTGACATGCTGTTCTCCCTTCGTCAGATACAGGAGAAATGCCGTGAACAACAGATGCCCCTCTACATTGCTTTCATTGATCTCACCAAAGCCTTTGACCTCGTCAGCAGATGTGGTCTCTTCAGACTACTAGAAAAGATCGGATGCCCACCAAAGCTACTAAGTATCATCACCTCATTCCATGACAATATGAAAGGCACAATTCAACATGGTGGCTCCTCATCAGAGCCCTTTCCTATCCTGAGTGGCGTGAAACAGGGCTGTGTTCTCGCACCCACACTTTTTGGGATTTTCTTCTCCCTGCTGCTTTCACATGCGTTCAAGTCCTCTGAAGAAGGAATTTTCCTCCACACAAGATCAGGGGGCAGGTTGTTCAACCTTGCCCATCTAAGAGCGAAGTCCAAAGTACAGAAAGTCGTCATCAGGGAACTCCTCTTTGCTGACGATGCTGCTTTAACATCTCACACTGAAGAGTGCCTGCAGAGTCTCATCGACAGGTTTGCGACTGCCTGCAATGAATGTGGCCTAACCATCAGCCTCAAGAAAACGAACATCATGGGGCAGGACGTCAGAAATGCTCCATCCATCAATATTGGTGACCACGCTCTGGAAGTGGTTCAAGAGTTCACCTACCTAGGCTCAACTATCACCTGTCTCTAGATGCAGAAATCAACAAGCGCATGGGTCAGGCTTCCACTGCTCTGTCCAGACTGGCCAAGAAAGTGTGGGAAAATGGTGCACTGACATGGAACACAAAAGTCCGAGTGTATCAGGCCTGTGTCCTCAGTACCTTGCTCTATGGCAGCGAGGCCTGGACAACATATGTCAGCCAAGAGCGACGTCTCAATTCATTCCATCTTCGCTGCCTCCGGAGAATACTTGGCATCAGGTGGCAGGACCGTATCTCCAACACAGAAGTCCTCGAGGCGGCCAACATCCCCAGCTTGTACACACTACTGAGTCAGCGGCGCTTGAGATGGCTTGGCCATGTGAGCCGCATGGAAGATGGCAGGATCCCCAAAGACACATTGTACAGCGAGGTCGCCACTGTTATCAGACCCACCGGCCGTCCATGTCTCCGCTTTAAAGACGTCTGAAAACGCGACATAAAATCCTGTGACATTGATCACAAGTCGTGGGAGTCAGTTGCCAGTGTTCGCCAGAGCTGGTGGGCAGCCATAAAGACGGGGCTAAAATGTGGCGAGTCGAAGAGACTTAGTAATTGGCAGGAAAAAAGACAGAGGCGCAAGGGGAGAGCCAACTGTGCAACAGCCCCGACAAACAAATTTCTCTGCAGCACCTGTGGAAGAGCCTGTCACTCTAGAATTGGCCTTTATAGCCACTCCAGGCGCTGCTTCACAAACCACTGACCACCTCCAGGCGCGTATCCATTGTCTCTCGAGATAAGGAGGCCCAAAAGAAAAAATAAGTTATGAGTGAGACAGTATTGTACAGGGTTCAATATCGTGCAGTTATGAGTGACACAGTATTGTGCAGAGTTCAGTATTGTGCAGAGTCATCAGTGGGACAGTGCTCTCATAGTGGACTGTTGCAGAATGACTGATATGAACACTTTCACCAGTACTTCTTGTAACTAAATACTCAGGATGTGCATTTGCTGCACTATTCTGTCAGTGATGGTTGAGAATGGTTCAATTTTAAACCTGTATTTCTGAATTTACAATTGAATAACCAATTCACCAACCACGGTGCAGTTCCCCCTGCCTTTAGGCTGTGCAGGTTGAAACTGAGGTTGACATTTTTTATTGTGAGAATTGCACTTGACAAGGCAAGTGATGTTATGGACACATATTGCCTTTATCAAATATTGTAGCGTCATGGAGTCACTACGGCACAGGAGGGGCCACTCAGTTCATCGAGTCCATGCGGGCTCACTGTAGATCAATCCAGTCAGTCCCATTCGCCTGCTCTATCCCCATAGCCTTGCAAGTTTATTTCCCTCAAGTGCCCTTTTGAAATCATTGTCTCTGCTTCCACCATCTTCACAGGCAGCAAGTTTCAGCTCACTGTGTAAAAATGTTCTTCCTCACATCCTCCCTGCATCTTTTGCCCAAAACCTTAAATCTGTGTCCCCTAATCCTTGTACCATCAGCTAATGGGAACAGCTTTTCTCTGTCAACCTTTATCTAAACCTGTCATAATCTTGTACACCTCTGTCAAATCTCCTCTCAGTTTCCTTTGCTCCAAGGAGAACAACCCCAGCTTCTCCAACCTAACCTTGTAGGTAAAATCCCTCATCCCTGGAACCATTCTGGTAAATCTCTTCTGCACCCTCTTAAGGACCCTCACATCCTTCCTAAAATATGGTGACCAGAATTAGATGCAATACTCCAATTGTGGCCTAACCAGAACTTTATAAAGGTTCAGCATAACCTTCCTGCTTTTGTACTCAATGCCTCTAATTATGAAGCCCAAGATCCCATATGCTTTGCTAACTACTCTCTCAATATGTCCTGTCACCTTCAAAAATCTATACACATGAACCCCAAGGTCCCACTGTCCCTGCACTCTCTTTAGAACTGTGCCATTAAGTCTATACTGCCTCTCCCTATCCTTTCTGCCAGGACAGAATAACACAAGTATTAACAGACAATGTTGGAACCTTACACACGGTCTGCATCTGTAAAACCAAAGGGCAGATTAATATTTCAGATGTAAAACCATTATCCAGGGCTTATTTTGAGTATGGCTGCCTCTACTCTACCTCATACAATCCCACCCAGAGAGTCAGAATGGCTGGTGTGGGTATTATTCCATTTCCCTCACCAACCACCCTATATTTCTGCAAGTAAAACTAAATATCAGTGTCAGTGCTCACTCCGACCTGGGACTGAGACCCTTAGGCAATAAACATCCTATCAGTCTGGACTGGGCTCAAATTCCGGTTCCAAAGGTGAAAAACAGATTCATTGATGGTGATGAAGTAAACACCAATGATCTCTGGACAAACAATTGAGATCTTACTTGCTTTTACCAAATTTGCCTAGAATACAGATGGTTTGCCTGCTGTGCCAGACTGGGTACACTGTGTAGTGTACAGTACTTAGTAAGCACAGGAAAATGTATATAAAGCTTCAAACACGTCAAGTATGATTGGCAATTGGAAGATGCTAGATATCGGAAATAATTGTATCATTCAGGTCTCTATATCCTCATGCTCCATTATGTAACATGGTGAACCAAGAATATTACATTAAGATGGAATTGAAGTGAGCTGAGGGGCTGCACAACTCAGATTTCAGTCAGTGCTAAGTATCCAGTTATTCACAAAGCTGGAAAATTTCCACAAAACTGCAATCAGCTCTGAGTAAATCCAGATTCCAAAACACAATCATCCAAGCATTCAACGCTTTAAAAGGGGGACATGAGTGGTGATGTACCTCAAAGTGCACTGATAGCAGTTTTGCACAGATATCCAAGGGACCAAATCTGTACATGTTCATTCCCATTGTATAGAATCCCAATAGATGAAACCCCTTTCCATTCATCCCCATTGTATAGAATACCAATGGACCAAACTTCTTTCCATGAATTCCTATTGAACAGAATTTCAATTTATCAAGTCAATTTCCTATTCACTTCCATTGTATAAAATCCCAATGGACCGAACCCATTCCCTTTCACTCCCATTGTATAGAAGGACAACAGAAGAAGGTTAAGTGGCTGAAGTGAAATCAACATGAGGGGAGAGCAGAAGCATAGTAAAATCAATTGAAGATGTTCAAGAGACAAAGGAAATATGTGGGTAATGGCAGTGATCGGGTGTAACAAAGGCCTGAAATCAAAACAGAAAAAGCTGTCAGTGAAACATAATTGAGAGTCCTAACTGCGATTGCATTTACCTTCTAGTCATATTCTTTCTATCTCTCTGGTCACAGGTGCGGGTCTTTACCTTCTCAGTTGGACAACACAACTATGATGTCACACCTCTGCAGTGGATGGCCTGTGCAAATAAAGGTATGAGTAACATAAGTGCGCAGTTACAGGTACAAGGTATTAGCACTGTCACAGACATTGGGAGTTAGTACTGTCAAAGGCATAGGTGTTAGCACTGTCACAGGCACAGTCACTAGCCATCTGTTACCACAGAGGGACAGTCACAGGCAGGGGCACAAGCTGTTGGCACAGGCAGAGTGTGTTAGCACAGTTTTTCTTATTTTTTTCATGGGATGTGAGTGTTACTGGAAAGGCCAGCATTTGTTACCCATCCCTAATTGTCATTGAGAAAGTAGAGGTGAGCCGCTGCCTTGAGCCACTGCAGACAATCAGGTGTAGGTACACCCAGAATGCTATTAGGAAGAGAGGTCCAGGTTTTTGATCCAGCAACAGTGAAGGAACTACAATATAGTGCCAAGTCAGGATGGTGTGTGTCATGGAGGGGCACATGCAGGTGTTCCTATGCGTCTGCTGCCCTTGTCCTCCTAGGTGGTAGAATTCATGAGTTTGGAAGGTGCTATTGAAGGAGACTTGGTGAGTTGTTGCAGTGCATTTTGTAGATGGTACACACTGCTGCCACTGTGCACTGGTGGTGGAGGGAGTGAATGTTTAAGGTGGTGGATAGGATGCCGATCAAGCGGATTGCTTTGTCCTGGATGGCTTCTTGAGTGTTGTTGGAGCTGCACCCATCCAGGTAAGTGGAGAGTATTCCATTATATTTCTGATTTGTGTCCTGCAGATGGTGAATGGGCTTTAGGGAGTCAGGAGGTGAGCTACTCACTGAAGAATTCTCAACCTCCGCCCTGCTCTTGTAGCCACAGCATTTATGTGGCTGGTCCAGTTAAGTTTCTGGTCAGTGGTACCCCAGGATGTTGATGTTGGGGGATTCAGCAAAGGACATGCCATTGAATGTCAAGGGGAGATGGTTAGACACTCTCTTGTTGGAGATGGCCATTGTCTTGCACTTGTGTGTCATGAAGCTTACTAACCACTTATCAGCCCAAGCCTGAATGTTGTTCAAGTCTTGCAGCATGTGGACATAGACTTCCTCAGATACTGAAGAAGTCTGTGAATGGTACTGAACACTGTACAATCATCAGCAAACATCCACACTTTTTTTTAGGGAATCAAGGTCCCTAGTGTATATAATTTAATTGTTGGGTAATTTAAGGGGATAAATTAAGGCTAAGTCATGGCAGGGCAGCTCGGCAACATGGAGTGCTCCTCTTTTGCAATGTGGGAAATCAGGAACACTTCCAGTGTCCAGGGTGAACACATGTGCAGGAAGTGTCTCCAGCTGCAGCTTCTCGAAATCCACATTTCGGATCTGGGGCGGCAGCTGGGGACACTGGAGCATCCACGAGGCTAAGATCATTGTGGGTAGCACGTACAGGGAGGTAGTCATACCGCAGGTAAAGACTGCTCAGGCAGAAAGGGAATGGGTGACCGCCAGGCAGAGTAGAAGAACTAGGCAGGTAGTGCAGGAGTCCCCTGGGTCCATCGCCCTATCTAACAGATTTTCCACTTTGGATACTGTTGGGGGGCGATAGCTTCTCAGGGGAATGCAGCAAGAGCCAAGTCTGTGGCACCACGGGTGGCTCAGCTGCACAGGAGGGGAAGAAAAGGAGTGGGAGAGCTATCATGATAGGGGATTCCATCGTAAGGGGTACAGATAGGCGTTTCTGTGTCCGCAAATGGAACTCCAGGATGTTTTGTTGCCTCCCTGGTGCTAGGGTCAAGGATGTCACGGAGCAACTGAAGAACATTCTGAAGAGGGAGGGTGAACAGTCAGAGGTCGTGGTACACATTGGTACCAACGATATAGGTAGAAAGAGGGATGAGGTCCTGCAACAAGAATTTAGGGAGCAGATTCAAAAGCAGGACCTCAAAACTTGTAATCTCTGGATTGTTCCCGGTGCCACGTTCCCAGTGCCACGTGCTAGTGAGTATAGGAATAGGAGGATAGAACAGATGAATATGTGGCTGAGGGGATGGTGCAGGAGGGAGGGCTTTAGTTTCCTGGATCACTAGGACTATTTCTGGCAAAGATGGGACCTGTACAAGTTGGACGGGTTGCACCTGAACCGGGACGGGACCAACATCCTTGCTGGGAGGTTTGCTAGTGCTGTTGGGGGGTTTAAACTAATTTGGCAGGGGGATGGGATACAGAGTGGAGGTACAGTAAGGGGTGATGCACAGTCAAATATAGAAGAGAAACAGAGTCAGTCTGGAAGGCAGAGCAAATATAGACCTGTTAAGGCACAGTGAAAACTGCAACGCTAGATTGCATCTATTTTAATGCAAGGAGTCTTACTAGTAAGGCAGATGAATTGAGGGCATTGATTAGCACATGGGATTATGATTTAATTGCTATTACAGAGACATGGTTGAGGGTGGGGCAGGACTGGCAGCTCAATGTTCCAGGGTATAGAATCTTCAGGCGTGACAGGGGAGGGGATAAAAGAGGAGGTGGTATTGCACTGTTGATCAAGGAGTCAATTACTACAGTAAGGATATCTTAGAAAGTTCCACAAATGAGGCCATATGAGTAGAACTTAAAAACAAAAATGGGGCAATCACTTGGCTGGGTGTCTACTACAGGCCTCCAAACAGTCAGGGAGAGATAGAGGAGCAGATATGTAGGCAAATCTCAGAGGTGTAAAAATAATAGGGTAATAATAGTAGGGGATTTCAACTTCCCCAATATTAATTGGGATGGTCTTAATGAAAAAGGCTTAAGGGGGCCGGAATTCTTAAAATGCATACAGGAGAGCTGTTTGAGCCAGTACATAGAAAGTTCACAAGAGAATGGGATGTACTGGACCTAATCCTAGGGAATGAAGCCGGACAAGTGGTAGAAGTGTTAGTGGGGGAGCATTTCGGGGATAGTGACCATAACTCTGTAAGATTTAAGGTAGTTAAGGAAATGGACAAAGATGGACCGGAAATCAAGGTACTGAATTGGGGGAAGGCCGATTTCAATATGATGAAACAGGATCTGGCCAAAGTGGACTGGGAGTAACTACTTGTAGGAAAGTCTACATCAGACCAGTGGGAGTCATTCAAAAAGGAAATAGTGAGTGTTCAGAGCCAACATGTACCTGTTAAGGTGAAGGGTAGGCCCAACAAGTCCAGGGAACCCTGAATGTCAAGGGATATAGAGGATTGGATCAGGAAAAAAAAAGGCTTATGGCAGATTCAGAGTGCTGAAAACAGCGGAGGCACTAGAGGAGTATAGAAAGTGTAGGGAGTACTTAAAAAAGTAATTAGGAGAGCAAAGAAGGGACATGGCAAAACACTGGCGGGCAAGATAAAGGAAAATCCTAAGGCGTTTTATAAGTACATTGAGGGCAAAGGATAAGCAGGGAAAGAGTAGGGCCCATTAGGGACCAAACTGTCAATCTGTATGTGGAGCCGGAGGATTTTGGTGAGGTTTTAAATGATTACTTTTCATCTGTGTTCGCTATGGAGAAGGACGATGTAGGTGTAGAGATCAGGGAGGGACTTAAAAGTGGATAAATCCCCAGGCCAGATGAGATGTATCCCAGGCTGTTATGTGAGGCAAGGGAGGAGATAGCAGGGGCTCTGACACAAATTTTCAAATCCTCTCTGGCCACAGGAGAGGTACTAGAGGACAACGAATGTGGTACCATTATTCAAGAAGGGTAGCAAGGATAAATCAGGTAATTACAGGCCAGTAAGTCTAACATCAGTGGTAGGGAAACTATTGGAAAAAATTCTGAGGGACAGGATTAATCTCCACTTGGAGAGTCATGTATAGCCAGCATGGCTTTGTCAGGGGGAGGTCGTATCTAACTAATTTGATTGAATTTTTCGAGGCGGTGCTTAGATGTGTAGATGAGGGTAAAGCAGTTGATGTAGTCTACATGGACTTCAGTAAGGCTTTTGATAAGGTCCCGCATGGGAGATTGGTGAAGAAGGTAAGAGCCCATGGGATCCAGGGCAATTTGGCAAATTGGATCCAAAATTGGCTTAGTGGCAGGAGGCAGAGGGTGATGGTTGAGGGTTGTTCCTGCGAGTGGAAGCCTGTGACCAGTGGTGTACCGCAGGGATCGGTGCTGGGACCCTTGCTGTTTGTCGTGTACATTAATGATTTAGACGTGAATATAGGAGGTATGAGCAGTAAGTTTGTAGATGACATGAAAATTGGTGGTGTTGTAAATAGTGAGGAGGGAAGCCATAGATTACAGTATGATATAGATGGGCTGGTAAGATGGGCAGGGCAGTGACAAATGGAATTTAATCCTGAGAAATGTGAGGTGATGCATTTTGGGAGGACTAACAAGGCAAGGGAATATACAATGGATGGTAGGACCCTAGGAAGTACAGAGGGTCAGAGGGACCATAGATCACTGAAGGCAGCAGCACAGGTAGATAAGGTGGTTAAGAAGGCATATGGGATACTTGCCTTTATTAGACGAGGCATAGAATATAAGAGCAGCGAGGTTATGGTGGAGTTGTATAAAACGCTAGTTAGGCCACATCTGGTGCACTGTGTACAGTTCTGGGCACCACACTATAGGAAGGATGTGATTGCACTGGAGAGGGTGCAGAGGAGATTCACCAGGATGTTGCCTGGGCTGGAGCATTTCAGCAATGAAAAGTGACTGAAAAGGCTAGGGTTGTTTTCCTTAGAGCAGAGAAGGCTGAGGGGGTCATGATTGAGGTATACAAAATTATGAGGGACATTGATTGATTAGATAAGAAGAAACTTTTTCCCTTAGCGGAGGTGTCAATAACCAGGGGGCATAGACTTAAAGTAAGGAGCAGGAGGTTTAGAGGGGATTTGAGGAAAAATATTTTCACCCAGAGGGTAGTTGGAATCTGGAATGCACTGCCTGAAGGGGTGGTAGAGACAGGAACCCTCACAACATTTAAGAAGTATTTAGATGAGCACTTGAAACGCCAAAGCATACAAGGCTACGGGCCAAGTGCTGGAAAATGGGATTAGAATAGATTAGATTAGATTAGAGATACAGCACTGAAACAGGCCCTTCGGCCCACCGAGTCTGTGCCGAACATCAACCACCCATTTATACTAATCCTACACTAATCCTATATTCCCAACAAACTCCCCACCTGTCCCTATATTTCCCTACCACCGACACTGGTGACAATTTATAATGGCCAATTTACCTATCAACCTGCAAGTCTTTTGGCTTGTGAGAGGAAACCGGAGCACCCGGAGAAAACCCACGCAGACACAGGGAGAACTTGCAAACTCCACACAGGCAGTACCCGGAATCGAACCCGGGTCCCTGGAGCTGTGAGGCTGCGGTGCTAACCACTGCGCCACTGTGCCGCCCTTAGGTGCTTAGCGGCTGGCACAGACACGATGGGCCAAAGGGACTGTTTCTGTGCTGTATGACTCTATGAATTCTGACCTTATCATGGAGGGAAGATCATTGATGAAGCAGCTGAAGATGGTTGGGCCTAGGACACTACCCTGAGGAACTCCTGCAGTGATGTCCTGGGGCCGCGATGTTTGGCCTCCAACAACCATAGCCATCTTCCTTTGTGCTAGGTGTGACTCCAACCAGTGGAGAGTTTTATCCCTGATTCCCATTGACTTCAATTTTGCTGGGCTCCTTGATGCCACACTTGGTCGAATGCTGCCTTGATGTCAAATGCAGTCACTCTTGCCTCACCTCTTGAATTCAGCTCTTTTGTCCATGTTTGGACCAAGGCTGTAATGAGGTCTGGAGCCAGGAAGCCCTGGTGGAAACCAAACCAAGAATCGGTGAGCTGATTATTGCTGAGTAAGTCCTGCTTGAAAGCACTGTCACTGAGACCTTTCATCACTTTGCTGATGATCGAGAATAGACTGATGAGGCGGTAACTGGCCGGATTCAATTTGTCCTGCTTTTTGTGAACAGGGCATACCTGGGCAACTTTCCACATTGCCAGGTAGATGCCGGTGTTGTTGCTGTACTGGAATAGCTTTGCTAGGGCCATGGCTAGTTCTGGAGCACAAGTGTTCAGTACTACTGCCGGGATGTTGTCAGGGCTTCACTGTATCAAGTGCCTTCAGCCATTTGTCTTGATATTGTTATGAAAGTACTTCCATTTTTTGTCAAACTTTAAGGACTTGTGTTTTGAAACTGAAAAAAAGAATTCCATAGATGCTGGTCTTTGTATTTTTTTTTAAAATAGAGGTTATTGTAAAGTCTTTTGGACTTGGTTTGTAAACTGCCTTTACTGGAAGTCTTCAGCTAGTTATCCAGCAGGGTTTTTTTTGATTTGGGGGAGATTTTTACATAGAGGTGACAGGTCAAGATTTGTAGGGTTCAGTTGGCTTGACTCTTGAGATATTATTTTGGTTTCGCTTTGGACAGACAGTTGGAGTTTTAAAAATCAACCTGAAGGACAAGCCCCAGCTCAGCCTGTTCCATCTCTTTGAAAAGCCTGCCAGATTTTCCATCTTTTTGAGAAACTCATAGAAGCAAGTGTAAGAAATAGAGAAATTGATGCTACATTCGTTCTGAAAGGCCTGCTTGAAACCCCTGTTGACATATTTCTGCTGAGACATTGGAAAAACCTGCTGGATAAATCCTCAACGCCGCCTGAATGATCCGAGTGACAACTGTCTATGCGTATTTGGGATGCTAAACTAAAAACGGGACAACTGACATCTTTCCATATCTTTTTTTTGCTTCAAGAATTAGCAAATATTTGGCCAAAGTATTCTTTTTTGTCTTTTTTTGTAATAGAGCTCTAAAAGGAAAATCTCTATTTTTTTCTGTTAACTGGCGTGTGTGTGTGTGTGTGTGTGTGAGGGGCTAATGTAAAAGGGAACTTTCATATTTCACTCTGTGTGTTAATGCTTTGCTTCGTTATTGGTTAAGTCTCGTTTTCTAATAAACTGATAATTTTGTTGTTTATTAAAGAAACCTGGTTGATGTATTGCATTCTGGGATAAAGAGTAGCGTCTCTGATTGACCACATCGGTAACTGGGTAAACAAGTAAATATATGTTGTGACCTGTGGAGAAGTGGAACTAGAAAAAACAGTGTACACGCCCACCTCGATTGTAACATATAATTTGGGGGTCTGCGGCATAACCCAACGCCGATGACGTACAGTTGTAAGTGGGGTAGTAATAATTGAAAAGAGGAAAAGTAAAAAATAACCAGGTTTCTTGTGTAATAGGGTAAAGTTTACATTACCTGAATGTCTTTGTTAGTTGCCACGACTTTTCTGGGGAAGGAAGATGTATCCCTGAGCGATTTGAGAAACTTATCCGAGGTTAGACTAAAGGATTTGGCAAACCTGTTGGCATTAGAGTTAAAACCAGGAGCTAAGAAAGCAGACATAATTGAAGTAATAGCACAGCAAAAGATTTGGGTTGCTCCTGTATCCCGAAGTATAATAGGTTTTCCTGTCTCACTTGAGTGATAAGGAGTTACTTTTCCTTTCGACAAGAATGCCCTATAACTTATTGGTATCTTATTCTCAACCCCTACACTCGCGTCAGTTTTTGTATCTGCCGTCAAAGCTACAATCTGATCTGCTGTACTCTCAATCAGCGCCCCTTTCTCTGCATTAGCTTTGTGTACCTCGACAAGTCCCATGGGTTTACTTCGCAATTTCCAGCATTCTGAACAAAGATGTCCCACCTTATGACAATGATAACACTAGCAGACCTTCCTTTCTGGCCTGAGGAGGGGATCCTGGGGCATTTCCAGCTGTCCCTTCTTGTCCCCGGCTACTTGCCTTCCTTTCACTCTCCCACCTTCTATCCTTCTTGGGTTTGTGAGAGTGATGGACCAAGAGTTTGGGCCTATTTTCAAGCTCAAAATCATCAGTGATTTCCACTGCTTGTTTGGCTCATGAAGTCTTTTGGTTCTCTACATGAGTTTTCACTACTGAAGGAAGTGAATTTTTAAACTCTTCCAGGAGAATCAGTTCTCTATGGTTCTCATACGTGGCTTCCAGTTTTACTGCCCGTATACAACATCAAAATTAATTTGCTTTACCCTCTTAAAGTCTACATAAGTCTGCCCAGCCAATCTCCGTAGGTTCCGAAACTTCTGGTGGTAAGCTTCAAGGACCAACTTATACGCAGCGAGAATAGTCTTTTTTGCCATCTCATACTCTGCAGAAGCCTCTTCAGAAAGCATGGCATAAACATCATGAGCTCCGCCCATCAACCTGCTTTGCATTAGCAGTGTCCAACTTTCCTTTGGCCATTTCATTTGTTTCGCTATTTTTTCAAAAAGAAAATGCCTCTATGTCCCTTTCCTCAAACTTGGGGAGAACTTGTATAACTTTAAACAGCTTTTCACTGTGTCCTGGGCTGGATTTAGATTCTTCCGGATCAGAATCTTCCTTGGAGTCAAGACCACTCCTTTTGGCTTAGTTCCATCTCTCTCTCAATTTGAATTCCCTTGCTTCTCTTTCACTTTCACTTTGAAACGCTCTCTCGTTCTCTCTTTCCTCTTTTTCAAATTCCAGTTTTTTTTCAATTCTTTCTCCTGTTGAAGCTCCAGTTGCCTCAGTTGTAACTGAATTTTAGCTAACTCAACTGCATTACCCTCTGGCTCACTGTCTTTTTTCAATTTCAAATGTTGGGCTATTACTGCAATTATCTCTGCTTTTCTAGCACCTGATTTCAATTCTAACCCCAATTGTGCTGCCAAATCTTTTAGTTTAACCTTTAGTTAAGATTCGCAAGTCACTGAGGGATACATTCCATTTCCCCAGAAAAGTTTCGGCAACCGCTACAGACGTTGCAGTGGTATAGACTTTACCTTAATACACAAGAAACCTGGTTCTTTTATTTTCCTCTTTAAATTTATTATTACTCCCCTTACAATTAAACGTTGGATTTAATCCCATCGAGAGCCCCCAATTAATATGTTACGACCGAGGCAGGAGGAGTGCATTGTTAACTCAGTCGCACTTCTCCACAGATCACAGCATATCAATAAATTTTCCCACTTACCGATATTCCTGTTTGTGCCCAGAATAAAGCACACCAACCAGGTTTCTTTAATGAAGAACAAAATTAACTATTTATTATAAAACCAAGTCTTAACCAATAATGAAGTAAATCAATATATGAATTGAGATATTAAAGCTCCTTATTTTCCCTAGCCCTCATGCACACATACATACATATAAATAAAACCGGTTTAAAGGGAAAGAAAGGAATAATAAAATAATTTAGTCTGTCATGATCTGGAAGGAAGATCTTCGGTTAGGCAATTTGTCCCAAAAGCGAATAGTTGGATGTCACTCGAAGTCTTTCCAGGTGAGATTGATGAGCAGTTTGTGATGGGTAGGCTTTCAAAGAAATTCAACTGCAGCAGGATTCACATAGGTCTTCCATCAGGGGTGTAGCAACAGGTGTCAGTTCTCTGTTACACATGCAAAAGTCCTTTTTAAAGAGACAAGATTTCTGCAAGCATTCAGGGTTTTGTAAAAATGTAGGATGCAACAGTATCACTCTTGATGCAGGGATTCTTTACAGAGAGGTAATATTTTTTCTGGGTCTTCGTCTGATCTCCAGGTAGGTCAGAATCAAATTTCAGAATGCCTGCTTTTTAAAACACATAGAATCCTAAGTTTTTAACACAAAAACAAAATCCTTGCAACACTTGGAAGGACCACTTGGAACAACTAGAAGTTCTGATCAGTGATCTCCAACTCAGGAGAATTTTATAGGATGGAACAGATAGTACTTCAGAAGAATCATGTAAAACAGAAAAGCAGAATGGGACAGGAAGGGGCAGAGAGATTAACGGTAGGTAGCCAAGAATAGTTTATTCATCTTGACAAGCTGTTAAACTAGGTTCTGGATTCTAAAATACAGAAGCAACAAAATCTCTCATGGACAAAATGTTTTACATGATTCTTCTGAAGTACTCTCTGTTCCATCCTATAACATTCTTCTGATTTGGAGATCACTGCCCTTTTGTTGGCTGCCCTGACTTCAGACACATATTGCAAGTATCTGGAGAAGTTGCGTAAATATTTACCATCACTGGTTAGATTGTCTTGTGACAACAGCAGTGTTTGATTATATGCAGGTGGAGGGTATTAATTCCTTGAGCACTTACAAGCAGACACTTGCTGTGACTGGTGGAGTTTTTGAGTGAGGAGCTACATGTTTGTAATCCTTTTATTCTGTACAATAAATATGCAACTGAGTAAAGATCGGCTCCAGCATTATCCTTCCACAACAAGATTACTGGAATTTAACAGAGGAAGGACAATAGGTGGTATTCAACAGGGAGGTTTCCTTGCCTGTGTTTGACCTGATGCCATGAAATTTCCTGGGGTCAATGTTGGGGACTCCCAGGGCCAATCCCTCCTGACTGTATACCACTGATTCGGCACTTCTGGTGGATCTGTCTTGCCAGTGGGACAGGACATACTCAGAGATGGTGATGGACGAGTCTGGGACATTGGCTGTAAGGTATAATTATGTGATTATGACTATGTCAGCCTTTTGCTTGACTACTCTGTGGGACAGCTCTCCCAATATTGGCACAAGTCCCCAGATGTTAGTGAGGAGGACTTTGCAGGGCTGGCCGGGCAGGGTGTGCCTTTGACATGTCTGGAGCCGAGCTTGATGTCAGGTGGTCTGTTAGATTTTATTCTTATTTGCCTTTTCTGTAGCTGTTACAACTGGATGGCTTGCTCGGCCATTTCAGAGAGCAGTTAAGAGTCAACTACGTTGATGTGGGTCTGGAGTCACATGTAGGCCAGACTGGGTAATGACGCAGATTTCTTTCACTGAAGGACATTAGAGAACAATCCAAAAGTTCCAACATCACCATTACGGAGACTAGCTTTTTATTCCAGGTTAATTCACTAAATTTAAATTCCCCCAGCTGCCGTGGTGGGATTTGAATTCCTAACTCTGGAACTTTAGTCTTGGCCTCTGGATTAGTAGTCGGGGAACATTCCAACTATGCTACCTTTCCTGTGATTGTACGAATACCATGTGCCAGTGACTGTGCGACAACCCCTGTGACACTGCTAATGCCCCGCGCTCCTGACTGTCCCACCACATTGTGTTAATTGCACATTAATTGTGTTTAATTGTATGCAGATGGCATGGATTAACCTGGGTGTCACTTGACCACATATAAAGAGACATTTAGTGAAACTGGTGCAGTTGAGATAGGTGTACGCTTGTAATGTTTCACTCTGTAAATAAATGCAAGACTGAATAAAGATTGGTTCTAGTACATCATTCACTAACTAGCTTCCTGGATTAGAATACCGTGCCTGCGACAGGGCTACCACACCCTGCCTGTGACAGGGCTACCACACCCTGCCTGTGACAGGGCTACCACACCCTGCCTGCGACAGCATTACCACACCCTGCCTGCGACAGGGCTACCACACCCTGCCTGCGACAGCATTACCACACCCTGCCTGTGACAGGGCTACAACACCCTGCCTGCGACAGGGCTACCACAACCTGCCTGCGACAGGGCTACCACACCCTGCCTGCAACAGAATTACCACACCGTGCCTACGACAGGGCTACCACACCCTGCCTGCAACAGAATTACCACACCGTGCCTGCGACAGGGCTACCACACCCTGCCTGCGACAGCATTACCACACCCTGCCTGCGACAGGGCTACCATACCCTGCCTGTGACAGGGCTACGACACCCTGCCTGCGACAGGGCTACCACAACCTGCCTGCGACAGGGCTACCACACCCTGCCTGCGACAGAATTACCACACCGTGCCTGCGACAGAGCTACCACACCCTGCCTGCGACAGAATTACCACACCGTGCCTGCGACAGGGCTACCACACCCTGCCTGCGACAGCGTTACCACACCCTGCCTGCGACAGCGTTACCACACCCTGCCTGTGACAGAGCTACCACACCCTGCCTGCGACAGGGCTACCACAGCCTGCCTGCGACAGAGCTACCCCACCTTGCCTGTGACAGCGTTAACACACCCTGCCTGCGAAAGGGCTACCACACCTTGCCTGTGACAGCGTTACCACACCCTGCCTGTGACAGAGCTACCACATCCTGCCTGTGACAGGGCTACCACACCCTGCCTGTGACAGAGCTACCACACCCTGCCTGCGACAGAGCTACCACACCTTGCCTGTGACAGCGTTAACACACCCTGCCTGCGAAAGGGCTACCACACCTTGCCTGTGACAGCGTTACCACACCCTGCCTGTGACAGAGCTACCACATCCTGCCTGTGACAGGGCTACCACACCCTGCCTGTGACAGAGCTACCACACCCTGCCTGCGACAGGGCTACCACACCCTGCCTGCGACAGAGCTACCACACCCTGCCTGTGACAGAGCTACCACACCCTGCCTGCGACAGGGCTACCACACCCTGCCTGCGACAGAGCTACCACACCCTGCCTGTGACAGCATTACCACACCCTGCCTGCGACAGGGCTACCACACCCTGCCTGTGACAGAGCTACCACGCCCTGCCAGTGACAGGGCTACCACACCCTGCCTGCGACAGGGCTACCACACCCTGCCTGCGACAGAGCTACCACACCCTGCCTGCGACAGCGTTACCACACCCTGCCTGTGACAGGGCGACCACACCCTGCCTGTGACAGGGCTACCACACCCTGCCTGCGACAGGGCTACCACATCCTGCCTGTGACAGGGCTACCACACCCTGCCTGTGACAGGGCTACCACACCCTGCCTGCGACAGGGCTACCACATCCTGCCTGTGACAGGGCTACCACACCCTGCCTGTGACAGGGCTACCATATCCTGCCTGTGACAGGGCTACCACACCCTGCCTGTGACAGAGCTACCACACCCTGCCTGTGACAGAGCTACCACACCCTGCCTGCGACAGCGTTGCCACACCCTGCCTGTGACAGGGCTACCACAACCTGCCTGTGACAGAGCTACCACAGCGTGCCTGTGCAGAGCTACCACACCCTGCCTGCGACAGTGCTACCACACCGTGCCTGCGACAGGGCTACCACACCCTGCCTGTGACAGGGCTACCACACCCTGCCTGCGACAGAATTAAGACACCGTGCCTGCGACAGGGCTACCACACCCTGGCTGTGACAGGGCTACCATATCCTGCCTGTGACAGGGCTACCACACCCTGCCTGTGACAGGGCTACCACATCCTGCCTGTGACAGAGCTACCACACCCTGCCTGTGACAGAGCTACCACACCCTGCCTGTGACAGGGCTACCACATCCTGCCTGTGACAGAGCTACCACACCCTGCCTGCGACAGCGCTACCACACCCTGCCTACGACAGGGCTACCACACCCTGCCTGAGACAGGGCTACCACACCGTGCCTGCTACAGGGCTACCACACCCTGCCTGTGACAGCATTACCACACCCTGCCTGCGACAGTGCTACCACACCCTGCCTAAGACAGGGCTACCACACCCTGCCTGTGACAGCATTACCACACCCTGCCTGCGACAGAGCTACCACACCCTGCCTGAGACAGGGCTATCACACCCTGCCTGTGACAGCATTACCACACCCTGCCTGCGACAGTGCTACCACACCCTGCCTAAAACAGGTCTACCACACCCTGCCTGAGACAGGGCTACCACACCCTGCCTAAGACAGGGCTACCACACCCTGCCTGTGACAGCATTACCACACCGTGCCTGCGACAGGGCTACCACACCCTGCCTGCGACAGGGCTACCACACCCTGCCTGTGACAGCATTACCACACCCTGCCTGCGACAGGGCTACCACACCCTGCCTGTGACAGCATTACCACACCCTGCCTGCGACAGAGCTACCACACCGTGCCTGTGACAGGGCTACCACACCTTGCCTGCGACAGGGCTATCACACTCTGCCTGCGACAGGGCTACCACACCCTGCCTGAGACAGGGCTACCACACCGTGCCTGCGACAGGGCTACCACACCGTGCCTGCGACTGGGCTACCACACCCTGCCTGTGACAGCATTACCACACCCTGCCTGTGACAGCATTACCACACCCTGCCTGCGACAGGGCTACCACACCCTGCCTGCGACAGAGCTACCACACCCTGCCTGTGACAGGGCTACCACACCGTGCCTGCGACAGGGCTACCACACCCTGCCTGTGACAGCATTACCACACCCTGCCTGCGACAGAGCTACCACACCCTGCCTGTGACAGGGCTACCACACCGTGCCTGTGACAGGGCTACCACACCCTGCCTGTGACAGGGCTACCACACCCTGCCTGTGACAGCATTACCACACCCTGCCTGCGACAGCATTACCACACCCTGCCTGTGACAGCATTACCACACCCTGCCTGCGACAGGGCTACCACACCCTGCCTGAGACAGGGCTACCACACCCTGCCTGTGACAGGGCTACCACACCCTGCCTGTGACAGCGCTACCTCGCCCTGCCTGTGACAGCGTTACCACGCCCTGCCTGTGACCAGGGCTACCACAGCCTGCCTGTGACAGTGTTACCATACTGTGACTGTGCTAATTCCTTTCACAGATTTAGTTACCGTCATTTGTTTCTCTTTTCCCAGGATATTATTTTGAAATCCCTTCCATTGGAGCAATCCGGATCAATACTCAGGTGAGTGACTCCTGTTCTGAAGGAGAGTTACGGAGTGGAGTCTGACTACCATGGGGCAAAATGCAGATACATCATGGAGAAGAATCAAAGCAAAAATTTGTTCTATCAAGGCCTGTTATTTCTTCCCTTCTGCTTATCCTGCTATTTAGTGCCAATTATCCATCGTGCTCTGTGCTGTCAGATAATACCCTTTATCCATCATGCTTCATCCTGCCATTGGTGCCCATTATCCATCATGCTCTTCCAACTCAAATTTGAGGTTGATCAGCCAAGACCCACCCTTCTGAGAATACATTGCAACATTTGTTGCGTTATTTTCACAAAGATTCTCTTCCATTCAGTCTTATTGATTCTATTAATTCCTCATTATTGAGGTCAGGCCAGTATGCCTGTATTTACCTAGATCTGCTACCCTTAAGTATGAGAACTACATATAGCAGCTCCCAATGTGGCGATATCTTCCAATGTTCACTGATTCTCTCATCACTACATCATAGGAACGTACAAACACGAGTTGATCATTCAGCCCTTCGAGCCTGTCTGCCATTTAATTCGATCATGGCTAACCTGCCTTTATTTCACATCCCTTGCTATCTTTACCTAACAAAAATCTATCAGTGTTAGTCTTGAAAGCTTCAATTATCCCCAGGAGCCACAGTCTTTTGAGAGGGGCTTCCATATTTCTACTACTCTTTATGTGAAGAAGTGCTTCCTGATTTCACTCCTAAATGGCCTATCTCTAATTTTAAGAAAGTGCCCTTGTTTTGGATTTCCACACCAGAGGAAATAGTTTCTCTGCATTTACTTTATTGAGTCATTTTATCTTTCTGAACCTCTCAATTATATTGACTCTCAATACGAACATACGAATTAAGAGCGGAAGTAGGCCATTCGGCCCCACTAGCCTGCTTCGCCATTCAATAAGATCATGGCTGATCTGTTTGTGTTTCGAATTCCACACTCCCATCCAACCCCGATAATCTTTGATTCCCTTGCCTAACAAGAATCTACCTACCTCCGCCTTAAAAATATTCAATGACCCCGCCTCCACCACCTTCTGAGGCAGAGAGTTCCAAAAAGTCGCACAACCCTCTGAGAAAAAATTTCTCCTCATCTCTGTCCTAAAAGGGTGACCCCTAATTTTAAAACAGTGCCCCCTAGTTCTGGCCTCACCCACAAGAGGAAACATCCTTTCCACATCCACCTTGTCAAGACCGTTCAGGATCTTATAAACTTTAATCAAGTCTCCCCTCACTCTTCTGAACTACAGTGAAAACAAGCCCAGTCTGTCCAACCTTTCCTCATAAGGCAACCTGCTCATTCCAGGTATCAATCTAGTAAACCTCCTCTGAACCACCTCCAACACATTTACATCCTTCCTTAAATAAGGAGACCAAAACTCAGGGGAATGCAATCCAAGTTTATGCAAATAAAAACAGGAAGTGCTGGAAATACAGGTGCTGCAGGTCTGGCAGCATCTGAGGAGAAAGGAACAGAGTTAACATTTCAGGTCTTTGAGCTTTCATCAGCACTTTCTGTTTTTATTTCAGATTTCCAGCATCTGCAGTATTTTGCTTTTATCCAAGTTTATGCAGCCTGTCCTCATAATTTAACTTGTATTAATCGGGGCATAGAGTACATGAGCCAAGAGGTTATCTTAAACTTGTATAAAACACTGGTTCGGCCTCAACTGGAGTATTGCGTCCAGTTCTGGGCGCCGTACTTTAGGAAGGATGTGAGGGCATTGGGGAGAATGCAGAAAAGATTCACAAGAATGGTTCCAGAGATGAGGAACTTCAGTTATGAGGATAGATTAGCGAGGTTGGGACTATTTTCCTGGGAGAAGAGAAGGCTGAGAGGAGATTTAATCGAGGTATTCAAAATTATGAGGAGTCTGGACAGTGTAGATAGAGAGAAACTGTTCCCACACGTGAAAGGATCAAGAACAAGAGGGCACAGATTCAAGGTAATTGACAAAAGAAGCAATGGCGACGTGAGGAAAAATATCTTTACACTGATAGTGGTTAGGATCTGAAATGCACAGCCAGTGGAGATCGGTTCAATCGAGGCATTCAAAAGGGAATTAGATAGTTATCTGAAAAGGAAGAATATGCAGGGTTATGGGGAGAAGGCAGGGGAATGGAACTGAGTGAATTGCTCATTCAGTGAGCCTGAGCAGTCACGATGGACTGAATGGCCTCCTTCTGTGCTATAACAATTCTGTGATTCTACAATTCAGTGTCATTCTGGTGAATCTGTGCTGCACGCCCTCTAAGGCCAAAGCTTTCTTCATGAGGATATGCATCTGTGTGCGTGTGTAAGTGTGCATGTGTCTAGGTGTCTGTGTGTGTGCATGCACGTGGATGTGTGTGTATACATGTGTAGGATTTCACAGGTGTACTTGCGTGGGTGTGCATCTGTGGATGTATACGGGTATATTTGTGAGTGCGCTTGTGTGTATGGGATTGAGTGGCTGTGTGTGTGTGTGTTATGTGTGGGTGCATGTTTGTAGGTGTCCATGTGTCTAGATATCTGTGAGTGTGGGCATGTGTATGTAGGTGTATGTGTGGATGTTTGTGTGGGTGCATGTGGGGATGTACATGTGTGAATGTATTTTTGGGTACGTGCATGTGTGTGTACGTGCTGTGTGCGTGTGTGTGCACGCATGTAGGTCTGTGCATGTGTAAAGCTGTCTGCTGGAATCAGAGTGTTTATAAGAGAAAGAGAGAGTGTTACCCTTAAAATGTCATTAACAGTTGCCCACGCCTCACTGTGCACGGGTTTCAGTGGCCTTGGAATCATATTGTAGAGGCTTCATGCATAATTGGAGAGGTTGATTCCAATTTTGGGAGTGAAGTCAATAAACTACTAGCAGGTAATAGAGGTGGTTTTGCCAGGGGGGGTTAATTTAGCTTCTTAGAGACTAATATAAATGCTGTAATGTCCTCAAATGTAACTGTGATTTACTGATGTAAACCATTTGTTCCATACACTGGGGACAGACCATGTGATAAATATGTGTTGAGTTACCCACATCTTAAGGGAATCCCTTACAACATTTCATTTTATTTACATACATTTCTTTGGATTTTCAGACTGGAATTAGTACACACAGTGTAAATCCTCGAGCTGACAGCTACAGATAACATGTCCCAGAGGACCAACAGGAACTCTTCAGGAGATAGACTTGAAACACTGAAGTGTGGGGTGGAGGGTGGGTGGGGATGAGCTTTTAGGCCACAGTTCCTACTTTCCTTTGGCCTCTGAGGCCATCCTAAACACATCAGAGGTATATTGTTTAATTCTGTTTGAACAACATTCCTTCAAGACAATGCTGAGTGATCTCTAAGTGTTTGAATGATTCATTCTCAGTATCTGGATACTGCAAAAAGATTTAAAATGCTTTGAAGTTTATGAGAGATTAATGCTAATGGTAATTTTAATGTCACTCATGTTTCTGTGTTACAGGAGTATTTGGATGTTCTTGGCCGTCCCATGGTGATGGCAGGGAAAAAAGCTAAAAAGGTTCAATGGACCAATGTCTATCAGGATGCATTGGTAAGATTACTTTGGAATGGGATGTAGATCAAAGTGTCCACATGGAATCTCCCTTTCCTTCTGAATGGTACACGGCTGAAATTGTTCTTGAACAGCAGCGCATTACCGAATTGGTGGTCCGTTTTACATCCCACTCGATTTTCTCTTCTATTGAAGGGCATCAGTCCCTCAGTACTATACTGTCAGTGCAGATTGTGTCCAAGCCTAGGAGTGGGGCTTGAATTTACAATGTTCTGACATGGAGATTGGAGTCCAACCAACTGAGCCAAGCTGTTAATAAAGGTCCTGAAATGCCAGCTGCGACCCAGCCAATGATGAGAAGGACTTACTTCATGTTGAAGAGTAGATTAATTACATGCATCAATACAACCCTGAGGTAATGGTGAGCAGTAGTGCTGTTGGACTCTTATTATCATTTTCCAGTAGTAACATTAACAATATCCTGTGTCTGAGCATCAAATGTGGCAGCAGAGGTAGGTGGTGAGACTGGTACAGTGCCAAATGTAGTAGCCTGTACATGGAAGATTGGCATAGGGCCAGACATGTCAGATTTTACCCATCACAGAAGCTGGCACAGCACCAAGTGTGGGCATACATATAGCTGCTCTGGTTCTTGGTCATAGGTCTCAGATTTCTGTTCTTATTTAAAGAGTGTCATGACACATGGCACTGAGCACCTGGAGTGCACAGGGAATTTACCATGTTTCTTCATTTAAGCTGTTTATAAAACATGTTTAATTTCTATAACAGAGAATGATTTGCTTGCATTTAGATGGCAGACAGTTTCTCCTAATGGAACAGATATTGGACTGTGGATGGTCACAGCTGCTCTCTTTTAAAATATATATATTTTCTGGTAATTTCTTGTTCTGATCAGTGTAAACTTTTCAGCACACAGACTGAGTGCAGCCAATCTCAAGGTGCCAAGTAGAACAAAGGAGTATTTCAACTCCCCAATGACGTCGTGTGTGAGATGGCACTGTGTGGTGTTGAGCCAGTCAGTTCAGAAAGTCTCTGCTTCACCCCCTGACTGTGCTGAGTTAACTAATCCCAGCTGAAGTGCCCTGGGCTGCCAAGGGGAAAATCAGCCAGGTTTCCCACTTTGTGACCTCCTGCTGGAGATTAGGCATACCTGAGTAAAGGACTCAGCTGTGATACCCTCCATGGTTGACTACCCTATTGACCCTGTCTAGATTCACGCACAAAGGGCTGGATTTTATGGGCCCCCCCCTCAGGCGGGTTTGGAGGCAGGGGGGCTAATAGAATCACAATGGGTGGTGAGGGGAGAGGAGGCCTGTCGTTGCTCCATCGCCAAGCGATTTTCCTGGGGGCGAGATAGGCCAACAATGGCCTTCCTGCCCAGATGCCAATCGAGGCCCTTAAACGGCCTATTAACGGCCAATTAAGGGCCTCTTTCTGCCACCGCTGGGATCTTACGGGCTTACGGGGAGGGGGGGGTTCCTCCTTTGTGGGCAATCTGTGGTCCATGGAGGACCCCCGCTGGGAACCACTTTAACCCCCTCCCACCCCTCCAGATTGCAAGACTACCCCTCCCACCCAGCCTCCCTCACCAGAGCCTTCTGGTTGGCCGCAGTGACCCCGCCTCATTTTCCTGAGGTCCGGAGCTCCAGCACTGGGCCTGGGTCCAAGCCCTCTGCAGCTTCCACAGGCGCTGCGGATACCGCTGAGCTGTCAGCTCTCTGATTGGTCGGCAGCTCTTGGAGGCGCAATCCCCATCTTTTAAAGGGACGGTAATCCCGGCTTCGTACACATAGATGTAAAAAGACTGGAGTATCGCTGGGGAGGGGGCACGAATAAGCCAATATGGGACTTCCCCCCCGCCGCCCCCCCCCCCCCCCCCCCGTCATTCAGCCTGGTGCTGGGAGCCCCGCTGCCTTCACAAAATCCAGCCCGTGGAGTGGTGACACGGTTGAGGTTCTGGGTGGATATATTTCCCTCCCTCTCTCTGCTGGAAGCGATGACTTGCTGGGCCAGAGTGCCAGCTGTCCTACACCAGCATCTATGGAGGTAGCAAAACCTAGAAGTAAAAGAGACAGGGAGGGAAGAGCTCAGCACATCTGAATGTGTGTTAGCATGTTTGGAACAGGGTCTGAGATCAAAGTTCTCTCTGACTGCATTTAAGGATTGTAAGTAAAGTGAGTTCCGGGGTTGTGAGTTCAAGGTATAAACCTGGCTCTTGAAATGGATCAGCATTTAAACTGGCCAATTACTGAGAATAAGGAATAATGCTCAAAATACTGGGAAATGTAACATGGCTGGTTTTTATTTGCTGTTCCTAGAGCCTTGAGCTGGTGGTTACAGGGACGATGCCAGTTTTCAACATCACCGTGGAGAATGGCCAGCAGGTATGTGGTTCGGATATGTGTGCCATGTTGTGCGAGTTATTCAGGTTTAAAGAGCCCATGCACACAGAACAAAGAGGAACATTTCCTGGCAATTTACGTCTCACCGTAGAATGGTCAGTGAAGCTGCTGTTAATTGTTCTGGCCGGATATGACAATGTCACCAAGCCTCACTTGGCTCCAGATAACACTGCAAGTCAACATTGTAAAAGGTAGGGTGGTCTTAGTGGCTCTGTGCTCAATACAGGCAAGCTGTGCAGTTTTAGTTGGTTAGACTCCGCCAAAACCTTTGCTCCCATTTGACAGCCCCTAATCCTTGGCATATTTTGCCATGTCCCTGGATATCATGCCCTGTTTAGCCAATGTCCCTGGATATCCTGCCCTGTGTGGCCGATGACCCTGAAAGGGTGCTGGGATTCTTCCGGGTAAGACTGCAAGTCAACATCGTAAAAGCTATAGTTGTCATGACAGGTGAGTAAGGAGCTTCCCAGTGCTCAGTACTAACAAACTGTGTGTTTTTAGCAGCTTAGAGGTCCCTAAACCACAGCTATTGCTAACCTGTGCCCTTGCCCTCTGGACTTGGTAAATGGCGTGTTTCCCATGGGCACAGAGTACAGATTCCATGTTGAACAATAATAAATGCTACCCTTGCGGGATTCTGACTAGATTGCTTTAGAGAAAAGTTTCCAACTATGTCAGAGACACATGGCTGATTGAAAAAAAATGCCTTGGAGTGATACTGTTCTGCATCCTCAGCCTCCAGGACCTCAGTCACTTCAGTCATTCTAAACAGACCATTTCTTTTACAGAACCAGCTCATGCTCGGAGTGATGGGGATCGATGTTGCTCTCGATGACATCAAGAAACTCACCCCTCGCTACAATGTACGTACAAATGCAAATTTTTCATACACGATTCCTGATGTGGGCACTCTGGATGGGGCTTTCAGTAATATTTGGGAGGGCACTACAGGCATTTGTCTGACTTGATACTCGGACAGAACTATGGAAGGAAATTTTCAGATATCCGGAGGCAGCTTGCTGCTTAATTGTGGGCATCTACCAGTGGCGCAGTGGTTAGCACCGCAGCCTCACAGCTCCAGGGACCCGGGTTCGATTCCGGGTACTGCCTGTGTGGAGTTTGCAAGTTCTCCCTGTGTCTGCGTGGGTTTTCTCCAGGTGCTCCGGTTTCCTCCCACAAGCCAAAAGACTTGCAGGTTGATAGGTAAATTGGCCATTATAAAATTGTCACTAGTATAGGTAGGTGGTAGGGAAATATAGAGACAGGTGGGGATGTTTGACAGGAATATGGGATTAGTGTAGGATTAGTATAAATGGGTGGTTGATGTTCGGCACAGACTCGGTGGGCCGAAGGGCCTGTTTCAGTGCTGTATCTCTAATCTAATCTAAAATCTAAAGTGGTGGATGAGTAATTGCTGGCAGTGCCCCATTCAGGCACACACAGTGCTGCGGGGAATGGAGAATGATGCTTGTCCATCGCAGTTGGGCTTGTTTCCAAAACATATTCAGGGTTGGACAGCAGTTTCCAGCAGACTGAGTCTCCCAGGAATCTAAACTTGTGTTCTTTTTCATGCCAAGAGTGAGTTAGCGTCCCACAGCATTAATGATCAACCCCTGATGTCACTCACTAGGGAAGGCCCACTATGGATTCCCATAACATTTAAAACCAGCAAATACCACAGGGCCTGATTTCCTTATTTCAGATAAAACTGCTTGTTCAAATGTAATTTGCAGGCAAAATGATATATGAAAGGAGGACACGGTAAAAGCAGAATATCAGACCCATGAAAAGTAACGAGGCGCTGAATTCTCACTCATTCCCATCAGCCATAACTAATCCGGAAGAGCCTCGGAAATCCCGGAAAATGGGGTTGTAAATACCCCACCAAACCTTTCCAGGACATGAGAAGGCTACCACTGACCAATGTTCATGCTTAAACCCACTGCCCCCCCCTCACCCCACCGGATAATCCTTCAACTCCACTTGCTTCTGCATCAGCTCCACTTTAAAACACACAGCTGCCATGCCACAAGCACTATCCCCATCTGCCATAACAGCTCTGCAGGTGCTGATTTGCCTCAAACAACCTCTCACCTCTACTTTCAATGCCCTGGTCCACAGCAAAGTCACCTGGCGCTGAATTGCCTTGGCCATTCCACTAGATTCTCACTCAGACTCTGTCGGATGAATCGTACCAAACTCTACAATGGACCAAGCTAGTACTTTCACAAATAAGGGAACAGAGCAGTTAATTAAATCAATACAGTTTGTCAAGCACCCAGCTTCTGGCTTGATATTTTGGCAGCTATCAAACTGTTTTATTCATGTTCTGAGAGTCAGTAACTTGTTTGGTGCCCCTGGAGATCCTGACCTGTGTGACTATTATCCCTGGAAGTATTGCCTGTGTGACCATGGCCTCTGGAGGTACTGACCAATAGATGTAAAGGTAGATGCAAATAGATGTAAATGAATACGATATAGTTGAGATTACGGAGACATGGCTGCAGGGTTACCAAGGATGGGAACTGAACATCCAAGGGTATTCAATATTTAGGAAGGACAGGCAAAAAGGGAAAGGAGGTGAAGTAGCGTTGTTAGTAAAAGAGGAAATCAATACAGTAGTGAGGAAGGATATTAGCTTAGACAATCCTGATGTGGAATCTGTATGGGTGGAGCTAGGAAACACCATGGGGCAGAAAATGTTGGTGGGGGTTGTATATAGACCCCCAAACAGCAGTGGTGATGTCGAGGTTGGCATTAAACAGGAAATTAGAGTCGCATGAAATAACGGTGCAACTGTAATTAGGGGCTTATATGTTTATATCTATATGTAGACTTTAATCTGCATATAGATTGGGCAAACCAAATTAGCAATAATACTGTAGAGGAGGAATTCCTGGAGTGTGTACGTGATGGTTTTTTGGACCAATACATTGAGGAACCAACTAGAGAACAAGCCATCCTAGACTGGGTCTTGTGTAATGAGAAAGGATTAGTTAACAATCATGTTATGCGGGGTCCCTTGGGGAAGAGCGGCCATAACATGATAGAATTCTTCATTAAGATGGAGAGTGAGACTCGGGTCCTGAATCTAAATAAAGGAAACTATGGAGGCATGAGGTGTGAGTTGGCTATGATAGATTGGGGAACGTTACTTAGAGGGTTGACAGTGGATAGGAAATGGCTAGCTTTTAAAGAGCACATGGATGAATTACAACAATTGTTCATTCCTGTCTGGCGCAAAAATAAAACAGAAAGGGTGGCTCTACTGTGGCTTACAAAAGAAATTAGGGATAGTATTAGATCAAAGGAGAAGAAATATAAAATGGCCAGAACAAGCAGCAAATCTGAGGATTGGGAGCAGTTTAGAATTCAGCAAAGGAGGACAAAGGAATTGATTAAGAAGCGAAAATAGAGTATGAGAGTAAGCTTGCAGAGAACATAAAAACTGACTAAAAGCTTCTATAGATATGTGAAGAGAAAAAGATTAGTGAAGACAAATGTGAATCCCTTACAGTCAGAAACGGGGAACTTATAGTGGGGAACAAAGAAATGGCAGACCAATTAAATACATACTTTGGTTCTGTTTTCACAAAGGAGGACACAAATTACCTCCCAGAAGTGTTGGGGAACATAGGACCAAATGAGAAGGAGGAACTGTATGAAATCAGTATTAGTAGGGAAATGGTGTTAGGGAAATTGATGGGATTGAAGGCCAATAAACCCCAGGGCCTGATAATCTACATCCCAGAGTACTTAAGTAAGTGGCCCTAGAAATAGTAGATGCATTGCTGGTCATTTTTCAAAATTCTATAGTCTCCAACAGTTCCAGTGGATTGGAGGGTAGCTAATGTAACCCCGCTATTTAAAAAAGGAGGTAGAGAGAAAACAGGGAATGAGAGACCTGTTAGCCTGACATCAGTATTGGGGAAAATGCTAGAGTCCATTAGAAAAGATGTAATAGCAGAGCACTTGGAAACAATGGCAGGATCGAACAAAGTCAACATGGATTTACGAAAGGGAAATCATGCTTGACAAATCTACTGGAATTTTTTGAGGATGTAACTAGTAGAATAGATAAGGGAGAACCAGTGGATGTGGTGTATTTGGACTTTCAGAAGGCTTTCGATAAGGTCCCACATAAGAGATTAGCATGCAAAATTAAAGCACAAGGAATCGGGGGTAAGGTACTGACATGGATAGAGAACTGGTTGGCAGACAGGAAACAAAGAGTAGGAATAAACGGGTCTTTTTCCGAGTGGCAGGCAGTGACTAGTGGGGTACCGCAGGGATCAGTGCTAGCACCCCAGCTATTCACAATATATATTAATGATATTGATGAGGGAATTAAATGTAATATATCCAAGTTTGCAGACAACACAAAGCTGGGTTGGAGTGTGAGCTGTGAGGAGGATGCAGAGAAGCTCCAGTATGATTTGGACAGGTTGAGTGAGTGGGCAAATACGTGGCAGATGCAGTATAATGTAGATAAATGTGAGGTTATCCACTTTGGTGGCAAAAATAGAAAGGCAGATTATTATCTGAACGCCGATAGATTGGGAAAGGGGGAGGTGCAGCGAGACCTGGGTGTCCTTGTGCACTAGTCGCTGAAAGTAAGCATGCAGGTGTAGCAGGCAGTTAAGAAGGAAAATGGTATGTTGGCCTTCATAGCGAGAGGATTTGAGTACAGGAACAAGGATGTCTTGCTACAATTATACAAGGCCTTGGTGAGACCACATCTGGAGTATTGTGTGCAGTTTTGGTCTCCTTATCTGAGAAAGGAAGTTCTTGCTATGGTGGGAGTGCAGCGAAGGTTCACCTGACTGATTCCTGAGATGGCAGGACTGATGTATGAAGAGAGATTGGGTCGATTAGGCTTGTATTCGCTAGAGTTTAGAAGAATGAGAGGGGATCCCACAGAAACCTATAAAATTCTAACAGGACTGAACAGACTAGATGCAGGAAGGATGTTCCCGATGGCGGGGGAGTCCAGGACCAGGGGTCACATTCTAAGGATAAAAGGTAGCCATTTAGGACTGAGATGAGGAGGGATTTCTTCACCCAGAGAGTGGTAAACCTGTGTAATTCTCTACCACAGAAAGCAGTTGAGGCCAAATCATTAAATATATTCAAGAAAGAGTTAGATATAGTCCTTAGTGCTAAAGGGATCAAGGGATACGGGGAGAAAGCAGGCACAGGGTACTGAGTTTGGATAATCAGCCATGATCGTATTGAATGATGGTGCAGGCTCGAAGGGCCGAATGGCCTACTGCTACTCTTATTTTTTCGGTGACCTGTGTGACCATTGCACCTGAAGATACTGGCCTGTGTGACCAATGCCCTCGGAGTGGCCTTTTTTATTCATTCATGGATATGGGCATCACTGGCAAGGCCAGCATTTAATACCCATCCCTAATTGCCCTTGAGAAGGCAGTGCTGAGCTGTCTTCTTGAACCGCTGCAGTCCATGTCGTGTAGGTATACCAACAATGCGATTAAGAAGGAAGTTCAGAGATTGTGACCCAGTGACGATGAAGGAACAGGTATATATTTCCAAGTCAGGTTGGTGTGTGACTTGGAGGTGTACTTGGAAGTGATACTGTTCCCATGTATACGCTGCCCTTGTCGTTCTAGGTGATAGAGTTTGCAGGTTTGCCAAAGAAGCCTTGGCAAGTTGTTGTAGTGCATCTTCTAAATCGAACACATTGCTTACGCAATGTGATGCTGGTGGAGGAAGTTTAAGGTGGTGGATGGGGTACCAATCAAGTGGTCTGCTTTGTCCTGGATGGTGTTGAGCTTCTCCTTGAGTATTGTTAGAGCTGCACTCATCCAGGCAAGTGGAGAGAATTTTATTGTACTCCTGAATTGTGCTTTGCAGATGGTATAAAGGCTTTGGGGAGTGTAAGACCTCTCTCCTGGAGTCTACAGGCTTATGATTCCTTTACTCAAGATTTATGAGAAATTACACAAGGTGCATAAGTTCGGTCTATAAGATTTTATTGTATCTTCAAGATAGATTCAAAACCACAATCTAAAGGTCGTTACAAAAACACCACAATGCGCGCAATCCACCAATAATTTTACAAGAGATCGCCATACATACAACCACCAACGGATGATCAGTCTTTGTTGATTTCAGGCTCTCAAGATGACTGGCCAGTTACCTCCCTTTGACTGCAGCATAAAAGATTCATTTAACAACCACTTTTTACACCTTTTTTAAAATAGCAGATAGGATGTTACACTGACAGGACCTCACTGTTCAGTAAAGGCCTTTGTCACCATATGTTATCTAATGGAGCTTTGAGTTCTTTGTTTGAACCACAGAGTTAAAGCCCATCCTGACATTGTCCATGCTTCACGAGCTTCTAGAGCTTTCACACATGCCTTCTGACTTTGATCAACCAAGCTTTTACATTATCTTCCCTTATCTCATTCTAGGCTGTTTTCCACAACTCAGTCGAAACATGTCATCTCCGATTCGTAAATTAAAATCAGAGAACATAAGTTCTGAAAGTTATCAGACTATTGAAGCCTTACTAAGGTTCTACTCACTGACTTTTGCATTCCAGTGAGAATTTCTTCATTAGGCACATAGAAACATAGAATGGTTACAGCAGAGAAGAAGGCCATTTGGCCCATTGTGTTGTGCTGGCTCTCTGCAAGGGCATCACATCTAGTCCTACTCCCCCACCTTTTTCCCATAGCACTGGAAATCTTTTCTCTTCAGATAATTGCCCAATTCTCTTTTGAAAGCCACCATTGAATTTGCTTCCATGGTTTAACTGGAAGACAGTACAGCTTTGAAGCCTGGTTGTCTGTTGCGTTTGCCCTATTTTTTGCCTGTATGCCTCTCGGCCAAATATACCCTGGTCTCGAAAGTCAGCTGTTTTCTGTTGCAGTCCAGTGTTTCTTGTTTATCTGTCAAAAAGCAGCCTGTAGCTTTGAGCAGGTTTTGTTTTCTTTCTCAGAGGGTCGTGGACTCTTTGGAATTCTCTTCCTCAAAAGGCAGTGGAAGCAGAGTCTTTGAATATTTTTAAGACAGAGGCAGATAGATTCTTGATAAGCAAGGGGGTGAAAGGTTATCGGGGTAGGCGGGAATGTGGAGTTGAGATTACAATCAGATCAGCCATAATCTTGTTGAATGGTGGAGCAAGCTCAAGGGGCCGAGTGACCTACTCCTGCTCCTAATTCATATGTTCGTATGTGCTTCGAAAAGTCTTTTGGCCTTGCAATTTTAAATTTAGTCAAGTTATATCAACCTGTATCATTGCTCTCCACAGAATACCCAGCCTCTGACCTGTTTTTTAGCCACAGTATTTATATGGCTAGTCCAGTTAAGTTTATGGCCAATGGTGACTCCTAGGATGTTGCTTGTGGAGAATCAACAATGGTAATGCCGTTGACTGTCAAAGGGAGGTGATCAAACTCTCTCTTGTTGGAGATAGTCAGTGCCTGGCATTTGTGTGGCATGAATGCTACTTGCCACAATTAGCCCAAGCCTGAACATTGTCCAGGTCTTGCTACATGGACTGTTTCAGTATCTGAAGAATTGTAAATGGAACTGAGCACAGTGCAATCATCAGTGAACATCCGCACTTCTGACCATATGATGGAGGGAAGGTCATTGATGAAGCAGCTGAAAATGGTTGGGCCTAGGACATTGCCCTGAGAGGAACTCCTGCAGTGATGTTGTGGGCTGAGATAATTGGCCTCCAACAACCACAACCATCTTCCTTTGTGCTAGGTAACTCTCCAGCCAGTGGAAAGTTTATTTTTGCCCTGATTCCCATTGACTTCAATTTTACTCAGGCTCCTTGATGTCAAACTTGGTTAAATGCTGCCTTGATATGAAGAGCGGTCAGTCTCACCTCACCTCTGGAATTCAGTTCTTTTGTCCTTATTTGAACCAAAGCCGCAATGAGGCCTGGAGCCGGGTGGTTCTGGCGGAACCCATAAAGAGAATTGTTGAGCAGTTTATTTCTGAATATGTGCTTCTTGATAACACTGTCAGTGACACCTTCTATCACTTTGCTGATGATTGGCAGTAGGCTGATGGGGCAGTAATTAGCCATATTGGATTTCTCCTGCTTTTTGTGGACAGAACGTACCTGAGCAATTTTCCACATTGTTGGGCCAATGCCAGTGTTGTAGCTGTAATGTACAGCTTGATTAATGGAGCTGCAGTCAGGATGGTGTTAGGGACCCGTAGCCTTTTCTGTAACCAATGTTCTCAGTCTTTTCTTGATATCATATGAAGTGAATTGAATTGGCTGAAATATGGCATCTCTGATGGTAGGGACCTCAGGAGGAGGCCAAGATGGATCATTCACTTAGCACTTTTGGCTGAAAATAGCACAACATAGACTTGGTCGCATAATTGAAGCCCAAGAGAGTAAAGGGGCAGTGACAGCAATGACACAAAATTGGCTCAGGAACAGAAAGCAGAGTGTAGTGGTGAACGGCTGATTTCTCAAGCTAGAGGGAGGTATAAAGTGACATATCTCAGGGGTCCGTATTAGGAGCTCCTGCTGTTTTGCTGTACCTTAATGACCTAGACATTCGTATACAGGGTATAATTTTAAAGTGTGCAGACGACACACAACTAAGAAATGTAGTAAACAATGAGGAGGGTAGTAATAGACTTCAGGAGGACATAGGCAGACACATGTCAGATGCAATTTAATACTGTTATGGAGGTGGAGGTAGGCCGTCTTAGTGATGGTGCGGATATGTGGTCGGAAGCTTATCTTGGGTTCAAATAGGACACCAAGGTTTCAAACAGTCTGGTCCTTCTCAGACATTTGCCAGGGAGAGAATTGGAGTCGGTGGCTGGGGAACAGATGTTTTAGTGGAATTGAAGTCAATGGCTTTCCTCTTTTGGGTGGCACAGTGGCGCAGTGGTTAGCACCGCAGCCTCACAGCTCCAGCGACCCAGGTTCGGTTCTGGGTACAGCCTGTGCGGAGTTTGCAAGTTCTCCCTGTGACCGTGTGGGTTTCCGCCAGGTGCTCTGGTTTCCGCCTACAGCCAAAGACTTGCAGGTTGATAGGTAAATTAGCCATTGTAAATTGCCCCTAGTGTAGGTAGGAGAATTGAGGAAATATGGGATTAATGTAGGGTTAGTATAAATGGGTGGTTAATGGTCAGCACAGACTCGGTGGGCCAAAGGGCCTGTTTCAGTGCTGTATCTCTCTATTAAAAAAACTGAAAGATCACAGCTATTGGGAAAGATAGAATGGGATGGGCCCTTTTCCATAGAAGAGAGAAGACTTCGACAAGACCTGATTTGAGGTTTTTTAAGTTTATGAATGAATTGGATAGGGTAGATGTGGAAACATAGTTTCCACTAATGGATGAATCCATAAGTATGGGACATAAATACCAAATATTTATTTAAAAACCTAATAGGAGAAGGAGGAGAAATTTATAAATCAGGGAGTGGATAGAATGTGGAACTCCCTTCCACACCAAATGGTAAAGGTAAAGAGCTTAGATGCTATCAAAAGGAAACTAGACAAGCGCATGAGACAAAAAGGATTTGAAAGATATGATGAAAAGAAACACATGCACAGTGTAAAAACCATTCGGACTGCAGCAGTTCAAGAGCACAGCTCATCACCACCTTCTCAAGGATACTTAAAAGATACTTATTCAAAAGGATTCCCTTTCAATACTGGGTCTTGTATTATAAAAGTACGTTCCCTTTCCTACTTCTAATATGAAGATACAGTTATTTTTCCTATCTGTCGTGTTACAACATTTCATTCTAATTACCCATCCCACCATCATCCATGGCCGGGATGTTCCAGTGGTGCGGGATCAGGTTCTGGGTGGCAGCAGGTTTTCAGATCATCAGTCACATCCCCATGTCCCACTGCACACCAGAGTTCCAACACTACCCCATAACGATAAGGGTCTTCATCTTTATTTGCAGCTCCTGTAAAACAGTCTGTGAGGGTATAATCCCATCACAGGCTTATCAAGGTTAATTATATTTACATTGTTACGACTGGGTGAGAAAGGGGTCTCAGGCTCCCCTCTTGCCCCTTTCCTGGTTTGGCCGTAACAGGGTTTATATTTTAAAACAGTGTTTTTAGCTTCACCTCTGTGAGTCCTTGCTCACTGCTCTCCAATTGCAATTGTAGATGAACCAAGCAGACAGGTTTCCTCAGGTTTAAACAAGAAAGATGTAAGTTTATTAATCTTGTCACTCTAACTCGGTTATAATTACTAACTATGTGACGCAACCACGCTAGAATGCATACAAGATAAACACACACAAATAGATACAGAGTGGGAGAAAGAATTAAGGGGGTGGGGGTTTGGAGTAATAAATGGAATTCAGTTACTGTCTTTAGTTTTGCTGTAAAGTCCTTGGTTGGAATTGCGGTCATGTAGCTCTCGCTGGGGCCCAATGCACACTTTCAAACTTCCTTCTCTGACACCAGAAGGCTGCAGAGGTCCTCTGTCTTGAGGCTTAAGCTATTCCTGTGGGGCCCTGGGACTTTGCTTGAGAGAGAGAGAGTGAGAGACAGGGAGAGAGAACTTCCTTCTCTTCTTCAAATTGCAGTCTGTTCAAAAACCTTTCTGTGAGGCACAATTCAGACAGTTCCCAGTCTGGCCAGCAGGTAAGTCATGTGACGAGCTCTTTGTTTGAAACAGCATCGTCTGCGAGGGTTGTTGATACTCAAAGTTCTCCAGTCACGCTCGGTGGGGTGTGGAGCTCTGGCAAAGAAGGTTGATTATTATGATTGTCCAGATCGGTCTTGTTAATTGAATCAGTGAGCACTTCCATTGTCTCTCTATTCAACTGTCTCTCAGAATGCAAATGTGCAGCCATGTTTCAGCTGTCCAACTCTGTGGTCTTTTTAAAACAAGTTCTGTGCAATGTCCAGTAAAAGGATTCAAGTTGTGATTCATCTGACGAAATTAATATGTTCCCATTTGGCAGGAGTGGTTTCCGTCACAAAATATTTACACTATTATCATGGCAAAGATTGCCGTTTGGTATTCCGGGTAGGTCGTGGGATGTCATTTGGGTGATTTGCCCCCCCTGCCAGGCAGGTGACTTGAGTCTAGCCAATGAGGGCCCTGGTAGGGTCCAGGGGGTCTTGGGCTTCTTAGTTCTTTCACTGCGCCTTGGTCCACCTTGTGTGGGCCCATTGTTATCGTCCCAAATATATGGGTTGGACCACCACTCTTCCTGTAACAAACTTATTATGATACCTTCTGCTTTGGACTGTTTCATCTGTACTTCCTCCGGTTTGTACCTTTTGCACTGGTTAATGTGGAACCATTTAATGCGTTTGGGTATTTGCACGGCATAGACCATAGGACTACTTTGCCAACAATTGGATAGGGTCCTTTATATAAGGCTCGAACATACCCACACGGGCATAGTTCCTGACCATCACTTGGTCTCCCACATCCCATTCCTGATCTCTAGACATTTCTAATTACAACCTGTTCTCTTGGTGTCATTTCCTAATGTTTTGGGCTGCCCTTAGCATGATTTCCTATAACTGCTCTGTTAATTTCTGCATGAATTTTCCTTGTCAATTTCCTTCCTGATCCTTTCTCCTGACTCCGGTATTAACAGATGACTGGGCGTTCTCATTTTTCATCTGGTCACTAGCCCGTGCAGGGAATACCCTGTAGCTTTGGACGTTCCTGCCTTGATGTTCATCAGCACCAGTGGGAGAATTTCAGCCTACCTCTGTTCCTTTTCTATTCCTGACTCTTTCCTCAGTCTCTCCTTCAAAGTCCTGTTCATTCATTCCACTATCTCTGATAATTGAGGGTTATGGGCAACGTGCCATTTTCCCTTATGCTTAATATTGCCAAGGTAAGTTGCATCACCTGCCTGGTGAAATGTGGTCCTTGATCGGATTCCACTATCTCTGGCACTCCCCACCTAAAGAACACCTCCCTTACTTGGGTTTTAGCTGTGAAGGGGGCTGTGGCAGATTTACAGGGGAAGGCCTCTACCATTTGGTGTAGTACTTTTTCCCCTTTCGGGTGGTGGGAAGGGGTCCTATAAAGTCAATCTGAATACTCTGCCAAGGGCCCGCTACCCTACGGGTTTGCCCCATATTAGCTTTCCGATTTTGAGCATCCGGATTATTGGCTGCACATACCAAACAACTGTGTATGTGTTCCTCCACATCCTGCCTTGTATTAGGCCACCATGTTATGGCTACAATTTTCTCCAGAGTACCACCAATGCCTGTATGCCCTGCTCCCTTGCTCCGTGGGCCAAGTGTATAAATTCCTCCCTATGCTTAGCTGGTGACACCCACTTGTCTCCCTTAAATGCAGCCCATCCTTAATACATATGTCTGGTGCTCCACAGGGTCTTTCTATTTGCTCATCATCCTCTGTTGCCTCTATCACTGCTCTAAGAGTGACATCACTCCTCAGTGCTCCCTTCAAGTCTATTGGTTCCCGGCCTGCCATAACTATCCCTTGTTCCTCCTGTGTTCTTATCATTCCCGAATTGTACGGGTCCTATCTACTCCTTCTTTAGCCAACTCGTCTGCCCGCATATTACCTACCCACCTGGCTTCTGTTTTAGAGTGTATCTTCACTTTGTGTATGTAGTAGTCATGTTCTCCCTTATCGGAGATTTCCATTATGGCTTTTAGTAAGGGGGCTATAGTCGAACGGTTTGCCATCTGCCGAGGTGAACCCTCTTCTAGCCCAAATTGATAGGTATTCGATACATCTGTTCACTATGAACATGGAATCCGAGCACAGGGTGTATGTGTTACCACGTACGCTACTGTGGCTAATTTGGCCTGTTGGGCATTCATAATCATGGGCAGTTTCAATTTTACCTCTATGTGTTCCTCAGGGTCATATATCCTACATCCAGTCACCATTTTGCACAAAGCTTGGCCCATCAGCGTAGATATCCCTGCCTTCTGGATGTAATCCTGCTCTGAATTCCCCTTTAGAATCTCATATTCCCTCTTTGGTACCCGTATGGGGTATTCCCTCGTACACCATGTTGGCAGCTAGCTTGGGCTCTGCTAGTCATTGGCTTTCAAACCTAGCCTGATTCAACAACATGGTCCATCTTGCTATTCTAGCATGGCTAACTATTCCATCCTGAATTCTCCCTTCCAATAGTAATCTGGTTGGAGTGTGGCAGGTAAGCAGGGTCACCTTTTGTCCCCCTGTAAACACCTCAAAATGTTTTACTGCCCACCACCGATGCACAGTGGCAGCAGTGTGCACCATCTACAGGATGTACTGCAGCAAATCACCAAGGCGCCTTCAATAGCACCTTCCAAACCCATGACCTCTACCACCTAGAAGGACAAGGGCAGCAGATGCATGGGAACACCACCACCTGCAAGTTCCCTTCAAGTCACACACCATCCTGATTTGGAACTATATCGTCGTTCTTTCACTGTCACTGGGTCAAAATCCTGGAACTCCCTGTGAGCACTGTGAGTGTACCTACACCCCAAGGACTGCAGCAGTTCAAGAAGGCAGCTCACCACCACCTTCTCAAGGGCAACTAGGGATGGGCAATAAATTCTGACCCAGCCAGCTCTGCCCACATCCCACGAACGAATAAAAAAAGCTCTCCCAATGTTGGCACAAGTCCCCAGATGTTTGGAGGATTTTACAGGGGCTTTTGCCCCTGGAGTTACTGCATGGTGTGGCCATTGCCCCTGGCTTTCCTGTACTGTGTAGCCATTACATCGTTACTTCCTGCACTCCGCTATCCCCATAGCACTTCGGACACATCAGCTGCAAATTACAGTCTAGATGCCACAAAACTAAATTTGATCCTGCTCAACTGGCCTTTATGTGCTGATCACAGACTCTTACAGCACAGAAGAAGGCCATTTGGCCCTTCATGTCTGTGCTGGCTCTTTGAACAAGTAGTCCTGCTAAGCGCCACACCTCCGACTTTTGTCTGTAACATGGTAGGTTCCTCATCCTCAATGCCTGTCCAGATCCCTTTTAAAATGGTTTATGGAATCAGCTTCTATCACCTTTTCAGGTACAGTGGTCATATCCCGACAACTCTTAGTGAATAGATTTCTCCTCCTTTCCCCTCTTGATCTTTCGTTAATGCTTTGAATCTATGACCTCTGATTATTGACCCATTTGCCAGAGGGAATAGTTATTTACTCTACCAAAATCTCTCATTAGCTTGAAAATCTCTACTAGATTACCTCTTAACCTTCTCTGTTCCATGGAGAACAGTTTTAACTTTTCCACTCTCTCATGAAATCCCTCATCCCTGGTAACATCTTGGTAAACCTTTTCTGGACCTTTTCTCAGGCCTTTACACCTTTTCTGAAGTGTTATGCCCATGATTGTCCACAGTACTCCAGCTGAGGCCTAACCAGTGATTTATAAAGTTCTAGCATAAATCTCTTTGCTTTTTATATCCTATTCCTCTATTTACAAATCCAAGTGACCCAGATACTTTTTAACCACCTTATCAACTTACCCTACCACTTTTAAGGATTTGTGTAAATGGGCACTAAGGTTTCTCTGCTCATCTGCACTTTGCATAATCGTGGCCTTTATTGTCGACTGTCTTTCCATGTTAATCCTCCCAAAATGCATCACTTCACACTTCTCTGCATTGAACTCCATTTGTGTTGCTTCTCCCTATTTCAGCATACTGAAGCCGAGAGCTGTCCTCTTCACTATCTACTGCATTGCTAAGTTTCATATCATCTGCAAATTTTCTAATGCTGTGCTCTACACCAGAGTCTAGGTTGTTGTACAAAAATTGAAAAGAGTAACGGACCCAAAACTGACCCTCGGGTAACACCACTGCAAACCACCTTTCATTTTGAAAAGCATCCATCTGTCACCACCCTTTACTTCCTGTCATTGCATCCAAACCACCATTTTCCCCTTAACCCATAGACTTCCAAATTCTGATAAGGCTCCTGGGTGGCACTTTGTTGAATGCTTTTGAAAGTCCATACATACCACATCTGCTGCACTACCTTGATTAATCTTCTCTGACGCCTCATTAAAGAATTCAATCAAGTAAGTCAGACAAATTTCTCTTTAAAAATCCAGGCTGGTTCTCCCTGATTAATCCATGTCTTTCCAAAGGAAATTTTATTTATTTTGGTCACGATAATGGTTTCTAATCATCTCCTCTCCACTGATGTCAGGCTGACTGCTCTGTAGTTTCCTGGTTTATCCCTCTCCCCTTTCTTGAATAATGGTGTAACATTTGCAGCCCTCCTAGACTCCTGTTTCTAATGAAGATTGAAAGATTGTGATCAATCTCTCTGCTATTTGTACCTTTGTTTCTTCCATCAACCTAGGATGCATTCTATCTGACCAGATTACTTACCAATTTTCAGGAATGTTAATCTTTTAGTACATCTTCTGTATCTGTTATTATCCTGTCCATAACTTCCCTCTTCTCTTTTCATGTAACCTTCATATCATCCTCTTCCTTTGTGAAGACAGATGCAAAGTACTCATCTAATACTTTTGTCATGTCCTCTACCTCTACATGAAGATTTCCTATTGGGTCCTTAATAGGCAAAATTTTTCCATGGCGAATCAGTGACACTTTATATGTTTATAACATGTTTCAGGGCTGAATTTAATGTTGCCTGCCAATCTTTTCTCTTAACCTCTCTTTGCCTCCCGTAGTAACTTTTTCAATTCCTGTACTTTCCATAATCTTCCCGGTTGTGAACTGAATCTCATTCCTGACATTTGTTCTAAGCCTCCCTTCTCTGTTTTATTTTAACTTTTATTTCCTTTGTTATCCAGGGCGCATTAGCTTTGGATATTTGACCTTTTCCTTCAATGCCTAGATTGTCTCTGAACTATCTCTTCCCTGAATGCCTCCCATTGCTCTGTTTGCTGCTTTCCCCTGCAGTCACCTTTCCAGTTGACCTGTGGTAGGTCCTTTTGAATCATTAAAAATTAACTCTTCCCCAGTTGAGCATTTTTACTTTTGCTATTTTCTGGTCTTTTCCCAAAATTACTCTAAACCAAATTATGTCATGGCCACTGTTAGCTAGATAATCTCCGACAGTTAACAGGCTCCATTTTCATTACTTCATTTCCTAGAACTAGATCCAACACTGCTTCCTTCCTTGCTGAACTGGAGACATATTGATCAAGAAAGTCCCCTTGTACACATATGAGATATTCCTCTCTATCAGATATCCCCACCCTTAGCCTCTGATTTTCCCAGTCTATAATAAAATATTTAAAGTCTCTTAATATTACTACTCTATTTTTGTTACATGCCATCGAAATTTGCAAACAAACCAGGTGCAGTGAAGAGCCACTGTGCCCTAGTTCATTTTGTATCAAAATTTCTGCTAATGCTTCTTGTTATTGTTCTTTGTTGTTTACTCCTCACAGTTAGGTGGCAATGGGTACTTTTTCGCCATCGATCCAAATGGGTATGTTCTGTTGCATCCCAACCTACAGCCAAAGGTAAGCTATTTGAGCACCAATTCACTCCAATGTCTGTAAGTGTCCTTCAGCTCAGGTGTGATGTTCTGTGAGCTTCTTAATCATTTACCTGTTCTGTTATTGGCTCTGAACACAAACATACCAAAGATTGGTAAACTAAACAAAGGGTTCTTTATTGAGGAATAACAGGATTCAAGGAGAGCTCTTCAATACATGTGCTACCTGCTGACTAATATTACTCCAACCACTGTATCACATGTAAAATTGCATCACTTCCTGTGATGATGTATGCTAAACTATTTATATATTCAGTGGTATGTTAACTAGTATAAAAACAATTAAAGCAATATCACAACATGCTCAAATAGAAAAATTTGATAATTTATAAGGGAAACTCCTGCTGTTTACCACTTATCACCCTCCCACAGCTGATGAATCAGTACTCCTCCATGTTGAGCACCACTTGGAAGAAGCACTGAGGGTGGCAAAGGCACAGAATGTACTCTGGGTGGAGGACTTCAATGTCCCTCACCAAGAGTGGCTCGATAGCACCGCTAGTAACCGAGCTGCCTGAATCCTGAAGGACTGATCTGCCAGACTGAGCCTGCTGCAGGTGGTGAGGGAACCAACAAGAGGGAAAAACCTATTAGAACCTTGTCTTCACCAATCTATCTGTTGCAGATGCATCTGTCCGTGACAGTATTGGTAGGATTGACGACCACACAATCCCTCCATCGTGTTGTGTGGCAGTACCAGGGATAGATTGAGAACAGATCTGGCAGCTCAAAACTGGCATACATGAGGCGCTGTGGACCATCAGCAGAACTGTATTCAAACCACAATATGTAACGTCACGACCTGGCATATTCCTCACTCTACCATTACCATCAAAGAACAAAGAACAGTACAGCACAGGAACAGGCCATTCGGCCCTCCAAGCCTGCACCAATCTTGATGCCTGCCTAAACTAAAACCTTCTGCACATCCGGGGCCCATATCCCTCTATTCCCTTCCTATTCATGTATTTGTCAAGATGTCTCTTAAACGTCGCTATCGTATCTGCTTCCACCACCTCCCCTGGCAGCAAGTTCCAGGCACTCACCACCCTCTGTGTAAAGAACTTGCCTCGCACATCCACTCTAAACTTTGCCCCTCGCACCTTAAACCTATGTCCCCTAGTAACTGACTCTTCCACCCTGGAAAATAGCTTCTGACTATCCACTACTCTGTCCATGCCGCTCATAACTTTGTAAACCTCTATCATGTCGCCCCTCCACCTCTGTCGTTCCAGTGAAAACAATCCGGGTTTTTCCCACCTCTCCTCATAGCTAATGCCCTCCAGAGCAGGCAACATCCTGGTAAACCTCCTCTGTACCCTCTCCAAAGCCTCCACATCCTTCTGGTAGTGTGGCGACCAGAATTGCACGCAATATTCTAAGTGTGGCCTAACTAAGGTTCTGTACAGCTGCAACAGGACTTGCCTATTTTTATACTCTATGCCCCGACCGATGAAGGCAAGCATGCCGTATGCCTTCTTGACTACCTTATCCACCTGCGTTGCCACTTTCAATGACCTGTGGACCTGTACGCCCAGATCTCTCTGCCTGTCAATACTCCTAAGGGTTCTGCCATTTACTGTATACCTCCCACCTGCATTAGACCTTCCAAAATGCATTACCTCACATTTGTCCGGATTAAACTCCATCTGCCATTTCTCCGCCCAAGTCTCCAACCGATCTATATCCTGCTGTATCCTCTGACAATCCTCATCATTATCCGCAACTCCACCAACCTTTGTGTCGTCTGCAAACTTACTAATCAGACCAGCTACATTTTCCTCCAAATCATTTAGATATACTACAAACAGCAAAGGTCCCAGCACTGATCCCTGTGGAACACTACTAGTCACATCCCTCCATTCATAAAAACACCCACCCTCTGTCTTCTATGACCGAATCAGTTCTGTATCCATCTTGCCAGCTCACCTCTGATCCCGTGTGACTTCACCTTTTGTACCAGTCTACCATGAGGGACCTTGTCAAAGGCTTTACTAAAGTCCATATAGATAACATCCACTGCCCTTCCTTCATCAATCATCTTCGTCACTTCCTCAAAAAACTCAATCAAATTAGTAAGATACGACCTCCCCTTCACAAAACCATGCTGTCTCTCGCTAATAAGTTCGTTTGTTTCCAAATGGGAGTAAATCCTGTCCCAAATAATCCTCTCTAATAGTTTCCCTACCACTGACGTAAGGCTCACTGGCCTATAATTTCCTGGATTATCCTTGCCACCCTTCTTAAACAAAGGAACAACATTGGCTATTCCCAAGTCTTCTGGGACCTCACCTGTAGCCAATGAGGATGCAAAGATTTCTGTCAAGGCCCCAGCAATTTCCTCCCTTGCCTCCCTCAGTATTCTAGGGTAGATCCCATCAGGCCCTGGGGACTTATCTACCTTAATGCTTTGCAAGACACCCAACACCTCCTCCTTTTTGATAATGAGATGACTGAGACTATCTGCACTCCTTTCCCTAGGCTCATCATCCACCAAGTCCTTCTCTTTGGTGAATACTGATGCAAAGTACTCATTTAGCACCTCGCCCATTTCCTCTGGCTCCACACATAGATTCCTATTTCTGTCCTTGAGTGGGCCAACCCTTTCCCTGGTTACCCTCTTGCTCTTTATGTATGTATAAAAAGCCTTGGGATTTTCCCTAATCCTGTTTGCCAATGACTTTTCATGACTCCTTTTAGCCCTCCTAACTCAAGCCAAGGGAGCAACCCTGGTTTAAAAAAGAGTGCAGGAGAACATGCCAGGAGAAGCACCAGTCATTCCTAAAAATGAGGTGTCAACCTGGTGAAGCTGCAACACAGGACTACTGGTATGCAAAACAGCAGAAGCCGCATGCAATAGATAGAGTTGAGGGATCGTACAGCTTATGGATCAGATCAAAGCTCTGCAGCCCTGTCGCATCCAGTTGTGAGTGGTGGACAATTAAACAACTAACAGGAGAAGGAGGCTCCATAAATATCCCCAACCTCAATGATTGAGGAATCCATCACATCAGTGCAAAAAAAAGTCTAAAGCATTTGCAACCATCTTCAGCCAGAAGTGCCGAGTGGATGACCCATTTTGGCCTCCTCCTGAGGTCTCCAGCATCACAGATGCCTGTTTTCAGCCAATTTCATTCACTTCACGTGAAATCAAGAAACGGCACTGGATACTTGCAACGGCTATGGGCCCTGACAACATCCCAGCAATAGTACTGAAGACTTGTGCTCCAGAACTGGCCGTACCCCTAGTCAAGCTGTTCCAGTACTGCTACAACACTGGCATCTACCCGACAATGTGGAAAACTGCCCGGGCATTTCCTGTCCACAAAAACCAAGAGAGTTCCAATCAGGCCAATTACCGCCCCATCAGTCTACTCTCGATCATCAGCAAAGTGATGGAAGGTGTCGTCGACAGGGCTATCAAGTGTCACTTACACAACAATAATCTGCTCACTGATGCTCGGTTTGGGGTCCACCAGGGCCACTCGGCGCCTGAATCTCTTAACATGGACAAAAGAGCTGAACTCAAGTGGTGAGGTGAGAGTGACTGCTCTCGCTATCTGGGCAGCATATATCCAAGTGTGGCATCAAGGAGCCCTAGCCAACTTAAAGGAATCGGGGGGGGGAAACTGTCCACTGATTAGAGTCATACCTAGCAGAAAGGAAGATGGTTGTGGTTATTGGAGGCCAATCATCTCAGCCCCAGGATATTGCTGCAGGGGTTCCTCAGGGTTCCTAAACCGAAGCATCTTCAGCTGCTTCATCAATGAGCTTCCCTCCAACATATGTTCAGATGTGTGGATGATTGTACAATGTTCAGTACTGATAATGCAAGGCTGGATTGCATCTATTTTAACACAAGGAGTCTTACCAGTAAGGCAGATGAATTGAGTGCATGGATTAACACATGGGAATGCGATATTATTGCTATCACAGAGACATGATTGAGAGAAGGGTAGGACTGGCAGCTCAATATTCCAGGGTATAGAATCTTCAGGCATGATGGACTGGGGGGCACGGGGGTGTAAAAGAGGAGGTGGCATTGCACTATTGATCAAGGGGTCAATTACTGCAGTAAGGAGGGATGATATCTTTGAAGGTTTCTCAAATGAGGCCATATGGGTAGAACTTAAAAACAAAAAGGGGCAATCACTTGGCTGGGAGTGTACGACACGCCTCCAAACAGTCAGGGAGAGATAGAGGAGCAGAGATGTAGGCAAATCTCAGAGAGGTGTAAAAATAATAGGGTAATATTAGTAGGGGATTTCAACTTCTCAATATTAACTGGGATAGTCTTACTGCAAAAGGCTTAAAGGGGGCAGAATTTTTGAAGTGCATACAGGAAAGCTTTTTGAACCAGCAAGTAGAAAGTCCTACAAGAGAAGGGACGGTACTGGACCTAATCCTAGGGAATGAGGCCAGACAAGTGGTAGAAGTGATAGTGGGGGAGCATTTCGGGGATAGTGACCATAACTCTGTAAGATTTAAGGTATTTATAGAAAAGGACAAAGATGGACCGGAAATCAAGGTACTGAATTGGGGGGAGGCCGATTTCAATATGATCAAACAGGATCTGGCCAAAGTGGACTGGGAGCAGCAACATGTAGGAAAGTCTACATCAGACAAGTGGGAATCATTTAAAAAGGAAATAGTGAGGGTTCAGGGCCAATATGTTCCAGTAAAGGTGAAGGGTAGGACCAACAAGTCCAGGGAACCCTGGATGTCAAGGGATATAGAGGATTGAGTAAGGAAAAAAAGGAGGCTTACGGCAGATTCAGAGCACTGAAAACAGTGGAGGCCCTAGAGGAGTATAGAAAGTGTGGGGTGTACTTAAAAAATGTAATTAGGATGGCGAAGAGGGGGCATGAAAGAACATTGGCGGGCAAGATAAAGGAAACTCCAAAGGTGTTTTATAAGTCTTTAAGGGTAAGAGGATAACCAGGGAAAGAGTAGGGCCCATTAAGGACCAAAGTGGCAATCTGTGTGTGGAGCCGGAGGACATAAGTGAGATTTTAAATGATTACTTTTCATCTGTGTTCACTATGGAGAAGGGACGATGTAGGTGTAGAGATCAGGGAGGGGGGATAGTGATATACTTGAACATATTAGCATTGAAAGGGAGGAGGTATTAGTGGTTTTAGTGGGCTTAAAAGTGGATAAATCCCTAGGCCCAGATGAGATGTATCTCAGGCTGTTATGTGAGGCAAGGGAGGTGATAGCAGGGGCTTTGACACAAATTGTCAAATCCTCTCTGGCCACAGGAGAGGTGCCAGAGGACTGGAGGACAGCGAATGTGGTACCATTATTCAGGAAGGGAAGCAGGGATAAACGAGATAATTATAGGCCAGTGAGTCTAACATCAGTGATAGGGAAACTATTGGAAAAAATTATGAGGGACAGGATTAATCTCCACTTGGAGAGGCAGGGATTATCAAGGATAGTCAGCATGGCTTTGTCAGGGGGAGATCATGTCGAACAAACTTGATTGAATTTTTTGAGGAGGTGACTAGATGTGTAGATGAGGGTAAAGCAGTTGATGTAGTCTACTTGGACTTCAGTAAGGCTTTGATAAGGTCCCGCATGGGAGATTGGTTAAGAAGGCAAGAGCCCATGGGATCCAGGGCAATTTGGCAAATTGGATCCAAAATTGGCTCAGTGGCAGGAGGCAGAGGGTAATGGTCGAGAGTTGTTTTTGCAATTGGAAGCCTGTGACCAGTGGTGTACCGCAGGGATCGGTGCTGGGACCCTTGCTGTTTGTTGTGTATGTTAATGATTTAGACGTGAAAATAGGAGGTATGACCAGTAAGTTCGCAGATGACATGAAAATTGGTCGTGTCGTAAATAGCGAGGAGGAAAGCCTTAGACTACAGGATGATATAGATGGGCTGGTAAGATGGACAGAGCAGTGGCAAATGGAATTTAATCCTGAGAAGTGTGAGGTGATGCATTTTGGGAGGACTAACAAGGCAAGGGAATATAAAATGGATGGTAGAACCCTAGGAAGTACAGAGGGTCAGAGGGACATTGGTGTACTTGTTCATTTATCACTGAAGGCAGCAGCACAGATAGAAAAGGCGGTTAGGAAGGCATATGGGATACTTGGCTTTATTAGCTGAGGCATAGAATATAAGAGCAGGGAGATGATGATGGAGCTGTATAAAATGCTAGTTAAGCCACAGCTGGAGTACTGTGTACAGTTCTGGTCGCCACACTATAGGAAGGATGTGATTGCACTGGAGAGGGTGCAGAGGAGATTCAGCAGGACGTTGTTGGGCTGGAGCATTTCAGCTATGAAGAGAGACTGGATAGGCTAGGGTTGTTTTCCTTGGAGCAGAGAAGGCTGAGGGGGGATCTGATTGAGGTATACAATATTAAGAGGGGCATAGATAGCGTAGATAGGAAGAAAATTTTTCCCTTTGCGGAGGTGTCAATAACCGAGGGCATAGATTTAAGGTAAGGGGCAGGAGGTTTAGAGGGGATTTGAAGAAAAATGTTTTCACCCGGAGGGTGGTTGGAATGTGAACGCACTGCTTGAAGGGGTGGTAGAGGCAGGAACCCTCACAACATTTAACAAGTATTTAGATGAGCACTTGAAACGCCATAGCATACAAGGCTAGGGGCCAAGTGCTGGAAAATGGGATTAGAATAGATAGGTGCTTGGTGACCAGCATAGACACGATGGGCCGAAGGGCTTGTTTCTGTGCTGTATAACTCTGACTCTATTCGCAACTTCACAGATACTAAAGCAGTCTGTGTCCCTATGGGCCTAGACAATATTCAGGCTTAGGCTGAAACATGGCAAGTAACATTCACACCACACAAGTGCCAGGCAATGATCATCTCCAACAAGAGAAAATTTAACCATCTCCTTTGGCATACAATGGCATTACCATCACTGAATCCCCCACTATCAACATCCTCGGGGTTACAATTGACCAAAAACTGAAGTGGACCAGTCACATAAAGACTGTGGCTACAAGAGCAGGTCAGAGGTTAGGAATTTTGCAGTGAGTAACTCACCTCCTGACTCTCCAAAGCCTGTTCACCATCTACAAGGCACAAGTCAGGAATGTGATGAAATATTTTCCACTTGCCTGGATCGGTACAGCTCCATCAACATTCAAGAAGCTCAACGCCATCTGGGACAAAGCTGCCTGCTTGATCGGCATCCCATCCACCACCTTAAACATTCACTCCCTTTACCACTGACGCACAGTGGTAGCAGTGTGTACTATATGCAAGATGCACTGTAGCAACTCACCATGTCATCTTCAACAGCACCTTCCAAATCCGAAACCTCTTCCACCTCGAAGCAGACACATGGGAACACCACCATCTGCAAGTTCCCCTTCAAGCCACGCACCATCCTGACTTGGAAATATATAATTGTTCCTTCACTGTCATTGGATAAAAATCCTGGAACACCCTCCCTAACAGCACTGTAGGAATACCTCCACCAGATGAACTGCAATGGTTCAAGAAGGCATCTCACCACCACCTTCTCAAGGGCAATTAGGGATGGGCAATAAATGCTGGCATTGCCACATCCCATGAAATGAATTTACAAAGTACATAATGAAATAGGATAATTGTTAACAGTATTTACACATGTATGGACTTTCACATTAACTATTTAAGTGTCTTAGAAAGATACAGGCGGTCTGCTGACTTGACCTGATCTGGTAACAGTGAAACTTTGCTGAGATCTCGAATTGTCAATTCTTTTCTATTAACTCATATGTCTAGACTGACAATGATCCTGTACTTAAGTGTTTCATCTTCCTTAACTTGACTCTCAGAACTGGAATGTGAACGTGTACTTGACCCTACAGGAGTGTTAGTTATGATGCTGTTGGATAACTCTCTCGCCTGACATCTATTCCTTCTCAACGTTGCTCCATCCGGTGTGGTTCCCTTGTATGACTGTGGCTCATTACAGATCTTTGACACTTCTGCTGAGAGCCATGTCTTCTCTTGCGGCTGGATCACTCTGAACTTCTGTCCCACCTGCAGAGGAGGTCACTCCATGCCTGCATGTTTGTCATGTGTGATTTTCATTTTCTCTTGTCTTACCAATAATTTATCTTGAACTGACGACGATCTGATCAGATGATGACTCAGAAGAGTTGTTCTGACTTGCCTTCTGAACATGATCCCTGCTGGGGATGGTAATCCTATGTCTAGTGTTGTTGCTCATAGGTGCAAGATTGCTATTTGAATGTCTTGATTATTCTCCTTACATTTCAAGATTAGTGACTTTACCATTCACACCATTCTTTCTGCCAGATTGTTTGACCTTGGTAAGTATGGAGATGATGTTAGGTGATTTACAGCCCACTTTGCGCACATGTCTTGAAATGGCTTACCTGTAGACTGTTACTGGACACTATCTCCTCCAGGGAACCAAAAAAGACTGAAAATTGCACTCATCATGTTTGCAACCGATGCACTTGATGTATCACTCAGTTGGCGAATGATGGGAAATTTGGAAAACTGGTCGGTTCACCTCTGACAGTGAATAAGTCAGTCTCGACAACAAAGCATTTGCCAAATAGGTACGGATGGAATCTGGAGATACTGGACACTAATGCCAATGTATCTCGTTCTATATTTGAATAGTTCGTCTGAACAGGTGACAAACTTTTAGAATCGAATGCAATTGATCTACCTTCCTGTAACAGACATGCTCCGAGATCCATTTGTGAAGCATCTAATTCAAGTGTCGTTTCTTTCCGTGGGTCGTAGTATTGCAGACATGCTTCAGCAGAAAGTGACTGCTTTAATGAATCGAATGCGTGCTGATGAGCTTCATGCCACAGGAATGGTGTATCTTTCTTTAGACGTTCACACAGTGATGATGTTTTCTCAGAGAAATGTGAGATATATGGTGCGAAGAAGTTAAACAGATCCAAACACCTCTGTAAATTTACTTTATCTTGAGGAGTAGGCATTGGTTGTCCATCCTTATCTTTTCTGGGATCCGGTCGTATTCCAGTGTCAGAATAGATAGAACCGAAAAAATTAACAGGGTAGCTGATTTTTTGCTATTAAACATGAGACCTTCTGCTTTATATGGATACGGCAGTTCCGTCATGGAGCTATGGAGGGAACTATGTTGTCTTTCAGGTGAAGAACGGTGTCTACTATAAAACTGCCCACTGTGTCAAATCTATCTGGGTATTTCTGTTGCAGATCTTGAATAGATTCAATAGGGTCACACTTGCCTTGATTATCTAGCATTGGTGCTTTACTGATCTGATGAATCGTCACGATCCAGGGTTCACTGCATGCTGGCAGTCCGGCTACCGCTGGACCATTGGTGTCAACAACATAGAAGACTTGTGGTGACCACACAGAACTTCCACGTTTGCACTTTAGCATCAATGTTCCCATGCCGTAGATTGTAGTTATGTATGGTGAGCCTAGCTCTTGTTGGCTGTAACATGGACTCCTACTTCGCTAAGTACATGCCTTTGAATAACCACAGTGGTAAAATGTTGGCGCTTGCCTCAGTATCTATCTTCAGTCACAGCTCGTTCTTGCCACTTTTGTTAGGACATGAACTGTGGTGAAAGCTTCCAGTTGTGCGATTACATCCATATGCTATGTGACTATCACTGTATAGAAAGCTTATTCACTTTCTAACTTGAGTTTGCCTCTTTCAGCACTTTCTTTGCTGTCCAGGTCTCTGCCTGCCTCGTGGACGTGCCTGTGCTTGAAATGGCACCTGGTGAACTCTTTTTTATTCTTGCCACTAGGCAGCATATTTTTGTTGAGCTTCCTGGGGCTTCTTTGCTGCCAGATTTTCTACACTGTCTCCTCCAGTGTCCTTTTAGATTACACACCTTGCAGGTATCTCTGATTGCAGGACAGTTATGTGGCTAATATATTAGACGGCACTTGCCGCATGCCTTGCCCTGTTGCAGTGCCTTGAGTACTTCATCTCTGGTTGTTGCTGCTCCAAGCACTTGTATATATTGCCTGCTTGCAACTATGGCCTTGTTTTTATTGCCATTTTCAAGTAGATTTTTGATGTCATATCTTTTTTTCTTATCAAGAAGATCCCTTTGGAAAGCCTCTATTGGAGTTGCGATTAGCAGCTTCATTATTCTTTTGGAGAGTTCTCTGTCAGAGAAATCACAATCTTTGCCTTTGTCACGTCATCTGCTGACCAACTGTCCAGTAGTTTCTTTGGCACTTGTCTGTAGGCCATCAGTTTGAGCCAATGAATTTTGAAGTCGATCTTGACTCTTAATTGATTTTCTAGCATTGTCCAGAGGTTAGATGGGTCTTTCGGGTCTGCTTCTGACAGTCCAGAAGTGTTGATGCAATGGAGACTTTAATTGCTAATCTCTATCTTTATTTTTATTGCTTGCTTGTCGAATTTTGTGACTGCAAGATCTAAACATAACTCCATACGCTGTTGAAATAGTTGGAATTCATGAAGGATGTCTGGAACCTTATAATTCATAGCTGGATATTTTGTTGCCATGGTGTCAAAAGTTCTTGTTCACAAGAATTCTTTTGCCAGCGTTTAAACTATTTTTCATTTAATGACTTTTTCCTTCAAGGAAAAAAACAATGCAGGTCTACTGCGACTTCAGCACTGGACCATCTGCTACACCCTGAACTCTGTGGCTGCAGAGCGGGCTTTCAGTGTCTGCACAGGGAGCCTCCACCCATGGAGCTCTTTTTGATGCTTAATGGTGGTGCAGTCGCGCAGCCCCGATTTGGATCGACATTTTTTTTAAGCCCGATTCCGCTGGAACGTTGACTTTCTGCTAGACTGCCGTTCTGATAAAATTGCTGTTTAAATTACTCACTCTCCTCACAGTACCAATTCTCAAGGGTGCTTTTCAAATCCAGTCCTAAATCTTGCTGCTGTTGCTTCTTCCAGCTGTTTTCAGTGTTGTCCCAAGCTTTTATGGCTTCTCCCATTGTCCACAATGTCGCACTTATGCTCGCTGTCACTGTGTCGAACACCGCTGCTAACATGTTGTCAACCTTTGCAATTTTTAAAATTTTCTCATGGGGATGTAAGGCATCACTGGCCAGGCCAGCATTTATTGCCCATCCCTAATTTCCCTTGAGAAGGTGGTGGTGAGCCGCCTTCTTGAACCGCTGCAGTCCATGTGGGGTAGTTACACCCACAGTGTTGTTAGGAAGGGAGTTCCAGGATTTTGACCCAGCGACAGTGAAGGAATGGTGATATAGTTCCAAGTCAGGATGGTGTGTGGCTTGGAGGGGAACATGCAGGTGGTGGTGTTCCCATGCATCTGCTGCCATTGTCCTTCTCGGTGGTAGAGGTCATGGGTTTGGAAGGTGCTGTCTAAGGAGCCCTGGTGATTTGTTGCAGTGCATCTTGTAGCTGGTACACACTGCTGCCACTGTGCGTCGGTGATGGAGGGAGTGAATGTTGAAGGTGGTTGATGGGGTGCCAATCAAGCAGGCTGTTTTGACCTGGATGGTGTCGAGCCTCTTAACTGTTGTTGGAGCTGCACCCATCCAGGCAAGTGAGGAGTATTCTATCACACTTCTGACTTGTGCTGACTGTGCCTTGTAGATGGTGGACAGATATTGGGGAGTCGGGAAGTGAGTTACTCACCACAAAATTCCCAGCCTCTGACCTGCTCTTGTAGCCACAGTATTTATGTGACTGATCCAATTCAGTTTCTGGTTAATGGTAACCCTCCAGGATATTGATAGTGGAGGATTCAGCAATGATAATGTCTTTGAACATCAAGGGGAGATGGTTAGATTCTTTCTTGGAGATGGTCATTGCCTGGCACTTGTGTGGTGCGAATGTTACTTGCCACTTATCAGCCCAAGCCTGGATATTGTCCAGGTCTTGCTGCATCTGGACACGGGCTGCTTCATTATCTGAGGAGTCATGAATGGTGCTAAACATTGTGCAATTATCAGCGAACATCCCCACTTCCAACCTTATGATGGATGGAAGGTCATTTATGAAGCAGCTGAAGATGGTTGGGACTCGGTTACTACCCTGAGGAACTCCTGCAGTGATGTCCTGGGACTGAAATGATTGCCCTCCAACAATCACAACCATCTTCCTTTGTGCTCGGTATGACTCCAACTAGCGGAGAGTCTCCCTACTGATTCCCATTGACTCCAGTTTTGCTAGGGCTCCTTGATGCCATCCTCGGTCAAATGCTGCCTTGATGTCAAGGGCAGTCACTCTCACCTCACCTATGGTGTTCAGCTCTTTTGTCCATGTTTGGACAAAGGCTGTCACCATATTGTATTATTGGCTCTTAACCCAAAAGTACCAAACACTATAACAATGATTGGTAAGCTAAACGAACATTTCCTACTTGGATAATGTGTAGTTGTTAATAACCAAAAAATGTCATTCTGGACTCCACCCAGAGTTTCTGTCTTATTAATCTATCATGGATTTAAATTCCATCCACTGTTACTAACATGCTCCACAACTGGGGTTAGTACCCTAAGTGAGTAATCTATTTCACAATTGGAGTGATAGCTATGGGGTAAGTATCCATCATCAATAATCTTTTCCACAGGTGAGTTTCTACAGTGATTATTGAAGGCATAGATGGCAGTGTAAAAGCGATGGTGCTCTCCATGTGATTGGTGCTTCTTACTGGCTCTTGGCACCGTTACAGCCAACACCCAAGACAGAAAAGAATGTTCTAGTCCAAGAGCTACCATTCACACATTGATGAAGATACACATATAAACCTTAGAATAAACCACAGTAGCAGTCCCTAAGCATTCAAAGAAAGATGGTAGAGATCTGTTCACTTTTAAATCACTCTGATGGTGACTATCAATGTGGTGTCCTGTGTTCCCTTTTCTGCTTCTTGATTATAGATTATAAATTTTCGGGAGCCAGTGACTCTGGATTTCCTGGATGCTGAATTGGAGGATGTAAACAAGGAACGGGTAAGGAGTGGCCTCTTCTGGTCTTCAGTGGAAATTAAAAATAGATAATATATCTGAGACTTTCATTCAGTCTTCACATACCATCATCCCAAGAAGAGAGTCAGCAGGGCACTATTCATTTAAGGCATCAGGAGTCCTTTTTTCCTCTATTGTATCATAGCAATGTTGACCCTCAAAAGAACACCTGCATTGGAGAGAGCTCCAAGTTTGCTGACTCTCCTTCCTCCTCTGACGTGAGGACGTGTGACTTTTTTCTGATAGGCCCTTACCTTGAACAAAGTCCAGCCTGCAGGTTCATTGACCAGGACTGATGTTGGCTCTGAGCACCCATATCAACTGGGAATTGGAGACTGTATTGTGGAGGTTTAATATCACAAGTGCCAATGATGGGGCAAAGAAAGTCATAGAAATTACAGCACAGAAACAGGCCCAACTGGTCCATACAATATTTATGCTCCTCAGGAGCCTCACCCACCCCTCTTCATCTAGCCCTATCAGCATATCCTGCTGTTTTTTTCTCCCTCATGCATTTATCTAGCTTCCCCTTAATGCATGTATTCTATTCACTCTATTACTCCATGTAAGTTCCACATTCTTAACACTCTCTGGGTAAAGAAGTTTCTCCTGAATTCCCTACTGGATTTATTCGTGACTATCATATATATGGCCCCTAGTTTTGATCTCTCCCATAAGTGGGAAAATCTTCCCTACATCTAGCCTATCAAGCCACTTCATAATTTTAAAGAACTTAATTAGTTAAGCTTTCAGCCATCTTTTATTTAGAGAAAAAGGCTCCAGCCTGTTAGATCTTTCCTGATACTTGTACAGGCTCAGTTCTGATCCCATCCTTGTAAATCTTTATTGCACTTTTTCTAGTGCCTCTACATCTTTTTTGTAATATCAGAGAAGCACAAGACTGGTACCTGACAGGTTTCCCTCCCTCCGGTACTGATGCATATCAACCATTTGTCAGTTATTCTCATCCTTTTTTGTTCAAGTCATTCTCAAATGCGCTACTCCAAATACAAGTTAGATGAATATTTCTTATTTCCTATTTTAGCCCAGATTCCACTTGTTTCCATCAGATTGATATCGGGCAAAGAAGCCTTGTGTGAATCACAGATAAAGGTTGGCACTGACGGGAAGCCGTCTCTCCAAATTCAGGTTCACCACTAATTCAGAATTAATCCATCTCACGTGTGTGACATTTGAATGCTGAGAGCAGCCATCTCCTGCACCAATTGCACACTCCCATTCCATCACATTGAAAGGAAGGATTACAATTTCATGGTGCTGTTATTTTCTTTTTGTTTTTCTTCACCTCTGGTTTTGCAGATCCGGAGAATCATGATTGATGGTAAGAGTGGTAATAGTACCATCCGATCTCTAGTCAAATCCCTGGATGAGGTAAGTAGATCATCATTTGTGTGGAATTGTCTGTAGAACCTTTTAATGGTGAAGAAAACTTCCCATCTGATCAAACTCCGACCATATCCCAATGTTTATGAAATCCCTTTTATCTGTTTGTAGGAATGAATATCAAACCCAATGCAAAGGTATTGACACAGATACTATTTGTTGTGGCCCTCTTTCCAGTTACTGTGGCTTAAATGTGCACAGACCATGGGCTGGACTTTCAAAGGCCCGTGGGGTCGGGACCCACTTGGAGCTCAATTTGAAGATCGCGGTCCGGGAGGTTGTCTCCGGAACCCGACACCTCCAGGATAGTCCAAAATTTTCAATGTGAGGGCAGCAGTCGCGGAGGTAACGGAAGCTGCTCACCTCCAATTAAGGGCCCATTAAGCTCATGAAGGAACTCATTTAAGGGGCCAGAGGGTCCGCATTGTAATTTTCAATTGCAATTTCGGTGAGCCCGACCAGTGTGGTGTACAATAGTGCATAGCTGTCAGCTCACAGTGGGAAAGGGCAAGCTTTATTGCTGCACGATTAAATATTTTGGGCCCATGACATGAGGATCTTGCGCCAGGCAAAGCGCAGGACTTTTTTTAAAATTCTGGAAGCGCTGCCTCACCTTTTTATTCGGCTGCCTCTCCATGGAGCTGCCAGCCCTCATTGGCATGGCAGCTGCAGGCCCCATCATGGCTGCCACCTGCCTTTGCCACTCATGCTCTACAGGCAGATCCCACCTCCTGCAGATGCACGGTGCCACTAATTGAGCACTGAGTTTGCTTTCTGCCCAGTTAGGGCATTAACATGCGAAGATCATGTTGCATTAGCAGTGGAGCTCAGGCACGGTGTCATGACCCAGAAATCATCCAGGCATCCGGTTCCTGACCCCGTTTTGAAAATTCAGTCCCATGTATCAAACATTACACCTTTCTCAAGTATCAGCTTAGCTTAGTAACTGCCCTGCCTCTGTTGAGGTGTTAACCTTCAGATGAAACTGAGTAACCTTTCTGCTTGTTCTGGTCATGCATGAAAAAATTAGAGATTCATGACAGTATTACTCCCAGTATGAAAACAGAAAATGCTGGAACTACTGAGCAGGTCAAGCAGCATCTTTGGGGAGAGAAAATGAATTAATGTTTCAAGTCGATGACCTGTCAACAGAACTGGACAAAGTTAGAGATGTAACGGGTTTTAAGCAAATACAGCGATAAGGAAAGGGGGGATGAGGGAAAGAGCCAAAGGGGAGGTCTGTGAATGGGTGGAAGGCAGGAGCGACTAAATAGAAAAAGAGATGTTGGTGCAAGGCAAAAGGAGATGGTAATGTGACAAGTAAAGAAACAAAAGATGGGTCAAGAGGAGGTGTAAATGGGAAAAGCAGAATTATCACCAACAGCTGTTATCCGAAAAAATGGGGCAGAGGTTATAATCTGAAATTGTTGAACTCGGTGTTGAGTTCAGAAGGCTGTAAAGTACCTGATCAAAAGACGGAGTGCTGTATCTTGAGCTTACATTGAGCTTCATTGAAACAGTGTAAGAGGCCGAGGACAGAGAGATCAGAATGGAAGCATGCTGGAGAATTAAAATGACAGCTGACTGGAATCTCTTGTGGACTGAACTGCAAAGCAGTCATCCAACTTGCATTTGGTCTGCCCAGTATACAGGATACTGCATTGTAGCAGTGAATGCAATATACTAAAGTTGAAAGAAGTACAAGTAAATCGCTTTTTCACCTGGAAGGAGTGTTTGGGACCTCAACGGTGAAAAGGGAGGAGGTAAAAGGGCAGGAGATGCATCTCCTGTGCTTGCGTGGGAAGATGCCATGGGAAGTGGAGGGATGTTGAGGGTGATTGAGGAGTGGACCAGGGTTTTACAGAGGGAGTTATCCTATTGGAATGCTGGAAGAGGAAGATGTGTTTGGCAGTGGCAGCGTGGTAGCAGTGGTGGAAATGGAAGAGGATAATCCATTGAGTACGAAGGCTGGTGGGTTGGAAGGTGAGGACAAGGAAATCCCTGTCATGGTTCTGGGAGGGAGAGGACGGGATGAGAGCAGAAGTGCGTGAAATGGAACGAACATGGCTGAGGGCCCTTACAACCATGGTGGAGGGGAATCCTTGTTGAGGCAAAAGGAAGATGTATTGGAAGCACTGCTATGGAAGATAGCATCATCAGAACAGATGCAATGGAGATAAAGGAACTGAGTGAATGAAATAGAGTCTTTACAGGAAGCAGAGTGGGAGGAAGAGTGGTCAAGGTAACTTACAGTAGAAATTGGTATGTAGCCTATCCCCAGAAATGAGACAGAGAAGTCAAAGAAAGGAAGGGAAGAGTTCGAAATAGACCAAGAGAAGGTGAGGGAAGGGTGAACATTGGAAGCAAAGTTGATGAAATTTTCCAATTTGGGGTGAGAGCAGGAAACGCCACCGATACAGTCATCAATGTACCAGAAAAAGAGGTGAGGGAGGGGTCCTGATTGGGATTGAAACAAAAAATGTTCAACATTTCACATGAAAAGCCAGGCATAGCTAGGACCCATAAGGGTTCCCATTGCAACACCTTTTATTTAGAGGAAGTGAGTGAGTTGAAGCAGAAGTTGTTCATTATAAGAACAGGTACAGCCAGGCGGAGAAGGGTGGTGGTGGATGGGGACTGGTTGGGCCTCCATTCAAGGAATGTAGAGAGCTTTCAGACCATCTTGGTGGAGGTGTCGATGGATTGGACGTCAATTGGTGATAAAGAGGCAGTTTGGGCTAGGCAACTGGAATTTCTCCAATTATCCTGGCCTACATTCAGTCTGTACAACCAAGAACAGTTCAGCTGGCCATTGCTGTTTGTTGAGTTCTTGCTCTGTTGAAACAACCGCTCGATTTTCTACATCGCTCTGTCGAAAAAGTATGTGAACGATTGAGCATTAATGAGAGATGTGACAAAGTGCTATATAAGTCAAAGCTTTCTTTGCCACCCAACATGTTGTCTTCATCTATTGAACCATCGGGGACCTGTCCCCATCCCTGAAAAGCACAGCTTGAAAATAATATCTCTAAACAAGGTGATGGACCTCAGTATGATCAATACTCTGATTTTTTTTTTGCCAAACCTCTGCCTCAAAGAGTATATCTTTATTCATGCGGAAAGAGGGAGCTGGGTTAACCGGATACTCCCCCAGTCATAGATGCCATGGGCTTAAGGCACGTTTTCCATTCATAGGGTTCTTCAGCACTGGCTTCTTCAGGGGACATGGAGCTGTATCTCCCATGTACAGGGAACTGGAGCCATTGGGACTTGTTGGTTAACCTTCTATTACAATGCATTCACTTGTCAAAAGAACTGAAAATGGCAAGAGGTGGGAGTGGTGTTGTCTTACGGTGAGGGAAGGATCAGTCAGACTGGAAATTGACAAAAGATATCTTAAAGAGGCAGCCATTTCATGTGAAATCCAACGTGTTGCCAGGTTAAAACCTACCATTTCAGTACAGGTGCCTATCACACTCTGGTAACAGTTGGGTCAGGTGAGCTGCAAAGTTTGAATGATTGTCTCACTGTGTTCCTTTTTTCAGAGATATATTGATGAAGTAGCTAGGACATACACATGGACCCCAGTACAAAGTGCTGATTACAGGTAACATATCTGTTGCAATCCATCAGCCTGGGATTGCACATTCCCAGCAGTACTACAGCCACAGTTTACTTGTGGCCTTTCCCCTTTGCCCAGGGAATGTAGCACTTGGAATATTGTTTGCTAGGTTTTCATATATAACAATAATAAATATTTGCAGAAATGTCCAGTTCACAGAGGTATGTGGTATTTCTGAATGTGGCACTTGTCCTTTGTTCTGTACATTTCATTGTCACTGTAATATGCAAAGGTGATGTATCGGATACAGTGCTAGATTTCAGAACTTTTGTGATCATGTTATAACAGAGATAGTCTCAGAACTAAGAGTTGTATAATGAGGATAAGTGGGACAATGAGTGTTGTGACGGAGTAATATACGGTAAGAACAGTAATAATCTGAAGATGAGATATGCTACACTGCAAGTTTAAATAGGCTATAGTGCGGGAGGGTACAAGACAGAAAAATTACAGTGAAGGTAATCAGCAGTTTACTTAACTACTGTTTCCTCCATCAATACAATCACTCCGTGTAGTACACTACACTGTCCATCAATCCAATCACTCCATGGGTAACCTGGGCCCCACACTGTCCAATATTTAGATTACTCCATGGGTAAACTGAGCCCTAAACAGTTCACCATTGAGATTACTCCATGTATTACTCAGGCGCTGGATTCTCCACCATTGACATCACTCCATGGGTTATTTTGTTCCTGCAATCTGCAGAATATTCTAGACCCTTCTGCCAAAATATTACTTTAACTTAAAGAACCTTGAACTGCGAGACACAATTAACTTTGAACCACGATGTTGACACAATTCTTTGCTGCTCAGTAAGTCCTTTGTTTAATGGAATTATCCACATGGGAAAGTTTTGAAAGGATCTGGAGCCCCGAAAGCCAGAACTCAGTGATTTGTGCACAGAGTTGATTGCATTAATTTCACACACACATCCACCCACCCACTGTCCCATTCAAAGTAATTTGCAGGTTGACTGGTGTGTCACTCACAAATACTGGTATTGCCGGTTACGAACTTGTTATTTCAGAATGCTATGGAAATTGCAAAATTCTCTCCACTTGTTGTTCCCAGATCTCCAGTGAAAGTAGCAGTAATTGCTCCGGTTAATTTCAGATGTGATATTGCTTCTTCATTCCCTTTGCAGCCTGGCCCTGGTGTTGCCACCATACAGCAAATATTATATCCAAGCCAAGTTGGATGACCAAATCCTTCAAGCTCAGTGTAAGTACCTGTTGTCCAGTCTATTTATTCTCTGGTCTGACCTTGAATCTGCAGACAACCCCAGCTGTCACTGGGCTTTGGAAAACATTACTGCACTGATAGAAAGCAAGCTTCCCTGATCAGAATCAGAGTTTAACCAATTACACAGTAGCCTTTCGGAGAAACTCTATATTTTGCTAAACAAAAAAAAAAGTCAAAATAAAATTAAGATATGAACCAGCTGGCTAAGAGGCAAAAGTCGAGCTTTCCTTTTCTTGCTTTCTTCTAGAATATACAATGATTCTGAAGCAGCAAACCACGCAGAGACTGTGAAAATGTGCATGCTTTTCACTATGTTCTACTTGGGTTTCAGTTTCTTTCTTGTTTTTTGTTTCATTCTGTTGTTTTTGTTTTTTGTTTTGTTTTATTTTATTTTGTTTTGTTTTGTTATTTTATTTTCTCCGGATTGTTTGGACTTGCCTTGTTCTGTTTGCTGAAGCTTTAGAATCATTTGCCCTTGGTTATCGCATGCTAGCCTTGTGTGCAGAGCACCTAGAGCTATCAGTCTAGATGTTTGCAACTGTTTGTTTGCTCTTTTGAGATATTTTTATTTTGTCAGTTGCAAGATTCTCAGTATATTTATACACAATATTTTTATTCAAATAGTAATTGAATAAAATATTGTTTGTGACCCCCTTCCTACCCAACCCCTTTTTTTCTGCTTTCTCTCTCTATGATGGATTCACACAGTCCAAAACAACAACAAGGGCAAGTATCTGAATATTGGTCCCCTCCCTCCACCCTCTTTGTTCAGTGCCTACCCACCACTGTACCCAGCCTGCTTGCCCATTTACCTGCCCGTCTGATCCCTTCTCAAATTCCCTATCCAACCCTCTTGATGCAATGTCTTGTTATGTCCACAATGGCTTAGAAATTTCCTTTGCATTGCTCTGAATATCTTCCCTCTAGATATCTGCTTCCTATTGTATCCAACTTTAATGTCCTGCTTTCTCTCCCTTTCTCTCTTTCTTTTTTCTTTCTTTCTTGCACTTCCTCACTAACTAACCCACCCCTCCTCAATGATACTGAAGAGATATCAGTGCTGTTTGGACCCCACCACATCCACTTCCTCCCCATTAGCCTGTAACTAGACCCTGTTCCACCCTTTCAAAACAGAGTTTGATTGTCTCCATGTAGTATAAAGAGTTTGGCCATGTTGGTGCCTTATGAGTGACATTCAGTAGCTGACTACAATCGGTGCAGTGGAAGATGCTGAAAAAATGCAATTGGTAATCAATTAAATCTCATCTTAAAAAAAATCTGAATGACTTCATTTTTATTGGCTAATATTTTGGATTTTCCATGTTCCAGAATGTAAAAATTGTCTGTTTTCTGGGCAACATAGTGGCTACAACTACTCTCCTGAGATGTGCTTCGACCCTGCAGATCAATCTTCTCATTTTTAAGAGTTGCGTAGTTTCTTCTCCACTCCTATGCTAATGATAATGTGTCTAAGACGCTGCAGGTGCAAGCTACACCTCCCCCTCACCAGTAGTTCCCAGATAATGTTCCTTTTTATTGCAGATTTTGAATCCTTGTTACCCAGCTCCTTTGAGACCGTGGGACATGTATTCATTGCTCCCAGGTAGCTGTGTGTGTGTGTGCGCGCTTGCCCATTTGCTTCATGCTGTACGCTCATTGTGCCATGCATCACCCTGCTGCCCAAATCTGACCATGCCATGAGTCAGTCAATACTCCTCCTCACCACCTCCACCACCCCACTGCCCCCCCTTCTCCCACCCTGAGCTGTGGCCTGTGTTTGCACCCGCTATGTCTGCCTATGGGATGGATATCTATCTTTCTGCTCTGGCCTAATCTGTCCCCCATTATTAAATCACTGGTAAATGCACGGGCTTCCAGGCTGTGTTGGCCCATTCCTGAAGGCTCCTACCCCTGCATGGCAATCATATGTGGCAGTATAACTCCTGGCCGTCTGTGTGTTAAAGAATAGGGAACTTCCTGCAGCATGATTCTCCTTCATGTTACTGTCCCATCCTTGTACGGGAGTGAGGGTGAGGGCTTGTCACTGTCTCTTTCACGCCAGTGTCCACTTTACCCTCATGGAATGTGTTTACACTTGGATTTCCTCCTAGGGAATACTGCAAGGATCTTGTCAAGTCAGACAACAACACAGAGTTGTTATTCAATTTTATCAATCTGATGGATAAGAACACTCCTGACTACAAGAACTGTGAGTACAGCAACAGTCTCCAGGGGTAGGACCCTCTCAAGCAGCCTGCAGCTCATGGACGGTTCATTTTCTGATTTGGTTATTACATTGTTTAGACTTTGTATAAAACGCAGAGTTGGTACTGACCCAAGTGGTCTACTTTGTGGTGCATTGAGTTTTACTGGAATTTAAAGAAAGCATATGATGAAAATGTTGTACCTTCTCATGAAGTGAATTCTCTTGTGGAGATACAAGTCTAAATCTTGAAGGTAAAATGTTTCGCAGCACTGCTACTAAATGTGTGGATGGGATGTGCTCTGATTTTTGCAGTTCCTCTAAAATCCTCAATAATCAGCCTACTCAGTGTGAAATTTAGGAGATCACTTTAAGTGATGTGTTCTTTTATTTCTTGTGCTAGCATGTTTTAAATGTCATCCTTGCATCTGTGCCCAGAATCTACTGAAGTTAGGACATTTGCTTCATAAAACCATAGCAGGCCATGTAGCAAGTAGGAAGTGCCTTTGGGGTTCACACCCTGTTCACCCAGCAGAAAGACTAAGCGGTGTGAACTTAGTCATAGGGTAGCCCTCGCACTTAAGGATAAAGGCACTAATAAAGAAGGGAGCATAAATTTATGGAAGACTATTGTTGACTATATAGGCCAATATGTGCTAGACATTGTCTTCTACAAACCTCTAATAACCATGTCCCTGTGGGGGATGGTTCTTCTCTGACGTTGCTGATCCTGACATCTCTGGTGCTTTGCCACCACATTGGCATAGCGTTGTAGCACAAAGCATTTCCCTCCTTTTCTCACTTCATAATCAATCTGTCAGTGTCTTGTTTTTTTTTTAAAGAGTAAATGACTATGTTGCACTGATCTGGCTGGCTTACACTGGTAGCCAATCCACTCCCCAGACAGCTATCCTGCCGTGCATAGTAAACAAGGTAGGTCTGCCTCCCATGGACATGCGATTGAACTCAAGAACTTCTGATCATGGCTCAGAATGGATTTCACAAACTACAGCTGTCAATTCTCAATGTGTTTTGCATTCCATACAAAAAAAGTTCTTTAACTCCATCTTTGTTAGATTGCATGCAGTCTTTGTGTTCAGGCTGCCTCCTGCATACTTGTATTTCCATTCCATACCACAGCCATTCAGCCTCTGGCATTAAAGGCCTGTTCGGGTTTGCAAAAAAAACCCGATCCGAGCCTGACAGAACTCCATCCAAGCCCGAGCCCAACCCGGCCCGAGCCCTTCCATTTTTTCCTGCGCCTGACCTGACCCGACCCGACTCGACCATCAGTTAACTTACCTTCCGTTTTTCACTTGGTTGCTGATCTGCACAAGCTTAAAATAACTGTAACAAAACCACCTTTCTAGTCAAAACATTACATTAGCAGTGAAGCCACTTACCTGAGATTGAGCGTGTCCTACCCAGCCCGAGCCCGAATGCCGGACCCGGAAGTGCAGCCCGACCCGAACCCGACACATGTCGTCGGGTTCGGGTCGGGTAGCAGGCCTAATCTGTGCTCAGTTGGCTGATCCAAGCTGAGGTGTACTATAATTGGCCTCAACATTTCAAGCCAGTGAGGTTAAAGTCAGCCAAGGTTCCTGCTAGTTTTTTAAATCCTTTCATGGAATGTGAGTGTCGCTGGCAAAGCCAGCATTTGTTGCCCATCCCTAATTGCTCTTGAGAAAGTGGCAGTGAGCCGTGAACATTATCCAGTGACATCTGCCAGCAGTGCAGGTCCGTGGCCATCATTTTTCCTCATTACTCTGTATCCTGGATCTTGTATTTATTACTATCTTCAGAGCCCTGCCATGTTTTTGATATGCCTCGTTCACTGTACCTGAATTCCATCAAGAGTAGGGTACTTGAATTTCAGGCTGTTCTGCAGGTAGGAAACTATGATGCAGTAGGTTGGCAGAAACACCCCTAAAGCCAGAAGATGGCAGTTAGTGTTTGGAAAGATCCCTACACCTGAAACTTACTTCTCCATGGATAATCCAACCTTCTTACACTCCTCTCATACACGGTTACAATATTTAAAAGATTCCAGACAGTCCATAGTACAGACAGGATCATTGGGTACCCCTATAGGATAGCTGCAAGAATGGCAATGATTGAAAGTCACAGGATAGTTGGCATTGTGAAAGACCTGTTTCTCTTGACATTAATTTTCTATCTGCCCTGTCCTCCCACCTCTTAACAAGTTGAAATCCTCCCCTGCCCTCCATATGGATTTTGGTACCATCACTTAGATGGAACTCATTCTATCTGAAAGGTTTCCCCTTGCCCCAAAATTGGTTGCAAGGGTCTAGGATTCTTCTAAGCTACTGTTGAGAAACTTTATCTTAAATGAGGGCAAGGAGTGAGTATGGGGCCAATTTGCTGACACGAGACCGAGGCCACTTTAACTTCTGGCCCCATTTAAATGTGTCAGGCCTGATTCCCAACTGAAACCAGCATCAATTATGTCAGGAAAGTAGGCAGGAGTCAAATAAGCATGCAGGAGTGCCACTGGGTACCCGGGGGAATGGTTCCCAGAAGTCAGGTTGGGGGAGTGGGGCGGTGGTGGTGGGAGGTGGGGAATGGGTTAGGTAATCATGATCAGGGGAGGGAAGCCCAGGGCCCTACATTTCCTCACTCATGCTCCTCCCAGCCCACAATAAACCTTTGTTGAAAAGAAAGATCGCTTAACTTCACAGCCCTCTTCTGGGCGTGCCAGGGTTCCCTGACAAAGCCAGGATACAGTATTAAAATTGAGGTCATCAGACACCTGACTTCTGAATCCCAATGAGGCTTTCACCTGCCTGGGTGAGGACTTTGCTAACTGCCCAAAATGAACCTGCTAAAGTGATGAGTGGTCAATGCTGAATTGTTGCCCATATTTTAAACACCTGTACATCCCATTCTCAACAAACACTGGAGGCTAAAACCAGGCCTTTCAGTAGGATTGGCACATTAGAATACCAACCCACAACAATGTAGAGTAGTTAAGGAAAGATTTTGCTGGTGTGGTGAGTCCTTGAATCACGTAAAGGAGTATGGTGTATGGTCAGTATTGGGTTTATAATCCATATCAGGTATACTGCCAATATCAGCTGTATAGTAGGTATTGGGTGTACCATTCTTATTGGATGTACAGTTATTATTGGGTGTATAGTCTGTATGACTCTATGGCCGGAATTATAACCCCCCCCCCGCCCCACCGTGGGAGTGGGCTTGGGGAGGTGTGGGTCGTAAAATTGAGTGGGAGGCAGGTGGTGCCTTTCCCATCACCTTCCTGCCCCCGCTGCAATTTTACGAGCAGCAGGGAAAGTGACAGACGGCCTACCTGCTCCAGGCCAATTAAGGCCTTTACGTGGCCAATTAATTACCACTTAAAGGTCTCTTCTCACTGTCATTGGTATATTACCAGCAGTGGGTGGGCAGCTCAGTACCTGAGGAGGCTACTCAGTAAAACCTGGCAGCCTCGTTGCGTGCTGGGGGGTGCCCTCCTGATCGGGCACCCTGTGCCCCACAGAGGGCCCCCCCACGGCACAAGCCGCCCCCCCCCCCCCCACACCTCGCCGGGGTCCTGCCAATTGTCCCCGGCGAGGCCCCACACACTTACTTTAATTCCAGGGCCTCTTCCATTGCTGTTGCTCTCCCAGGTGCAGTCCCAGCAGTGGCCACCGCTCCCAGTGCCGCTGCTGGGACTGAGAGCTGCCGGCCCGTTGATTGGCTGGCAGCTCTGGGGGGTGGGACTTCCTGCCTCAGAGGGGAGGAAGTCCCACCAGAGGCCAATTAAGGGCCTGGGCCAAGTAAAATCCAGGCCCGGCGGAGGTGGACTCGCCCCTGACATTTTGACCGGTGGGCAGAGTCTCTGCCCCAAAGTAATATTCAGGCCTATGACTCTACAAGGGAGCAGAAGTAAACAGGGCATATAAACTTCACACTGCACAATGCAGCATAGGTGTCTGCTGGTATCACTGAAAGCGACAGCACAGTGTGTGGGAGAAGTAACATAGGAACAGGGTTGGCCATTCATCCTCTTGAGCCTGTTCCGCCATTCAACTGTACTGGAGAATTCAAATGCTACATCCTTGATTGAGTTATTTGATGAGGTAACACAGAGGGTTAATGAGGGTAATGCAGTTGATGTGGTTGTCATGAAGACCCCCAGCTGCCAAGAATGAGGCATATTAATTTCGCCATATGAACATTAATTTTAAACTGTTGCTGGAGTGAAGAAATTACTTGTTTAAAGAGATCGCCAGACATTTGGCTGGAGAACATTTGCATACTAAGAGACGGTGCTTGGAGAGACAAAGCAACTACTCTCTGATCCAATTAACCCAAATGGGTTTTGATCACCAGACATTGAAGGGGTAAAGAAGCTTGCATTCCAGTGTCTGCTAAGATGGAGAATCCACAAACGCAGGAGGGGTTAAACCAGCTGGTCACATGACTAACCGGCTGGCCCAGGTTTTTTGAACTAGACACATGACAGTTTGAAGACAGACTGCAGATATATTCGTAGTCGTTAACCGGATTAGAGTTAAGGTTAATAAACTTTCACCTTTCTTGTTTAAATCTAAGAAAACCTGTCTAATTTTTTTGCCTTAAAATTGGAAAGCAGTGAACAAGGATTCACTGACGGGGAGCTAAAAAACATGGTATTTTTAAAGTTAAACCTATTACGGTTAAACCAGGCAAAGGCTGAGAGGGAGCCCCTGGACCCCTTTCTCACCTGATCGTAACACGGTGTACATGGACTTCCAAAAGGCATTTGATGAAGTATCATGTAACAGGCTTGTCAGCAAATGTAAAGCCCATCGAATAAACAGACAGTGGCAGCATGGATACGACGTTGGCTGAATGACAGGGAGTAAGAGTAGTGGTGAACGATTGTTTTTTGGACTGGAGGAAGTTATATCGTGGGGTTTCCCAGGGGTAAGTATTAGGGCTACTGCTTTTCTTGATATATATCAATTGCATAGACTTGTGTGTGCAGGGCGCAATTTCAAAATTTACGAATGACACAAAACTTGGAAGTATTGTGAATTGTGAGGAGGATAGTGATAGACTTCAAGAGGACATAGGTTGGTGGAATGGGCGGACATATGACAGATGAAATTTAATGCAGAGAAGTGATACATTTTGGTAGGAAGAACAGGAGAGAGAATATAAAATAAAGGATACAATTCTAAAGTGGGTACAGAAACAGAGCGACTGGAGATATATATGTACACAAATTGTTGAAGGTGACAGGGCAGGTTGACAAAGCAGTTAATAAGGCATATGGGATCTTGGGCTATAAACAGAGGCAAAGAGTACAAAAGCAAGGAAATTATGGTGAACCATTATCAAACTCTTGTTCAGCATCAACTGGAGTATTGTGTACAATTCTGGGCACCACACTTTAGGAAGGATATGAAGGCATTAAGAGAGGATGCAGAAAAAATTTTGAGAATGGTTCTCAATGAGAATGGTTCGAGGAAGTTATGTTGATAAATAGGAGAATCTGGCGCTGTTCTTCTAGAGAAGGTTGAGGAAAGATTTAATAGAGGTGTTCAAAATCATGAGCAGTCTGGAGAGAGTAGATAGGGAGAAACTATTTCCATTGGCGGACAGTCGTGAACCAGAGGACAGGTTTAAGGTGATTGGCAAAAGAACCAAAGGTGACATGAGGAAAAGCTTTTTTACACCATGAGTGGTTAGGATCTGGAATGCACTACCTGAGAGAATATAAGAAATAGGAGCAGGAGTAAATTATTCAGCCCCTTGTGCCTGCTCTGCCACGCAATGCGATCATGCTGATCTTCTACCTCAACTCCACTTTCCTGCCCACTCCCCATATCCCTAGAGTCCCTGAAAGATCAAAAATCTATCGATCTCAGTGTTAACTATACACAATGATAGAGCATCTACAAGCTTCTGGGATAGACAATTCCAAATCCAAAGATTCATAACCCTCTAGGTGAAGAAATGTCTCCTCATCTCAGTTCTAAGTGATTGACCCCTTATCCTGAGGCTCATGTTGCAGATTCCCCAGCCAGGGGAAACAACCTCTCAGTGTCTACCCTGTGAAGCCCCTTCAGAGCCTTGTATGTCTCAATGAGATCACCTCTTATTTTTCTAAACTTCAGAAAGAATGGGCCCAATTTACTCAGGCTCTCATTGTAAGACAACCGCCACCCCTCCCCTTTTTTTCCCTTTCCTATCTAGCCTGAGCACCTTGTATCCAGAAATATTTAACCTCCAGTCCTACCCTGCTTTGAGCCAGGTCTCTGTGATAACCACAACATCATATTTCCACATGGCAATCTGCACCTGTACCTCACCAATCTTATTAACCACACTCTGTGCATTCACATACATGCACATTAACCCTGATTCAGACTTTATTACTTTCTCCCTTACTCTGACCCCACCTAATAAATTACTATTCCCTACTCTCGTGCTGTCTATCTCCCCCAGTATTCTGTGCACCTTGGTATTCCTCTCTGATACTTGCTCCTGGTTCCCACACTCCTGACAGGTTTTGCTTCCCTCCGAACTGAGCTCCCTCTCAGGTTCCCATCCCCCTCACAATTTAGTTTAAACCCTCCCCAACAGCACTAGCAAATCTCCCTGCGAGGATATTCGTCCCAGTCCTGCTAAGATGCAGCCCATCCATCCTGTACAGGTCTCACCTGCCCCAGAACCAGTCCCAATGGCTCAGAAATCTGATACCATTCCTCTGACACCAGTTCTCCAGCCACGTGTTCAATCACTCATTTCTCCTATTCCTTTGCTCACTTGCACTGAGACTGGGAGTAATCCTGAGATTACAGCTTTTGAGGTCCTGCTTTTTAATCTCCTTCCTAGCTCCCTAAAATCTGCTTTCAGGACCTCATCCCCCTTTTCACCTATGTCATTGGTACCAATGTGGACCACGACCTAGGTCTGTTCACCCTCCCCCAGAAGAATGTCCTGCAGCTGTTCTGTGACATCCTTGACCTTGGCGCCAGGGAGGCAACACACCATCCTGGAGTCACGTTTACTGCCGCAGAAACGCCTATCTGTTCCCCTGACTAACAAATCCCCTATCACTACTGCTCTTCCAATCATCTTCCTCCCCTCCTGTGCAGCTGAGCCAACTGTGGTGCCACAAACTTGGCTCTGACTGAACTCCTCTGAGGAACCATCACCCTCACCAGTATCCAAAATGGAAAACCAATTAGCAAGTGAGATCCTATCAGGGGACTCCTGCACTACCTGCCTAGTTCTCTTAGACTGCCTGGCAGTCACCCATTCCCTATCTGCCAGCATGCTCCAAACCTGTGGTGTGACCACCTCCCTCATGGATGCACAACAGTGACTCCAGCCGCCACTTGAAATTCCGAAACCTGGAGCTGAAGCTTCTGCAGCCAGTGACACTTCCTGTAGATGTGTTTGTCTAGGACACATGGTGCGTCTGTGACTTCCCACATGCCACAGGCTGTACATTCCACTGGCAGAGCTGCCCTGCCATACCTTAACTTTCAAGCCCCTAAATGGGCAAGTGTAAATGTAATGAATGAAAAGCATTGTTTGTTTGCTGCTGATCACAAAATCCAGGCCTTAATGCATTGGATACCTAGACTCAGCCATACTTTTTCGTGTTCGAATGAAAGGTCACAGACTTGAAACGTTAACTCTGATTCTCTCTCCACCGATGCTGCCTGACCTGAGTGTTTGCAGCACTTCATTTTTATCAGTTTTTCCAGCTCAGGTGTAGGTCAATTTGCTGACCGGTTCTGGTCTCAATGATGTATGACCTTGGAGTTTCAGCTTCACCAATAACTTTTGCTGGGCTCCAGGTTTTCATGATTGGATCCTGTACCTGTACAGTTTGTTCTTGCAACAGCTCAGGTAGGGATTTAGCATATTTGTTGAAGTGTTGCTCTCCTCTTACCTGTGCTTCAGTGAGTTGTTGTCTCACTTTCTCCTGGTCACTTGGAGGATGTATTTTGCTTGGCGGAGTTGTCTTATATTTTCTTCGATTCAACAGCTCTGCAGGTGATGTCACATCAGCCTTGAGAGGTGTGGATCAAAATGACAGTAAAGCCAGGTTTGGGTCTTCCTTTGTCTATCAGCATTCTGCAAGGGTTCTTTTGACTGTCTGGATGTGTCTTTCTATAAACCCGTGTCCACATGGGTAGTGTGATGATGAGGTGATGGTGTTGAACCCAAACTATTCAGTGAATTACTTAAATTCTCTGGAGGTGAATTGGGTGCCATTGTCACATTAATCTTTCAGGAATCCCTTGCTCAGTGAACAGAACATACAGCTGTGAGGATTGCTGTAGCTCTCAAGTCTTTCACCTTCTGGATAAAAGGGAACTTTGAGTAGTAGTCTGCGACTGTGAAATACCATTCTTGATTATGTGTGAATAAATTGGCTCCTACAGTATGCCATGGTCTGGGTGGTACTTCAGTAGCTATCATCTCCTCTTTCTGCTGTGTGTTTCTGTACTTCTGGCATACATTGCATGTAGACACCATATTTTCATTGTCTTTGTGAATGCCTATCCAGTACACAGCTGATCCGGCTCTGAGCTTACACTTCTCCATTCCCATATGGCTTTCATGTTTCTTCTCCAGAAGCTCTTCCTGCATTGTTTTGGGTATGATTATTCTGGATCCGACCAGCAGAACACCATCTTCTCGTGAGATGTCATCTCTGACAGACCAGTACTGCCGTATTGCTGGCTGTCTTTGCTGTATCTTATCAGGCCATCCCTGGATCACTTTCTGAGGTAGTATCTGTAACTCCTTGTGTTTGCTGGTCTCATCTCTAATTTGATTCAGTGGTGTTACGTTCACCAGGTGATTAATCTTTATACCTTGATATCTCATGTTTCTCCTTCGCAACTACTGAGATGGGCACCATTTCTCTTCCTGGCTTGTACTTCAGCGTGAAATCCAAACACTGAAGCCTCAAGAGTAACTTCTGCAGTCTTGCTGGTGCTTTTGTTATGAAAGTGCTTCTATATTTTTTATTAAATATAGTTTTTGAGGACTGTGAAGATGGATTCATTGGAAGGCTGAATATTTCATAGAAGCTGGACTTTGTTGTTGACAGTGCATTGAAAGGACACTGAGATGTTGTTTAAAAACAGCCTTGCTGGAAGTCCTGTGCTTTAAGCAATGAACAACAGAAACCTTGGTGACCTGGGGAAGATGTTTACGGAGAGGTGACAGGTCAAGATTTATAGGAGTCAGGAGGCTTGACTCTTGAGATATTATTTTTGGTTTTGCTTTGAACAGTGTGTTGGGGTGTGAACTGTTTTGAAGAGAGTTGGAGAAAACCAGCCAAGAGAGCAGCCACCATCAGCTCACCCTCTTCCATCTCTTTGAGAACTTCCTGAGAATCAAGTGTAAGAAATAGAGAAACTGATGCTGCATTTCCCCTGAAAAGCCTGCCAGAAACTCCTGATGCTGCATTGCGCCTGGAAAGCCTGCCAATCTGATCCTCAATGTCGCCTGAAAAGAACTGCTCGAGAAAGATCCCAGTAATAGCCGTCTACACATATTTGGGACGCCAGACCAAAAAGGGACAACTGACATTTTTCCATTTTTTTTTTCAAGAATTGGCAAGCATTTGGCCAGAGTATTCTTTTCTGGGTTTTTTTTGTAACAGACCTCCGCAGAGAGAATTTCTGTATTTTTTCAGTGTGTGAGAGTTTGTGTGTAGAGAATTTAAAAAGGGGAACTTTCATATTTCAATCTGTGTGTTAATGGTTTGCCTCGTTACTTGTTATGTCTTGTTTTATAAGAAACTGATAATTTAGTTGTTTATTAAAGAAACCTGGTTGATCTATTTTATTCTGGGATAACGAGTAGAGTATATGATTAGCAGCATCAGTAACTGGGTAAACATTTAAAAAAAAATATATGTTGTGACCTGTGGAGAAGTGGAACTAGAAAAGACAGTGCACTCCTCCTGCCTCGGTCATAATACTTTACATAGATTTTTCTTGTAGATCTGCTCCAGAGGCTGATGATCACTCTCTATTATGAACTTTCTCCTATAGGTATATGTATAGACCTTCTCACATTCATACACAACTGCCAAAAGCTCTCTTTCTGTGTTCGCGTATGTGGTCTCAACTGAAGTTAGAGATTTGGATGTGAAGGCTATTCGCTTTCCCTCTTGTACCAGGGCTGCTCCCAGTCCTTTTGCAGAGGCATCTACTTGCAGAGTGACAGGTTTCTTTCTGTCTCCTTGCATGCTATCTTTTTGAGTTTGTTGAAACTCCTGTCATGTGACTCTGACCACTGGTCCTCTACATATTCTTTCATCAGCTTCCACAGGTTTTCTGTGTGTTCAGACATGGGAGGTATGAAAGAGCTCATGTATTGGATCAAGCCAAGGAAACTTCTCTTACCTCTTGGAGGTTCCAGTCCAGAGATGGCTGAGATTTCTTCAGGACGCGGCTTGACACCGTCGGGTGTGTACGTCATTCTGAAAAATTCTGTCATTGTTCCTAATGCATTTGTCTGCATTTAGTTTGATCCCAGCTTTCCTGGTTCTCTCCATGTCTTCATGTAGATGATAGTCATGATCTGTTCCATCTACATCATATATCTGAATATCATCAGCTATGCTGACTACTGCTTTACATCCTCGGTATATCTCAGCTACTTTCTGCCAGAATACATCCTGGCTCACTTTAAGGCCAAAAGGTAGACGCAGGAATTTAATCCTTCCAAAGAGTGTGTTGAATGTTGTCAACAGAGAAGATTGCTTGTCTAGTTTCATGTTCCAGCAGCCATGTCTGGCATCAAGCTTGCTAAAAACTTTTGTCCCTGCCAGTGTTGGTGTGATCTCTTCCAGTGTTGGATAGGGTAGTGATCCCTCTTTATAGCTTGATTAAGATCTTTGGGATCCAGGAAACTTCCTTGCCATCCATTTGGCTTCTCTCTCACCACAATGGAATTTACCCAATCTGTAGGCTCTGTGACTCTGGTGATCACCTTTTCTTCCATCTCTTGGAGCTCTCTTTCAAGATTTCTTTTTAGTTCTACTGGTACTTTACTTGGGGGATGAATTACTGCCTTCATCGCTGGGTCAAAAGTGATGTGATACTCAAAATCTTCGAAGCATCCAACTATCTCATCAAAACACTCTGCGTACATTTGCATTATATTAGATTACATTAGATCTCCTTTGCTTCCGATTGGAGGGTGCTATTCAATGGGTGTACGATCTTCTACCCTCATTGTTGCATCCTTCCCCTCATGATTTACTGAGATCATCTGCAGCTCTTCACAACTGTTCAACCCCAGGATAGCAGGACCATCTGTTTCAGTGATGTAGAACATACAGTTAACTTCTTTTCCTTTATGATTTGGGTTCTTCCTAACTGTTGAACCTCAGTTCCCTCATATTCCATTAGCATGATGCTGTTCAGTCTCAGAGCACCTTTCCTTGCATAACTATTTTCTTCCAGATTTTCAGGAAAGATCTTCTGGTATAGTCTCAGGGGAATGATGTTACTCTGTGCTCCAGTATCAATCTTCACCTTCAGATTTATCATTGTGGACTTATTTCTCACCTTCTTCCATATCTGAATGGTTGTGTGTATTTCTTTTCTCTGGGAACTGTCACATCCAGACATTTCATGCAGTTGTATGGTTCCTATGTCTATCATGTTCTCAAACACCTCGCCATCTTCCAGGGTATGGATATTTTGGTTTCATTTCCTACTCATTCGCCCTGTTGCTCTGTCTCTGGTGATTCATCTACCACCTTCTTCTCATGTTCTGCAAATCTTTACAATGCAATCTGTTATGACCAGCTGAGAAGGGGTCTAGGGTGTTCCCTCTCAGCCTTTGCCTTTCGTAACAGGGTTTAATTTGAAAACGCTGTGTTTTTAGCTCCCCCTTAGTGAATCCTTGTTCACTGATCCAATTGTAAGGCAAAGAAATCAAACCAGTTTCCTTAGATTTAAACAAGAAAGGTAGAAGTTTATTCATTTTAAACTCTAATCCGGTTAACGACTACGAATATGCGGCGCGACCACGCTAGCATGTATACACGATAAACACACATGCAGATAGAAACAGAAAAAGTGGAAGCAATAAAGGGGAAATGTTTGAGGCAATATCCAGTAGTTAAAGTCCTTTAAGTTCAATGTGGAGTCTTTGGTTGCCAGTAAGTCTTGCAATTCGTTGGGGCCCAGTTCACGCTTCAACTTGTTCCGATGTAGGGGTCTTTTCTCTTTTGAGGTTTACGTGTCTTCCGTGGGTCCGGTGGCTTGGGAGAAAGCAAGAGAGAGAGGCAGCCAGGAGAGAGACTTGCTTGTTCCAGCCTCAGTTGCAAAACTGTCTGAATTGAAACTGTCCTGTGGCTAGTTCAAACAACCTGGACCAACCAGTAGGCATATGACCAGCTGGTTTAACCAGTCCTGGCTTTGTGGATTGCATCATCTTAGCAGGCCCTGGAATGCACTTCCTTACACTTTCAATGTCTGGTGACCAAAATCCATTTGGGTTAATTGGAGCAGGGAATAGTCCTTTGTCTCCACAAGTAGCGTCTCTTAGTATGCAAATGTCCTTCCAGCCCAGTGTCCGGTGATCTTCAAACAAGTCATTTCTTCACTCCAGCAACAGTTTAAAATCATATGACAAAATTAATATGCCTCATTCTTGGCAAGTGGTTTGCATGACAGATCATTAATTAATCCTGCTTCATTACACTGTGCCAGCTCTGAAATAGTCTGTTCATTTTTTTTCCCACAATGTATTGTTCGAAGAAAGTGTCCCGAATAAACTCTATGACTGTCCTCAAGCCGACCTTTGCCAATTTGATTTGTCCAATTTGAAGATTAAAATCACTCATGATTATTGCAGTACCTTTCTTACAAGCCCCCATTATTTGTTGATTTATATTATGTCCTACAGTGTAACTACTGTTCGAGGGCCTATAAACTACTCCCACCAGTGACTTCTTTCCCTTGCTATTTCTTTTCCTTATCTCCACCCCAAACTGATTCTGCATCTTGATCTTCTGAGCCAAGATCATTTCTCACTTCTGTACTGATCTCACCTTTATAAACAGAGCTACTCGACCTCCTTTTCCTTTCTTCCTATCCTTTGAAAATGTCAGATACCCGTGAATATTCAGTTCCCAGCCTTGATCACCTTGCAACCACGAGCTGAATTTAGTGAGGCTGTTTGAAGTGGGAATGGAGGCAGGGGGAGCCGGAGAATAACATCGGACGCACTCGCCTGGAAATCTGATGTCATGACATCGGTTCCGGCTTTAGTCATCGGTGAGAACGTTACATGCAGGTGTCGCTGTCCTGACATGACGGGATTACCATTTAAACTTTTGAAGTTAGTTCTCCTACATTTGCTTGTAATTGTAAGCGATTCAATGGGAGGCTTGGGATTAAGTGGTCGACGGGCGGCTTTCATGTACCTTTCAATTCCTGGCCATTGAAACGTGGCGAGGCCTCGATGCCGTGCTGGGAAGGCAGCCATTACCAACATTGGATAGGGCAAGAGGGGAGAACGGAGACCATTGTCGGCCTGCAGTGTTGTGCACTCTGCATGTGTGGTCTTGGGTGATTGGCACAGGTGGCCATGATCTCGGGTAGTCAGCATGGGTGACCATACTGCTGGGCGAGAGGGTTGGCTAACAGCAAGACTCGGTGCTGAGGGCCATCAGCACGTAAGCTGAGAGGAGTAGCCAGAGCAAAGATGCTAAAGCAACTGTGTCTCTGCAGGGACAACACTCTGGAGGCCTGGCATGTGTCTCATATACCCTATCTTTGTGGACCCCCATGGCGTGATGCAGCACCTCGAAGGGAGGGAGGGAGGGCCAGGAGGCAAAAGACAGTCTCATACTTATCACTTCCAGCCGCCATGATGGCCTCTCAGAGTGAAAGCAATAAAGACTTATCTAAATGCATTCAGTCTGTCGCCTCCTTTCTGTTTGGCTTCCATGCCTAGCCCCCAGCTTAACCACATGCTCTGGCCCATGTGAGAGGCTTACCAAAGGAGGGCTGTGCCTGCACTGGCAGTCCACTAAGGGAGAAAGGTGAAATCTGCATCTCACAATTAAGGCATCAAAGAGTACCCATTTTCCACAATGAATGTTAACTTCAATAATAAAACTTTATAACAGAAAACAAATGGCAAATGTCAAACACTCATGAAACTCCTATTGTGTCTAGTGGTTTTCTTTACAGGTTTGAGTGCTTCTACAAAGTGCAATCCCTCCGCTAGCAGCTGGGCTGGGGGCAGGCTGCTGATTATGTTGCCCCTTGGCCTGTGATGACTTTGGTGGCTGTCCTCTGGCTGCCTGAGGCCTGCAGGGCCCTGGCTGCCTGAGTGTTTCCTGCATAGGTGCAAGACTCTCCTCAGGCATCACAGCTACAGGAGCTGGCATTGTACTGGTTCCAGTTGACTGTTTGTACTTATTCCAGTTGTAAATTATATTGGTTACAGTTGTGACCAGTTAGACTGGTTTTTGGCTCAACTCATTCCGTTTGATACCATAGTATTAACTTGTGAAAAGTGTTGCTATAAATACCACTAATAAGTGAAAATAACCTATGTGGATTGTGCTGCGGTTATGCAGTGCAGCTAAAGACACTCTTGACTGCGCTGTTCGTTTCAATTTTAATTGTGATGCAGAAAAACAAAAAACACAGTTAAATCACAAAAAACAAATTAAATACAGTGCAGAAATCACGAAATAAGTGAACACAGTAGTTAAACTGCACAAACATTAAGTTACAGCTGTAATCAAAATACAAAATGTAAACATTAATTACATTTCAATGTTTGATGGTTCGCCGGATTTTGGTCTTCTATTGAGTTCTTGTATTTTCACGGAGATGTAATTGTTCGTCTTACTGAGCTCTTTCTTGACCGATTCCTCCCTCAGCCCCTGGGTTTGGAGGCGATGTGTGAAGTATGCTGTAAATAAGAGAAAAAGATAAAGTCACAGGCTTCTAAAACAGCTGAGCTCCTGTTGAGAGAATTTTGTGATGTTCTGAACACTAATTAATTAACTACAGACTCTACGAGGGCAGATAATGGTTCAGTCTCACTGAATGACTTAAGTCATGATGGAGGCAAGTTTAGTACTGCACCAAATGTCACAATGATACATCACCGACTGCTGAAACCAACAATGATTATCGAATGTTATGAACATTAATTGTAAGAATCATTACCTTGCCATCAATTACAGTATATAACTTGTTACAACCAGTTGAGAAAGGTGTCTAGAGGTCTTTTACTTTCTTCACCTGGTCTTATTGTAACAGGGCTTAATTTTAAACATGCTGTGTTTTGAGCTCCCTCTTTGTGAATCTTTGTTCACAGCTTACCAATTATAAGGCAAAGAAATGAGCATAAACAGGCTTTTACTGTGCTTCGAGCTCACTGTAGGGTCCTTGATTGTTGTTGGCTTGCTTTTCGTTGGGGCCCAGTATTCTTCTTAAACCTTGTTCACTGTAGGAGACTTTTCTCTCTTGGGGTTCATATATTTTCAATGGTTTCCGAAGTTGGTGAGAGCGAGATGAGAGCAGACGGGAGAGAGGTGTTCTCAGTCCAGGAGCTAACAGCCTTCTGATTTTAAATTCCCTGTTGGAAGTTCAAATTCAAAAAACTCCAACTGTCAGCTAGTCATGTGACCAAACTGGTTTGACCACTTCTTCTGTGTACTGAGGAAGCAAGGACTGGATCCCTTGTTCCAACACTGTCTGTTACTATGCCACCTCCAATGCATTCACATCCTTCCTTAAATAAGGAGACCAAAACAGCACACAGTGATCTCCTCCTGAAACATAAGATCCATGAAACTGTCCTACTCCCGGATGCTCCGCAGCGACTCCAGCTATCCCTCAAGCTTGGAAATCCTGAACTCAAACTCAAGAAGCTGGAGACACTTCCTTAATTAAATTGCCTCCAGATCTGCTCTGTGCTAATATTCTTATTAATTCAATTACTGTGATACTTAACCCGATTGAAATTCTATTAATTAATCTAAGCTGTAAATTTAATACAGTACTTGATAGATTCCCGGTGCTAGTTTAAATGACTACTCTAGATTAGAGAGAAAAAAAACCCTAAAAAGCTCACCAATTACAGAATCACAGAACTTTTGCATCACAGGAGACCATTTGGCCCAAAGTGTCTGCGCCAGCTCTCCAAAAGAGCAGTTTACCTAGTGCTGCTCCCTGGCCTTCTCCCTATCACCCTGCACATTCTTCATTTTCAGATAACAATCCAATTCCCTCTTGAATGCCTCAATTGAACTGCCTCTACCACACTCTCAGGTAGTGCATTCCAGATCCGAGCCACTCGCTGCATGAAAAAGTGTTTCCTCGTGAGTCCATTGCTTTGATTGCCAACTGCCTGAAATCTGTACCCTCTTGTTCTTGATCCCTCCACAAATGGGAACAGTTTTTCCCTATCTACAATGTCCAGACCCCTTGTGATTTTGAATACTTCTTTCAAATCTCATCTCAACCTTCGCTTCTCCAAAGTAAACAGTCCCAACTTCTCCAATCTATCCACATAACTGAAGTTCCTCATCGCTAGAAACATTCTTATGAATCTTTTCTGCATTCTCTCCAATTCCTTTCCTAAAGTGTGGTGCCCAGAATTGGACACACAAAGTGTCCTGGAGTTCCCATATTTCAAAGAATGTGCACTCCAGAGTTTGGAGCAGCCCTGCTTTTCCTCTAAAAGATAATAAACCTTGCTACTGCTAATAAACCTTGCTGTTGGACAAGTGCAAGGGATGAGGCTCCTCTAATGCTACCTTCTGGATCTCAATAACTGCCTCGCTTGCAGTCACACCCTTCCGTCTCTGACCACGGACCAAATCTGAAGTAATATAAGGGGTGTGATTGCCTCCTGGAACTAGGTGTCCGGGAAACTTTCTCCCTCCATGATGCATCGCAGTATCTGAGGTTCAGACTGTCGCTCATCAACATTGAGCCAAAGTACCTCGAGCTGTAGACTGCAGATGTGGTTGCAGTGGATCACGCTAATGTCCACCAGCTCCCACATGCTACAGCTGCAACATATCACCTGCCCTGCCATGCCTTGTTTTTATTTAACTAATTACGTTTTCAAGTTTTGAAATATCACTCAATGAATTTGTAGTTATATCAAGTAGTGTAACTAGTTAAGCTATAAATTAAATACAGTACTTATATCTCCCCAGTCTTAGTTTAAACTAATGCCCTAGTTTAGAGAAAAAAAGTAAAACTCACAAACCAATTACCTACCTGCTTACCTAATTAATGCCTCTAGAAGGATCATGTTTACTCCTGCAGTGCTGTGAGAATGTGACACAAGGTTTGAAGGATCTCAATTACTCCTGCAGTGTTGTGAGAATGTGACTCAGGGTGTGAAGGATCTCAGTGGCTCCTGCAGTGTTGTGAGAATGTGACTCCGGGTGTGAAGGATCTCAATTACTCCTGCAGTGCTGTGAGAATGTGACTCCGGGTTTGATAAAGCACATTGTTCCCTCCTGCTGGGATGCAATCATTTGAGGTAGCGTTTCTCTGAGAGCCATGATGCTACTTATGTCACAATATTCACCTATTGCTCTGACTCCTGTACCGTCCTCGCTTTGTTGGTTACTCTAGATCAGTAAAAGGACCCCTGTTACAGGCAACAAGTTTCTCCTGTCATGCTTATTTCAACTGGGCCTGACATTCGAAATAAAACTACAAGACTGGGCAACATTGCACTGTGTAGCATTTAAGGGGTTAAATCCTAGTACATTGTGTGGGCATCACCAACAATGGAAGCTCCTGCAGATGTTTGGAGGGAGTGCTACTATGAACCACTATGTGCAAACTTCAGACTCTATCTTGTAACACATCCTTCACCTGTGTGGTAAACAAAACATGTTGCGAAGGTTCTGGATCCTGTTGTGTTGGTACAGTGCCTTACAACAGTAAATGCAATGGGTTTTATCGATAGAAGGCATGCCCACTCAATCTAAACTGTTACGGACAGGTGGTAAGTGGTGTGGGTGACTTCCACTTTTCACCTCCCACTGACTGCAATTGTGTTTTGTTAAAAATTGTGCATTGGTCCCTGAATGTTTTTAGGTCAAATAAACAGCAAATGGCAGGTTTTCTCATAGGGTTAAAAAAAGGAGGATAACTATTTATTTTTAAACAATTCCTGAAATGGTTGCAACCTCCATCCACTCATGCATTCACACACACATTCATACCTAAGAATACATAGCGAGAAAAGGGTAGGATGCAATTAAAGTCCAAGGCGATGAAAGAGTTTGTGGTTTACAGAAAACTGTTGAATCTTCTTGGGAGGAAAGTCTTTTTAAAGGGGCAGGCCTGGTTGTTTATGGTCTTGAACTTGAGGAGGTATTGTAGAGTTCTAGTGGTTACAACTCAGCATAAAGCTGGTTGTGAAAATTTGGTTACCTTCACAGATGGAGAGTCTGAAAGTCGCTTTGTAATGTCTCTGCTGTAGTGGCTGTTCAAGTTGTTGTTCAGCAAGGTTTCTCTTGCTTAGCTGGATCTCTCTTACAGCCTCTGGCTGGAAGTTGGCTTTCTGTGTCTTGGCTTGATCTCTCTCTCTCTCCAGAGGGCTACCTTTTAAGGTAAAAATCCATCACATTTGACTTTCTGTTAGGTGTCATAGGGCCATCTCCCCTGGTGTGACCACACAATTGACCATGATATGGAAACCATGGCAATCTATTGATGTCTGAATGGGGACCATTCTGTTATAATGGTGCTACTTCAAACCGATTTATTTTGGTTTTGGGCTGAGAGTAAATCTGCCTCCAGAACCTTTTGTTAGTTCATTCATGTAGATAGGAGTCATTAATATGCAATGGTGCTCCTTTCAATTTCAATGGGTTCTGCCCAGATCTATTTCAGATGAAGTTAACAAGTTTCATCCTCAACAGGCGGAGGTGTGTATTGTCAATACAGGGGAATTCACCTGCCTGCTACTCCATTTTGTCTGTGGTACAAGTGCCCATGTTCTTGTGGCTCAGTTTAATGGTTGACTTTTTATTTTCATAATTCCTCATCATGGCTCCTTCCGAGCATAACAAAACATTTCAGCACATGTAGCAGATTGTCTGGTCTGTACCAGGTCTCTCCGATTCCCCACGCTCACTCAGAACCAATTAGCTGGCTTACAATGACTGCCAACCATATTGGACAAATGAGGTCTCACTACAGATAGCACTACGACAAAGATGTTCTGTTCTGTGTTCCTGTAATATCTGGTTTTGTGCTGCTGATGAATGTAGGAAGGAAGGGTTTGTTCTAAAGATTTGTGATTAGAGTGCTGGTGCCCTGGTGATCTCACTGGTTAGCCTGATGACAACCCTAATGTAGTGACCCTGTAACCTCACTGCTTAACCTAACCCTAACCCAGTGTCCCTGTAATATCACTGGTTAACCATAACCCTAAGATCATTACCCTGTGCCCTCACTGATTAACCATAATCTTCATTGTTTTACCTCACCAATGGTTTGTGTGGGTCTAATCTTTATTTCAAGTGAGCGATCACTTTTTCCATCCACAGTTGGACTATTGAGAAGTGGCAGGAATGTCTGGGAAGAAGTTGTTACGGACAGGTGCAAAATGGTGTGGGTGGCTTCCATTTTTCACCTCTTGACTGACCGCAGAAAGTGCTTTCACAATAGCATTTTAGTTCACATAAACAGACAAATGACAGGTTTCCTCGTAGATTAAAAAAAAGAAAGTTAACCATTAAATAATTCGCAACCTCACCCACTCATACATTCACACACATGCACACACATAATAAAAGATAGAGAGTAGAGGTTAGATTGCAATTAGAGTCTGATTGCTATATAGAGAGTTCACTTTGAACCCTTCTTGGTTTTCCGGGTGGAATTTTTAACAGCATTGCAGGCCTGAATGTTCCTTGTCCTGGAATTGATGAAATGTTGCAGACTCCTTTAGTTAAAACTCAGTCCGTAGTTGGTGGCAGAAGTATTGGTTCAATTTCTCAGATGGTGAGTTTTCAAGGTCACCTTGCAATCTCTCTGTCCCAGTAGTTGAAAGATGGTGCTGGCAGGACTTCTTGCTTAGGTGGATTGATCTCACAGCTTTTCTGGCTGGAATGGCTTTCTGACCTTCTCTCAGAGAAATCTCTTTTTTCAAGAAAAACCCTTGTCAGGCTGGGTTTTGGTCAGGTGACCATAGATGCTCCCCTGGTGTGTCAATTGAATGTCTTTGAATGTGGGGCCATTGTTACACAATGGGGTTAGAATGTGGCTTATCTTTGATAAAGTGGTATTATTTCTCACCTAGTATCTTGGCTTTAGTGTTTAATTCACCGGTTCATTTTTACACTTCATAATCATATTTCATCACTATTCCCTCGGTGAGCATGACAACATTATCAGCAGGGGAACTGTAAGCATGATCCCACAGATCTGGAATCTGATTGACCACCACCCTGTGTTCACCAAGTTGCACCTATTTGTGGGTTTTTATTCACTGAAGTTGCTGCCTTTAGATCTGTCAGCTACTCTTGCTGTTTGTAATCTATTAGTGTTCCCTTTTTACCAGCTCACAACACAGTCAATGTTGCTGTCCTAGTCATTACAAGGGAGCAGGCACAAGGCTCTCATTTGACCATTGAAGAGTTAATGTGAGAGGCTGAAGATCTCATAACCTCTGTGTAGATTTCCGCAGGGCCGAGTCTAGGAACCTCTCACTAGCACTCACAGTTTGTCTCCCTGTTTTTCCAGGTGAATCGGACCTGATCTATAATCTGATCCTGGATTCAGGGATTACTGCCAAATTAGTGGAGAAAGTCTGGAAGAATCACGACTTGCACACGTAAGTTCTTGGTCCTGCTTGAGTCATTGAGGCAGATGAGAAAAAGCACTCAAAGTCATTGCCACAGCAGAAGGCAGAAGTGAGAGTATCAAGGCTACAGAGAGTGACAGTCACTCCATTCCTGACAGCAACAGAAGACAAACAAGGAATGAACTAAAAATGCTTTGTTTCAGTTCCTTGATGACTTAGTTAGTTAGCTGATTTTTAGAAACAAAGGCAGTTCCCAACTCGATTCCTGAGCTGTGCTGAGTCAGATGTCAAATTGCATTGGCAAAGCTTCACATAACAGCAGCAACTTGTACTTATACAGCACCTTCAACAGTGTAAAATATCCCAAGAAGATTTTTCCTGTCTACGCTGCTCCTGCATAGACAATATCATCATCTGAATCTCTGTTACACCTAGATTGCTGGAGATTGCATTGGACTATGGGGATTTTTTGATTTGTCTCTTTACCATTTCTGTGCACTGAGCAAATACAGGGTGAAATTTCTGAGACTTCAGTCCTTGTCACCGCTGCAGCCAACTCTTCTAAAAGTAAATATTTTGGTCTCTGCATGTGGAATGATATTTAGTGGCAAAACCAATAGAACAGTCAACGACAGAGGCCTATAAATAGGACAGGCCAGGCAATGATCCCTGCCTCGGAACAGATAGGTCCAAGGCCCACTGAATATGGGGGGAGGGACTGGGCTGGTGCACATAAGAACATAAGAAATAGGAGCAGGAGTCGGCCATTCAGCCCCTCAAGCCTGCCCCGCCATTCAATAAGATCATGCCTGATCTGTCGCAGGCCTCAACTCCTCTTTCGGGCCTGCTCCGCATAACCCTTGACTCCCCGAGATTTCAAAGATCTATCTACCTCCTCCTTAAACACATTTTGTGACCTAGCCTCCACAACTGTCTGAGGTAGAGAATTCCAGAGATTCACCACCCTCTGAGAGAAGAAATTCGCATCTCAGTTTTAAATGTGTGACCCCTTATTTTGTAACTATGTCTCCTTGTTCGACATTTCCCCACCAGTGGATGCATGCTAGGCCTCACAGGCAGCTCACTGGTGAATCTGATTTGAGTTTTGAACCCCTGTGTCGCCGGCAGTGACCCTCAGGTAGGTCTGGGTTGGGGAGGTGATGGGGGTGAGTGAGAATGGGAGTTGACAATGGAACTTCAGCATTGCAGTGGAGCCTGGCTCCACATTCCGGTAAGTATTTTTTTTTACAACTTACCTTTTTGGTGACAGCCTGCAGTCCATTAGGCCACATGTAGATCTTGTTTTCCAAAAAGGCAGCCAGCCTGGTTCCAGCATCGTTCAGGGCAGACCAATTTTGGTAAGGAGGCCTTAAGCAGGCATGAGGCCTTATGTTTGCATATGTAGAGGGCCCAATGGTTGTTTCAGGCACTGGCCCTGGGCACCTCTCTTTCTGACTCCAACAATGTGGTGGGCGCTGCACATCTGTCCTGGAATGTATGCACATATGCCACCCTCCATATTGAAAATAAAAGCAAAATACTGCAGATGCTGCAAATCTGAAACAAAACAAAAAAGTGCTGGAAATATTCAGCAGGGCTGGCAGCATCTGTGGAGAGAGAAGCAAAGTTAACGTTTCAGGTCTGTTTCAGTTCTGATGAAAGGTCACAGACCTGAAACGTTAACATTACTTCTCTCTCCACAGGTGCTGCCAGACCTGCTGAGTATTTCCAGCACTTTTTTGTTTTGTTTGGAGACTTGGGTGCCTGTTTTATGTCTGTAAGATGGGCGCTCTGTTAACCAATTTCTAGCCAGTTAGTCTGAGCACTGGGACAGGTGTACACATGCAGAAAGAGGCAGGTAGAAAAATTGCTGAAATGAAAACATGGACAAAGCAAAATTCACTATTGTTCAGTCTGCCTGAGCAAGTTTATCAAAAGAAGCCCCACAGCATTTAAAACAGCAGAAACCTTAAAACTCATGCAGCTAATTGGTCTCAAAGTGCTTCGTGAGCCCTCCTGAGCTCATCTGGGATCTTTAACCCATCAGATAAGCAAGTATTTACCTTATGCATGGTTACGCTAAGCTCACTCTGTGTTCACTTTGGACCAGGGAAACAGTGGCCGGAATTTTATGGTAGGCGGACGGGAGCCGGGCACCGACTGAAAAGACGGTGGCGAACCCACGTCCGCCTCGCCCGGGGATCTGACCCATATTTTGCGGGTCCCTGGGCTTCAATTGGTGTGAGGTGGGACTTCCACCTGCTTGAGATAGGAAGTCCCGCCTAATAGAGCTGCCAGCCAATCACCGGGAGCGGAGGCCATTGCTGGGACTGCAGCCCAGCATGAAGGAAGGATGCCTGGGAGCCAGGTCGGCAGGTAAGCCTTTGTTGTCTCGTCGGGGGTAATCAGTCGGGCCCCGGTGAGGCAAGGGTGGTCGATTAGGGGGAAGGGGGGATGTGTTAGGTCTTGGCGGTGGTTGGGGTAGCGAGGGTGGCCCTCCATCGGGCACAGGCAGGGTGCCCAACCATGAGGGCCATCCTGGGATGCTTGGAAGCCACGTGGTTTTGCCAGGCGGCTTCTTCGGTTCTCGGCCGCCCAACCAGCCACACGTAAAATTGGCAAGGAAGTGGGCGTATGCCCTTAAGTGGCTGTTAAGTGGCCACTAAGGGACTTGATTGGCCTTGGGTGGGCGGGCTGTTTTTCACCCCCCGTCGCCCTATATAAAGTGGCGGCGGATGCGGGAGTGGGTCGGGAAGGCCTCCCGGAGCCTCCTGCTCCTTTTTACGCCACCCTTCCTGCCACCATCCTGCTCATCGGGGTGACATAAAATTCCGGCCAGTGTTTTTAAAGTCATTTGGTGCAAGAGGATTAAGGTGAGGCACACACAGGAAGAATCAGTGGGAACATTCAAATATATGCCTTTCAGAACTAAGAATCCACTGATGAATGTGATTTTGTTGAACTGAGTATTAACTCAATTTGTTTTTATCCCCTTCTCTCTTTTTCTCACTTGCCCCCTCTTTCTGGGTCTCTCTCTGTCTCACTTTCTTTTGTGTGTGTGTGTCTTACTCTCTGTGTCTATATCTCACTCTCTGTATTTTTTGTACGTCTCTCTCCCTGCATTTCTATCTGTTTCTCTTCATTTTATCTTTCCATTTCATTCTTTCTCTATCTTTCTGTCTCCTTGTTTCTGTTTGTTTCACTCCTGGTCTTTTGTCTCACTCACTCCCTCGCTCTCCCTCACATGCACAATTTTAGGCTGGGTCTGCTTGCAGTTTTTGTGGCGACTGATGGAGGAATCACAAGAGTTTTCCCAGCCAAGTGAGTATCCATTTTCTCTCAAAACTGGAACTTCTTAGTGTGAAATCGGTTCAAAGTCACATACCTGTAAAGAGCTTAAAAAGTCAGATTAGTGCATGACTGCAGAGACATGATGATCTGATTGGGGCAAACTCCTCCTCAGAATTACACTGCCCCTTGGAGTGACCAGCCCTTGAATTTACACTGCCCCTTCAGGTAATACTTCCCCTTGGAATTGCCACATACTGCCCCCCCCGCCAGTGTTACCACACAGTCCACTCAATGCCCCTCAGGGTTGCACTGCCCTTCAGAGTTACTGCACACTGACCCTCAGAGTTCCACTGCCCCTTCGAATTACTGCACACCACCCCTCGGAGTTAGACTGCCCCTCGGAGATACTGTACACTGACCCTCAGAGTCACACTGCCCCTTGGAGTTACTGCACACCTCCCCTTGGAGTTACCTTGCCCCTCGGAGATACTGCACACTGACCCTCAGAGTTACTGTACACTGCCCCTCAAAGTTACACTGCCCTTCAGCGTTATACTGCCTCTCTGAGTTACACTGCCCCTCGGAATTACACCGCCCCTCGGAGTTACACTACCCCTTGGAGTTACACTGCCTCTCGGAGTTACACTGCCCCTCTGAGTTACACTGCCTCTCGGAGTTACACTGCCCCTCGGAGTTACTCTGCCTCTCGGAGTTACACTGCCTCTCTGAGTTACACTGCCCCTCAGAATTACACCGCCCCTCGGAGTTACACTACCCCTTGGAGTTACTCTGCCTCTCGGAGTTACACTGCCCCTCGGACTTGCACTGCCCCTCTGAGTTACACCGCCCCTCGGAGTTACACCGCCCCTCGGAGTTACATTGCCTCTCGGAGTTACACTGCCTCTCGGACTTACACTGCCCCTCGGAGTTACTCCGCCCCTCAGAGTTACTCCGCCCCTCAGAGTTACACTACCCCTCAGAGTTACACTACCCCTCAGAGTTACACTGCCTCTCGGATTTGCACTGCCCCTCAGATTTACACTGCCCCTCGGAGTTACATTGCCTCTTGGACTTACACTGCCCCTCAGAGTTCCTCCGCCCCTCGGAGTTACACTGCCCCTCGGAGTTACACTGCCCCTCGGAGTTACACCGCCCCTCAGAGTTACACTACCCCTCAGAGTTACACTGCCTCTCGGATTTGCACTGGCCCTCAGATTAACACTGCCCCTCGGAGTTACATTGCCTCTCGGAGTTACACTGCCTCTCGGAGTTACACCGCCCCTTGGACCTACACCACCCCTTGGACTTACACTGCCCCTCGGAGTTACACCGCCCCTCAGAGTTACACTACCCCTCAGAGTTACACTGCCTCTCGGATTTGCACTGGCCCTCAGATTAACACTGCCCCTCGGAGTTACACTGCCTCTCGTAGTTACACCGCCTCTCGGAGTTACACCGCCTCTCGGAGTTACACCGCCTCTTGGAGGTCCAACGCCCCTCGGAGTTACACCGCCTCTCGGAATTACACCACCCCTCGGACTTACACCGCCCCTCGGAGTTACCCTGCACCTCGGAGTTACCCTGCCCCTCGGAGTTACACCGCCCCTCAGAGTTACACTGCCCCTCGGAGTTACACTGCCTGTCGGAGTTACACCGCCTCTCGGAGTTACACCACCTCTCGGAGCTCCAACGCCCCTCGGAGTTACCCTGCCCCTTGGAGTTACACCGCCCCTCAGAGTTACACCGCCCCTCAGAGTTACACCGCCCCTCGGAGTTACACCGCCTCTCAGAGTTACACCGCCTCTCGGAGTTACACCGCCTCTCGGAGTTACACCGCCTCTCGGAGTTACGCCGCACCTCGGAGTTACACCGCACCTCGGAGTTACAACGCCCCTCGGAGTTACAACGCCCCTCAGAGTTACAACGCCTCTCGGAGTTACACCGCCTCTCGGAGTTACACCGCCTCTCGGAGTTACACCGCACCTCGGAGTTACACTGCCTCTCGGAGTTACACCGCCTCTCGGAGTTGCACCGCCTCTCGGAGTTGCACCGCCCCTCCGAGTACACCGTCCCTCCGAGTTACACCATCCCTCGGAGTTACCCTGCGCCTTGGAGTTACACCGCCTCTCGGAGTTACACCGCCTCTCGGAGTACACCGTCCCTCCGAGTTACACCATCCCTCTGAGTTACACCGCCCCTCGGAGTTACACCGCCTCTCGGAGTTACACTGCCTCTCAGAGTTACACCGCCTCTCGGAGTTACACTGCCTCTCAGAGTTACACCGTCCCTCCGATTTACACCGTCCCTCGGAGTTACCCTGCGCCTCGGAGTTACACCGCCTTTCGGAGTTTCACCACCCCTCGGAGTTTGACCGCCCCTCGGAGTTACACTGCCTCTCGGTGTTACACTGTCCCTCAGAGTTACACCGCCCCTCGGAGTTACACCGCCCCTCGGAGTTACACCGCCTCTCGGTGTTACACCGCCTCTCGGTGTTACACTGTCCCTCAGAGTTACACCGCCCCTCGGAGTTACACAGCCCCTCGGTGTTACACTGTCCCTCAGAGTTACACCGCCCCTCGGAGTTACACCGCCACTCAGAGTTACACAGCCCCTCGGAGTTACACCGCCCCTCGGAGCGACACCGCCCCTCAGAGTTACACAGCCCCTCGGAGTTACACCGCCCCTCGGAGTTACACCGCCCCTCGGAGCTACACCGCCCCTTGGAGCTACACCGCCTCTCGGAGTTACACCGCCCCTCGGAGTTACACCGCCTCTCGGTGTTACACTGTCCCTCAGAGTTACACCGCCCCTCGGAGTTACACCGCCTCTCGGTGTTACACCGCCTCTCGGTGTTACACTGTCCCTCAGAGTTACACCGCCCCTCGGAGTTACATCGCCCCTCGGTGTTACACTGTCCCTCAGAGTTACACCGCCTCTCGGAGTTACACTGCCTCTCAGAGTTACACCGCCTCTCGGAGTTACACTGCCTCTCAGAGTTACACCGTCCCTCGGAGTTACCCTGCGCCTCGGAGTTACACCGCCTTTCGGAGTTTCACCACCCCTCGGAGTTTCACCGCCCCTCGGAGTTACACCGCCTCTCGGTGTTACACTGTCCCTCAGAGTTACACCGCCCCTCGGAGTTACACCGCCTCTCAGAGTTACACAGCCCCTCGGAGTTACACAGCCCCTCGGAGTTACACCGCCCCTCGGAGCTACACCGCCCCTCAGAGTTACACAGCCCCTCGGAGTTACACCGCCCCTCGGAGCTACACCGCCCCTCGGAGCTACACCGCCTCTCGGTGTTACACTGTCCCTCAGAGTTACACCGCCCCTCGGAGTTACACCGCCCCTCGGAGTTACACCGCCTCTCGGTGTTACACTGTCCCTCAGAGTTACACCGCCCCTCGGAGTTACACCGCCTCTCGGTGTTACACCGCCCCTCGGAGTTACACCGCCTCTCGGTGTTACACCGCCTCTCGGTGTTACACCGCCCCTCGGAGTTACACCGCCCCTCGGAGTTACACCACCTCTCGGTGTTATACTGTCCCTCAGAGTTACACCGCCCCTCAGAGTTACACCGCCTCTCGGTGTTACACTGTCCCTCAGAGTTACACCGCCCCTCGGAGTTACACCGCCTCTCGGAGTTACACCGCCTCTCGGTATTACACTGTCCCTCAGAGATACACCGCCTCTCGGTGTTACACTGTCCCTCAGAGTTACACCGCCCCTCGGAGTTACACCGCCTCTCGGTGTTACACCGCCTCTCGGTATTACACTGTCCCTCAGAGATACACCGCCTCTCGGTATTACACTGTCCCTCAGAGATACACCGCCTCTCGGTGTTACACCGCCTCTTGGAGTTACACCGCCTCTTGGAGTTACACCGCCTCTCGGTGTTACACCGCCTCTCTGTGTTACACTGTCCCTCAGAGTTACACCGCCCCTCGGAGTTACACCGCCTCTCGGAGTTACACCGCCTCTCGGAGTTACACTGCCTCTCGGAGTTACACCGCCTCTTGGAGTTACACCGCCTCTCGGAGTTACACCGCCTCTCAGAGTTACACCGCCTCTTGGACTTACACCGCACCTCGGAGTTACACCGCCTCTCGGAGTTGCAGCGCTTCTGGGAGTTACACTGCTTCTCAGAGTTACCACTGCCCCTCAGAGTTACACTACCCCTCGGAGTTGCACCGCCCCTCAGAGTTACACCGCCTCTCGGAGTTACGACGCCCCTCGGAGTTACGACGCCCCTCGGAGTTACACCGCCTCTCGGAGTTACACCGCCTCTCGGAGTTACACCGCCTCTTGGAGTTACACCGCCTCTTGGAGTTACACCGCACCTCGGAGTTACACCGCCTCTCGGAGTTGCACCATCCCTTGGAGTTACCCTGCGCCTCGGAGTTACACCGCCTCTCGGAGTTACGACGCCTCTCGGAGTTACACCGCCTCTCGGAGTTACACCGCCTCTCGGAGTTACACCGCCCGTCGGAGTTACACCGTCCCTTGGAGTTACCCTGCGCCTCGGAGTTACACCGCCTCTCGGAGTTACACCAGCCGTCGGAGTTACACCGTCCCTCGGAGTTACCCTGCGCCTCGGAGTTACACCGCCTCTCGGAGTTGCACCGCCTCTCTGAGTGACACCGTCCCTCGGAGTTACCCTGCGCCTCGGAGTTACACCCCCTTTCAGAGTTTCACCACCCCGCAGAGTTACACCGCCACTCGTAGTTACACCGCCCCTCGGAGTTGCACCGCCTCTCGGTGTTACACCGCCCCTCAGAGTTACACCGCCCCTCGGAGTTACACCGCCTCTCGGTGTTACACCGCCCCTCGTAGTTACACCGCCCCTCGGAGTTGCACCGCCTCTCGGTGTTACACCGCCCCTCAGAGTTACACCGCCCCTCGGAGTTGCACCGCCTCTCGGTGTTACACCGCCCCTCAGAGTTACACCGCCCCTCGGAGTTGCACCGCCTCTCGGTGTTACACTGTCCCTCAGAGTTACACCGCCCCTCGTAGTTACACCGCCCCTCGGAGTTGCACCGCCTCTCGGTGTTACACCGCCCCTCAGAGTTACACCGCCCCTCGTAGTTACACCCCCCCTCGGAGTTGCACCGCCTCTCGGAGTTACACCGCCCCTCAGAGTTACACTGCCTCTCAGAGTTACACCGCCCCTCAGAGTTACACCGCCCCTCGTAGTTACACCGCCCCTCGGAGTTGCACCGCCTCTCGGTGTTACACCGCCCCTCAGAGTTACACCGCCCCTCGTAGTTACACCCCCCCTCGGAGTTGCACCGCCTCTCGGAGTTACACAGCCTCTCGGAGTTGCACCGCCTCTCGGAGTTACATTGACTCTTGGAGTATACTGCCCCTTAAAGTTACACTACCACTCCGAGTTGGAGCACACCATTCCTCGGATTTAGAGAGCACTACCTCTCAGAGTTAGAGTACACTGCCACTCAGGGTTACACTGCCCCTCGGAGTTATACTGTCCCTTGGAATTACTTCACACTACCCCGCAGGGTGATACTGCTCCTTGGAGTTACACTGCCCCTTCGAGTTACCGCTCTCTGCCCTTGTTTGGGAAATCGGCGACAAGTGACTTCAATTTTATAATTGTCAGTGAGAGTGAGGACAGAAGTTAGGAATAATATCTTCACATAAAGGGTAGTTGGAATGTGGAATGCTTTGCTATAAGAATTGATTGAGTTTGAGACCATTGCATCTTTTTAGGGAGCATTGAATAAATATTTGAAATCGCACTGTTGGACGGAGTAGTGCAGTGGGTTTGGTTTTGGAATTCTGTATCAAAGAGCTGACACGGTGTTTGTTTCACTTCTTGTTCTCTCCTTGTACCTGACAGTCACTGAAAGTGTAATGTTCTCCGCAATTGTAACTCCTATTCCAAACATTTTACCTTCATTTCCAAAATGTTTAGTGTATTAACATTCCAAACGGGCTGCTTTGTCCTGAATGTCAGTTCAATATTCAGGGATAAGCTCCCTATGAAAGTGTATGGTGTTGACCTTTGATGAACCACTCAAGGACCATTAACAGAGATTTTCAAATCACAGACTCCCAGTCGGGGAATGGTCCGACATACGCGAATTGTCTGTGAAACTTGTTTCAAGAGGAAGTGGGGACAGTAAGGCTATGTCCATAAAAGGATGCTGGCCTCTTACTAAGTGATTTGTATTTACAGGGCAGCAGAAGAGTGGGATGAAGACCCGGAACCCTTCAGTGCGACCTACTATGGGAGAAGTCTGGACAACACTGGCTTTCTCTTCCATGCACCGTACAGGGAACGTACGTATCCTGTGTCGATCACAGGCTCATGTTTGTGTTGTGAAGGAGGGGTTTGCACCTCTTCACATTTTTAGCCTGCAATGACTGTGCACTTGTATCAGACACTAGTTCAGCCTCAGGTGGAGTATTGCGTCCAATTCTGGGCACCGCACTTGAGGAAAGACGTGAGGGCATTGGAGAGAGTACAGGGGAAATTCAGAAGAATGGTGCCAGGGATGAGGAATTTCAGTTATGAAGATAGATTGGAGAAGTTAGGACTGTTTCCCTTGGAGAAGTGAAGGTTGAGAGGTGATTTGATAGAGGTATTCAAAATCATGAGGGGTCTGGACAGAGTAGATAGGGAGAAACATCTCCTACTCGTGAAAGGATCGAGAACGAGAGGGCACAGATTTAAAGTATTTGGTAAGAGAAGAAACATTTGAGGAAAAGCATTTTCACACAGTGAGTAGTTAAGGTCTGGAATGCACTGCCTGAGAGTGTGGTGGAGGCAGGTTCAATTGAAGCATTCAAAAAGGAATTAGTCAGTTATATGAAAAGGAAGAATGTGCAGGGTTATAGGGAGAAGGCAGGGGAATGGGACTGAGTGAATTGCTCTTTCAGAGAGCCAGTGCGGACACGATGGGCCAAATGACCTCCTTCTGCGGTGTAACAATTCTGTAATTCTGTGATATGTTCCTATAACTCCTTCAATACAATGAGTGACTGAAGGGTTCAATACACTAGCTTCCGCTCTCTTGTTAGTTATGTTACACTCAGTACATCATCCAGCTACATCTAGACAGGGTACCAGGTTAATAAAGGGCCCCACAGTCTCAGACTGACATATTAATAGAAAGTCTCTCAGGTCTCTGTGTGAAACATTAATCGATCGTCCTACTATGTCCTGGTGCAACAGATTAAAAGAGGGACCCACGGGATCTCACGGTGGCACATTAATAGAGGGTCCCAAAGGGTCTCAGTGTGACATATTAATAGAGGGTCCCAAAGGGTCTCAGTGTGACATATTAATAGAGGGTCCCAAAGGGTCTCAGTGTGACATATTAATAGAGGGTTCCACAGGGTCTCAGTGTGACATATTAATAGAGGGTCCCAAAGGGTCTCAGTGTGACATATTAATAGAGGGTCCCAAAGAGTCTCAGTGTGACATATTAATAGAGGGTCCCAAAGGGTCTCAGTGTGACATATTAATAGAGGGTCCCAAAGGGTCTCAGTGTGACATATTAATAGAGGGTCCCACAGGGTCTCAGTGTGACATATTAATAGAGGGTCCCACAGGGTCTCAGTGTGACATATTAATAGAGGGTCCCAAAGGGTCTCAGTGTGACATATTAATAGAGGGTCCCAAAGGGTCTCAGTGTGACATATTAATAGAGGGTTCCACAGGGTCTCAGTGTGACATATTAATAGAGGGTCCCAAAGGGTCTCAGTGTGACATATTAATAGAGGGTCCCAAAGAGTCTCAGTGTGACATATTAATAGAGGGTCCCAAAGGGTCTCAGTGTGACATATTAATAGAGGGTCCCAAAGGGTCTCAGTGTGACATATTAATAGAGGGTCCCAAAGGGTCTCAGTGTGACATATTAATAGAGGGTCCCAAAGGGTCTCAGTGTGACATATTAATAGAGGGTCCCACAGGGTCTCAGTGTGACATATTAATAGAGGGTCCCACAGGGTCTCAGTGTGACATATTAATAGAGGGTTCCACAGGGTCTCAGTGTGACACATTAATAGAGAGTTCCACAGCATTTCAATGTTCCATGGTAACAAAGGGTCCCTCAGGGTCATGATGTGTTAGATTAATAGAGGATCCCACAGGGTCTCAGTGTGTAACATTAAAATAAGACCCCACAGGCTTTCTGTGTGACTCTTTAATCGAGGGTCCCTCAGAGTTTCAGTGTGACAGATTCATGGAAGTTCCCACAGGATCCTGATGTGACACATGATCTGTCGTTCCAACAGGGTTAAAGAGGATCGCACAGTATCTCAGTGTAACAGATTAACAGGGTTTCAATATCACATATTAACACAGGGTCCCACAGGGTCACAACGTGACACATTAATCGAGGGTCCCAATGCGACACTTTCATACAGCATTCCACAGGGTCTCAGTAGAGGATCCCAGATAAAGACTCGCTACCCGACCCGAACCCGATGGGACCCGCCGACATGTCGGGTCGAGTCAGGTCGTGTGTCACTTCCGGGTCCGGCATTTGCGTTCGGGTCGGGCCGAGTCAGACACGCTCTATCACAGGTAAGTGGCTCCAGTGTTAATTTAATTTTTGGACTAGAAAGGTGATTTTGTTAGTTATTTTGAGCTTGTGCAGGTCAGCAACAAAGGGTCGGGCGTGGGATAAAATGGAAGGACTCGGGCCGGGTTGGGCTTGGGTCGGATGTGGTTCTGTCGGGCTCGGGTCGGGTTTTTTTTAGCAGACCCAAGCAGGCCTTTAATCCCAGAGGCTCTCAGTGTGGCACATTAATAGAACTGAAGAAATAGAAGCTAGAGCAGGCCATTCAATAAGATCATGGCTGACCTTTTACGCCAACTCCACCTTCCTGCACTAAACCCATGTGCCTTAATTGCCCTAGTTCCCAAAAATCTATCAACCTTTGTCTTGCATATACTCAACAAGTGAACATCCACAGCTCTGTGGGATAGAGCATTCCAAAGGTTCACAACAATTTGAGTGAAGGAATTTCTCCTCATTTCAGTCCTAAATGACCAACTTGTTATTCTGAGACTGGCTCCATGTTCTAGATTTCCCAGCCAGCATCTACCCTTAAGAATTATATATGTTTCAATTAGATTAACTCGCATTCTTTTAAACTCCAGGGAATACAGGCCTAGGCTACTCAATCTCTCCTCACAAGATCTAATAACCATTACAGAGACGTGGTTGCAAAGTGACCAAGGTTGGGAACTAAATATTCCAGGATACTTAACTTTTAGAAGAGATAGACAAAATGGAAAAGGAGGAGGGGTAGCCCTGATAATAAAAGATGGGTTACAGATAGCAGGGAGAAAAGAACTTAGCTCAGAGAATCAAAAAGTAGAATCATTTTGAGTGGAGCTAAAAAACAGCAAGGGGCAGAAAACATTGGTGGGAGATATTTATAGACCCCTTAACAGTCATTGTCGTGTAGAGGAGAATATCAATCAGCAAATTAGAGCTGCATGTAATAAGGGTAATGCAACAATCATAGGAGATTTAATCTTCATATAGACTGGACAAACCTAATTTGCAATAATAGTGCAGAGGATGAGTTCATGGAATGCATACATTATAGTTTTCCAGATCAGTATGTCAAGGGACCAACCAGGGAACAGGCTATTTTGGATCTAGTATTGTGTAATAAAAAATGGTTAATTAATAACCTTGTAGTAAAGGGTCACGGTCAAAGACACAAAACACATTCCAGAAATAATGGGGAACTAAGGGTCTAGTGAGAACAGGAACATAAAGAAATCAGTATAAGTAAAGAAATAGTACTGGAGAAAATAATGGGACTAAGTGGTGATAAATCCCCTTGTCCTCAAGACCTGCATCGTAAGGTTTTGATTTCTATCTGTACTATTAATTCATCAAATTTGTTGCAAATGCTTCGTGCATTCTGATATAGTGCCTTTAGCTTTGACTTTTTTCCAGTTTTCCCTGAGCTCACTGAAGTCACTAATGCCCTGTTATCTTTGTTACACTCAGGCTGGGATTTTGTGCTGGTTACAGGGGACTCAACGTACAGAAAAGGCGACGCTGAGATCCCCGTGTCGCCTCTTCGCTGGAAGGCCCGCCAAATCTAGTAACAATCAGGCACTTAAGTGGACAGTGGCGGGCCTTCCATGGGATCAAGGACCCTGACACTAGAGGTCCCGCCCTCAGAGAGCTGCCAGCCAATCGGAGGCCAGCAGCTCTTCCAGTGAGCAACGCCACCGTGGAGGCAATGGCTACTGCCAGAGGAGCATCTACCCGTGGCCCAGGAACGGTGCTGTACCCAGGCCACAGGTAGATCGGGTTGAGAGGGTTGTCACAGGGTGGGGGTTGCAAGGGAGGTGTTGTAGGGGGGTCGCTAACAAGGGCAGGGGGTTGGCTCTCAGCGGCTCAAAAAAGGGCAAGACTGGGTAGTAAATATTCCTGGATTCCTGTGTTCAGGAAAGATAGGGAAGGAAAGGAAAGAGAGGTGGTGGCGTGAGGGGAGGCGGTGGCTTAGTGGCAATGTCGCTGGATTAGTAATCTAGAGGCCCAGGCTAATGTTCTGGGGACATGGGTTCGAATCCCACAATGGCAGATGGTGAAATTTGAATTCAATGAATAAATCTGGAATTAAAAGCTAGTCTAATGGTGACCATGAAACCATTGTCGATTGTTGTAAAAATTAATCTGGTTCATTAATGTCCTTTAGGGAAGGAAATCTGCTGTCCTTACCTGGTCTGGTCTACATGTGACTCCAGACCCACAGCAATGTGGTTGACTCTTAAATTGCCTCTGAAATGCCCGAGCAATCCACTCAGTTGTATCTAACTGCTACGAAGTCTAAGAAAAGGAATAAAACCGGACGGCCCACTCGGCATCGGCTGGGGCACTGGAAACGACAATGTCAAACACAGCCCTGTCGACCCTGCAAAGTCCTCCTTACTAACATCTGAGGGCTTGTGCCAAAATTAGGAGAGCTGTCCCACAGACTACTCAAGCAACAGCCTGACATAGTCATACTCATGGAATCATACCTTACAGACAATGTCCCAGACACTGCCATCACCATCCCTGGTTTTGTACTGTCCCACTGGCAGGGCAGACCCACCAGAGGTGGCGACACAGTGGTATACAGTCAGGAGGGGGTTGCCCTGGGAATCCTCAACATTGATTCTGTTTATGTTTAGTTTATGTTTAGAGATACAGCACTGAAACAGGCCCTTCGGCCCACCGAGTCTGTGCCGACCATCAACCACCTATTTATACTAATCCTGCACTAATTCCATATTCCTACCACATCCCCACCTGTCCCTATATTTCCCAATCACCTACTGATACTAGGGTCAATTTATAATGGCCAATTTACCAATCAACCTGCAAGTCTTTGGCATTCTGGACCCCATGAAGTCTCATGGCATCAGGTCAAACATGGACAAAGAAACCTCCTGCTGATTACCACTGACCGCCAGCACCCCACCCCCCCAACTCCCTCAGCTGATGAATCAGTGCTTCTCCATGTTGATCATCACTTGGAAGAAGCACTGAGGGTAGCAAGGGTGCAGAATGTACTCTGGGTGGGGGACTTCAATATCCATCTCCAAGAGTGACTTGGGGCTGCCATGGAGCGAGACAACAAACAACCAGTGCTTTCAGGGGGAGGCAGAAGAACAGGGTTGGGGGAGGGAGGGGGAAGGGGTTGGGAGAAAGCTCCTGGAGGTGTGATGCCGTCAACAATAAGGAATTCAGAAGAGGATGGAGTCAGTCAGCTCGTGCTGTTTCAAATATTGTGTTCCCAGTATCTTATAACATGATGTAGTATAAGTAAATAGCTGATGGCATTGGAGATTCTTTGATGCAGGATATGTGCACTTTAACACATGAGGCAAGGAGATATCTCCCAAGGTCTGGAAAAAGCTGCAACGTATTGTCAAATGTGAGTGTAGGAGTGCCTCATGTGGTTATGCAATTCCTCCCTCTGCTACTTATTTCGAAGCATTAGCTGGGTTCAAATATCAGAGCAAGAAATGTCATTGAGATACTTTAAGCATTCTTGCCACTCCATCCAGCAATGAGACTTAAAGGTACATGCATTTGATTAAGGAAACTAATGAAGGAAATAAATTTGCAGGGCTACGGGGATCGAGCAGGGGAGTGGGACTGATTGGATAGCTCAGTGGAGAGCTGGCATGGTCTCGATGGGTAGAATGGTCTCCTTCTGTGCCATAAATGGCTCTATGACTCTAGTAGCACTACTATTGACTAAGCTGGCAATGATATGGCTGCGATACTGGGACAGCAGCAGGTGGTAAGGGATTCAACAAGAGGGAAAAACATACTTGACCTCATCCTCACCAAACTGCCTGTCGCAGATGCATCTGTCCATGGCAATATCAGTAGGAGTGACTTGTATTAGAACAAAGAACAGTACAGCACAGGAACAAGCCATTCGGCCCTCCAAGCCTGCACCGATCTTGATGCCTGCTGAAACTAAAATCTTCTGCACTTCCGGGGACCGTATCCCTTTATTCCCATCCTATTCATGTATTTGTCAAGATGCCTCTTAAATGTCGCTATCGTACCTGCTTCCACCACCTCCCCTGGCAGCAAGTTCCAGGCACTCACCACCCTCTGTCTAAAGAACTTGCCTCGCACATCCCCTCTAAACTTTGCCCCTCGCCCCTCGCACCTTAAACCTATGTGCCCTAGTAACTGACTCTTCCACCCTGGGAAAAAGCTTCTGACTATCCACTCTGTCCATGCCGCTCATAACTTTGTAAACCTCTATCATGTCGCCCCTCCACCTCCGTCGTTCCAGTGAAAACAGTCCGAGTTTATCCAACCTCTCCTCATAGCTAATGCCCTCCAGAGCAGGCAACATCCTGGTAAACCTCTTCTGTACCCTCTCCAAAGCCTCCACGTCCTTCTGGTAGTGTGGCAACCAGAATTGCATACAATATTCTAAGTGTGGCCTAACTAAAGTTCTGTACAGCTGCAGCATGACTTGCCTATTTTTATACTCTATGACCCGACCGATGAAGGCAAGCATGCCGTATGCCTTCTTGACTACCTTTTCCACCTGCGTTGCCACTTTCAGTGACCTGTGGACCTGTATGCCCAGATCTCTCTGCCTGTCAATACTCCTAAGGGTTCTGCCATTTACTGTATACTTCCCACCTGCATTAGATCTTCCAAAATACATTACCTCACATTTGTCCAGATTAAACTCCACCTGCCATTTCTCCGCCCAAGTCTCCAACTGATCTATATCCTACTGTATCCTCTGACAATCCTCATCATTATCCGCAACTCTACCAACCTTTGTGTCATCCGCAAACTTACTAATCAGACCAGCTACATTTTCCTCCAAATCATTTATATGTACTACAAACAGCAAAGGTTCCAGCACTGATCCCTGCGGAACACCACTAGTCACAGCCCTCCATTCAGAAAAGCACCCTTCCACTGCTACCCTCTGTCTTCTATGACCGAGCCAGTTCTGTATCCATCTTGCCAGCTCACCTCTGATCCCGTGTGACTTCACCTTTTGTACCAGTCTGCCATGCGGGACCTTGTCAAAGGCTTTACTGAAGTCCATTTAGACAACATCCACTGCCCTTCTTTCATCAATCATCTTTGTCACTTCCTCAAAAAACTCAATCAATTTAGTGAGACACGATCTCCCCTTCACAAAATCATGCTGCCTCTCGCTAATAAGTTTGTTTGTTTCCAAATGGGAGTAAATCCTGTCCCGAAGAATCCTCTCTAATAATATCCCTACCACTGACGTAAGGCTCACCAGCCAATAATTTCCTGGATTATCTTTGCTACCCTTCTTAAACAAAGGAACAACATTGGCTATTCTCCAGTCCTCTGGAACCTCACTTGTAGCCAATGAGGATGCAAAGATTTCTGTCAAGGCCCCAGTAATTTGTTCCCTTGCCTCCCTCAGTATTCTGGGGTAGATCCCATCAGGCCCTGGGGACGTATCTACCTTAATGCTTTGCAAGACGCCCAACACCTCCTCCTTTTTGATAATGAGATGACTGAGACTATCTACACTCCCTTCCCCAGACTCATCATCCACCAAGTCCTTCTCTTTGGTGAATACTGATGCAAAGTACTCATTTAGCACCTCGCCCATTTCCTCTGGCTCCACACATAGATTCCCTCCTCTGTCCTTGAGTGGGCCAACCCTTTCCCTGGTTACCCTCTTGCTCTTATATACGTATAAAAAGCCTTGGGATTTTCCTTAATCCTGTTTGCCAATGACTTTTCTTGTGGAGACACAGTCCTGTCTTCACACTGAGGATACCCACCCTCATGTTGTGTGACACTACCACCGTGCTAAATGGATAGATTTCGAACAGATCCAGCAGCTCAAAACTGGGCATCCATGAGGCACCGTGGGCCATCAGTAGCAGCAAAATTGTATTCCACCACAATCTGTAACCTCATGGCCCGGCATAACCCCCACTCTACCATTACCATCAAGCCGGGGGACTAACCCTGGTTTAATGAAAACTGCAGGAGGACATGCCAAGAACAGCACCAGGCATACCTAAAAATGAGGTGTCATCCTGGTGAAGCTACAACACAGGACGACATGCATGCCAAACAGCGGAAGCAGCATGCGATATACAGGTCTAAGCGATCCCACAACCATCGGATCAGATCGAAGCTCTGCAGTCCTGCCACATCCAGTCGTGAATGGTGGTGGACAATTAAACAATTAACAGGAGAAGGAGGCTCCACAAGTATCTCCAACCTCAATGATGGGGGAGCCCAGGACATCAGTGCAAAAGACAAGGCTGAAGCATTTGCATCCACCTTCAGCCAGCATCACAGATGCCAGTCTTAAGCCAATCCGATTCACTCCATGTGATATAAAGAAACAACTGAAGGCACTGGATATTGCAAAGGCTATGGACCCTGACAACATTCCGGCAATAGTACTGAAGATTTGAACTTGCCGCGCCCCTATCCAAGTTGTTCCAGTACAGCTACAACACTGGCATCTACCTGGCAATGTGGAAAATTGCCCAGGTATGTCCTGTACACATGCAGGACAAATCCAACTTGGCCGATTACCGCCCTAACAGTCAACTTTCGATCATCAGAAAAGTGCCAGAGGACTAGAGAATTGCAAATGCTACACTTTGTTCAAAAAAGGATGTAAGGATAAGCCCAGCAGCTACATGCCAGTCAGTTTAACCTCAGTGGTGGAAAAACTTTTCAAAATGATAATCTGGGACAAAGTTAACAGTCACTTGGACAAATGTGGATTAATTAGGTAAAGCCAGCACAGATTTGTTAAAGACAAATCATATTTAACTAATTAGATTGAGTTTTTTGATGAGGAAACAGAGAGGTTTGATGAAATGTGATTGATGTGGTATACGGACTTCCAAAAGGTGTTGAAGTGCCACATAACAGGCTTGTCAGTAAAGTTAAAGCCCATGGAATAAAAGGGACAGGGACAGTGGAAGGTACATAGTGGGGTTCCCCAGAGATAAGTATGAGGACCACTGCTTTTCTTGATCCATATTAATGACCTAGGCCGGAAATTTTCGTTGGGCAGGAGGCCCTGACTACTGGCCGAAAAGTCGGTGGCAAGCCCACCTCCGCCAGGCCTGGGAAGCCAGACTGGGATTTTTCACTCCCAAGGCCTTTTATTGATCTTGGGCGGGACTTCCACCTCTTTGAGGCAGGAAGTCCCGCCTAATGGAGCTGCCGGCCAATCGGCGGACCGGCAGCTTTTAGTCCCAGCAGCGACACTGGGAGCAGTGGCCACTGCTGGGACTACACCCAGCCATCGCAAGCAAAATGAAGGACAGCCCCGGAACTAAGGTAAGTTTTTAGGGCCTCGCCGGGGACAATTGGTTGGGCCTCGGCGAGGCAAGGGGGGTTGGTTAGGGGGGCATGGGGAGTGTTGTGCGTCGGGGGCGGTTGGGGCTTCAGGTTTGGCACTTCATGGGGTACAGGGTGCCCCACCACCAGTTTCACCAGGTGGGTTTTTTCAGGCTTCTGCCGTCCGGCCATCAAGGGTAAAATACCCATGGCAGCGGGCGGAGGCCCTGAAGAGCCAGTTAATTGGCCACTTCAGGGCCTTGATTGGCCTGGGGTGGGCGGGCCATTTATTACTGTCGCTACCTCACTTAAATTGCAGCACAGGCGGGAGGGGTTCGGGAACGGCAGCATGCCCCCTCCCGCGACCTCCCACTCAATTTTATGCCCCCCCAACCACCACCAGCATAAGCTTTCAGTCTTAGACTTGGGTGTGCAGGTGACACAAAACTTGGAAGTCGTGTGAACTGTAAGGAGGATTGTTATAGACTTCAAAAAGTCATAGACAGGCTGGTGGAAGTGGGTGGACATGTGGCAGATGACATTTAATGCAGAGAAGTGTGAAATGATATATTTTGGTAGGAAGAATGAGGAGAAGCAACATAAAATAAAGGGTACAATTCTAAAAGGGGTGCAGGAGCAAGGTAACCTGGGGGTATATGTGCACAAATCATTGAAGGTGACAGGGCAGGTTGAGAAAGTGGCTAATAAAACATACAGGATCCTGGGCTTTATAAATAGGGGCATAGAGTACAAAAGCAAGGAAGTTATGGTGAACCTTTATAAAACACTGATTCAGCTTCAACTGGAGGGTTGTGTCCAGTTCCGGGCACCACACTTTAGAAAGAAAGTGAAGGTATTACAGAGGATGCAGAAAGGATTTACAAGAATGATTCCAGGGATGAAGGACTTAGTTACAAGGAGAAGCTGGAGCTGTTCTCCTTAGAGAAGAGAAGGTTGAGAGAAGATTTGATAGAGGTGTTCAAAATTATAGTCATAGTCATAGAGTCAGAACAGCACAGAAGGAGACCATTTGGCCCATCAAATCTATGCCAGCTCATTGTAGAGCAATCCAGTCAGTCCCATTTCCCCCACTCTATCCTCATAGCCCTGCAAGTTTATTTATTTAAATTTCCCATCTAATTTCCTTTTGAAATCATTGGTCATCTCTGCTTCCACCACCCTCATAGGTGGTGAGTTACAGATCATTACCACACTCTGCGTAAAAAAGTTCTTCCTCACATCCCCCCTGTATCTCTTGCTCAAAACCTTAAATCTGTGTTCCCTAGTCCTTGTACCATCAGGTAATGAGAACAGCTTTTCATTGTCTATCTTATCTAAACCTATCTACCTATCTAAACCCATCATAATCTTGTGCACCTCTATTAAATCTCTGCTCAATCTCCTTTGCTCCAAGGAGAACCCCAGCTTCTCCAAGCTAGCCTTGTAATTAAAATCCCTCATCCATGGAACCATTCTGGTAAATCTCCTCTGCACTCACTCAAGGACCCACACATCCTTCCTAAAGTATGGTGGCCAGAACTGGACGCAATACTCGATGACGGATCTGGACAGAGTAGATAGGGAAAACTATTCCCACTGGCAAAAGGGTCAAGAAACAGAGCACGATCGGCGCAGACTTGGAGGGCCGAATGGCTTGTTCCTGTGCTGTACTGTTCTTTGTTCTAAGTTCTTTGACAGCATTTTAAGGTGAATGGCAAAAGAATCAAATTCAACAAGAGGAATAACTTTTTGACACAGTGAGTGGTTAGGATCTGGAATGCACTGCCTGAGCGTGTGGTGGAGGCAGATTCAATCATGGCTTTGAAAAAGAAATAGGATAATTATCTGAAGACAAAAAATTTCCAGGTCTATGGGGAAAGGGTGGACAGTGGAACTAACTGAGTTACTCTTGCAGAGAGCCAGCACGAACATGACAGGCCAAATAGTTCCTTCTGTGCTGTAACTATTCTATTATTCTATAAGGATGAGAATTTTTAAATTGGGTGTAGCCAGACTGTGAACCAGTGGAGGTCAGCAAGCACAGGGGTGATGGGTGAACAAGATAGTATATTCCTACCATAAAGAAAATTTCGAACCATTCGAAGAAGTTAAGGAAAGCATCAAACTTAAGGAAAAAGCATATAATTGTGCAAAGATGAGTGGCAGATTGGTCAGAATATAAAGAATGGCTGAGAATGACTAAAAGGTTAATCAGGAGAAAGAAATTAGAGTATGAGAGGAAGCTATCTAGAGATTTAAAAACAGATAGCAAGAGTTTCTACAGGTATTTAAAAAGGAAAAGAGTAAGTAAAGTGAGTGTTGGTCCTCGAGAAAGCGAGAATGGGGAGTTAATAGTCAATAATGAGGAAATGACAGATGAAATGAACAAATGTTTTGCTTCTGTCTTCAATATAGAGGATACAAAAAACATTCCAGTAATAGCTGTAAATCAGGAGGTGGAAGGAAGAGAGGAACTTGGTGAAATTATAATCACCAGGGAAACAGTACTGAGCAAACTGATGCAGCTGTGGCTGACAAGTTCCCGGGTCCTGATGGGTTCATCCTAGCGTCTTAAAAGAGGTGGCTAATGAGGTAGTAGATCTGTTGGTGTTAATTTTTCAAAACTCGCTAGATTCTGGAAAGGTTCCATCAGACTGGAAAATAGCAAATATAACCCCTCTATTCAAGAAGTGGGGGAGGCAGAAAACAGGTAACCATAGGCCAGTTAGCTTGATGTCTGTTGTTGGGAAGGTGTTAGAATCGATCATTAAGGAGGCTATAGCTGGGCACTTAGAAAAACTCAAGGTAATCAGGAATATTCAGCACGGCTTTGTGAAAGGGAGATCATATTTAACCAATTTATTGGACTTCTTTGAAGGAGTAACATGTGCTGTAGTTCAAGGGGAGCCCATTGACGTACTGTACTTAGATTTCCAGAAGATATTTGATAAGGTGCCACATAAAAGGTTATTGTGCAAAGTAGGAGCTCATGGTGTAGGGGGTAACATATTAGCATAGATAGAAGATTGGCTGGCTAGCAGAAAACAGAGTGTACATAAATGAGTCCTTTTCCGATTGGCAGGATGTGACGAGTGGAGTCCCACAGGGGTCTGTGCTGGGGCCTCAACTTTTTACAATTATATCAATGACTTAGATGAGGGGAGAGATGGCATGGTAGGCAAATTTGCAGATGACACAAAGATAGGCAGGAAAGTAGGTTGTGAAGAGTACATAAGGAGGTTGCAGAACAATATAGATAGGTTGAGTGAGTGGGCAAAAATCTGGCAAGTGGAGTATAATGTGGGAAAATGTAAAGTTCTTCACTTTGGCAGGAAGAATAAAAATGCAGAGTATTACTTAAACAGAGGACAACTGCAGAATTCCAAGGTACAGAGGGATCTAGGTGTTCTAGTGCAAGAGTCAAAAAAGGTTAGTATGCAGGTACAGCAAGTAATAAAGAAGGCTATTGTAATGCTATCCTTTATTATGAGAGGATTTGAAAATAAAAGTAAGGATGTTATGCTTCAGTTATACAGGGCATTGTTGAGACCACATCTCGAATGCTGTGTACAGTTTTGGTCTCCTTATTTAAGAAAGAATGTAAATGCGTTGGAGGTGGTTCAGAGGAGGTTTACTAGATTGATACCTGGAATGGGCGGGTTATCGTATGAGAAAAGGTTGGACAGTCTGGGCTTTTTTTCACTGGAGTTTAGAAGAGTGAGGGAGACTTGATTGAAGTTTATAAGATCCTGAACGGTCTTGACAAGGTGGATGTGGAAAGGATGTTTCCTTTTGTGGGTGAGTCCAGAACTAGAGGGCACTGGTTTAAAATTAGGGGTCGCCCTTTTAGCACAGAGATGAGGAGAACTTTTTTCTCTGAGGGTTGTGCGACTTTGGAATTCTCTGCCTCAGAAGGTGATGGAGGCGGGGTCATTGAATAATTTTAAGGTGGAGGTAGATAGATACTTGTTAGGCAAGGAATCAAAAGTTATCAGGGGTAGATGGGAGTGTGGAATTCGAAACACAAACAGATCAGCCATGATCTTATTGAATGGCGAAGCAGGCTAGTGGGGCCGAATGGCCTACTTTTGTTCCTAATTTGTTTGTTCATATGTAGGATTGATTTGAAATAGGTTAGCAGCAGCAGAGTTTTGGATGAGCACAAATTTTTGCAGGGTGAATGATGAAAGGTTGGACAGGAGAGCATTGGAATAATCAAGTCCAGATGAAACAAAGACACGGGTGAGGGTTTCAGCAGCTGACAACTTGAGGCAGGATCGGAGTTGGGTGTTGTTACACAGTTGGAAATAGGCAGACTTGCTAATGGAGTCACATGTGCTGAAAAGCTCATCTTGGGGTCAAACGCAACACCAAGCATGTGAACAGTCTGGCTCAGCTTCAGGATAGGGAGGGTAACAGTAGCCCAGGATGGAGTTTGTGCTGGGGACAAAGACAATGGCTTTGGTCTTCTCAACATTTAGTTGGAGGAAATTTTTATTTATCCCATACTGGATGTTTGACAGGCAGTCTGACAGATCAGAAATCATGGAAGTGTCAAGAAACATTGTGGTGAAGTCAAGCTGAGTGTTGTCAGTGTACATATGGAACCTAATGTGTTTCTGGTTGATTTCTCTGAGGAACAGCACTTAGATGAGGAATAGAAGCAGGCCAAAGATATATCCTTGGGGGCCACCAAAGGTCACAGTGCAGGAGTGGGAAGAGAAGGCATTGCAGGTGATTATCTGGCTGCGATTCAATCGCTGAGAATGAAAGCAGATGACTGCAGTTGCATCCAGCCGGAAGACAGAGGAGAGGCATTGCAGGAGGATGGTATGGTAAACTGTGTCAAAGACTGCAGTTAGGTCAAGAAGGATGAGGAGGGCTAGTTTACCACGATCACAGTCACATAGAACATGAAGGAATCAATTGCAGGAAAATGGGCACAGATTTGGGAGGTGACAACACGTTCAAAGACTTTGGAGAGAAATTTGAGGTTGGAGATGGGACAATAGTTAGCAAGGACAGAGAGGACAAGGTTAGGTGTTTTGTGGAAAGGGGTGATAACAGCAGATTTAAAGAGGAAGGGCAGTGCCTGAGGAAAGGGAACCATTGACAACGTCAGCTAACATCCTCTCTGGCCACTGGCATGGTGCTGGAGGACTGCTAACATTGCATCATTGTTTAAAAAGGAAGGGATAGATTGTGTAATTACAGGCCAGTCAGCCTAACCTCCGTGGTGTGCAAATTATTGAACAAAGTTCTGAAGAACAGTATAAATCATCATTTAGAAAGGCACAAATTAATCAAGAACAGTTAGCACAGATTTGTTAAAGTCATGTCTAACTTGATTGAATTTTTTGAGGAGGTAACAAGGAGGGTCAATGTAGCACATTTGATGCAATCTGCATGGATTTTAGCACTCTGACACAGTGTGAGGTAATGCATTTGGTGAGGGAAATCAAGGCAAGGGAATATACAATGACTAGTAGGATACTGAGAAGTGTAGAGGGGCAAAAGGACCTTGGAGTGTTTGTCTTCAGATCCCTGAAGGTAGCAAACATGGTCAAGAAGGCTTACAGGATATTTTCCTTAATTAGCCATTCAATACAATCGTGGCTGATCTTAGGCTTCAACTCCACTTTCCCACTTGCTCACCATATCCCTTGATTCCCTGAGAGACCAAAAATCTGTATTCCAGCCTTAAATAGAAACCATAGAAAAGTTATGGCACAGAAAAGAGGTCATTCAGCTCATCGTGTCTGCACCAGCTGATAAAACTCACCCCTCATTCCAATCCCATCTTCCAGCACCTGGTCTGTAGCTTTGCAGGTTACAGTACTTCAGGTGCAGGTCCAGGTACCTTTTAAATGAGTTGAGGGTTTCTGCCTCCACCACTGAACCAGGCAGCCAGTTCCAGACACCCACCACCCTCTGGGTAAAAAGGTTTTTCCTCATGTCCCCTCTAATGCTTCTACCAATCACCTTAAATCTGTGCCCCCTGGTAATTGACCTCTCTGCTAGGAGAAACAGATCCTTCCTGTCTACTCTATCGAGGCCCCTCATAACTTTGTACACCTCAATTAAGTCACCCCTCAGCCTTCTCAGTTCTAAGGAAAACAACCCTAGCCGATCCAATCTTTCCTTATAGCTGCAATTTTCTAGCCCTGGCAACATTCTTGTAACTCTCCTCTGTACTCTCTTCAGAACAATTCTGTCCTTCCTGTAATGTGGTGACCAGAACTGTACGCAGTACTCCAACTGTGGCCGAACCAGTGTTTTATACAGTTCCGACATTGCATCCCTGCTTTAGTATTCTGTGCCAATAAATGAAGTCTTCCATATGCCTTCACCGCTCTCTCTACCTGTCCTGCCACCTTCAGGGATCTGTGGACATGTACTCCAAGGTCTATCACCTCCTGTATCCCTCTCTATATCCTCCCATTTATTGTGTATTCCCTCACTTTGTTTGCCCTCTCCAAATGCATTACCTCACACTTCTCCGGATTGAATTCCATTTGTCACTTTTCCACCCACTCCACCAAGCCATTGATATCTTTCTGGATTCTACAGCTATCCTCTTCACTATCAACTACATGGCTAATTTTTGTGTCATCTGCAAATTTCCCAATCATGCCTCCCACATTTAAGTCCAAATCATTAATATATACCATAAACAGCAAGGGACCCAACACTGAGCCCTGTGGAACACCACTGGAAACAGCTTTCCATTCGTAAAAACATCTGTCGACCATTACCCTTTGTTTCCTGTCACTGACCCAATTTTGGATCCAACTCAGCACATTAGAATCATAGAAAGTTTAAGGCACAGAATGAGGCCACTTGGCCCATCGTGTCTGTGCCAGCTGAAAAACGATCCACCTATTCTAATCCCACCTTCCAGCATTTGGTCTGTAGCCCTGCAGCCTATGGCACTTGAGGTGCATATCCAGACTCCTTTTGAATGAGTTGAGGGTCTCTGCCTCAACTACCATTTCAGGCAGTGAGTTCCAGACCATCACCAACCTCAGGGTGAAAAGGTTTTCCCTCATCTCCCCGCTAATGTTTCTACCAATCACTTTAAATCTATGCCCCCTCGTCACTGATCTCTCTGCTAAGGTGAACAGACCCTTCATCTCCACTCTATCCAGGTGCCTCAAAATTTTGTACATTTCAATCAGATCTCCCCTCAGCTTTCTCTGTTCCAAGGAGAACAACCCCAGCCTATCCAATCTTTCCTCATAGCTGCATTTTCCAGTCCTGGCAACATCCTCATAAATCTCCTCTGTACCTCTCTCATGCAATTACATCCTTTCTGTAATTTATTTATTTATTTAGAGATACAGCACTGAAACAGGCCCTTTGGCCCACCGAGTCTGTGCTGACCAACAACCATCCATTTATACTAACCCTACAGTAATCCCATATTCCCTACCACCTACCTACACTAGGGGCAATTTACAATGGCCAATTTACCTATCATCTGCAAGTCTTTGGCTGTGGGAGGAAACCGGAGCACCTGACGAAAACCCACGCGGTCACAGGGAGAACTTGCAAACTCCGCACAGGCAGTATCCAGAATTGAACCCGGGTCCCTGGAGCTGTGAGGCTGCAGTGCTAACCACTGCGCCACTGTGCTGCCCCAGAACTGCACACAGTACTCAAGTTGTGGCCTAACCAATGAGTTATACAGTTCCATCATAACCTCCCTGCTCTTATACTCTATACCTTGGCTAATAAAGGAAAGGATTCCATATGCCTTCTTAACCACCTTAACGACCTGTCCTGCTATCTTCAGGGATCTGTGGACATTCACGCCAAGGTCCCTCACTTCCTCTACACTTCTCAGTATTTTCTCATACATTCCCCTGTATCCCATGGGCTTTTACTTTTCTGACCAGTCTGCCATGTGGGACCTTGTCAAATGCCTTATTCAAATCCATGTAGACAACATCCACTGCGCTCAATCCTTCTTGATGCCTCCTCAAAAAATTCAATTAAGTTAGTAAGACATGACCTTCCCTTAACACATCCATGCTGACTATCCCTGATTAATCCATGCCTTTCTAAGAGGAAGTTTATCCTATCTCTCAGAATTGATTCTAATAATTTGCCCACCACCGAGGTCAGACTGACTGGCCTATAATTATTTGGCCTATCCCTTGCACCCTTTTTAAACAATGGAACAACGTTCGCAGACCTTCAGTCCTCTGGTACCTCGCCTGTATCCAGTGAGGATTTGAAAATTATCCTCAAAGCATCCACTATTTCCTCCCTAGCTTCCTTTAACAGCCTGGGATACAATCTATCCGCTCCTGGTGACTTATCCATTTTCAAGGATGTCAGACCCTCTAGTACTTCCTCTCTCATTATGTTTATTGTATCTAATATTTCACACTCTTCCTATTTAACTACAATGTCTGCATCATCCCTCTCGTTTGTGAAGACAGAGACAAAGTACGCATTAAGAACCCTGCCCACATCTTCTGCATCCATGCATAAGTTACCTTGTACATCTCTGATAGGCCCTACTCTTTTCTTCGTTATCCTCTCGCTCTTACTGATAAAACATCTTCGGGTTTTCCTTGATTTTACCTGCCAATATTTTTTCTTGTCCTCTCTTTGCGTTCCTAATTTCCTTTTTTACTACACCCCTGCACTTACTATACTCCTGTAGGCTTTCTAAAGTATTAAGTTTTTTTGTGACTGTCATAAGCTTTTCCTGCTTTATCTTATCCTGTAAGCTTCTAGATAACCGGGGGCCCTAGCTTTGGCCGTGCCACCCTTTTTCTTTGTGGGGATATGTCTAAACTGTGCCTGCAGAGTCTTGCTTTTGAATGCCTCCCACTGGTTTGCCATCGATTTTCCTTCAAGTAGCTGTAACCAATCCACTTTCGCCAGATCACCTCTCAGCTTCATAAAATTTGCCTTCCCCCAATTTAAAACTTTTACTCCTGTTCTATCTTTGTTATTTTCCATAATAATGCTAAATCTAACTGTATTCTGGTCACTATCTCCAAAATGGTCACCCACTGCTACTTCATCCACTTACCCAGCTTCATTTCCTAAGACTAAATCTAGAACTGCGCACCACCTCGTTGGGCTTATAATATGCTGGCTAAAAAAGTTCTCTTGAATGCTCTTGAATAAATGTATTCAACAATGCAGCACAATCTTCTGGGATAGCGAAGTCCAAAGATTCACAACTCTTCCCCTGATGACCAACCCCTCTCACATTCCTGATCACTGACTCCTCTCCCCCCACCCCCCTCCTCCCCACCGATCATCAATCCCTTCCCCCGGATCACCAATCCCTCCCCCCGATCACCGACCCCTCTCCCCAACACCAACCCTTCCTTCCCAATCACCGACCTCTCCCTCACGATCACTGATCCCTCTCCCCACGATTACAGACCCCTCTCCCCCTCCTGATAACCGACCCCTCGCCCAATCACTAATCCCTCCTGCTCCCCAGCTCACCAATCTCTCTCCTCTCCCAAGTACCGACCCCTTTTCCAATCACCAACCACTCTCACCCCTGATCACCAACCCCTCTCCCCTTCCTGATCACCAATCCTCCCCCCAATCACCCACCTCTCTCCCAATCACCGACCCCTCTCCCCCTCCTGATCACCACCCCTTTCCTAATCACCAACCCCTCTCCCCCCGATGATCACCAACCCCTTTCCCAATCTCTGACCCCTCTCTGCCCCCCCGATCCCTGACCCCTTTCCCGATCACCGACCCCCTCTCCCCGCCCCGATTACCGACCCCTTTCCCAATGATCGACCCCTCTCTCCCCACCTGATCACCGACCCCCTCCCCCCACCGATCACCAGCCCCTTTCCCAATCTCCAACCCCCCTCTCCCCCTCCTGATCACGACCACTTTCCCAATCACCGACCCCTCTCCCCCTCGATCACCAGCCCCTTCCCCAATCTGCAGCCCCCTCTACCCCCCAATCACCGATCCCTTTCCCAATCACTGACTCTCTGTCCACCCCCGATCACCAACCCCTTTCCCAATCACTGACCCCTCTTCCCCTCTCAATCATGACCCCTCTCCCCTGATTCCTGACCCTTCTCCCTCTACCTGATCACCGACCTCTCTCCCCACTGATCACAGACCCCTCTCTCCCCCCGATCACCGACCTCTCTTCCCCCTGATCACTGACCTCTCAACTCCCCGATCACCAACCCCTCTCTCCCAAATCACCGACCCCTCTCCACCCGTTCATTGAGCCTCTCCCCTCTCCAGATCACTGACCCCTCTCTGCCCCCTGATCACTGAATCCTCGCTGTCCCAATCACTGACCCCTCTGCAGCACTGAGCCCTCTTTCTCCCCAATCATTGACCCCTCTCCTGATCATTGATCTTTCTCGCCCTGAGCACCTATCCCTCTTTCCCCCCAAATCATTGACCCTATCCCCTCCTGATCACCGACCTCTCCCCACTCCTAATCCCCAACCCCTCTCCCTGCTCACGATCACTGACCCTTTTCCACTCCTGATCACAGGTGCTCTCCTACCTCCCGATTATTGTGGGGTCCCTGGGTGGCACCTCCGGCCACTGGTTTTCCCTCCCAGCCTCCAGTCAGCCTGTCTCTTTAGCATGCAGCCAGTCAGGAAATGGTCCTGCTGTTAAGTCCCTGTGCTAGACTTTGCTGTTTTCAGCCTGCCCCTGATCCCACCTCCCCGTAATTATCGGGGCCAATATTTTTCCAACAGTCCAAAAATCTAAATGTGAATAGTCTTCACATCTCAACAAAGAACGTGGTAATGATGTACCATGCCCAGCTTCCATACACCCTGCCATCTGCTTATTTTTATCCTGATATGAACTGATTTCACATTTTTTCTGGATTTGTAAACAAATAGAGCAACTTTATCTTCTTGATTATTAGGGAGATGGTGGCATAGTGGTAATGTCACTGGACTAGTTATCCAGAGGCCTGGACTATTGCCGTGGGGACATGGGTTCATAATCCCACCTTGGCAGCTGGTGGAATTTAAATTCAATTAATTAAAATCTGGAATTGAAAGCCAGTCTCAGTAATGGTGCCATGAAACTATCATTGATTGTCGTAAAAACCCATCTGGTTCACTAATGTCCTTTACGGGAGGAAATTTGTCGTCCTTACCTCGTCTTGCCTATATGTGGCTCCAGACCTACAGCAATATGGTTGACTCTAAACTGCCCTCTGAAATGGCTGAGCAAGCCAATCAGTTGTCAAGGGCAATTAGGGATCGGCATAAAAATGCTGGCCTTGCTAGCGATGCCCACAGCCCAAGAAAGAATAAAACATTTTTTAAAGGCAATAAATATGGAGGTACCTCCATTTGAAGCCGAGCTTTTTAAAAATAATTTTTAAGGAGAGGTATTCCCATGTTTGTCACATAATGTGGAGAGGAAACCTAGACTTCCAATAGGCCTTTGATAAATCCATGACTGACTCCTGCATGAACTAATGTCAGTGGATATTGAGGATTAAATATGGACATAGATAAGTAACCATCTAAACATCTCCCCTTGACATTCAATGGCATTACCATTGCTGAATCCCCCACTATCAACATCCTAGGGGCTACCATTGACCAGAAACTGAACTGCAGTAGCCATATAAATACCATGGCTACAAGAGCAGGTCAGAGGCTAGGAATCCTGCGGTGAGTAACTCACCTCCTGACTCCCCAAAGCCTGTCCACCATCTACAAGGCACAAGTCAGGAGTGTGATGGAATACTCTCCACTTGCCTGGATGGGTGCAGCTCCAACAATGCTCAAGAAGCTCGACACCATCCAGAACAAAGCAGCCTGCTGATTGGCACACCATCTACAAACATTCACTCCCTCCACCACCGACGCTCAGTGGCAACAGTGTGTACCATCTACAAGATTCACTGCAGCAACACACCAAGGCTCCTTAGACAGCACCTTCCAAACCCGTGACCTCTACCAACTAGAAGGAGAAGGGCAGCAAATACATGGGAACACCACCACCTGCAAGTTCCCATCCAAGTCACACACCATCCTGACTTGGAACTATATCGCTGTTCCTTCACTGTCGCTGGGTCAGAATCCTGGAACTCCCTTCCTAACAGCACTGTGGGTGTACCTACCCCACATTGACTGCAGCGGTTCAAGAAGGCAGCTCACCACCACCTTCTCAAGGGCAACTAGGGATGGGCAATAAATGTTGGCCTGGCCAGCAAAGACCACATCCCATGAATGAATTAAAAAAAAGTCTGAAGAAAAGGAAACTGAAGTTACTTGTAAGTTATGCTGGCTTTCAGTATGAGGAGGTATTGAGCGGGGTACTCAGGAGTGAGTCTACCTGTCATGCTAGGCCCCCACCTACCAAGTATGAGGCACATAAATTTTGTCATGAACATTGATTTTAAACTGTTACTGGAGTGAAGAAGACTTGTTAAACAGATTAGCCGTGGCTGGAAAATACATTTGCATATTAACAGACAGTGTTTGGACGGACAAAGCAGCCATTCCCTGACATTCAACCCACAATGGACTTTGATCACCAGACTTTGAAGGTGGGGGAGCTCACATTCCAGGTTGACTGCTAAGATGCCCAAATACACAAATGCACATGGTCATACCAGCTAGTCACATGACTAATCTGCTGGGCAACTTGAGTTTTTTGAATTTGTACAAACAGTTTGGGCAGAAAACTGTTTGCTCCTGGACTGAAAAGATCTCTCTCCTGTCTACTCCCACCTCTTTCTCACAAGCCTCTGAATCCACTGAAGACACATGAACCCCAAGAGAGAAAAGTCTCTCATACAGCGAACAAGGTTTAAGAAGAATACTGGGCCCCAACGAAAAGCAAGATCTACCTACAATCAAGGACTGCACAGTGAGCGCAAAGAACCGTAACAACAACTCTTCAGATATTGCTTCAAACGTTTCCACTTTATTTCTTCTGCTCTGTTCTGTTTCTATCTGCATTTGTGTATCATGTATGCGTGCTAGTGTGGGTGCATCGTGTATCCGTAGGCATCAACCGAATTAGAGTTTAAGTTTAATAAATTTCAACTTTTCTTCTTTAAACCTAAGAAAGCCTGTTTGTGCTGGTTTCTTTGCCTTATAATTGGACAGTGGTGAAAAAAGATTCACCAAGGGGGAGCTAAAAACACGGTGTGTTTAAATTTAAACCCTGTTACAGTAAGACCAGGTGAAGGCTGAAAGGGAACCCTAGACCTCGTTGTCACCTGGTCGTAACACTCCCGCATATATAATTAACTTGGAATCATAAGGCAAAGCAGTTAATTTTGCAGATAACACCAAGCTAGTGGGTACCGCAGACTCAGATGAGACAGCTAAGAACTAAGAAGGAAAACTTGCATGCATGTCTGTATGACTGGGCGTGAGTGTGCATTGGTGTTTTGTGAATGTATGTTTTTATCCAATCTCAGGATGTGTGTATCGTTAGCTAGGACAGCATTTATTGCCCATTCCAAATGGCCTTGAGAAGGTGGTGGCAAATGACTTTCCATGCTGCAGTCCATATGCTGCAAGTATTCTCACAGTGCTGTTAGGTAGGGAGTTCCAGGATTTTGACCCAGCAATGTGAAGGAATGGCGATATAGTTCCAAGTCAGGATGTTGTATGACTTCAAGGAAAACTTAGAGGAGGTGGTGTTCCCATGCTCCTGCTGCCCTTGTTTTTCAGATGGTAGAGGTCGAGAGTTTGGAAAGTGTTTTAGAAGGAGCCGTCACGCTGCAGTGCATCGTGTAGATAGTACACACTGCAGCCACTGTGCACCGGTAGTGGAGGGAGTAAATGTTTAAGGTGATGAATGGGTGCCAATCAAGCGAGCTGCTTTGTCTTGCATGGTGTTGATTTTCTTGAGTGTTGTTGGAGCAGTACTCATCCAGGCAAGTGGAGAGTATTCAGTCACACTCCTGACTTGTGTCTTGTAGATGCTGGACATGCTTTGGGGACTCAGGAGTTAAGTTACTCGACGCAGAATATCCAGCCTCTGACCTGCTCTTGTAGCCACATTATTTACGTGGCTGATCCAGTTAACTTTCTGGTCAATGGTAACCCCAGGATGTTGATGGTGGGGGAATTTGACAATGGTAATTCCATTGAATGTCAAGTGGAGGTAGTTATATTCACTTTTGTTGGAGATGGTCATTGGCTGGTACATGTGTGGCTTGAATGTTACTTGCCACTTATCAGCCTAAGCCTGGATGTTGTTCAGATCTTGCTGAAACTGGAATCTGTGATGGTGGAGCCCTCAGGAGGAGGCCGAGATGGATCATTCACCTTGCTCTTCTGGCCGAAGATGGTTGCAAATGCTTCAGCCTTGTTTTTTGAATCATGTGCTGGGCTCTGCCATCATTGAGGATGGGGATGTTCATGGAGTCTCCTCCTCCATTATAATAAAAGCAAAATACTGCGGATGCTGGAAATCTGACATAAAAACAGAAAAGTGCTGGAAAAATTCAGAAGGTCTGGCAGCATCTGTGGAGAGAGAAGCAGAGTTAATGTTTCAGGTCAGTGATCCTTCTTCAGAACTGGCATATATAAGAAATGTAAACGATTTTAAGCAAGTAAAGCGGGGGTGAGGCAAGAGATATCAAAAGAGAAGGTATTGATGGGACAAGGTCACAGAACAGCTGACCAGAAGGTCATGGAGTAAAGGCAAACAATATGTTAATGGTGTGTTGAAAGACAAAGCATTAGTACAGATAGGGTGTTAATGGACTGAAAACTGAACAGCCACAAACATGAAAAAAAAACAGTGGGTAGGCACAGTAGAAGCAAACTGAACAAACTAAAATAAAATAAACAGAAAAAAGAAAAGAAAAAAGAAAAAATAACTAAAGATAAAAGTAAAATGGGGGGCCCGTCATACTCTGAAATTATTGAACTCAATGTTCAGTCCGGCAGGCTGTAGTGTGCCTCTTCGGCAAATGAGATGCTGTTCCTCGAGCTTATATTGATGTTCACTGGAACAATGCAGCAATCCCAGGACAGAGATGTGAGAATGAGAGCAGGGGGGTGTGTTGAAATGGCCAGCAACCGGAAGCTCGGGGTCATGCTTTCGGACTGAGTGGAGTTGTTCCGCAAAGTGGTCACCCAGTCTGCGTTTGGTCTCCCCAGTGTAGAGGAGACCACATTGTGAACAGCGAATACAGTATACTACATTGAAAGAAGTACAAGTAAATCGCTGCTTCACCTGAAAGGAGTGTTTGGGGCCTTGGATAGTGAGGAGAGAGGAGGTAAATGGGCAGGTATTACACCTCCTGCGCTTGCAGGGGAAGGTGCCATGGGAAGGGACGAGGTGGTGGGGGTAAATGGGCAGGTATTACACCTCCTGCGCTTGCAGGGGAAGGTGCCATGGGAAGGGACGAGGTGGTGGGGGTAATGGAGGAATGGACCAGGGTGTCACGGAGGGAACAATCCTTTCGGAATGCTGACGGGAAGGGAGGGGAAGATGCGTTTGGTAGTGGCATCACGCTGGAGGTGGCGGAAATGGCGGAGGATGATCCTTTGGATATGGAGGCTGATGGGAAGGAAACTGAGGACAAGGGGAACCCTATCGTGGTTCTGGGAGGGAGGGGAAAGGGTGAGGGTAGAGGCGCGGGAAATGGGAGGGACACGGTTGAAGGCCCTGTCAACCTCAGTGGGGGGGAATCCTCGGTTGAGGAAAAAGGAAGACATATCAGAAGCGCTGTCATGGAAGGTAGCATCATCAGAGCTGATGTACTCCTCCTCCATTAGTTGTTTAACTGTCCACCACCATTCATGACTGGATGTGGTACAACTGCAGAACTTTAATCTGATTCATTGGTTATGGGAATGCTTAGCTCGGTCTCTCTTATGCTGTTTCCACTGTTTAGCTTGCATGCTGCCCTGTGTTGTAGCTTCACCAGGTTGGCATGTCATTTTTAAGTATGCCTGGTGCTCCTGGCATGCTCTCTACACTCCTCTTTGAACCAGGATTGATCCTCTGGCTCGATAGTAATGGTAGAGTGAGGGATATGCTGGGCTATAAGGTTACATATTGTGGTGGAATACAATTCTGCTGCTGCTGATGGCCCACAGTGCCTCATGGATGCCTAGCTTTGATCTGTTGGATCTGCTCTGAATCTATCCCATTTAGCACGATGGTAGTGCTACACAACATGCTAGAGAGTATCCTCAGTGTGAAGACAACCTTTGTCTCCATAAGGACTATGCGGTGGCCACTCCTACCAATACTGTAATGGACAGATGCATCTGGGACAGGTAGATTGGTGAGGACAAGGTCAAGTAGACTTTTCCCTCGTGTTGGCTCTCACACCACCTGCTGCAAGTCCATATAACAGCTATATCATTCAGGACTTGACAACATCGGTCATTGGTGATGGACATTGAAGTCCCCCACCCAGAATATGTTCTGTTCCCTCCCTTGCTACCCTCAGTGCTTCTTCCAAGTGGGGTTCATGGAGGAGTACTGATTCATCAGTTGAGGGAGAGCAGTTGGTGGTAATCAGCAGGAGGTTTCCTTGTCCATGTTTTACCTGATTCCATGAGACTTCAAGGGGTCTGGAGGCAATGTTGAGGACTCCCAGGGCTACACCCTCCTGACTGTATACCACTGTGCTGCCATCTCTGTTGGGTCTGTCCTGCTGATGAGGCAGAACAAACCGAGGAATGGTGATGGAAGACTCTGGGATGTTGGATGATAGGTCTGATTCTGTATGTATATCAAGCTGTTGTTTGATTAGTCTGTGGCACTGCTGTCCCAACTTTGATACAAATCCCCAGATGCTAGTGAGGAGGACTTTGTAGGGTTGAGTGGAGTGGGTGTGCCTTTTTAATTTAATCCACATTCTGAATCCAATGACTAAGTCAAAGCTGAGAGAGCCATCCAATCTTATTCTTATCATACTTTGTAGCAGTTTGATAGAACTGTGCTAGGTCACTTAAGAGGGCAATTAAGAGTCATCCACATTGCTGTGTGTGTTGTGCATGTATGATTTGTACTGTGTATGAGTTTATGTACATTTATCTACCTGTGTGTGTTGTGCGGATGCATGTCTGTCTGTGTGTGTTGGGCATTTGTGAGTGTTCGTGTATGTGTATGTAAGTGTGTGTATGTGATATGGGGAATTGTAAGTTTGCATGTGCTGTTTGTGTGTGTTGTGGGGACCAGTGCCTGTGTGATGTGTATCTGTGATAGGATGTGTGTCTGTGTGATGTGGGGATCTGTGCCTGTTTGATGTGGGGATGTGCATCTTTGTCTGTGTTTTGGGGACCTGTGTCTGTATGATGTGAGGATGTGTGTCTTTGGGCTGAATTTAAAGAGCTCGCCACCAGTCCTGGCAGTGGGCCCGGAAATGGGGAGCGTTCATGTTCATCATGTGTGCAGCTGCACCACCACGGTTATGCAACAGGCACCCATTTAGCATAATGGAGGCGCTGGTCACCCCCAATCATGTGGCAGGGCCAGGAGGCAAGACGCCAATTATGACATCAGCAGACAGCGGATCAGGTGCTGGTGTCATCTTTAAAAGCCTGTCAGCCCTGCAATCACTCCTGCCTTGCAGTCAATAAAAGCTCTGTGTACTGTGAAGCATAAAAAGACACAGCACTGATTCCGACACCACCCAACCCCCACTAGGAAGAGTGGACAGGATGGCCGAGGGTAGAAAAAGGGTGGCCCCACGTTCAGTGATGTCTCACTGCAGATTCTCCTCCAGGCTCAAGGGGAAGGTAGAAGATTCTTTTCCCCACCGATGGCAAGAGGAGGTCCTCCCGCCTGCCCAAGCAAACCTGGGTGGGGATCGCAGAGGAGGTCAGCAGCCTTGGGTCACCCAATGCAACTGGCTCCAGTGCTGGGAGAGGATCAATGACCTCCTGTGTTCAGCCAAGGTGAGTGCTATGTTCTAAGGTTCTTTTCTGGGGTTTGCTTGTGACTACGTGGCAGGATGTGCAACATGGTGAGAGTGCCACTACTAACACAATGACAGAGAGGTTATAACCTCATCATGACAGATGCATTGGCTGCATCTGGGCCACACACCATCCTCGTTCATAGCTCACTCCCAGTAAATCCCATGACAGCGTATGTCGTCATGAGATATATCAGATACCCAAGGTGGGGACGAGGGGCCTATAGTTGCTGAACTGTCAAGATGATACTTATGCCAAATTATAATTTCTCCATACTTTCTCTTTCAGGAGAAGAGGGCCCATAAAAGGAGGGAGGTGGCCAAGACTGGTGGAGGGATCACTGACATTCATCCTCTAAACCATGCTGGGAAAGAGGCTTTAGAACTGGCGAAGAGCCAGGGTGGACGAGCAATATCTGACAGGGAGACTGGAGTCCCTGAGCAACACAGTGATTATTGCCATTCATCGAAATATTCATGAATGATGGAGAGCCACCTCAGGCATCTTGGACACTAAGGGATATGTGCAGCCTAACACACACATGTTTCTGTTTTCTCATGCAGGTTGGCATCCTCAGGTGACTGCAGCCGCAGAGGGACAGCCATCAACCTCTGAGGAGGAGGACCATTCAGAGGATGCACCGTCCCATGACTCTCCTGCACCTTCCACCAGTGCAGATACTTTCAGCTGGGTGGGTAATCAATTGGCATTGGAATCAGGGTCACCAGCTGCTGAGAGCACTGCACACACTCCAGAGCAGCTGGCTGAGGTTGAGACAGCTGAGGCCTCTGACAGTCGTAGGACTGTTGGGTGGCCAGGCCCAAACTAAGCCCCAGGACGAAGACGAGTCTTTGGTGTCGAGAGCATAGGGTATGCTGGAGTTGCAGAGAGGGGCTAGGCAACATATGGCGGAGGTGCCAGAGGCCATGGTAAGGCTTGAGCGGATGCTGGAGGAGTTCATCCATGCCATGACTACTGCTGTGTCCCAGCAATACAAGTGCATAGCTTCCTCCATCAAGAGGTTGGCAAACCTCATGGAGTGTCAGATTCCGCAGATATGCCAGGAACTGCATACCATTGCCTAGGTCATGAGTTCAACTCATCCTTCTCTGTTGAGCAGGGAGGTTCCAGTAAGCCTTGAAAGGGAGGAGGAGAGGCTGCTGTCAGGGCACTCCAAGTGTGGACACCGGTTCTTCAGCCTCTCCGCCAGTGAACCCAGCTCCAGCAGCCGCAACACCTGAAGAGAGTCCTGCACTAATGCAGGAAACCCTCAGGCAGCCAGGGCTTTCCAGGCTTCGAGCACCCAGAGGGTGGCTGCCGATGTCATCTCAGGCCAAGGGGGCATCCTTACCAGCAACCTGCCTCCAGCGCAACTGCTAGCGCAGGGGTTACACTGCATAGGAGCACCCACAAATGTCTTAAGAAAGGCACCTAGCCACACTTGGGAATTCACAGGTGTTGCAAATGTGTACTTTGGCATTTAATTAAACATTCTTTTGCGCCAATCATTCGCCATCATTGTGTGAAACCCATGTTCCATAATGCCTTAATTCTGAGCTTCCGACTTCCAACCTACCCCAATGTGACCACAGCCCTCATTATTGTGGTAATGTGACAGCAGACCTCATTAACATATGTTCTCCCATGGGCATTAGCACGCATTGCAGATGGTCAACATTCAGGGAACAAAGATGGAAAGGAGGCAGCAGATTGCATGCATGAAGGTGAGTATTTCTTCGATTCTCAGTGAGTGGACATTTGGGTGGCTGAAAGCGGATCATTATGAGGTTGTCTCTTGCCTCCTTTTCGCATCACTCAACATGTCTGGCTCCCATCGCCGTGTTCTCATCTTCCATCTTCTGTGTTCTCCTCGTCTGAAGACGTTTGTCGCTCATGCATACCTTCCTCATGTAAGGTCTCCCGCCTCTCTAGTGCGAGATTGTGCAGAGCACAGCAGACCACCACGATACGTGAAACCCTCACTGGGGCATATTGCAAAGCTCCACCACATCGATTGAGACAGTGGAATCTCATCTTCAGCAGCCCAATGGCCTGGCTGTCTGGATGGAACCGTGGCAAGTGTTGTACTTCTCCTTTGCTGCATTGCAAGGGTTTCTCACAGGCGTGGATAGCCACGTCTTCAATGGGTAGCCCTTGCCCCCAGAATCCATCCCTGAAGGTGAGTGGGGGGATTGAAAAGCTGAGGCACCTGGGACTGTTGAAGTATGTAGGCATCATGGCTGCTTCCCAGAAGAGGGCACACATCTGCAGGAAACGCTTTCAGTGGTTGCAGACCAGTTGATTGAGTGGAAGCCCTTCCTATTGATGAAGGCGGCTGGCTGGTTCATGGGAGTCTTGATGACTACATGCGTACAATCTATTAGGTCTTGCACCTGGAGGAATGCAGCGATGGCCCCGATACCCATGGCCCTCTTGGCCTGACTGTTAGGGTCGGTCTGGTAGCACACATAGTCACCTTCCCTCTTGAACAGGGCTTTGGTCACCTCCTTGATGCAGTGGTGGTCTATGGCCTGGGAGACCCCACACGTGTCTGGTGGATTTCTGGAAAGATCCGATCTGTAGAAGTTTCGTGCCACGGTAATCCTCAGGGCCACTGGCATAGAGTTACCCCCAAATCCCAGAGGTTACAAATCGTCCTGCGGAAGGATGCATAAATTGGTGACGCCCTCCCTGGAGAGCCCTAGTCTTCGCTGACAGTGTCACTGGGACATTTGGAGGGGGGTGATATGAGTCCTGTAGATTCTCTGGTGTACGAGGGCCCATCTTGGCCTGGCCAACTGCTGCTGCTCTCATTATGGAACTTCAGGATCAGGTGTAGCTGCCTCTTGGCCCTGCCTCCATCAGATGTGCCTCCACATGTGAAGGGGATCCAAAAACACAGGGTCTATGAGGCCCATGGCAGGTGACCTGGGGCCTTCAGATCACTTCAGGGATGACCCTGTCTTGGCAGCTCTGCCTATCACTATTTGCTCGGTGGAATGCCTGATGTTGCTCAGAGCTCAAATTTACTGAAGGTCCACCATCTTTTCCAGCAGTGTGAGCCAACACACACAGTAACACAGCAGTTAGGAAACCCTCTAATGCCCATCCACACCCAACCTAAACCCTGCAGAGCCCCTGATACACCCAACCCACTTGCAGAGCTCACATCAACAAATCAACAATGGCCTCAGAACCCCTCACTTCCCCTATGCTACAATGGTCAGGACACCTCCCCGTCGTGGCATTGACGCCTCTTGCCTCAGTGCAGCCAACTTTTAACGGTCACAAACCTGAAGGCACGCGAGTGCTGTCTGCCATTCACAAAATTATGGTCCACTCATTAAATGGCTAATAATTACATTTAAATTTATATTAAACACCATTTCAGCAATTTAAAATAGGTTCCTGTCACGTCGGCGCGTCAATTTCTGACAAAAGCAGGAACCGCGTCACGACGCCGGATTTCCAGGCTCCATCCCCCCACGCCACAATACCCGTCATAAACAGCTGCACAAACTTCAGCCCTTTGTGTGTGAAGTGGATGTCTTCCTGTGTGTTGTGGTAATGTGTGTCTGTGTGTGTTCGGGGGTTGTGCATCTGTGTGTGATGTGGGGTGTGTGTCGTGCAGATGTGTGTCTGTGTGTGTTGTGGAGATGCTGTCAAATTTTCTAGTATTGTGTGTAACATTTCACTCTTAGAATTGTGAGTATTTAGGCAGCCAAGGTGTCTTGATTCGCCTAAGGGACATTTCAAATGTGCCCAGGATTTGTGCTAGTTACTAGTTACATTGTGAGAAATCCAGTGTACTTGTAAAGCATGTTTCCATTTCATCAGCTGATCCCGTCAAGTTAAATCGCAACATGAGCAAGTTGTAACTCTGTGTTCTAATTCTTAGCGAACAGCATGGTTGAGACGGACCTGATGAACAACAGCATTGGGATTCTGGTGAGTGCTGCTGTAGACCTTCGCATCTATGGGAAGTCCCTGAAACCTGCAGGTATGTCAATCCATTCCACATACCAACTTGTCATCTTCCAATCCATGCAGTTTCTCCCCAGGTTTTCCAATTTTGCAGGATTGAGTCCCTAATTCAATATTCTTCTACTCGGTGTGTTTTTTTCAGTGGTTGGAGTGAAGCTGGACTATGAAGCTTGGGTGTCAAAGTTTAAAATTCTAGCCAGTAACCAGACAAACCGAGACCAGATGGAACCACGCAAGGTAACACCATGAGGCTCAGTACATGTTTGTAGAGCTGGTACTTCATATAGATACTCCTCGATCAATGTTCTAGGACAGTGTGTGTGTCTGTGTCAGTGTTGGTCCTTATACTGACACTCTGCCCTGTTATTGGTTTGAAACAACTGAGTTGTTTGCTAGGCCATTTCAGAGGGCAATTAAGTATCAACAAAATTGCTGTGCATGTTGTGTATGTGTGAATTTATCTGTGTGAAATTTTTGGCTATGTATGTGCTTGTGTGTGTTCGGGTGCATGTATGTATTTGTGTTTTGGGATGTATGTGTGTTTTTTGCATTCATTCACGGGATGTGGGCTAACAAGGCAAGAATTCATTGCCCTTGGTTGCTTGTGAGCTGCCGCCTTGAATACAACTGAATGGCTCACTAGGCCATTTCAGAGGGCAGTTAAGAATCAACAACTTGCTGTGCATCTGGAGTCATGTATAAGCCTAGGCCAGATCAGGTAAGGATGGCAGATTTCCTTCCCTAAAGGGCATTTGTAAACTAGATGGGTTTTTATGACAATCCAGTAGTTTCATAGTCACCATTACCGATATTATCTTTTCATTGCAGATTTATTTAACTAATTGAATTTAAGCTCCTAGCTGCTATGGTGGAACTTGAACTCACATCTCCAGAGCATCAGTCCAGGCCCCAGGATTACGAGTCTAGTAAAATAACCACTATGTTACTGTATCTGACATGTTTTGGGATGCATGTGTCTGTGCGTTGGGATGTATGTGGGACTCTGACTGAAGGGACAGGGCAAGGGGTGAGAAGCGGAAGCACTTTGAGAAGGATCCCCGCTTCCATATGCCCTGCCTCCGCCTTCCCTCTCCTGGCCCACCCACACATTCCTGCTAGCCAAGAGCTGGAAAGTACTTTGCTGCATTTCCATGAGATGCTGAATGGCCAAGGTGAGGCTTTCCTCCATCCTGCTTAAGGTGGCAGACTGAGTGTGCCGGCCATTGGTCAGGTCCAGCATGTATTCAATTTCCTGTCGCATCTGATGCTCCATGCAGGTGGCCACTCTTTCCATGGATGTAGACATCAGCGTGAAGGCCTAAGACATCATGGCATTCATGCTAAAGATAGACTCCTCCAAACTCTCTCTAATAGTGTGCATTGTCTATGGAAATGCAGACAGAACCTCACACATTTTCTGTTGCTGCTCCAGAATAGCCCTCTTCAACGAGGACCCCCGAGACGGAGCATCTGCATGTAGCTGAGCAGAGCTTGGAGGGGTCTGCGCTGTCCAACGGAGTCTCTCCATTGCTGTCTCTGTCTCCAGCATCAGCTCCTGCTCACTTATGATATATGCTTCATCATGTGGCAACCCCTACCTGTCTTTACGTACTTACTGAAGTGTGCGAACCTGAGCTGGTGAAGGGTGCACATGATTCATATGATGGTGCTTCTTCAGAGTGAGTGACCTCCTCTGAGAGAATTTGTCCTTCTTTGGCACCGGCTCCCAAGGGATGTTTGCAGGACCTGCCAGGAGATGAAAGACATGAACTGGAACTGACAAGGTTAGAGCGTTCTAAGTCACCATTGGGCAGACCATCATATTTCAGTGGCTGCTGACATCAAGTTTACATAAATGAGTGGTGTCTGCCATGTGTCGAGTTATATTTAATTCTGTCACCATGTAGCTGGAAGACCCCCATCTCTCCATCCTCAATGGTCAGACATTCTGAGACCCAGCTTATCGCCAGCACCTCCTCCTCTGCAGCTAACAATGTTGCAATGACTGGAGGGCCATCTCCAGTTTTCTGCCTCTCGGTGCTCTTCTGTGCTCTCTGCTCCTGCAAGGAGAGAAAGTAGAGACTAATGAGTGTGAGAAGTGGAATGTTTTATGAGAATGGAAGGACAGCAATTGTGGAGGTTCACTTTGAGGACTGGATGTAACATAGAGGGTGAGTGCCAGTGGTACAAAAGCAAGATACTGCAGATGCTGGAAATCTGAAATAAAAACAAAAAATGCTGGAAATCAGCAGATCAGGCAGCATCTGTGGAGAGAGAAACAGAGTTAACATTTCAGGTCGATGACCTTTCATCAGAAAAGTTAGAAATGTCATAGGCTTTAAGCAAGTAAAAAGGAGGAGGGTGGAAAAAGAACAGGGAAGGTCTATGATAGAGTGGAAGACAGGAGAGATTAAATGACAGAAGATTTGGTGCTTCAGGGCTAATGGGAGTGGTAATGGGACATTAAAGAAAGAATAGATGTGTCTGGAGGAAGTGTGAATAGCAGACTGAGGAACAGCTGCCATCTGAAAGCAAAAACAAATGAGACTAAAACTGAAACCTGTAGAGAAAAAGGAAACAAAATGGTGGCAGAGATCACGGTCTAAAATTGTTGAACTCAATGTTGCGTCTGGTAGGTTGTAAAGTGCCTAATTGCAGGATGAGGTGCTGTTCCTCGAGCTTAGATTGAGTTTCATTGGAACACTGCCGGAGGCTGAGGACAGAGAGGTTAGCGTGGGAGCAAGGTGGAGAATTCAAATGACAGATGACCTGAAGCTTTGGGTCATACTTGCGGATCACATGGAGATGTTCCGCAAAGTCACCAATCTGTGTTTGGTCTCCACAGTGTACAGCAGACCACATTGTGAGCAGCAGATATACACGGCACCTTTCATGCAAGCACTAGAGATGTAACACCTGCCTTTTTACCTCCTCTCCTCTCACTGTCCAAGGTCCCAAATATTCCTTCCAGGTGAAACAGCGATGTACATGAACTTCTTTTAATTTAGTATATTGTATTCACCTCCGTTCAATCTGCAAGCGTGACCCCAAGCTTCTGATCACCTATCATTTGAATTCTCCACCTTGCTCCCATGCTGACCTCTCTGTCCTCGGCCTCCGGCAGTGCTCCAATGAAGTTCACTGTAAGCTTGAGGAACAGCACCTCATCTTTCAATTAGGCACTTTACAGCTTTCCAGACTCAAGATTGATTTCAACAATATCAGACCGTAATCTCTTTCCCCATTTTGTTTCCTGTTTCTTTGCAGGTTTCGATTTTAGTCTAATTTTCCCTTGTTTTTGCTTTCAGACAGCCCTCAGTCTGCCTTTCACACCTCCTCTGGACACATCTCATATTTCTCATCCCATTACCACTTGCTTTGGCTCTGCATCAATAACTCTTTTGTCATGTAATCTCTCCTGTCTTTCATGCTAAGACAAACCTTACTTTTTGTTCTTTTTGCACCTTCCCCCTTTTCACTTGCGTAAAACCTATTACATTCTTAACTTTTCCCAGTGCTGATGAAAGGTCATTGACCTGAAACATTGGCCGGAATTTTACATCCCCCCAAAGAGCGGGAAGGTGGCGGGGAGGGCCGAAAATGAAGCGTGAGGCTGGGGGGCCCTTTCCGACCCGCTCCCGCCTCCGCTGCCACTTTACGCAGGGCAGCAGTGGCGAAAAATGTCCCGCCTACCCCAGGCCAATCAAGGCCCTTAAGTGGCCACTTAAGGGCCTCTGCCCTCCACCACGGGGATTTTACCCGTGGCTATTCGGGCGGCCCAGGCCCAAGAAAAGACACCTGACAAAAGCAGGCAGCTCTTTGACAGCCTGGCGGGGCCCTCATGATCGGGCAACCTGTGCCTGACTGAGGGCTGCCCCCGCTGCCCCAACCACCCCCAACACCAACCACGCCCCCCACCCCCCCGCCCCCGCCCCCGTCCCCCCAATCGACCACCCTTGCCTTGCCTTGCCGGGGCCCAACCGATCAATCCCGGTGAGGCAACAAAAACCGACATCTTCTTCCCGAAGCTGGGCTGCAGTCTCCAGCAGTGGCCACTGCTTCCCGTGATGCTGCTGGGAACAAGAGATGCCAGCCTGGCAGCTCCATTAGGCGGGACTTCCTTCCTCAAGCGGGTGGAAGACCCGCCTCAGAACAATTAAAGGCCGGGGAACCGCAAAATGCGGGTCGGATCCTCAGGCCAGGCGGAAAGGTGCAAACCAGTAGGTGGATGGCTGCTGTCCGACGAGGGAAGAACCCCGGCCACTAACACTCTTTCTCTCTTCACAGATGATACCAGACCTGCTGAGTATTTCCAGCATTTTGTGTTTTTGTTTGAGTATCAGTGGTGGCTGATCAGATGACAATGTGAGGAGGTGTTGAGAAAGAGAAGGATGGGTGCACCTGCAAGATTTGTTGGTCTGAGGAGCGATGTGCAGGATAACTCTAGGGAAGGCAAATGAGGGAGTTTGCACTTGAATGTGCCATGCCACTCACCTTTCCTGCCCTGATCAGGTCATTAAAACACTTGCAGCACTGTATCGAGGAGTGAAGCACCACACTGCTGTTGCTGACCTCCTCAGTCACTTGCAAACATGCCTGCTTGTTCCCTATGGCAAACTTCTTCCTCACGTCTGTGGGGAAAAGAATCTCTCTGTCCACAGCATGACGTCCATGGTTTCATCTGAGAACCGTAGTGCAGCCTTTGGATTTTGACACGCCATCTCTCAAGTTGCTAGCTCTGTTTTGACAGTTCTAGAATGTTTCCATTCTGACCCTTGCAGGTCACTATATAGTGGAGCTGAAACAGACTGCAGCAGGTTGTCGTCATGCCTGCCCACTGTAGTTGGTCAGGAAACATGGAAGTCAGATGCAAGGCCAATCCCGAGTTAAAAGGCCACTAGTAATCACGGTGCTGAAACTCCTGGGTTCCTGACGCGCTGCCAGCCTCCCCTGCTCCAAGCATGTTGGAAAGTTAAAATTCAGTCCTTTTGCCTATGTGGCTTGAATTGAGATATGTGTGTGTGTGTGTGTGTGTGTGTGTGTGTGTGTGTGTGTGTGTGTGTGTGTGTGTGTGTGTGTGTGTGTGTGTGTGTGTGTGTGTGTGTGATTTGGGATGTACGTATCTGTGAGTGTGTGTGTTGTGGGGATGTATCTCTGTGTATATGTGTTGGGATATGTGGCTGTGTCGGTATGTATGTATCTTGGAGTATGGGTGTTACGATGAATGTGGTCCTTATACTGACACCCTGCCCTGTTATTGGACAGTGTGTGTCAGTGACACACTTTCTACTGACACCCTGCCCTGTTATAGACAGTATGTGCCTTGTCTTCCTATGATCTACTCCACTGACATTCCTTTTTTTCACGATATTACTTATTATGTCAGCATTGTTCAGGCCTGATTTAATCCTGCTGGGATTTGTTGATATGAAAGGTTGAAGCTGTTCGTTTTCAGGTGCTATGGAGCCCACTGTGATAGGAACCATGAGAATACAGCCAGTGACACACTGACTTTCTCTTCTGTTTATTTTGCACAGTGCATGCCATCTTCTGACTGCGAGATGGACTGTGACGTGAACAGTGAGGTGCGTATGGAGAGATTCTGCCTTTAAATTGTTGGTACTGTCATTGTAGCTGGAAACACACAAGTTAGGATGCAGGTAGCAGAGTTTCAGAGGAGTTCAGTTTATGCAGGTTCAGTTGGCACTTGATGTATGAAGGATGCTAACGGACAAGATTTGTACCCAGTAAGCTGATCTCATCTAGAATGGCAGTATGGATGGTTCCAGCTGGCTTTAATACCCATGGTTCAGGGGGGGGGGGAAAAATCAGGCCCTGACTGTTACCCAGTGACACCCAGTGGGTGGTGTATGTGAGGGTGTTGTTTGAACATCGTACGAAGCAGGCTTGTGATTTCTTGTGTCTAATTTTTGCATGGTTCACAACACCATCCTCTTTCAATGCTTTTCCTTCACCTTCCCACTGCGTGGAACTGCCATTGTCTAGCTCCAATGGCTTTTCTTCCCGTTCCCACATTATTACCTCCGGAGCCCCCAAGGATCAATCCTTGGCCCCCTCCTATTTCTCATCGATATGTTGCCCCTGAACTCGCACCTTTCTCTAGTTTCTCTCCCATTTTCCCTCATGCCTTCTGTGAGTTCATGTTATCCATGAGACCACCTCCTGCTCTCTCAACCCTATTCCCACTGAACTGCTGACTACCCAACTCAGGTTCAGTCCCTCTCTCCTTCAAATTTGTCATCAACGCCCTCTCCTCTAAAAACTAACAGTGAACCCCTACATCCTTGCAAACTACTACCTCCCTTTCCTCTCTAAAGTCCTTGAATGCTTTGTTGCCTCACAAATCTGTGCCTTTCTTTCCCGTAACTCCATGTCTGAATCCCTTCAATCAGGGGCCACAGCACTGAAATGGCTGTTATCAAAGTCACAAGTGACATCCCCAACCTGCCCACTTCCAGTTTTAATGGAGGTGGAACAAGGGGTGTGTAACCAACCCACTCCCGGGAGGTGGGTTGGCAATTTAAATATGATAGTGAGGCTATGTATCTCATATTTTTCCACCATTTCATCCAAATATTTAACATCCAACTTTAGTTTTCCCAGCCAAATTTCCCAAGCTTACAGGGAGGCACAGACTGTTGGATCTAGAAAGAATGTACCTTCCCACTTACCTGATGGATCCAGCACACCTGCCTCACCAACTCCCCACAATCTGACACCCAGACCCTTCTGATCTCTCTCCAACATCCCCCCTGAAGCCTCGCACATGATCCTGAAGTTCCCGACCTACAATTTCCTCCAGTCCCACAACCCTCCAAGATATCTGCGCTCCTCCAATTCTGGCCTCTTGAGCTTCCCTGATTTTCATCACTCCACCACTGGGGCCATGCCTTCAGCTGCAAAGGCCCTAAAGCTACCACTTTGACCAAGTTTTTGATCACCTGCCCTAATATTTCCTTATGTGGCTCAGTGTCAAATTTTGCTTCATTATGCTCCTGTGAACTGTCAGCGGCACATTAAGGGTACATCCTGGCAGGACAAAATCACAAATGTGGCAGTCCTTTCGAAGGCAGAGCTCCCAATCAAACAGAGTCGACTTCAGTGGATCGGACATGTCCTCAGGATGGAAAGCAGTCGCGTACATAAGGACCTTCTGTATGGTGAGGTAACCGGGGCCAGACGGCCAGTGGGGTGTCCAAAGCTCCACTTCAAGGATGCACACAGGCATGAAATGAAGGCCCTAAATGTCGACTATTGCACTTGGGAGTCACTAGCTGGTGAAAGAGGGAATTGACGACACATCCTGTGGACTGGTGTGCACTACCACGAAGACCAGTTGCCACAGCAGCCTGGCAACTGGTGCTAACGTCAAAAACAACAACTCTCCATGTCACTTGGCAGCTTCACGTGCAGCACTTGTAGCAGAGCCTGCCTCTCAAGGATTGGGCTTCACAGCCATCAACAAAGGTGCACCAAGAGAAGCCCCCCCCCCCCACTTAAATGGATTGTTTACAGCGTGTGCATCATTTTTCATAGATGGAAGGATGCCAACTCAACCTCCAACCCCCACTATGCTTCTGTGAACTGCATTGTTTTAATACATTAAAGATGCTATATAAATGCAAGTTGTTGTTGACATCATCCAAAATCACAACTGCAGGTTCCGCATGGCAACACCCAGCTCTACCTCACCATCACCCTTCTCAACCCCCGACTTTCTCCAATTTGTTACATTGCTTGTCTGACATCCAGTACTGGATGAGCAAATACTTCCTGCAGCTAAATATTGGGAAGACCGAAGCCAATGACTTTGGTTCCCACCACAAACTCCATTCCCTAGCCACCGACTCCATCCCTTTCCCTGTCAACTGTCTGAGGCGAACCAGACCATTCACAACCTTGATGAGACCTTGCTCCATCACCAAGACCTCCTTCTTGCACCTGAAGAAAAGATACTTGGAGTTATAGCACGACTTTCACAACCTAAAGTACTTTACAGCCAATGAAGTACGTCCAAAGTGTAATTACTGTTCTAATGTAGGAAACACAGTAGCCAATTTGTGCACAGCAAGGTCCCATATGCAGCAATGTGATAATGACCAGATAATCTGTTTTTTACTTATGCTGCTTGAGGAATTAATACTGGCCAGGAGACCAAGGTAACAATCCCTGCTCCCCTTCAAAATAATGCTGTTATCTCTTTCACATCCATCTGAGAAAGCTTACGGGTTCTCAGTTTAATGCCTCCCCTGAAACACAGTGGCCGGGATTTTACGGACCCCCCTGAGATGGGATCGAAGGCGTGGGGGGGCGGGGTGCATGGAGAATCACGGCGGGTGGTGGCGGAGGCGGCGGGGCGGAGGACCCGTCACCTCCCCATCACCCAGTGTTCTTCCCGGGAGCGGGATAGGCCAGTGATGGTCTACCTGCCCAGATGCAAATTGAGGCCCTTAAGTGGCCTATTAAGGGCCAATATAGGGCCTCTTCCCACAGCCACTGTGATCTTACCAGCCGCGGGGGGCCCTCTACCACGCGGGGAGGACACCTTGTAAAATGAGATGCCCTCCCTGCAAGTTGGGGGGGTGTCCCTCTTTCGTGGGCAATTTGTGACCCAGCCCATGGAGGGCCCTTACTGGGAGCCAAATTCACCCCTCAGGAACCCCTGCCCCGGACTGCAAGACCACCACCCCACCTTGCTGGGGCCTTCCAGACTGGACCCGATGAACCCACCTTACCTACCTCTTCTCCAGGTTCCAGCGCTGGTCCTGGGTCTGAGGCCTCTGCAGTACTGGTAGTGGCCACCGCTTCTGGTGGCGCTGCTGATGCTGCTGAGCTGCCGGCCCTGTGGTTGGCTAGCAACTCTCTGTGGTGGGATCCCCGTCCCTTTAAAGTCTTTAAAGTGACAGGGATCCCACCTCCTAAAACTTTGACAAAAAAGACCAGAGGACCACTCCAGGGGGGGGTGGGAGGCAGAGGCAGGGATCCCCCTCTCAACTTTTCGGCCTAGCGCCGGGATCCCCGTCTCTAGAACAAAATCCAGCCCAGCATCCCTGACAATGCAGCATTCCCTCAGTACTGCACTGGAGTGTCAGCATGGATTTAGTGCTCAAGCCTCTGGAGTGGGGCTTGAACCCAAAACCTTCTGACTCAGAGGTGACATTGCAAGCTAGTGACCCATGGCTGACACTGCCTCAGCACATTTGCTGCTGAAAGCCTTATTCATACCTTTGTTATCTCTTGACTTGACTATTTCAATGCTGTCCTGACGGGCCTCCCATCTTCCACCCAAAATACACTTGAGCTCATCCAAAACTCTGATGCCCATATTGTAACTTGCACCAAATCTCATTCACCCATGTCCTCTGTGCTCACTGACCTAGGTTGGCTACTGGTGCAGCAATGCCTCAATTTTAAACTTCTCATTCTTGTTTTCAGATCTCTCCATGGCCTCTCTCCTCCCTATCTATGTAGTCTTCCTGCCCCATGATCCTCCAAGATCTCTGCGTTCTTCCAATTCTGCCCTCTTAAGCATCCCAGATTTTAATTGCTCCACCATTGGTGGCTGTTCCATCAGCTACCGAGACCTTAAGCTCTGGAATTCCTTCCCTAAAACTCTCTGCCTCTCTCCCTCTCTCTCCTCCTTTTAAGATGTTCCTTAAAAACTACGGGCAAGATATTCATCTCCATCGCGCCACATCCAGATGTTTTGCTAGGGTGCGCAGCGCTGCCAGCTGCCTGTGGTGTGGTCAATGTGGCGACCCTCTGGAGAAGGGTGCCCGTAAGGCTGTGAATGAGTGCTACCCTGACACCAGCTGATATGAGGCTGGGATGCCAAATTTGGACTGTGCAGGTCCAGGCAACAAGTGCAACAATCACTCAGCAAACGACAAGCTTTAAGCTGCAAGATGGTCCCTGCACTAGTATTCCTTAAAGGACCAGCCGCACAAATTGCAGGTAAGGTCATTTTAAGAGCTACTGCTATTGCAAAGTGTCTGGAAGTACTCTGGAGTGTTTTTGGAGATGTTGTACTGAGTTCCTGGATTTGTTGCTGCCTCCTCATAGAGAGAGCAGAGGAGTAGGTGACCTGTCTACACAAAAGGCTGCAACAGGCACAATGGCCGTGCCTCCGGGTCTACAGCACAACAGTGAGATGGAGCAGAAGCTGTGGAGAGAGCAAGCTCTGTGCAATCTCCTCTGCCAACTGCTCCTTCCTGCTGCTTGACAGTGACAAGTGGTAGACCAGCATCTTGGTCAAGCTCGTTAGCATTCTCCTACAATCTATCCCATCGAGGTCCTCACCTGAGTCCTCTGCACCAGAACCCATCAGCGACCTTACCCTCCAATGAGCTGGCACACAAACCATCCTTTCCCACAGCCTGGCTGCAAACCACTTGTGCTCGGATGACTCGCCACCTACTGATCCCAACTCTATACTAGCCTCCAAGATACGTGCAGTTCCAGTAGCTGAGCTGGTAGCTGTGCATGTCAGATGAACTGATGGTGCCTCATCATTAGAGTTGTGCTGTTGCTTTCTCTTCCTCCTGAGACTGCAGTGGTTGGGTAGGTGGCAGTTCTTGTGCGTCCAAAACAAAAAATCAGAAGAGGAAGGTTGGCGTGAGACAGTGGGAAGCTCGAGGTCTATAGTCACGCCATCAGCATCTTTCTCATCATGCCAGATAGCAGGATAAAGATGTACTGGGAGTTGAGAAGGGGCATAAGGAAGGAATATACCGTCATCCTCAATGTTCTTAGCACTGCCGGATGCCTCAGGTCTGTTGCAGCTAGCCCATGATGCTGAGAGCCATCTCCTCCATAAGGCTCAGGAGATGCAGGTGCTCTTGATCCTGACAGTTCTGCTCTGCTCCCTTCTATTGTGTGCTACCTTGGTCTGCAAGAGAGAGGGCAGAATGTCGGTGATTGTGTCTTGCTCTGTTTGGGTGATGTGCATGCCACAGCTGACTAGCTGGAGTTTTGTGGAGGGCACCAAGAGGTGGGTGTGAGGATGGAAGCATTGGTAGGTGTGTGAAAGTAAGGTGGAGTACCTGGATATTAGGCATGAGTCCTGACTGCCCGGGGTTGCTGAAGGCTGAGTGATGGGAATATGGTGCATTGAACAGTGTGAGATTTGTGCTGTGGTGGGGAGATGTCAAGTGAAGATACATTCACTGATATTGACCACCTGCATGAGATCATTAGTCCTCTCGTGGCACTGCTACCAGATCCTCAGGCCCAGACTCCAGGAGCTGACCTCCCTGGCCACCTTCTCCCACTCCCATCTGAGGATAGGCCTTGAAGTCTTCCTGGCCTCCTGTGGAACCTCCTTCTGCCCACCTCCACCACTAATGCATGCAGCGCAGCATTCATCATCCTGTCTCTCTGCCCGAGTGTTCCATTTTCCATCTTTTAAAATCCAGCAATATTATTCTGTGCAGCTTGCCTTTATGAGGGATAGTCTGCCTTGAAGAACAGAGTGTTGGCTGCACATGTGCTATCAGCACAACACTGTTTGGCCCCCTGCTGAGCACAGCGGCAGCCGACAGCGTGAACAGGCTGTCAGCAGCCAGGAACACGTTTAGCCCCATGCTGCCATCAGGTAAATGAGGTGGGAGCACCAGGTTTGCATTCTGCCCACCCCCAACGGAACCAGCACGAACAGGCTACACTCGAGAAAAGGGGCAAGTGATTTTTTTCGCCTTATCTCTTTAACCAAGGCTTTGTCCACCTATCCTCATGCCTCATGTTATGATCCCCATGGTGACCACCAACAAACGAAAAGAATTGAATCCACCGATTGACCCCAATTTAGGAAACCAAACCAAACGGACAAGATTTCACTTTTATAAATTTTACTTTAACACTCAAACCAAAACCAACGTAAATTAGACATGAAGCAACAGACAGATCATGATCAATATATATATTACAAATTACACCCTAAATATCAGATCCAACAGAGATGGGTCTCACAGTTTCACTGGGTAGTCCACCCAGCATATATGGCAGCAATTACAGTCACACAGTTCTTCATAACTCTGAAGTGCCTCAGGTAGATTTTCAGCTCTTCAAGGATTTAACTGCTATTCTTCTTTGGATAGCAGTTCCTTCTCAACCGAACTCCACTGGTGCAGTCTTCATCACAAGGCACGCTTCTGTAGAACCTCCTCAGCTGTGCTCACGACAGTCTTGAAGGTCTGGATTTACCAGTCTTCCCTTTATCCGGGTCCTTCAGTGACAACCTGTGCACTGTATGGCCGGGTCTGGTTAGTCTTAAGTAACAGAAACAGCTCCTGGATTCAGCACTTATTTCTGCACAGTATTTCCAGCACTTTCTGTTTTTATTATCCTGGATTCAGTCTTCACTATCTTCGGCATGCCAGATCTCCAGTCCTGCCTGGTCTGCCTGATCTGGGGAGGACTCGGTCTCCTTTTACTGGTTCTAATCACACGAACACAAGAACACAAGAAATAGGAGCAGGAGTAGGCCATTCAGCCTACCCCACCATTCAATAAGATCATGGCTGATCTGTCCCAGGCCTCAACTCCTCTTTCGGGCCTGCTCCGCATAACCCTCGACTCCCCAAGATTTCAAAAATCTGTCTACCTCCTCCTTAAATACAGTTAGTTACCTAGCCTCTACAACTCTCTGGGGTAGAGAATTCCAGAGATTCACCACCCTCTGAGGGAAGAAATTCCTTTGCATCTCAGTTTTAAATGTGTGTTCCCTTATTCTGGAACTATGTCCCCTAGTTCGAGATTCCCCCACCAGTGGAAACATATTCTCAACATCTACCCTGTCAAGCCCCCTCAGAATCTTATATGTTTCAATAAGATCACCTCTCATTCTTCTAAACTCCAATGAATAAAGGCCTAACCTGTTTAGCCGTTCTTGATAAAACAACCCCTTCATCCCAGGAATCAGCCTAGTCTGAACTATCTCCAATGCTAATATATCCTTCCTTAAATACGGGGACCAAAACTGTATGCAGTACTCCAGATGTGGCCTCACCAACAGTTGTAATAAGACTTCCCTATTTTTTAAACTCTAACCCCCTGGCAATAAAGGCCAAAATTCCATTTGCTTTCCTAATTACCTGTTGCACCTGCATGCTAACTTTTTGTGTTTCCTGTATAAGAACACCCAGATTCCTCTGTACTGCAGTATTTTGTAGTCTTTCTCCATCTAAATAATAATCTGCCTTTTTATTCTTCCTGCCAAAGTGGATTACCTCACACTTTCCCACATTGAACTCCATCTGCCAAATTTTTGCCCACTCACTTAACCTATCTATATCCCTTTGCAGATTCTTTGTGTCCTCATCACAACATCCCTCCCACCTATTTTTGTATCGTCAGCAAATTTTGATACACTACACTCTATCCCTTCCTCGAAGTCATTAATATAGATAGTAAATAGTTGAGGCCCTAGGACCGATCCTTGTGGCACCCCACTAGTTACGGCTTTCTAACCTGAAAAAGACCCATTAATCCCAACTCTCTGCCTTCTGTATGTTAGCCAATCCTCAATCCATGCTAACACATTACCTCCAATACCCTGAGCTCCTATTTTGTGTATCCACCTTTTATGTGGCACCTTATCGAACGCCTTCTGAAAATCCAAATACACTACATCTACCAGTTCCCCTTTATCCACTCTGCTTGTTATATCCTCAAAGAACTTTAACAAATTTGTCAAACATGATTTCCCTTTCATAAAATCACGTTGACTCTGTTTGATTGCATTATATTTTTCTAAATGTCCTGCTATTTCTTCCTTAGTAATGGACTCTAGCATTTTCCCAATGACAGATGTTAAGCTAACTGGTCTATAGTTTCCTGCTTTCTGTCTCCCTCCTTTCTTGAATAGGGGTGTCACATTAGAGGTTTTCCAATCCACTGGTACCCTACCAGAATCCAGTGAGTTTTGGTATATTACGACCAATGCCTCCGCTATCTCTGCAGCCACTTCTTTTAAAACCCTTGGATGCAGGCCATCAGGTCCTGGCGACTTGTCTGTCTTTAGTCCCATCAGTTTGTCCAGCACCTTATCCCTCGTGATAGAGATTGTTACAAGTTCCGCCCTCTCATTTACACCTTACTCAACTATTATTGTTGGGATGTTTATAGTATCCTCCACTGTGAAGACCGATGCAAAATATTGGTTTAAATTATCTGCCATTTCCCTGTTCCCTGTTACTAATTCCCCAGTCTCATCCTCTCAGGGCCCCACACTTACTTTAGCTACTCTCTTCCTTTTTATATACCTGTAGAAGCTCTTACTGTTTGTTTTTATATTACTTGCCAATTTACTCTCATAATCAATTTTCTCTCTATTAGTTTTTTTAGTCATCCGCTGCTGGTTTCTAAAAAATTCCCAATCCTCTGGCCTACCACTAGCTTTTGCCCCTTTATACACCTTTGTTTTTGATTTGATACTCTCCCTAACTTCCTTTGTTATCCACGGGTGGTTCATCATTTTCTTCGAGTCCCTCCTTCTGACCGGAATAAATGTTTGCTGAGTGTTATGAAATATCTGCTTAAAAGTCTTCCACTGCTCTTCTACTGACTTCCCCTGTAGTCTATTTTCCCAGCACGCTTTAGTGACAGTTTTCCTGGGAATTTGAATTTGTTTTTCCATCTTCTGTTTCAGTCTTGGTTTCCATTTCTGTTTCTGTTTGAGTTTCTGTTTCAATTCTAGTTTCTCTCTGTCAGGATCTAAAAAAAGCACAAGCTTTACAACCACAGATTCTATCACACTTGCCCTGTTGGGTAAAAGAAAGCTTTAGTGTAGTAAAGTTTTATTCACAATAGTTTAGAAATACAGCAAGTTCTTAACATCATAAGCATTTTAACAAATAGCTTATTGCATACTGTACAGGTAACATTTTCATATTCCACAATTATACATATATTTACAAAATCATTAGGGCTTAACCAATAGCAAAACCCAAGTAAATGAGCCAATTATGATTCAAGCATGATAGAATTATCATAACTCAGGGCCTTTCTTCTCTTTTATGCCCCTTCTTTAAACTCTGGATAGAGCATCAGCAATTACGTTGCTGTTCCCTGCAACATGCACAATTTTCAGTGTAGGTGGCTGTAACATCAAACTCCAATGAAACAGCCGGAGGTTCTTTGTTCTGAACTTTCCTGGAAACACAAGTGGATTGTGATCAATATCAAGCAACATTTCTCCTTGACTATTGGTTTCTCCTTGACATTTCTCTATTGGTTACACATACCTCAAACTGTTGAAGAGCCAGTACAAAACTTAAAGCCTCTTTCCTGATGGTCAAGTACTTTCTTTGATGCATATTAAGTTTCCTAGAGAAGTAGCTAACAGCCATTCCATACCAGCATTATCATCTTGGAGCAGCACCACTCCTACCCCTACATCACTGACGTCGATAGCCACTTTGAATAGTTCATTAAAATCTGGGGCTGCAAGAACTGGTTCTTTTATTAAATGGGCCTTTAACTTCTCAAATGCTGTTTGACATGAATCTGACCGTTCGAACCTCACGTTCTTCTTTAGCAGATTAGTCAATAGCGTGACTACTGTGCTCAAATTAGGGACAAATTCTCCTGTAGAACCCACACATACCCAGAAATCTTAACACTTCTTTCTGTGTCTTGGTTATAGGAAAAACTATCATTGCCCGAACCTTGGCCTCTCATGGTAACACTTGACCTTGACCCACTATATGTCCTAAATAAGTGACTTTGGCCTTGGCAAACTCGGTTTGCCAGGTTAATGACAAGGTTAGCTTTGGCCAGCCTGTCAAATAGAGCTCTCAAATGCTGGGCATGATCTCTCCAAATGTCACTAAACACCAAAAGAGCATCAATGTACACTTACTCAATTCAGCAATTACCTGATTGTTCAATCTTTGAAATGTGACTGGTGCATTTTTCATGCCAAATGGCATTGGAACAACCCATCTGGTGTCACAAAAGCAGATATTTCTCTGGCTTGCTCAGGCTAGGGGACTAGTCAATATCCGTTAAGCAAATCAATTTTGCTAACAAATGCCGAGTTCCCCACCCTATCAATACAATTCTCAAGCTTTGGGATTGGATAGGAGTCTGTCTTTGTTACCACATTAATCTTTCAGTAATCTATACAGAATCTTTGAGAAGCTTCTTTTGGCACCAAAACAACAAGAGAACTGTTGAACCTTTGACTAGGTTCAATTATATCATTACTCAACATGTACTGAACCTCCTCTCTGACTTTGGCCAATTTACTGGGACTAAGTCTGTAGGGATTTTGCTTAATTGGTTTAACTTCCCCTACAAGACCTCATGAATAGCCAGAGAAACGCGACCGGGCTTATCTGTACATACCGGCTTATACTCCTTCAATAGGTCAGTTATGTCTTTCCTCTGGTGCTCAGGTAAATGTTGTAGCACCTCATCAGACCGTCTAACACCACAGGAAGTTCAGTCCAGGAGCACTCAGTCTCAGACTCATCATCTGGTGTATCACATGCACCAGTATCACCATCTACATTCTTTACCACCTACACAATCCACATGAGCTCTACTAAATGATACATCAAATGCAGGTATTGGTGTTACTGGGGCGAAGGATGTGGCTTCCCAATCATCTGACAGGCATGCCATGTCTTAGAGGTTAGCCACATCCCTGTGCAGCTTCAGCTAGTAAAAATGTAGCATTACCCAAGCCTGTATCTTTCAAATACCCAAATCACCTGCAACAGGAATCTCATGGGGAATTTTCAAAATTTCACCATATTAGCAAGGAGGGACAACATTTTGATGGATTACAGCCCAATCCTCATCAGTGGGCCTCTGGGAGGTCTCCACCTGCTCACCAGAATGTCATTCTTGACATAATAACACTCAGGGACCTTTTCAGTCTCTGCTTCACACTGTCTGAGACAGGCTTCTCAAATCAGGGTCTGCCTATTGTGCCTCAATCAAAGAGAATCTGATAAACAATTCACCATTGCTCATCTTGGAGCTTTTTAACACCAACATCTCCATCCAAATCCTTGGAAAAAGGTTTCAGCCAACAAAACACTCGAATTGTCCTCCACAACAACTGATTCCATCTCATCTTGTTTAACCCTCTGAGCCTGGGATCTAGTCACAACACAGTTTGGGTATATTCTGGGAAATTCTTCTTGTAAAACCTGAATTTCAGCAACCTCAAATGGCTTTTCCGAAACTACTGGAGACACCAATACTTTACCCCAGCCAAGTCATTTCCTAAGAAAATTTATCCCTTCAATAGGAAAACTAGAAACGACACCGAAGTTCACAGAACCAGTGACCAAGTCACATTTTAAATTAATCCTATATAAAGGAACCCATAGGTTCTATCTATCCCTTCAATTAACGCGTTCACATTCAGCAATTTATCGGGGAAAAAATTAATGTCACCTTCCAACATCAATGACTGTGCCGTCCCTGTATCTCTAAGGATGACAATCGACTTACCTGCTTCATCAGACAACTGTGGGGATACCTCACCCTCGAACAGAAAACTTCTATAGTTCTCTGCAATCTGATTCACGATCAGTGAATGTGGGAGAAACTACCTGCTTGACATGAACGTCACCCTTCGGCTGTACATATACAATGGGCTTGTTTTTCCACTTCCAACACTCAGCCTTCACATGTCCTTTCTTATCGCATCAGGGAGCCCTAGCAAAACTGGAGTAGATAGAAATCAGGGGGAAAGCCCTCCATTGGTTGGAGTCATACCTAGCGCAAAGGAAGATGGTTGTGGTTGTTGGAGGTCAGTCATCTCAGCTCTAGGACATCACTGCAGGAGTTCCTCAGGGTAGTGTCCTAGGCCCAACCATCTTCAGCTGTTTCATCATTGACCTTCCTTCAATCAAAAGGTCAGAAGTGAGGATGTTCGCTGATGATTGCACAATGTTCAGCACCATTCACGACTTTTCAAAAACTGAAGCAGTCCATGTAAAACTGCAGAAAGACCTGGACAATATCCAGGCTTGGGCTGATAAGTGGCAAGTAACATTTGCGTCACACAAATGCCAGACAATGACCATCTCCAGCAAGAGAGAATCTAACCACCTCCCATTCAATGGCATTACGAACACTGAATCACTCACTGTCAACATCCTGGAGGTTACCATTGACCAGAAACTGAACTGGAGCAGCCATATAAATACCATGGCTACAAGAGCAGGTCAGAGGCTAGAAATCCTACAGCGAGTAACTCACCTCTTGACTCTCCAAAGTCTGTCCACCATCTACAAGGCACAAGTCAGGAGTGTGATGGAATACTCTGCACTTGCCTGGATGGGTGCAGCTCCAACAACACTCAAGAAGCTCGACACCATCCAGGACAAAGCCGCTCACTTGTTGGCACCCCATGTACAAACATTCACTCCCTCTGATGCACAGTGGCAGCAGTGTGTATCATCTACAAGATGCACTGTAGCAATGCACCAAGGCTGCTTAGACAACACCTTCCAAACCCGCGACTTCTACCATCTAGAAGGACAAGGGCAGCAGATGTATGGGAACACCACCACCTGCATGTTCCCCTCCAGACCACACGCCATCCTGACTTGGAACTATATTGCCGTTCCTTCACTGTTGCTGGGCCAAAATCCTGGAACTCCCTTCCTAACAGCACTGTAGGTGTTCCCCACATGGACTGCAGCAGTTCAAAAAGGCAGCTCACCACCACCTTCTCAATGGCAATTAGGGATGGGCAATAAATGCTGTCCTAGCCAATGATGCCCACATCCCATGAATGAATAATAACAAAATTAGGAAACCAAACCAACACACAAGCTTTCACTTTCATAACTTTAACACTCAAAACAAAACCAAGATAAATTAAACATGAAACAACAGACAGATTATGATCAATATATATATTATAAATGACACCTTAACTAGATGGGTCTCGCAGTTTCACTGGACAGTCCACCCAGCATATAAGGCAACAATTACAGTCACACAGTTCTTCACAACTCTGAAATTCCTCAGGTAGATTTTCAGCTCCCTACTTCAAGGAGTTAGCCACTGTTCTCCTTCTGACAGAAGTTCCCTCTCAATCTGAACTCCACTGGTGTGGTCTTCACCACAAGGCACACATCTCCAGAACCTCCTCAGCTCTGCTCACGACAGTCCTGAAAGTGTGGATTTACCAATCTTTCCTTTATCCGAATCCTTCAGTAACAACCTGTGCCCTGTATGGCTGGATCTGGTTAGTCAGCTACTTTAAGTAATAGAAATAGCTCCTGGATTCAGTCTTCACTTTCTTCTGCTTGCAGGCACTCCACTCCTGCCTGATCCTCCTGATCCGCCTTGTCTGCTTGATCTGGGGAGGACTCTGTTGTCTTTTATCGGGTTCTAATCAGTGTTAGTTTCTCTGGAAACCAGAAGTTGATTTTCCTTCTTCTGTTTCTGTTTCACTTTTGGTTTCTGTTTCAATTCTTGTTTCTGTTTCAAATTCTAGTTTCCTCTCAGTTAGGGTCTAAAAAAAAGCTTTGCAACCACGGATTCCATCACACTCCTTATGTGGGTTGGTGCCAAAATGTTTGCTTGATAATGCCCTGTGAATCACCATGGGAAACGTTACTATGCTATGGGTGCTGTATACATGCAATTTGTTGTTGTTATTGTTGATTGTCCACTGAATACTGACTTCATTTTGGCCATTTCTTTATTGATTTCTACACACTTGGTTCCGTCAGCTGCGGGACTTCCATTTCTCCCACCAATTGAAAAAGAGGATGACGATGAGAAAGAGCAAGACAGGGATGTCATGCTGGTGATGCCTAATGAGAGGCCCACTGCAGACTCTCCTGTCCCCACTGGTAACTCCATACAGATTGCTGACTTTCTACTTTCAGTTAAACAGTGCTTAGGGCAACTGTGCTTCACAATAGAATCCATTAATGATTCATGTTTCAGGATTCAACTTGGCCCACAGTTCACTCCCACCACAGGCCACAGCAGTGGCTGTAAAGGCCACAGTCTCCCTCAATCTCTATGCAGCAGGGTTATTCCAGACTGGCACTGGAGTTATCAGTAACATTTGGCAATCAGCTTTGTAAAGATATGTAAAACAAGTCACTGAAGCATTTTTTACTCAACTAAGTCAGTGTATTACCTCTGCATGGACAACTATTAGCTACAAGAACAAGGTGCAGCAGTCACACCAAGTGACAGGATTCCCAGGATCCAAGGTGTCATAAATTGTACTCATGTGTCTTTTTTTTTATTCATTCATGGGATGTGGGCATCGCTGGCCAGGCCAGCATTTATTGCCCATCCCTAATTGCCCTTGAGAAGGTGGCGGTGAGCTGCCTTGTTGAGCTGCTGTAGTCCATGTGGGGTAGGTACACCCACATTGCTAGCAGTTAGATACAACTGAGTGGCTTGCTAGGCCATTTCAGAGGGCATGTAAGAGTCAACCACATTGCTGTGGGTCTGGAGTCACATGTAGGCTAGACCAGGTAAGGACAGCAGATTTCCTTCCCTAAAGGGCATTAGTGAACCAGATGGGTTTTTACAACAATTTTTAGTTTAGTTTAGAGATACAGCACTGAAACAGGCCCTTCGGCCCACCGAGTCTGTGCCGACCATCAACCACCCATTTATACTAATCCTACACTAATCCCATATTCCTATCACATCCCCACCTGTCCCTATATATTTCCCTACCACCTACCTATACTAGGGGCAATTTATAATGGCCAATTAACCTATCAACCTGCAAGTCTTTGGTATGTGGGAGGAAACCGGAGCACCCGGAGGAAACCCACGCAGACACAGGGAGAACTTGCAAACTCCGCACAGGCAGTACCCAGAATCGAACCCGGGTCCCTGAAGCTGTGAGGCTGCGGTGCTAACCACTGCGCCACTGTGCCGCCCCAATTGACAATGGTTTCATGGCCATCATTAGACTAGTTTTTAATTCCAGATTTATTAATTGAATTCAAATTCCACCTTCTGCTGTGGTGGGATTTGAACCCATGTCCCTGGAGCAATACCCTGGGTTTCTGGGTTACTAGTCTAGTGACTGCGAGCTCGCCACTGGTATCAGACCCACCGGCCGTCCATGTCTCCGCTTTAAAGACGTCTGAAAACGCGACATGAATCCTGTGACATTGATCACAAGTCGTGGGAGTCAGTTGCCAGCGTTCGCCAGAGCTGGCGGGCAGCCATAAAGGCAGGGCTAAAGTGTGGCGAGTCGAAGAGACTTAGCAGTTGGCAGGAAAAAAGACAGAGGCGAAAGGGGAGAGCCAACTGTGTAACAGCCCCGACAAACAAATTTTTCTGCAGCACCTGTGGAAGAGCCTGTCACTCTAGAATTGGCCTTTATAGCCACTCCAGGCGCTGCTCCACACACCACTGACCACCTCCAGGCGCTTACCCATTGTCTCTCGAGATAAGGAGGCCAAAGAAAAAAAACGTCTAGTGACAATACCACTACGCTACTGCCTCCACCGTCTATGCCATCAACTGATTCAGTCAGAAAGGATGAGGGGGAAAAGTCTAAAAATTAGAGCCAGACCTTTCAGTAGTGAAATTAGGAAACACTTCATCACACAAAGGGTTAAACATAGGAGCATAGGAATAGGAGTAGGTCATTTAGTCCCTCGAACCTGTTCCACCATTCAATGAGATCATAGATGATCTGCGACCTAACTCCATATATCTGCCTTTGCCCATCCCTTAATGCCTTTTGTTCACAAATATCTATCAATCTCAGATTTAAAACAATTAATTTGTCATCAATTGCTGTTTGCAGAAGAGGGTTCCAAACTTCTGCCACCCTTTGTGAGTAGAAGTGTTTTCTAATTTCACTAGTGAATGGTCTGTTCTAATTTTTAGACTATTCCCCTAGTCCAATATTCCCAACTCGGGGAAACAATTACTCTCTACCCTACCTGCCCCGTTTACATTTCAAGAACTTCGATCAAATCAGCCCTTAACCATCTAAATTCCAGGGAACACAACTCTAGTTTGTGTAATCTCTCCTCATAATTTTTCCCTAGGAGTCCATGTATCATTCTGGTAAATCTAAATTGCACTCCTGCACTCCCTCCAATGCTAACATATCCTTCTTAAGGTGTAGCATCCAGAACTGCTCACAATCCTCCAGGTGTGGTGTAACCAGGGCTTTGTATAGCTGAAACATGACCTCTACCCCTTGCTTTCTCATCCTCTAGACATAAAGGCTGACATTCCATTCGCCTTTTCAATTATTTTCTCTACCTGTTCATGAGATTGTAATGATCTGTGTACCTACAACACAAAGTCTCTTCTGACTTTCCTTGTTTCTCGCTTTTAACCATTTAGAAACTACCTTGTTCTATCCTTTTTATGTCCAAAGTGGATGATCTCACCTTTGTCTACAGTGAAATCCATTTGCCACGGTTTTGTCCATTCTCTTAATCTATCACTATCTCTTTGCAATTTATGCATCATCCTCACTGCTTTCAATGCCACCTATCTTTGTGTTATCAGCCAATTTGAATATGTGGCTTTCTATCCTGCCATCTAAGTCATTAATAAATAAAGTGAAAAGTTGAGGCCTCAACACAGATCCTTGCGGCACACCATTAGTCACAGCCTGCCAAATAAAGTACTAGCCCATTATCCCTACTCTCTGTCTCCTGCCCTCAACCAATTTCCTAATAATTTCCTTTCAACTCCATTTGCTTCATCTTTAGCTAACAATCTCTTATAAGGGACTTTATCAAATGCCTTCTAAAATCCATATAAATAACACCTATAGACATTCCCTTGTACACTACTTTAGTCATCGCTTCAAACAATTCAATCATGTTTGTCTATGGCTTGCCTTGCATTAATTTCCCAACAGGTGTTAGGCTAACAGGTCTATAATTCCCTGGTTTCTCTCTCACCTTTCTTAAGTAGAGGAGTGACATGTGCAATTTTACAATCTAAATGAATAGTTCTTTAATAAGACCGCAATTGTTGACAACGTGATCGGTAGGTGGCGCTGTTTTGGCACATGCGCAAATACAGCATGTGCCACGAAAACGTCACAGCTTGCGACTGTAGCAGCTGCCAGGACTAAAGATGGCGCTGCTCAAAGAATCACAGAGATGAAACCTGACAAACACGTGGCAGAATACAATGGCCGGAGTGAGAGAGTGGAGCGGGCCGGGGAGATCAGCGCGGGGGCCGGGGAGAGCAGCGCGGGGGCCGGGGAGAGCAGCGCGGGGAGACCAGCGGTAGCGGTGCCGGGGGGCGAGGGAGAGGGAGGGGGGGGGGGAGAAAGAGGGAGAGGGAGGGGGGAGAAAGAGGGAGGGGGGAGAAAGAGGGAGGGGGGGAGAAAGAGGGAGAGGGGGAGAAAGAGGGAGAGGGAGGGGGGGAGAAAGAGGGAGAGGGGGAGAAAGAGGGAGGGGGGAGAAAGAGGGAGAGGGAGGGGTAAGGAAGGGGGGAGGGGGAGAAAGAGGGAGAGGGAGGGGAAGAGGGAGAGGGAGGGGGGGAGAAAGAGGGAGAGGAGGAGAAAGAGGGAGGAGGGGGAGAAAGAGGGAGGAGGGGGAGAAAGAGGGAGGGGAGAAAGAGGGAGGGGGGAGAAAGAGGGAGAGGGGGAGAAAGAGGGAGAGGGGGGAGAAAGAGGGAGGGGGGAGAAAGGGAGAGGGAGGGGTAAGGAAGGGGGGAGGGGGAGAAAGAGGGAGGGGGAGGAGGGAGAGGGAGTGGGGGAGAAAGAGGGAGGGGGGAGAAAGAGGGAGGGGGGAGAAAGAGGGAGTGGGGGAGAAAGAGGGAGAGGGAGAGAAAGAGGGAGGGGGGGAGAAAGAGGGAGAGGGAGGGGTAAGGAAGGGGGGAGGGAGAGAGCTGGGGGGAGAGGGAGGAAGGGGAGAGAGTGGGGGGGGGGGGGAGCAGCGGAACGGAAGAGGAGTGCCTTTTTCTGTGCATGCGCCATAAACACAACAGCAAAAGACGTACTGGCCAGTCCCTGGACCCGGTGACACCAAGGTCTTCGCACGCTCGCTCCCCGCGGCTCTCTACGGCCTCTCGCTTCCGGCCCTCTCCATTCAGCCGTTCCCTCCAGCTGCGGATGTCCAATCCAGTTGCTTTCTCCCCTACCCAGTTGCTTTCTCTACTTCTCCACAGTACTTCAGGCATTGCAACTGTTTGGTCCCTGCATTTTGCATGCTCCCTCTCCCCACCCCTCCCCGCTCTCCCCACCCCTCCCCACCCCTCCCCCTCTTCACCCACCCCTCCCTCTACCCCCCCACCATAGTTGAATATCTGAAGTGCAGTTGCAAAGTCGGGGAAATAGCATGCAAAACAAAACCTCAACAATTCTGGGTTTAATTATTGAAAAGTTTTATTAAGTTCATTAAGTATCCGAGGAACTGCTGTGCATGGATACATGAGTGTTGTGTCCAGCATTCCCGTTGGCCAGACAGGCCGAGTTTCTGCTATGCACAGCTAAAGAGATTGTTCCTGGAGAGCCTTGTGGTGAATAAACGCTTGGCTCTCTATTCCACTACTGTATTGTCCATGTGAAGAAGGCAAAGTCACAAGAGTCTGAGCTCAGTCTATTCTTGGTGAATGTTCCCCAAGCGCATCCCAATGTGCATTCCCAATTCATCCATAAATGCAATGTTCCTTTCCACATCGTGATGAGCTCCGCAGCATGATCTAGTTGCCTTCGTTGCTTGAATGCTGACCTTAAGTCTCAAGGATTGTTTTCTCGACGGCATGTTTTACATGAAAAGAAATAAAGCAAATCAGAGTCAGAGCTTGCCTCCCTCCATCCACTGAAATTACTGTTGTGCACACCTTTTTAAGTTCTGCAATGAAGGCACCAATTGATAACGTCGCCAATGAAGCACTTATTACCCACCTCAGATGCAGGAATCATCACATCCTTGCGTCCTCTCCCGCACTGCCTCCTTTGCTTGAATGCCGTCCTTAAGTGTCAAGGATTGTTTTCTCAAGGGCACGTTTTACATGAAAGAAAATAAGGAAAGAACATCAGTGTCAGAGCTTCCCTCCCTCCAATGAAATTGCTGTTGAGCATGCTTTGTGTTCTGCGGTAAAGGCATGTACTGATAACACCACCAATGAATCACTTAGTACCCACTTCAGCTGTAGGAGGCAGGATGATGTTACTGCCCCTATCTCGTGATGGTTCAATGCTGCTCTCAGGGAAAACATGAATGATGTGAGGGTGCTGGAAAAGATGCACATTTCTTTTGGGCTATGAACATAAAGCTGGCCATTTAGCCCAGCAGTTCCCTGCCAGTGGTTATGTTACTCGTGCGTCTTCCCATCCATTCCCATTTAATCCTGCCTACTACTATCACCAGTTGTGTTCACAGCAAGAGCATTCACACTTCTGCTACCACTGGACACGGCATGCTTGCTTCTTTTAGTGCTCAGTCACTTCTTGCTGAATGTTCCCCAAGTGCTTGACCCCTTTGGACGCCCTCTCTGCTTGACAGGCAGCAACTGGCAATTGCGGAGTCTCACAAGGCTCTGCATGGTTGTTTCAACGTCGGATGGGGAAACAGGTGGCTGTGTGCCCTGATGGGTGTAGGAGCAGGTGACTGTGTAACTGAGCAGCAAGGAGAGGGTACCGCAGGTAGGGGAAGTGGAGATTTGAACAGGCAGGCATATGTATGGTCCATCAGATCATTAGGCCAGGGGGTGAGACGCTCAGGATCCATGGTTTGTGACACGTGACTGATGTCCAGCGCGCAGCCACCTCAATCCGAAGGTGCTTCCGGGCAATTGTTGGGCATAGTAAATGGCTCCATCTCATCAGCCAGTCCTTGCTGCCAGCGGAGAGTCTGTTGCCGCAGCCAGTCCCGTCTCCTCATGAATGCTGCCGTTCCACTCTGCAGAACGGCCTGTTGTAGCTGGTACAATTGACCTGAAAGCAAGCGGTATTTTTCATTGTGGTTGAGGGGCCTTGGCTGTTCCTCTGTAATCACAATGGCAGCAGCCATGCCTGTCGTCGTTGGTGTCTGAGATGCACGCCAGCGACAATTGGGGGCGAGCCTGTCCAAAGGCAGACCCAGATGCCTCTGCACAACAACAGCATGTTTGCAGGGCAACAAAGTCTGAATGGAGAAGATGCAGCTGCAGGTAGCCTGGCCATCATGTATCTGCAGTGTGTACTGTTTGGCGCCAGAAATCACAGTCACTGTGCCTTCATCCTGCTACATGCGGTGGCCCAGACAATGGAAATGTTTTCAGAGCAACTCACAACAGGGACTGGAGAACATGCGGTGGCCCAGACAATGGAAATGTTTTCAGAGCAACTCACAACAGGGACTGGAGAACATGCGGTGGCCCAGACAATGGAAATGTTTTCAGAGCAACTCACAACAGGGACTGGAGAACATGCGGTGGCCCAGACAATGGAAATGTTTTCAGAGCAACTTACAAAGGCAGAGCAACTTACCTTGGAACAATCTCCTGTGTCAAATAAAAATGAAGCAAGTCTCCAAAACGAATAAATAATTCAGATAAAATGTGAGAAAATGCCCGATGAAACCTCCCCTCCTTCCACTTTCAAAAACTCGCGCCGAAGCTTTGACGCATGCGCAGAGGCCAAACTGGCGCGTCGGCGAGGAAGACGAAATAACGGGATGATGTCATCTGCGCATGCGCACAACGGTCCTGGCAGTTCGGACCGCAGCGCATGCGCAGTGATGAGGAGACTGTGTGCGCATGTGCGCACCGCGGCGCATCCTGATGACGTGTCCGATGAAGTAGCGTTGTCATGAATTACTTTGCTTTAATAAAGAGGACTTTGGAAGTGGTGCAGTAGTTAGCACCGCAGCCTCACAGCTCCAGCGACCCGGGTTCAGTTCTGGGTACTGCCTGTGTGGAGTTTGCAAGTTCTCCCTGTGACCGCATGGGTTTCTGCCGGGTACTCTGGTTTCCTCCCACAGCCAAAGACTTGCAGGTTGATAGGTAAATTGGCCATTGTAAATTGCCCCTAGTGTAGGTAGGTGGTCGGAGAATGGTGGGGATGTGGTAGGGAATATGGGATTAATGTAGGATTAGTATAAATGGGTGGTTGTTGGTCAGCACAGACTCGGTGGGCTGAAGGGCCTGTTTCAGTGCTGTATCTCTAAATAAATCAAAATAAATAATTCCCTGGTTTCTCTCTCTCACCTTTCCTAGGTAGGGGAGTGACATGTGCAATTTTACAATCTAAATGAACAGTTCTTTAATCAAGAGAGTTTTGGAAGATTATAGTTATAGAACCTGGGATGTTTTCACCTATTACCTTTAAAACTCTGAAAGGAAAACCATCAGGTCCGGGAGACTTCTCACTCTTTAGTGTCATTATTTTCTTCATTACTGTTGTTTTGCTTACATTAATTTTGGTGATTCCCTGTCCCTGATTCAATAAGACATTTCCTTGGGATACAACAACAGCAACGTGTATTCATATTGCGCTGTTAAAGTAATAAAATGTCCCAAAGCGTTTCACAGGAATGTTATAAAGCAAAATTTGACACCGAGCCACATAAGGCGATGCTAGGGCAGCTAACCAAAGGTTTAGTCAAACAGGTAGTTTTTAAGGAGTGTCTTAAAAGAGGAAAGAGAGGCATAGAGGTTTGTGGAAGGAATTCCAGTGCATAGGGCCCAGGGAACCAAAGGCACGACCACCAAAGGTGGTGCAATTAAAATCCGGGATAGTCAAGCGGCCAGAATTAGATGAGCGCAGATATCCAGGAGGGTTGTGGGGCTGCAGGATGCTAAAGAGGTAGGGAGGGGAAAGGCCATGGAGGGATTTGAAAACAAGGATGAGAATTTTAAAAATCAAGGGATGTCCTGCATGCTGACCTCTTCCTCAATTGTAAATAGTAACGCAATGTATTTATTCAATATGTCCACCATTTCGCCAGGCCTTTCAGAGTCCCCCCCGCCCCCCCAACCCCCCCAGCGCGATTCAACAGTGCTCTGGCAATTAACAGTCCGGCACCACGATCTCTGTCGCTCCAAGAGCTGCCGGCCAATCACAGGGCCAGCAGCTCAGTAGTGTTGGCAGCACAGGAAGCGGTGCCTACTGCTAGCAGTGCACCAGGCCTGACAGCAGGCACATCACTGGAGATGTGGAGAGAAGGCAAGCGAGGCCAATCTGGCCAACCCCATCAATGTGGGGGAGGGTGGGCGATGAATGCGGGGGGTGGGGGGGGTTGGTGTTATGGGAGGTGGGATGTTTGCCTGCAGGGGCCCTCTGTGAACCACAGGTTGCCCACGGAGGAGGCCAGCCCCCCTCAAAACCTGCAGGGAGGTTTCCTCATTTCACTGGGCAACTTCCCCACATAGGGGAGACTCCCCTCCCCCTGCTACTGGCTTAATTCCAGCGGTGGTGGGAAGAGGCCCTGAAGTGGCTAATAATTGGCCACTTAAGGGCCTTTCCTGCCCCTGACTTAATGTGATGGGAAGGCGACTGCTTCTCCGTCCCCACCTCCTGTTGCAATTCCATGGACCCTGCCCCCCTCATCTCCTAGCCAGTCTCCAGGAGGACCATTAAATCCAGCCCCCTCTTTACCTAATATAGATGTAAGAGATTTTTGTGTTAATTTTGAAATCCCTTGCAAGTTTCTTTTCATGCTCCCTTTTTGCAGCTGTTACTATCTATTTTGTCACCCTTTGCTGTCCTTTGTATCTCTCCCATTGACCTGGACCTGTGCTAATTTGTCCTTTTTTGTGTGCTTTTTCTTCTAGTTTTATGTTGTTTCTTACACCTTTAGTCACCCATGGCTGTTTTTTTTTGGCAAGTAGAATTCTTGCCCCTTGGGAATATAAACTGGTTGTGTGTCACATTACATTCTTTTTTGAACACCACCCTCAGATCTCTTATTTTATCTATCAACGGATTTGCCCAGTTAACTGAATATTGTTGAATGTGTCACAGCAACTTGCTTTGTTGAATGATAATTTTCTTTAATCCACTGACTGGAGATCTCTATTTATATTTGTTTAAAGAAATTTTGAAAAGAACAGATAAAAGATAGCTTTGCTAGCAGCTTAAGATGGCCACCTAATTTGCAACACTGTATCCTACCTTGCAAGATCTGTGAGGAGGGAGATGAAATGTCTGCTCATCCCAGCAAGAACCAAGATCCAGGAAGTTTAAGGGAACTGCTTGTTACTTTTCTTTTAGCAAGAATAAATACAGCTAACTACTGTGCTTGAATCACTGAGTGACTGTCATGAGACAAGCCCCTCCCCATGTGTGGTTTGAAGCTTGTGTTTCTCTGCAGCAGCAAGGAGAAGCATCTGGACTCTGTCACGTGCAGACCCAAGTTGGGGTCCCCCTCTTTCTCTCTCCAGTCCAGCTTGCAAGCTTCAAATCCTGCCTTTTGACTGACCACCTCTGCATGCATACTCCAGCTACAATCAGAAACCCCATTGAAGGAAATCATCTGCATCGCTGTCTCCAAGAGACCTACCAAACGAGTCATCTATCTCTTCAAACTAAAAGCCTCAGGACCACCAAATTCAGCTAGAAGCTAGCCAAATCACCAAACCCCACAGCCTGTATACCCCTTTTTTCTATGAACTCTAACTCGACCAATCTATCTTTCCCCTCTCCATAACCTATTTGTGTGTGTGTGAGAGAGAGTGAAAGTTGGCGTGTTGTTTATTATTTTCATTAGTTCGGTTTAGGTACATTAAAACTAACCGCTTTCTTTGTTAAACTCAAGAAAACCTGTCCAATTGGTTCTTGTTATGATCATAACAAGTAAGTAATCAAACACCTACTGAATTGGCTAGTACAGCCACTTTAAGAAAGAATTAAACCTGTTGTGGTCAAACAAGGAGAGGGAAAAGAGGGAAGCCCTTTGACCCCTCCTCACTTGACCATAACAAATGTCATATTTGACCAGCAGTTCTGCATTATGCAAGTGAATGCTGACTTTCATACCTTCATATTAAGGCAGCCCTCCATGGCAACATCACCTGGCTTAGAAATGCCGAGCTCTGGATGGGTCCTTGGAGATTAAGTCTCCCTTCTAGAGCCATAACTAATTCCAATTTGCTGTCCCAGGACTCCAGCACCACTATAACGAGACCCATTCTACCAGCAGAGCCATCCTAGAGTAAACTTTTGGAATTGTGAAGACATGCCTTAGGTGGGTGGATTGACTGAGATGAGGTGAAATTACTTCACTCAAACGGTTGTGAATCTTTGGAATTCTCTACCGCAGGGGGCTATGGATGTTCCATTGTTGAATACATTTAAGGCTGGGATAGACAGATTTTCGGTCTCTCAGGGAATCAACGGATCTGGCGAGCAGGCGGGAAGGTGGAGTTGAAGCCCAACCTGAGTCACAATTGTATTGAATGGCAGAGTATGCTCGATGGGCCATATGGTCTACTCCTGCTCCTATTTCTTGTGTTCTTGTGATTTGGGGGATCTTCTGTAATGTTTTCTGGCCTGGATCTCAAGCATTATGGTGGTGTGCTATCTGTTGCACAACCTTGTCTGACAAAGTAGCTTGATTACAGAGACCCTGGGATGGGATGTGGGAGGGGTGGTGGGGTGTACAAAGGCACCAGGGACAGCAGGGGAATCAACCTGAAGAGGATGTGGAGAACAACCCCATTGGCAACTGCAGAGCCCTTCTCTGGATTGTTGTATCTGGCTGCTGTATAAAGAGTCTTTTCCTTGCTGCAACAAATACAACATCATCTACAGTCACTTGTCTGTAAATAATAATTCATGATGCTGCCATTTATGTCAAAGCCATGACCAACCTTGCCAAAAACAATATGCTACCAATAACTTTAATTATAACTCATTGTATGTGTGTGTCTATTTGTGTGTGTGTGTGTGTATGTATGTGTTGGTGACCTGGCTCAAAGAAGGGCAGAACTGGGTACTAAATGTTCCTGGATTAGGAAAGAAAGGAAAGGAAGGAAAGTGGGAGGGATGGCAGTTTTAATGAAGGAGAATATTGCAGTGATGGAGAGAGAGGATGACCCAGAGGGGTCAAGGATAGAATCTATTTGGCTCTAGAGTTGAGGAACAAAAAAGGTGCAATTATATTTCTCAGTATAGTCTACAGGCTGCCAACTAGAAGGAAAAATAAAGAGGAACAAATTTGCAAGGAAATGACAGAGAGCTGCCAGAATGATAGAGTGTTTATAATGTGTGACTTTAATTATCCGAATATGGACTGAGTAGAAGTGTATGGGACAGAGAGGGGAAAAAGGTACTTGTGTGTGTTCAGGAGAATTTTCTACTGCAGTATGTTTACACTGCTAGACCTGGTTCTTGGGAATGAGGTGGGTCAAGTGGATCAAGTGTCAGTTGGGGAACATTTAGGGGACAGTGATCATTGTATCATCAGTTTTAGGTTGGCTATGGAAAGGGACAAGGAATAATCCAAAGTAAGAATAATGAACTGGGAGAAAGCCAACTTCAATGGCATAAGAACGGATCTGACCCAGATAAATTGGTAACAAAGGTTGACAGGCAAAACGGTAACAGAACAATGGGCTGCCTTTAAAGAAGAGATAGTTCCGGCAGAGTCAAGGTATATTCCCATGAAGGAAAAAGGTAGGGCAAACAAATCCAGAGCTCCCTGGATGACAGAAGAAAAATTCAGGTGAAGAAGAAAATGGGTGCTTATGACAAATGGATAAGACAAACGAAGACCAGGCTGAATATAGAATATTCAGAGAGGAAGTGAAAGAACAAATAAGGGCAGCAAAGAGAGAGTATGAAAAGAGACTGGCAGCTAATATCAAAGGGAATCCAAAAGTCTTCTCGGCATATAAATAGTAAAAGGGTGGTAAAAGGAGGAGTGGGACCAATGAGGGACCAAAAGGGATTTGCACATGGAGGCGGGGACATAGCTAAGGTATTAAATGAATACTTTGCAGGTTAATTAGGGAAAGCCAGCACAGATTTGTGATGGGCAAATCATGCTGGAGATTTTTGATGAGGTAACAGAGGAGGGTAATGCTGTTGATGTGGTGTACATGGACTTCCAAAAAGCATTTGATAATGTGCCGCACAACAGACTTGTGAGCAAAGTTATAGCTCATGGAATAAAAGGGACAGTAGCAACATGGATACGAAATTGGCTGAGTGACAGGAAACAGAGTGTAATGGATGTTTTTCAGACTGGAGGAAGCTTTGTAGTGGAGTTCCCCAAGGGTCAGTGTTAGGACCCTTGCTGTTCCTGAACTATATGAATGACCTAGACCTTGATGTACAGGGCACAGTTTCAAAATTTGCAGATGATACAAAACTTGGAAATATTGTGAGCTGTGAGGAGGATAGTGTAGAACTTCAAAAAGACATAGGTTGGTGGAATGGGTGAACAAGTGTCAGATGAAATTTAATGCACCGAAGTGTAAAGTGATACATTTTGGTAGGAAGAACTCAGAGAGACAATATAAAATAAAGGCAATTCCAAAGGGGGTGCAGGAGCAGAGGGACCTGGGTGTATATGTGTATAAATCATTGAAGGTTGTAGGATGAATTGAAAGAGTGGTTAATAAAGCATGCGGCATCCTAGGCTTCATTATTAGGGGCACAGAGTACAAAAGAAAGGAAGTTATGTTAAACGTGTACAGAACACTGATTCGGCCTCAACTGGAGTATTGTGTCCAGTTCTGGGCGCCACACTTTAGGAAAGAACAAAGAACAAGAACAAAGAACAATACAGCACAGCAACAGGCCATTCGGCCCTCCAAGCCTGCGCCGATCTTGATGCCTGCCTAAGCAAACACCTTCTGCACTTCCGGGGCCCATATCCCTCGATTCCCTTCCGATTCATGCATTTGTCAAGATGTCTCTTAAACGTCGCTATTGTATCTGCTTCCACCACCTCCCCTGGCAGCAAGTTCCAAGCACTCACATCCCTCTGTGTAAAAAACTTGCCTCGCACATCCCCTCTAAACTTTGCCCCTCTCACCTTAAACCTATGTCCCCTAGTAACTGACTCTTCCACCCTGGGAAAAAGCTTCTGACTATCCACTCTGTCCATGCCGCTCATAACTTTGTAAACCTCTATCATGTCGCCCCTCCACCTCTGTCGTTCCAGTGAAAACAATCCGAGTTTTTCCAACCTCTCCTCATAGCTAATGCCCTCCAGACCAGGCAACATCCTGGGAAACCTCCTCTGTACCCTCTCCAAAGCCTCCACGTCCTCTGGTAGTGTGGCGACCAGAATTGCACGCAACATTCTAAGTGTGGCCTAACTAAAGTTCTGTACAGCTGCAACATGACTTGCCAATTTTTATACTCTCTGCCCTGACCGATGAAGGCAAGCAGGCCATTTGCCTTCTTGACTACCTTATCCACCTGCGTTGCCACTGTCAGTGACCTGTGGACCTGTACGCCCAGATCTCGCTGCCTGTCAATACTCCTAAGGGTTCTGCCATTTACTGTATACCTCCCACCTGCATTAGACCTTCCAAAATGCATTACCTCACATTTGTCCGGATTAAACTCCATCTGCCATTTCTCCGCCCAAGTCTCCAACCGATCTATATCCTGCTGTATCCTCTGACAATCCTCATCATTATCCGCAACTCCACCAACCTTTGTGCTGTCCGCAAACTTACTAATCAGACCAGCTACATTTTCCTCCAAATCATTTATATATACTACAAACAGCAAAGGTCCCAGCACTGATCCCTGCGGAACACCACTAGTCACAACACTCCATTCAGAAAAACACCCATCCACTGATACCCTCTGTCTTCTATGACCGAGCCAGTTCTGTATCCATCTTTCCAGCACACCCCTGATCCCGTGTGACTTCACCTTTTGTACCAGTCTGCCATGCGGGATCTTGTCAAAGGCTTTACTAAAGTCCATATAGATAACATCCACTGCCGTTCCTTCATCAATCATCTTTGTCACTTCCTCAAAAAAATCAATCAAATTAGTAAGACACGACCTCCCCTTCACAAAACCATGCTGTCTCTCGCTAATAAGTTCGTTTGTTTCCAAATGGGAGTAAATCCTGTCCCGAATAATCCTCTCTAATAGTTTCCCTACCACTGACGTAAGGCTCACCGGCTTATAATTTCCTGGATTATCCTTGCCACCCTTCTTAAACAAAGGAACAACATTGGCTATTCTCCAGTCCTCTGGGACCTCACCTGTCGCCAATGAGGATGCAAAGATTTCTGTCAAGGCCCCAGCAATTTCCTCCCTTGCCTCCCTCAGTATTCTAGGGTTGATCCCATCAGGCCCTGGGGAATTATCTACCTTAATGCTTTGCAAGACACCCAACACCTCCTCCTTTTTGATAATGAGATGACTGAGACTATCTGCACTCCCTTGCCTAGGCTCATCATCCACCAAGTCCTTCTCTTTGGTGAATACTGATGCAAAGTACTCATTTAGTACCTCGCCCATTTCCTCTGGCTCCACACATAGATTCCCATCTCTGTCCTTGAGTGGGCCAACCCTTTCCCTGGTTACCCTCTTGCTCTTTATATACATATAAAAAGCCTTGGGATTTTCCTTAATCCTGTTTGTCAATGACTTTTCATGACCCCTTTTAGCCCTCCTAACTCCTTGCTTAAGATCCTTCCTACTGTCTTTATATTCCTCAAGTGCTTCGTCTGTTCCTCGCCTTCCAGCCCTTTTTCTTTTTGACAAGGCTCACAATATCCCGCGTTATCCAAGCTTCCCGAAACTTGCCAAACTTGTCTTTCTTCCTCACAGGAGCATGCTGGTCCTGGATTCTAATCAGCTGACGTTTGAAAGACTCTCCCCACATGTCAGATGTTGATTTACCCTCAAACAGCTGCCCCCAATCTAAATTCTTCAGTTCCTGCCTAATATTGTTATAATTAGCCTTCCCCCAATTTAGCACCTTCACCCGAGGACTACTCTTATCCTTATCCACAAGTACCTTAAAACTTATGGAATTATGGTCACTGCTCCCGAAATGCTCCCCCACTGAAACTTCGACCACCTGGCTGGGCTCATTCCCCAATACCAGGTCCAGAATGGCCCCATCCCTAGTTGGACTATCTACATACTGTTTCAAGAAGCCCTCCTGGATGCTCCTCACAAATTCTGCCCCATCCAAGCCCCTAGCACTAAGTGCGCCCCAGTCAATATAGGGGAGGTTAAAATCACCCACCACCACAACCCTGTTACCTTTACATCTTTCCAAAATCTGTCTACATATCTGCTCCTCTACCTCCCGCTGGCTGTTGGGAGGCCTGTAGTAAACCCCCAACATCATGACTGCACCCTTCCCATACCTGAGCTCCACCCATATTGCCTCGCTGCATGACCCCTCTGAGGTGTCCTGTCGCAGTACAGCTGTGATATTCTCCTTAACCAGTCATGCAACTCCCCAAAGATGTGAAGGCATTAGGGGGTATGCAGAAAAATATCACGAGACCGGTTCCAGAGATGAGGAACTGCAGTTACGTGGATAGATTCGGGAAGATGGGACTGTTTTCCTTAGAGAAGAGAAGGTTGAGAGAAAATTAGAGGTGTTCAAAATCATGAGGGCTCTGGACAGAGTAGATAGGGAAAAACTGTTTGCATTGGTGGAGGGATCGAGAACAAGAGGGGACAGATTTGAGGTAATTGGCAAAAGAAGCAATGGCGACCTGAGGAAAAAGGTTTTCGTGCAGCGAGTGGTTAGGATCTGGAATGCACTACTTGAGAGTCTGGTGGAAGCATGTTCAATTGAGGAATTCAAGAGGGAATTGGATTGTTGTCTGAAAAGGAAGAAGGTGCAGGGCTACAGGGAGAAGGCCGGGTAGTGGCACTAGATAAATTACTCATATGGAGAGCCAGCACAGACACGACGGGCTGTAACAATTCTGTGATGCTGTGTGTATGTGTGTGCACATTTGTATATGTACATCTGTGTGTATGCATTACTTATAACAACAGTCCTTCCCCTTGGCATTAGTGGGTGAGTGGCAGCAAGTAGAAATTGTAGAAATAATCTGACTGGATTCTCCAGATGGCTGAGTTATTCTTTGAGGTCAGGAGGTCCCAGGCAAGTTAGCTTATCTCAGCAGGACTGGTACAATTGGCCTCAGTGTCTCTAGACTAGGGAGGGAAAATCAGACAAGATTCCCACATCTGATCACTATGCAATGATCCTTGCTGCAAGTGTGGAGATTGCATGAGGAAATTATGGTTTAGCTGTGATCACTCCCACACACCATGGTTAGACATCCTGTTGGCACTTATTGTCTGTGCGAATAAACGACTTACAGGAGGTACCAAAGGATGATCCTCAGCACTAATTTTACCCCAGTCTAATGATGCTCATTCACTGAGCAATGGAAGGTGGCCCTCCCTAACCCTGGGTAATGGGAAGTTGGGTGTACAAGGCAAAGCCCAGACAATTCTATGAAGTGAGGGGGAGGTGAAGTGCTCCTGCATTTGCTGACTTGTATCACGATTAACAGCAATTATTAACCACTCTCTGGTCAATATACATAAACATATATGGACAAATTGAAAACCCTGCTTTCTGCTAACTATATGAGTGTTCACACATTGGAAAGTAGCCAACTCCTTGGGGCAGAAAATTAGGAAATTGAGATCTAGGTAAACAGAGATCATCACCCTGACCAATAGTTCGCAAAACAGTTGACTGGCTGAGAGATGTTAATGCAACTTATTTCACCATCCTCTATTATTTATTTTCAGGATCTGTTATGCGTGCTAATTGATGACGGAGGTTTCTTGATCATGTCCAACCAGCCTGAACACTGGAGCCAGGTAACACGACACTGCATTGAATGTTGCACCTTGATCAGATCATCAAACACTGAATGTGGTGCATCACAGCCTGCACTAACACCAGTCCTGTTGTTAAAATGCAGCCTTGCCGCCTACTGATGGCATCTATGACCAGCATAACTCTGGTACTATCCAAGTATGTCATAATATAGGTACAGACTCCTTAAATTACAATATATAATATATATAATTAATTACAAGTACAGGAAAAACACATTTCCAGTCTATTTCACTTATTTTTTTGTCTATTACACACTTACGACTGTCACTGCCATCAAAACCTGTGAGCAAAGGCAATCATTTGACACAGGAACCAGAAAGTCTGTAACCTGAGCAAACATGCTTTAAAAAAAGGTGGAAAGACAGTGTCGGGAGCTAAAGATCTGAAGAGTAATTAAATTCTGACCTCACCCAATTTTCTTACTAACTGTTAGATTTTGTGCCTTAAACATAGAACATAGAACATAGAAAATACAGCACAGAACAGGCCCTTCGGCCCACGATGTTGTGCCGATCCTTTGTCCTCTGTCAAGGACAATTTAATCTATACCCCATCATTCTCCTTTATCCATATACCTATCTAAAAGCCGTTTGAAAGTCCCTAAAGTTTCTGACTCAACAACTTCCCCAGGCAAGGCATTCCATGCCCCGACCACTCTCTGGGTAAAGAACCTTCCCCTGACATCCCCCTTATATCTCCCACCCTTCACCTTAAATTTATGACCCCTTGTAACGCTTTGCTCCACCCGGGGAAAAAGTTTCTGACTGTCTACCCTATCTATTCCCCTGATCATCTTATAAACCTCTATCATGTCACCCCTCATCCTTCTCCGTTCTAATGAGAAGAGGCCTAGAATGTTCAGCCTTTCCTCGTAAGACTTATTCTCCATTCCAGGCAACATCCTGGTAAATCTCCTCTGCACCCTCTCCAAGGCTTCCACATCCTTCCTAAAATGAGGCGACCAGAACTGCACACAGTACTCCAAATGAGGCCTTACCAAGGTCCTGTACAGCTGCATCATCACCTCACGGCTCTTAAATTCAATCCCTCTGCTAATGAACGCTAACACCCCATATGCCTTCTTCACAGCCCTATCCACTTGAGTTGCAACTTTCAACGATCTATGCACATAGACCCCAAGGTCTCTCTGCTCCTCCACATGCCCAAGAACCCTACCGTTAACCCAGTATTTTGCATTCGTGTGTTTGTCCTTCCAAAATGGACGACCTCACACTTTTCAGGGTTAAACTCCATCTGCCACTTTTCAGCCCAGCACTGCAACCTATCCAAGTCCCTTTGCAGACGACAATAGCCCTCCTCGGTATCCACAACTCCACCAACCTTTGTATCATCTGCAAATTTACTGACCCACCCTTCGACTTCCTCATCCAAGTCGTTAATAAAAATCACAAACAGGAGAGGACCCAGAACTGATCCCTGTGGCACGCCACTGGTAACTGGGCTCCAGGCTGAGTATTTACCATCTAAGACCACTCTCTGCCTTCTATCAGTTAGCCAATTCTTAATCCAACTGGCCACATTCCCCACTATCCCATGCCTCCTGACTTTCTCCATAAGTCTACCATGGGGGACCTTATCAAATGCCTTACTAAAATCCATGTACACCACATCCACTGGTTTACCCTCATCCACTTGCTTGGTCACCTGCTCAAAGAATTCAATCAGGCTTGTGAGGCAAGACCTACCCCTCACAAAACCGTGCTGACTGTCCCGAATCAAGCAGTGTCTTTCCAGATGCTCAGAAATCCTATCCCTCAGCACCTTTTCCATCAACTTGCCTACCACCGAAGTAAGACTAACTGGCCTGTAATTCCCAGGGTTGTTCCTATTTCCTTTCTTGAACAGGGGCACAACATTTGCCACCCTCCAATCACCTGGTACCACCCCCGTCAACAGAGAAGATGAAAAGATCATTGCCAGCGGCTCTGCAATTTCATCCCTTGCTTCCCATAACATCCTTGGATATACCCCGTCAGGCCCGGGAGACTTGTCTATCTTCAAGTTATTCAAAAACCCCAACACATCTTCCCTCCTAACGAGCACTTCCTCGAGCTTACCAGTCTGTTTCACACCGTCCTCTTCAGTAATACACCCCTTCTCATTCGTAAATACCGAAGAGAAGTACTCATTCAAAACCTCACTTATCTCTTCCGGCTCAACACACAGTCTCCCGCTATTGTCCTTGACCGGACCTACGGTCCCCCTAGTCATCCTCATATTTCTGACATACGCGTAAAAGGCCTTGGGGTTTTCTTTTATCCTACCCGCCAAGCATTTTTCATGCCCTCTCTTAGCTCTCCTAATCCCTTTCTTCAGATCCTTCCTGGCCATCTTGTATCCCTCCAGAGCTATGCCTGTGCCCTTTTTCCTCAACCTTATATACGCATCCTTCTTCTTCCTAACAAGACTCTCAACCTCTCTTGTCAACCACGGTTCCCTCACATGACCATCCCTTCCCTGTCTGACAGGGACATGCTTATCAATGGCCCCTACTATCTGCTCCTTGAAAAAGTTCCACATTTCGACCGTGCCCTTCCCTGCCAGCATATGCTCCCAACTTATGCTCCTCAGTTCCTGCCTGACAGCATCATATCTACCCTTCCCCCAATTGTAAACCTTGCCCTGTTGCACATACCTATCCCTCTCCATTACCACAGTGAATGCTACAGAATTGTGATCACTATCTCCAAAGTGCTCGCCCACCAACAGCTCTATCACTTGCCCTGGTTCATTACCTAGTACCAAATCCAATATTGCCTCCCCTCTGGTCGGGCAGTCTACATACTGAGTCAGAAAAGCTTCCTGGACATACTGCACAAACACTACCCCATCCAAACTATTCGATCTAAAGAGTTGCCAATCAATATTTGGGAAGTTGAAATCCCCCATAATTACTACCCTGTGACTTCTGCTCCTTTCCAAAATCTGTTTCCCAATCTGCTCTTCCACCTCCCTGCTGCTATTGGGGGGCCGATAGAAAACTCCCATCAAGGTGACTGCTCCTTTCCTGTTCCTGACCTCAACCCACAGTGCCTCAGTCGGCAGATCCTCCTCGAAAATTCTTTCAGCAGTTGTTACACTATTTCTAACTAACAATGCCACCCCCCCACCTCTTTTACCACCATTCCTAATCTTATGAAAACATCTATAACCAGGTACCTCCAAGAACCATTCCTCCCCCTCACCTATCCACGTTTCAGTGATGGCCACAACATCGTAGTCCCAAGTGCCCATCCACGCCTTCAATTCACTCACCTTATTCCTGATGCTTCTTGCGTTGAAGTATACGCACTTTAACCCTTCTCCGTGCCCATCTGTCCTCTGCGACAGTGCTACCTTCCCCAATACCTCACTACACTCTTTGTCTTTCTGAGTGGACCCACTGGTCCCTGGACTACAAGTCCGGTTCCCATCACAATTTGTCCTTGACAACAGATTAATCCACTATGGACCACAGTCTTTGTAAAACAGTGTATAATCTGACTTACTGTGAATGATTCCCATGGCAGCTGCTAATAATTACCACTGATATCAAAGTGCAAATATCACATTGCAGAGGTCACATTTTGTTATAGATACAACCCAGCCATGAGAAACAGAGAAAATGAGCCTGATATTTATAAGCAATTACAGCCTTCATAGCTGCTGCTAACTTTGCATATTTGGAGCAGTGGCCTTCAAGGGACAGGCCAGGCTAGCAGCTAAACATCACAACCATGGTCCAAACCTCAAACATCACAACCATGTTAAGGGCGGCACAGTGGCGCAGTGGTTAGCACCGCAGCCTCACAGCTCCAGGGACCCGGGTTCGATTCCGGGTACTGCCTGTGTGGAGTTTGCAAGTTCTCCCTGTGTCTGCGTGGGTTTTCTCCGGGTGCTCCGGTTTCCTCCCACAAGCCAAAAAGACTTGCAGGTTGATAGGTAAATTGGCCATTATAAATTGTCACTAGTATAGGTAGGTGGTAGGGAAATATAGGGACAGGTGGGGATGTTTGGTAGGAATATGGGATTAGTGTAGGATTAGTATAAATGGGTGGTTGATGTTCGGCACAGACTCGGTGGGCCGAAGGGCCTGTTTCAGTGCTGTATCTCTAATCTAATCTAATCATCACAACCGTGGTCCAAACCCCAAACATCACAAACATGGTCCAAACCCCAAACATCACAACCGTGTTCCAAACCCCAAACATCACATCCATGGTCCAAACCCCAAACATCACAACCGTGGTCCAAACCCCAAACATCACAAACATGGTCCAAACCCCAAACATCACAACCGTGTTCCAAACCCCAAACATCACATCCATGGTCCAAACCCCAAACATCACAACCGTAGTCCAAACCCCAAACATCACAAACATGGTCCAAACCCCAAACATCACAACCATGGTCCAAACCTCAAACATCACAACCATGGTCCAAACCCCAAACATCACAACCATGGTCCAAACCTCAAACATCACAACCGTGTTCCAAACCCCAAACATCACAACCGTGGTCCAAACCCCAAACATCACATCCGTGGTCCAAACCCCAAACATCACAACCGTGGTCCAAACCCCAAACATCACATCCATGGTCCAAACCCCAAACATCACATCCATGGTCCAAACCCCAAACATCACAACCGTGTTCCAAACCCCAAACATCACATCCATGGTCCAAACCCCAAACATCACATCCATGGTCCAAACCCCAAACATCACAACCATGTTCCAAACCCCAAACATCACATCCATGGTCCAAACCCCAAACATCACAACCGTGGTCCAAACCCCAAACATCACAACCATGTTCCAAACCCCAAACATCACATCCATGGTCCAAACCCCAAACATCACAACCGTGTTCCAAACCCCAAACATCACAACCGTGTTCCAAACCCCAAACATCACATCCATGGTCCAAACCCCAAACATCACAACCATGTTCCAAACCCCAAACATCACATCCATGGTCCAAACCCCAAACATCACAACCGTGTTCCAAACCCCAAACATCACAACCGTGTTCCAAACCCCAAACATCACATCCATGGTCCAAACCCCAAACATCACATCCATGGTCCAAACCCCAAACATCACAACCGTGGTCCAAACCCCAAACATCACAACCATGGTCCAAACCCCAAACATCACATCCATGTTCCAAACCCCAAACATCACAACCGTGGTCCAAACCCCAAACATCACAACCATGTTCCAAACCCCAAACATCACACAACCATGGTCCAAACCCCAAACATCACAACCAGAGTCCAAACCTCAAACATCACAACCATGGTCCAAACCCCAAACATCACAACCTTGGTCCAAACCCCTAACATCACAACCATAGTCCAAACCTCAAACATCACAACCATGGTCCAAACCCCAAACATCACAACCTTGGTCCAAACCTCAAACATCACAACCATAGTCCAAACCCCAAACATCACAACCATGTTCCAAACCCCAAACATCACAACCTTGGTCCAAACCCCAAACATCACAACCATAGTCCAAACCCCAAACATCACAACCTTGGTCCAAACCCCAAACATCACAACCGTGGTCCAAACCCCAAACATCACAACCTTGGTCCAAACCCCAAACATCACAACCGTGGTCCAAACCCCAAACTAACTGTAAGCAATGGCATGAGAGGCCTTCTAGCACTGAAATGGTATAATACAATACATTTGTTAACTGGGTCTGTTGTATATTCCAGTTACCTACTACTACCCTTATTATCATATTAGTGGATGGAAAATCAGAGGATACAGTATTTTAGGGAAATTATAGGGAAAGAGACTTGGTGTGGTAAATGCAATTGATATAAGACAGGATTTTTCTCTGGGTTCTTCTTGCTCTGCCTCATGAATGAGGTTTCCACCAAACACTGGGTAGAAGAAAGAAAGTATCCCTCAAGGAACGGCCCAGCAATGATGTTTGTGAGGCAGTGTTGGTTTTGTGCCAATTTGGAAGTAGGTTTGAAGGAGTAGAATAGCTAATAGTTTTGGGATATTGAATGGTCAGGGTAAGCATAAATTGATGATTCAAGGGTAAAAGTGGTTGAGGTAGAGTATTAAATAGTGAAGAGATGGGGAAAATTAGTGATTAATGAAGAAGAGAGAGAGTACTGTGAGTATTGAGTTTGCGGTTTTGGGGTAGCTGAGCAGTGTGGGGTAGTAAGAATTCAGTGGGGAGGTGAGGGTCTGCTGAGGGAGGAGATGGTATGTAGGGGAAGGGAGTAGATATGGGTGTATTGAGTAGTTGAGGGAGGATAATATGTACTTGGAAAGCAGGTAAGAGGAGGGTGAGAAGTTTGGATGGACGTCAGTGGATAGTGGGGAAAGGGAATCATTGGCAGATAGGAAGTGGTGTGTAAGGGTGAAAATCAGTGTATTGTGAGTTAGTGGATGCAGAGTGTAGAGGGGGGCACCGGTAAAGGTTGCAGTTTGAAATAAATGTCAATGGTGAGGAGTACAGTTGGATGAAGGGATGGATATGGTGGAGCAGACTGAGAGGAGGAGGTAGGTAGATGTAGGGAGCCACAGAGAATAACCAGAATAAAGTAAATATCTCAGCCCCAGGGTATTGCTGCAGGAGTTCCTCAGGGTAGTGTTCAACGTACAACCATCTTCAGCTGCTTCATCAATGACCTTCCTTCCATCTTAAGGTCAGAAGTAGGGATGTTCACTGATGATTGCCTCGTGTTCAGTTCCATTTCCAGAGCCTCAGATAATGAAATGGTCTGTGCCCACATGCAGCAAGACCTGGACAACATTCAGGCTTAGGTTGATAAGTTCCAAGTAACATTTGTGTCACACAAGTGTCATTCAATGACCATTTCCAACAAGACACAGTCTAACTACTTACCCTTGATATTTAATGGCATTACCATCACTAAATCCCCACCATCAACATCCTGGAGTTCACCATTGACCAGAAACTTAACTGGGCCAGCCACAAACATACTATGGCTTCAAGAGCAGTTCAGCAACAAGTAACTCACCTCCTGACTCTTCAAAGCTTGTCCACCACCTACAAGGCACAAGTCAGGAGTGTGATGGAATACTCTCCACACGCCTGGCTGAGTGCAGCTCCAACAACACTGCAATGCTCAACACCATCCAGAGCAAAGCAGCCTTCTTTAATTGCACCCCATTTACCACCTTAAACATTCACTCCCTCTGCCACCAGCACACTATGGCTACAGTGTGTACCATCTACAGGATTCGCTGCAACAGCTCATCAAGGCATCTTCAACAGAACATCCCAAATCCTCAACCTCTACCATCTGAAGGACAATGGCAACAGGCACATGGGAACACCACCATCTGTAAGTTCCTCTCCAAGTTTCACATCATCCTGACTTGGAAATCTAGCGCTGTATTTTCATTGTCAAGGAAACTCCCTTTCTAACAGGTAGTGGTTGTATCTTCACCACATAGTCTGCAGTAGTTCAAGAAGGCAGCTCACCGCCACCTTCTCAAGGGCAGTTGGGGATAGGCAATAAATGCTGGCCTTGCCAGCAACGCTCACAATCCATGAACGCGTAAAGGAAAACAGCACAGTGGATCGCCAGCAATGTAAATGAAAGGGAAGGGTTGGGAGAATAGGCCTCTCTGAAACTGTTTTCATCCAAATTAATTAATTAAATAAAAAAGCAGCTTTTGGTAGGAGGAGGTCTGTCCTGAATTAAAGAAAAAATCAGGAGGAAATCAAAAGTGTTTTGAAATAATGAGAATTGTTGTCTACACAGATCAACAAATTAATGAATTTAATCAGTGATCTGAGCAGGAATGTTAATGAGCACAGTAAATAAGTGAAAGCTTGCTCACAGAAGAAACTAAAACTAAAAGATTAAAATGAAAAGTTACATTACTATTTAAAAGATGATAAAATATCTTACAGTAGAGCTGTCTGTCATCAAGAACTGGAATGATAAAGGTGGGACTTTGTCTAATGGAAAAAATAGATAAATCATTAGAAAGCACATGAAAAAGAAAGATACAAAAAATGCTAAAAGCAAGAATTTTCAAAGCATTACAAAATTCTTATCTACATGTTGAAGTTCCTTCATGGCTTTGTCCCTCCCTAGCTCTGTAACCTCCTCTCGCCCTACAACTCTCCTGCCCCTGAATTTTCAATTCCTCTAACTCTGGACTCTTGTGCAACACCCCTCCCTTTGCCCTATTGGAGGCCATCTCATGCTCTGGACTTCTCTCCCTAACCTCCTCCATCTGTCCCATCCCTCTTTTCCTTTAAGACCATCCTTAAAACCCATCTCTTTAACCAAGCTTTTAGTTACCTTTTCTATTCTTTCACTTCTTGGTTCAGCACCATTTCCCTTACAGCCCTGTGAAAAGCCTTAAGATGTTTCTCTATAGATAATATGAATTATTGTTGTAAGAAAGAAAGAAATAAAGACTTGCATTTATATAGTCCTTTCATGACCTCAGGAGGGCCCAAAGTATTTCACGGCCATTGAAGTGCTTTTGAAATATAGTCACTGTTGTAATGCAGGATAAACAGAAGCCAATTTGCACATGGCAAGGTTCCACAAACAGCACTGAGATAAGCACCAGATAATCTGTTTTAGTGATGTTGGTTGGGGGATAGATATTGGCCAGGAGACCAAGAGAAATCCCTTCATGGCATCTTTTAGACCCATGCGAGAGGGCAGATAGGTTTTAAACTCGGCTTAATGTTTCATCTGAAAGATGCATATATATATATATATATATATATATACACATACACATATATACATGTAATGCATTTATACTAGAATCATAGAATCTTACAGCACAGAAAGAGGACATTCAGCCCATTGTGCCTGTGCCAGCTCTCTGAAAGGGCTACATGTAAGAAATAATATATATTATACAATAATAATACTGATATATTATTTTATAACTACACTCTATGTATATAATAATGCATGTAAGATCAGGTATATTATATAAAACCCAAATCTATTCATTATGTAGATGCTGTCCTAATGCATCATACTGACAAAAACAGGTTAGCAGAGTGGGAGATAGGTGACAGTTGCAGTTCAGTGCACAAAAATGTAAAGTACTATATTTTGGAGGAGGTAATAGTGAAAGTATAACCTTAATACTATGACTCAACATGCATAAAAAACATAGGGTGCAGATGCCTAGATCTTTAAATGTGGGAATAACAACTTGTATTTAACGTCATAAGATATCTCAAGAATTAGACAAAAGAATTGACACTGGGGAAATTAAGTGCAAGATGCTGTTTTCACAAAGCCAGTGGCAGAGCAGCACAAATTAGCCAGCTACTGATGCCAGTTCGAAATTCACAGGGTATCGCTTCCTCACGACAGGTTGCTGCCGATTTGTGCATGAATAATGGCGAGCATCATTCACGTGTTACTTTTTCAGAAACATCTAACCATTCGAACAGGGAAGGCTAAGGCGGAATCTAAAATAGGTTTTCAAAATTATGAAAGATTTTTAGTCTAGGAAAGATTTTGAGAGGGTAAGGAGTGAAAGGCTGACTCCACTGATTGGTCAATCAAAAGAGCACAACCAGAGGATTATCAGTAAAAAGAACAAAGCGAGAAACTAAAGAATGTTTTTAACACAGAGTTAGAACAGTGGATGCTTGAGGCAGAGACAATAACACTGAAAGGAGAAGTGGATAAAAAGAATAAATAGGAAATAGAATTAGAGCAGTATTTGAAGAGCTAGCATCAGCATAGGCATGGTGGGCCAAATGGCCTCCTCCTCAGTGTTAATTTGTATGCTAGTACCATCACGAGCTGTCTGCCTGTTCTTATTGCCACCTCTGCTCTGTTTCCCCTCTCCTCCTGAAAGGATTGACTGAGGAATAATTCAGCAGATGCCGGGAGCCCTCTGAAACCTCAGCCTATTCAACTGCAAGTTACATGATAGGGGAAGGTTATGTCTGACCAACTTGATTGAATTTTTGAGGAGGTATCAAGGAGGGAAGATGAGGTTAGCGCATTTCATGTAATCTACATGGATTTTGGCAAGGCTTTTGACAAGGTCCCACATGGCAGACTGGTCAGAAAATTAAAAGCTCATGAGATCCAATGGAAAGTGCCAATTTGGATCAGTACTGGGTCCCTTGCTGTTCCTGGTATATATAATCAATGATTTAAAGTTAAATATAGGGAGCATAATTAAGAAGTTTGCAGATGATACGTAAATTGCAGTTGATAGTGAGGAAGAAAGCTGCAGACTGCAGGAAGATATCAATGGTCTGGTCAAGTGGGCAGAAAAATGGCAATTGGAATTCAATCGGGAGAAGTGGGAGGTGAAACAGTTGGGGAGGTCAAACAAGGCAAGGGAATACACAATAAATGGCAAAATGATGCTGAGAAGTGTAGAGGAGCTGAGAGACCTTGGAGTGCATGTCCACAGATCCCTGAAGGTAGAAGGAGAGGTAGATAAGGTGGTCAAGGAGGCATATGGGATACATTCCTTTATTGGCCGAGGCCTGCAGTATAAGAGCAGGGAGGTTACGCTAGAACTGTATAAAACACTTGTTAGACTGCAGCTGGAATACTGTGTACAATTCTGGTCACTGCATTACAGAAAGGGCGTGATCACACTATAGAGGGTACAGAAGAGATTTACAAGGATGTTGCCAGGGATGCAGAACTTTAGCTATGAGGAAAGCTTGGATAGATAGGGTTTGTTTTCTATAGAACAGAGCAGGCTGAGGGGAGATTTAATTGAGATGTACTTAATTCTGAGGCACCTAGATAAGATGGATAGGAAGGACCTATTTCTGTTAGCAGAGAGGTCAATAACCAGTGGGCATACATAAGAACATAAATAGGAGCAGGTGTAGACCATACAGCCCTTTGAGCCTGCTCCACCATTCAATATGGCTGACCTTGGACTTCAACTCCACTTTCCTATCTGCTCCCCATATCCCTTGATTCTCTGAGAAACCAAAAATCTATCGCAGCCTTAATTATATTCAAAGATGGAGCATCCACAACCCTCTGGGGTAGGGAATTCCAAAAATTCACAACCCTTTGAGTGAAGAAGTTTCTCCTCATTTCAGTCCTAAATGATCAGTCCCTTATCCTGAAGCTGTTTCACCTTGTTCTAGATTCCCTAGCCAGGGGAAACAACGTCTCAGTATCTACCCTGTCAAGCCCCTTCATAATCTTGAATGTTTCATGAGATCATCTCTCATTCTTCTAAACTCCAGAGAACATAGACCTAATTTACTCAGCTTCTCATCATGGAACAACCCTCTCATCCCGGGACCAATCTAGTGAATGTTTGCTGTACCACCTCCAATACAAGTATATCCTTTCTTAAATGTGGAGACAGAAGTTGCATGCAGCATTCCAGCTGTGGTCTCACCAAAGACTTCTTTATTGCAATAAAGCCAATATCCCATTTGCTTTCCTAATTGCTTGCTGTACCTGCATGTTAACTTTTTTTCTTAGCTTGCCGGACTGAACATTGAGTTCAATAATTTTAGAGCATGACGGGCCCCCCTTTTTATTTTTATTTTTAGTTTTTTTTATTTGTTTATTTTATTTTAGTTTGTTTCTGCTGTGCCTACCCACTGTTTTTTTCATGTTTGTGCTTGGGGCCAGACTGTTCATTTTTCTGTCAGCCTCCTCTCTGCGCTAACACTTTGTCTTTCACCACACCATTTACATATTGTTTGCCTTTGCTCCATGACCTTCTGGCCAGTTATTCTCTGTGACCTTGTCCTATCAACACCTCTTTAAAATAAAAGCAAAATACTGCAGATGCTGAAAATCTGAAATAAAAACAAGAAATACTGGAAATACTCGGCAGGTCTGGCAGCATCTGTGGAGAGAGAAGCAAAGTTAACGTTTCAGGTCAGTGACCCTTCTTCAGAACTGGCAGAATCTAGAAATGTAATAGGTTTTAAGCAAATAAAGCGGGGGTGGGGCAAGAGATAACAAAAGAGAAGGTGTTGATAGGACAGGGTCACAGAGAATAACCGACCAGAAGGTCATAGAGCAAAGACAAATGGTATGTTAATGGTGTGGTGACCCGTTCTCTTTTGTTATCTCTTGCCCCACCCCTGCTTTATTTGCTTAAAACCTGTTACATTTCTAATATTTGCCAGTTCTGATGAAGTCACTGACCTGAACGTGAACTCTGCTTCTCTCTTCACAGATGCTGCCAGACCTGCTGAGTATTTTCCAGCATTTCTTGTTTTTATTTCATATTTCCAGCATCTGCAGTATTTTGCTTTTATTTTATTATGCTAACTTTTTGTGTTCCTTATGTGAGTACACCCAAGTCTCTCTAAACATCAACATTTACAAGTTTGATGCCTTTTAAAAATATTCTGGTCTCCTTATTTAAGAAGGATGTAAATGCGTTGGTGGCAGTACAGAGAAGGTTTACCAGATTAATACCTGGAATGGGTGGGCTGTCTTACGCGGAAAGATTGGACAGGCTAGGCTTGTATCTGCTGGAATTTAGAGTAAGAGGTAACTTGATTGAAACATATAAGATCCTGAGGGGTCTTGACAGGGTGGATGTGGAAAGGATGTTTCCCCTTGTGGGAGAACCTAGAACTAGGGGTCACTGTTTAAAAATAAGGGATCACCCATTTAAGACAGAGATGAGGAGAAATTTTTTCTCTCAGAGGGTCAAGAGTCTTTGGAATTCTCTTCCTCAAAAGGCAATGGAAGCAGAGTCTTTGAATATTTTTAAGGCAGAGGTAGATAGATTCTTGATAAGCAAGGGGGTGGAAGGTTATCGGGAGTAGGTGGAAATATGGAGTAATCAGTTCAGCCATGAACTTATTGAATGGCGGAGCAGGCTCGAAGGGCCGAGTGGCCTACTCCTGCTCCTAATTCGTATGTTCATATGTACTACCAAAGTGAATAACTTAACACTTCCCCACATTATACTCCATCTGCCACCTTGTTGCCCACTCAGTTATTCTGTCTATATCTCTTTACAGCCTATTTGTGTCCTCCTTACAGCTTGCATTCTTAGCTTTGTATCGTCAGCAAACTTAAATACATCACTCTCTGACTCTTTGTCGAAGTCATTAATATAGATTGTAAATAGCTGAGGCCCCAGCACTGATTCTTGCGGCACTTCACTAGTCACAGCCTGCCAACTTGAAAATGCACCATTTATCCCTACTCTCTGCTTCCTGTCCATTAACCAATCCCCTATCCATGTTAATATATTAACCCCACCTCCATGAGCCCTTATCTTGTGTATTAACGTTTTGAGTAGCATCTTATCGAATGCCTTTTGGAAATCCTATTGTACTACATCTACTGGTTCCTCCTTATCTATCCTACTAATTACATCTTCAAAAACCTCTAATAAATCCGTCAAACAAGATTTCCTTTTCTTAAAACCATGTTGACTTGTTCTAATCAGACTATACTTTTCTAAGTGCATTGTTAATATTTCCTTAATAATAGATTCCAACACTTTCCTGATGACTGATGTCAGGCTAACTGGCCTTTAGTTCCCTGTTATCTCTCTGCCTCCCTTCTTGAATTGCGGTGTTACTTCCAATTTGCTGGGACCATTCCAGAATCTAGGGAACTTTAGAAAATCATAGCCAGCGCATCCACTATCTCTGCAATCTCTTTTAGAAGTTTAGGATTTAAGCCATCAGGTCCAGGGGATTTATTGGATTTTAGTCCCTTGAGTTTCTCCAGTACTTTTTCTCTGCTGATGTAAAATTACTGTAATTTCCACATACTTATTAGCCCCTAGGTTGCCCTCTATTTTTGGTATGTAACTTGTGACTTCTATTGTGAAGACAGACACAAAATATTTGTTTAGTGTCTCTGCTATTTCCTCATTTGCCATGATAATGTCTCCTGTCTCTGCTTCTAAGGGACCAACATTTACTTTAGCTACTCTCTTCCTTTTTATATACTTGTAAAAGCTCTTACAATGTGTTTTTATATTCCTGTCTAGTTGATACTCATTCTATTTTTTTCCTTTTTTATCAACTTTTTGGTGGCCTTTTGCTGGTTTCTAAAACACTCCCAATTCTCAGACTTACTACTGTTCTTTGCAACATTGTAAGCCTCTTATTTTCATCTAATACTATCCTTAACCTCCTGAGTGAGCCACTGATGGATCTTTCTTGCTGGGTTTTTGTTTTTCAATGGAATGTATTTTTGTCGAACGTTTTGTACTGTTTCTTTAAATGTTTCCCACCATTTATTTACCATTACCTTTTAGTCTATTTACCCAAACAACCTTTGCCAGCTCTCCCCTCATACCTAAGTATTTGGCTTTAAATTTAAGATTCTTGTTTGTGATTGGAGTATGTCACTTTCAAACTTAACATGGAATTCAATGGTATTACGATTACTGTTTGCTAGTGGATCCTTTTTGGGCTCCTGGAGCTATTCTCCAGTCTTTGGCTGTCAAAGTTGAAGGAGGTGGGATTCCCATCCCTTTAAACACTTAATCGGGACGGTGATCCCGCCCCCAAGAGCTGCCGGCCAATCACAGGGCTGGCAACTCAATAGTATCAGCAGCACCACAGGGAGCAATGGCCTCAGCCCGAACTGCAGAGGACTTGGACCCAGGCCCAGTGTTGGAGCCCTGGACCCGAGTTAGGTGAGGCGGCGTCCCTGGGGCCAGACCGGAAGGCCCCGTTGGGGGGGTGGGGGAAGTTGGCGTCCGATCCAGGGAGACGGGGCTCCTGGTGGGTACAGTGGTTCCCAGTGGAGGTCCTCCATGGGCCACGAATTGCCCATGAGGGACCTCCCCCCACCCCCACCAAGCCCACAGGGAGGGCACCTCATTTTCAAAGCTGTCCTCCACACGCGGCAGTGGCCCCCCCCCCCCCCCCCCCCACCCCGCAGCTGCTGGAAGTGGCACTTAATTGGTCATCAATAGGGTCTCAATTGGTCTATCCAGCCCCGCCGGGAAGATCGGATCCGGCAATCCCGGCATTGGGTTCCTTGGTGGTCGCTGCTGCTCTGATTCTCTGGTCCACCCCAACTCGGAACCTGGCGTCAGGCTAGGAACAAATTCCAGCCCCATGTCTCTGTAATGGTGATTAGATCTAAACCATTTATCCCTATTTGTGCCACTAGTTCATATATCTTATTGCAGATGCTCCGTGCATTCAGATAAAGTGACTTCAATTTTATTTTTGTACTCCTATTCCCTGCAAGGACCTTTTACTGTTAATCTCTCTGTCCCTGCCTGTCCCACTCAGCTTGTCTTTGCCCGCATCAATATACTTTTCTATTGCCGCAACTTTTATCTTTGGATTTCTAAATCTCCCTTCAGCCAAATCTTCCTTCCCCTGTTATTTTAAAAGCTATTTTTCCCTACTCTGACTATATTTGTTGGTGCACTGCTATTTTTGTACACTCTGTTCCTTCCTGTCACACTCTGGTTACTATTACCTGCATCACTACCATGCACTATTGCCTTGTCTTTCCTCTTTAAGTTTTCAAATCTCCCCTCACATGAGCCCTCCGCCCCCCCGCCCCCACTATTTAGTTTAAAGCCTTCTCTACACCCCTAGTTATACGACTCACCAGGACACTGGTCCCAGCGCGGTTCAGTTGAAGACCATCCCTCTTTCCCCAGTAGTGGTCCCAGTGCCCCATTAATTGAAACCCACTTCTCCCACACCAATCTTTGAGCCATTCAGCTCTCTGATCTTATTTACCCTATGCCAATTTTCTTGAGGCTCGGGTCGTAATCCAGAGATTATTACCTTTGCAGTTTTTTTTTTACTTTTTAGAGATACAGCACTGAAACAGGCCCTTCGGCCCACCGAGTCTGTGCCAACCATCAACCACCCATTTATACTAATCCTACACTAATCCCATATTCCTACCACATTCCCACATGTCCCTACCACCTACCTATACTAGGGGCAATTTATAATGGCCAATTTACCTACCAACCTGCAAGTCTTTTGGCTTGTGGGAGGAAACCGGAGCACCCGGAGAAAACCCACGCAGACACAGGGAGAACTTGCAAACTCCACACAGGCAGTACCCAGAATTGAACCCGGGTCGCTGGAGCTGTGAGGCTGCAGTGCTAACCACTGTGCCACCCTGTTTATTGCTTTTTAATTTAGTCCCTAGTTGCTCATACACTCTCAGCAGAATGTCTTTCTTAGTGCTGCCTATGCCGTTGGTACCCACATGTATCACAACAACTGGATCTTTCTCCCCCACTCCAAGATCCAGATAAAACTATAACCAATTAGCTCCACATACTGTTGACGTACAAGCACTATCTAACACAGCACAGTTGAACGAATCCACAACTAACACATTCATCACAGGAATAAAACTCCTTGTTACTCGTAGAATCTGTTCAAGTTCATCAGTATCGTCCTTTTCTGCCTCAGAATTTTCTGTGTCATGTTTTATTTCAAGGACTCTGCCCCTCCGCTTAGGGCAGTTCATTGCATAATGATACTTTGAGTCACATTTGAAGCACCTATTAATTGTTGCTTGGGCATTCCTGGGATTCATTCGCCTATGATTGCTGTTCCAATTCTGTCTTCCACTGTAATAGTCAGACCTGCTAAAGGTGCTTTTGTCCTCACTCTTCCTGTCTTTAACTCTTCCATTGTACCTATGCCTGCTTTCAGTATCTGGATCATTTCGAAATGTAGTAAACATTGAGTCTTCCGTTCTTTGTGTCACCACAGAATGCCCTGTTTGTTCTACCAGGGCTGCAGGAAATGTCTGTTTCACAGGAATTTCTTCAAGGCAGCAGACATTTGATCCAACAGGGAGTCTTTGTCCAAGAACTGAACCCCAGTTAGAACCAGGAGCCTGTCCATATGCGACACTCTAGCACAGGCTAGCAATTTAAAAGCTAGCACTGAACCAGGGATCTCCAAATTGAATTTCCTCAATCTTCTATACAGTATGTTAAAGTCCGTGATATATTCCTCCATTGAATAACCATCTGTTTTCCAAAATCTATCAAAGTTTGACCATGCCTGATACACATTCAATAGGTCATCTTTCTTGTAAATTTCATCCAAGCATTCTAATAGAAGATCCAACCCTTCATCAGTATCCAACTGATGAGCATCCAGTTCACAAAACACTTTACTTCTGATTTTACTTTTGGTTGGAAGTGACAATGCCAAGGCCATACCTGTTTCCTCTTTGGTTGAGATGTAACCTGTGTCCACATATCCACTTCATTCTTCCACTGGTCATATGATTCAGACTCAGAGAACATCGGAGGGTAATCATACCCTGACAATTTACACTTGCTTTCTGCCATATTTTCCACAATAGCCAGTGAGATTTTAGTTTTCTATGCAAAAACAAATTCCTAGTTTCCAACCTTCAGCTTTAGGCAACCGTCCACTGTTACCATAATAAACTCCAGGAGGCTTGTTATGGAAGGAGAATTCTAGAGCCTTTGTTTACTCAGTTTCACATTTATTGTAGAGTAAAAGGATTACAAACATATCGTTCCTCACTCAAATCCTGCACCAGTCTCAGTGAGTGTTTGCTTATAAGTGCTCAACTAGGACTCCAATTAACACCCTTCACCTGCATATAATCAAATCATTGATGGACAATTAACAGATTAACACACTGCATCACGATGCCATGGTCAATTCACTCATCCGCCCTGCAGTCCCAGCTCTCGTCCACACAAGCGGCAAGAATGTCGAACCTGTTGGACAATTTCAGGGGCTGATGCTGCTCCATGCTACCTTCTGGGTCCCCATACCTGCTCCACTCGCGGTCACACTCTCCTGTCCCTGACCACAGACCAAATCAAAAGTACCTAGCCTAAGGTGTGTGACTGCCTCTTGGAACAAAGTGACCAGGTATCTTTCCACCTCCTTGATGCATTGCCACATCGGAATCTCAGACTCCAGCTCATCAACTCTGAGCTAAACTTCCTTGAGCTGCAGACAATTACTGTACATGTGGTTGCCATGAATCACACTAGTGTCCACCAGTTCCCACAAACTACAGCTGCAACACATCACCTGCCCGGCCATATTTGCTGTGTTTTATTTAATTAATTAGGTTTCAAGTTTCGAAATATCACTTAACTGTTATCTGTAGTTATATTCAGTAATTTAACTACTAAAGCTATAAATTTAATGCAATACTTATATCTTCCAGTATCCGTTTAAATTACTGCCCCAGTTTAGAGGGTTAAAATCTTAAACTCACTCACAAATCAGTGGGTGGCACAGTGGTTAGCACTGCAGCCGCACAGCTCCAGCGACCCGGGTTCAGTTCTGGGTACTGCCTGTTCAGAGTTTGCAAGTTCTCTCTGTGACCGCGTGGGTTTCCGCCGGGTGCTCTGATTTCCTCCCTCAGCCAAAGACTTTTAGGATGATAGGTAAATTGGCCATTATGCATTACCCCTAGTGCAGGTAGGGGAATGATGGGGATGTGGTCGGGAATATGGGGTTAATGTAGGATTAGTATAAATGGGTGGTTGTTGGTTGGTACAGACTCGGTGGGCCGAAGGGCCTGTTTCAGTGCTGCATCTCTAAATAAAAAATAAATAAAATAAAAACAAATCATTTCAATATAAATAGATTTAAAGTAGTTGGTGGAAGGATTAGTGGGGAGTTGCGAAGTAATATTTTTCACCCAGAGGGTGGTGGTGGTCTGGAACTCACTGCTTGAAAGGGTGGTAGAGGCAGAAACCCTCATCCCATTTTAAAAACACTTGGCTGTGCATTTGAGGTGCCATAACCTACAGGGCTATGGACCAAGGTTGGAAGGTGGGATTAGACTGGATGGTTCCTTTTCAGCTGGCATGAACACAATGAGCTGAATGGCCTCCTTCTGTGCCATAAATCTTGCGCTGTTTCTAGTTTGAGACATCACAGTTGGATAGCATGCTTGTTAGCAGCTGGTAACTTTGGACCTGTGCTTCCCAAAGCTCTCCAACACTGGGGTTTTCCTCATGTTTTGTCTGGATCTGTTGTAAACTAATTCGTCAACAACTGTACTAGCGTTGTATCATGCGACTCCTGGAATGGTGGAAGGTGAATTAGATGGACGTTGGCCAGTTTTGGCTTGTAATTCTTATGTGCTTCCATACTAGAGATCAATAACTCAGTGGAACCACTACTTGCATTGATATAGCACCTTTAACATAGTAAAGCAGCCCAGGGCATTTCACAGGAGCGTTACTATCAAAACATTGACACCGAGCTATATAAGGAGACATTAGGACAAGTGATCAAAAGTTTGAAAAAGAACAAAGAACAGTACAGCACAGGAACAGGCCATTCGGCCCTCCAAGCCTGCGCCGATCTTGATGCCTGTCTAAACTAAAACCTTCTGCACTTCCGGGGTTCGTATCCCTCTATTCCCGTCCTATTCATTTGGTCAAAGAAGTAGGTTTTACGAATCATTTTAAAGGAGGAAAGAGATGTAGAGAGGCAGTGAGGTTCAGGGAGGGACTTCCAGAGTTTAGGTCTGAAGCAGCTGAAGGCTCAGTCACTAATGGTGGAACAATGAAAATCGGGGATGCACAGGAGGCCAGAATGCAGAGTTCTCAGAGAGTTGTAGGGTTGGAGGAGGCTACAGATATAGAGAAAAGTGAGGTTATAGTGGGATTTGAACACCAGGATAAGAATTTCAAAAGTGAGGTACAGGCCAATCCTGGGCCCACTAATCTATTTGGTTTAGTTACTCATTAATTAACAGAGCTGTCAGGAAGCCCTGTGTGGTGTGCACATTAGACAAACCACTGAGAATTGATTAATTAGTCAAAGATGGTGCTCTCCAGGGTAGTGTTGTTGTGAAAGTTTGTACTTGGACATATAACTCTGCGCCCTGGTTCCTCAACCTACAGCTTGAATTAATTTCATACCTTTAATGCTGTGAACAACTAGAGCACTAGAGGAAGAAGCCAAACAAGGAGTGGGAGAAGAATTGGCAGAGTGAGCTGTGCTCTGTTTTTGAACTCTGAGCTGGCCGGGTGGATTCTTCTGATCGTGCACATTCCGAATAATTATTGGAGGTGACCGATGGCATAATCAAAAATGAAGGTTTGGAGGAAGTTTCACAAGGTCATGAGTTTTGAATATTGGGGCAGGTGCGCAAGGACTGGGCTGATGGGCAAGTGGGACTTTGATGCAGGAGAAGGAGGATGGTTGGTCAAGTGGGAGTTTGCTTGGGGTGGAAATGGAGAGAATGTTGGAGATGTCAAGTCTAGATGAGTTGAATGTCTGTGTGAAGGTTTCAATCGTGGTGAAGCAGGGCAAAGAGCAGACATGCTGATGGGTAGAGTTTGGTGTTTGAAGCTGAGCTTCTAGTCAAAGCAGGACATCGTGGCTGTACCCCTTTGAGCCCAGCCTAAGCAAACAGTCAGGCAGGGCGTTGGAACCAGGATTAGGGTGAAGTTGTAAGTTGAAGAAAGCTCATACACAACTTGATGTCAGATGAGCTGTCAGTGGTCAGTGATGAGCTGATAGTGGCAATCCTGGAGTCAACAGTCATGCAGAAAAGACTTCTAAATGTGCTTTGTTTTTTGTTTTTTTCTTCAGATTGGTATGTTCTTCAGTGAGGTGGATCCCAGTTTGATGAATGCACTCTACAATGCTTCATTCTACACAAGAAAGGAATCTTATGACTATCAGTCTGTGTGTGGGCCACCGCCTAACACTGACACGGGAGCTGCACCCAGATCCATTTTTATTGTAAGTTTACTTGCTGTCTGCAACCCAGGAGAAAAATCACAGAGGCATTAAAATATGTTGTGTCTTTCTCATTTTCTTTGAAAGCTTTTGTTTATTCGTTATAAAAATATTGGAGATGCGAAAAAAGTCAGTTTGACTGGGCAGTTGGAGGTGGGAGGTCATATGCTGTCCCGACAGGAATACATGCAGAATTGGTGACCCAAGGAGATCTTGGGTCCCACAGCTGATGCACATGGCCACATGGGCCCTTGCAGCCATGAGCTTTTCTCTGTTCCTGCGATTGTTTAGAAATGTGACAGGATGAAACTGATCAGCCGGCACACATGCTAATCACACATGTTCTACAGGGTCTCCCTTTACAAAACATATCAGTCGCTGAATGAGCTGCAGTTCCACGTAATTCGAACCTAAAGATCAGTAAAAGATGGTATAAGAGCAAAATTCCAAATGCAAAGAGCAATAAAGATAATGTAAATACTCAGGGGATGTAATAATAAAACACAAATCACAAATAAAGCAGGAACAATGAAAAATAAGAGCATATTACTTTTCCTGTATAGCAATGTACAGTGCAAAATCAACAAGATGGAGAAATTGGGGGCACTAATTAAAACTGAAGAAATAGATGGAATAATGAAAGCATAGCTACAGACAGGACCAGGATTGGCAGTTAAATATTGCAAGTTATATTGTATTTCAAAATAATAGGGTAAGAAGAAGGCATGGTGGTGGAACTGTGTGAATCAGAAATAACAATGGCAGGAGTAAGAAAGAGCATAATTAACAAACAGAATCCATATGGATTGATATAAAGGACAGGAAGGAATCGATCACATTATTAGACATATCCTACGGACCAACAAATAGTGAAAAGGAAGTAGAGGGAGAAACGTGGAGATAAATATATGAAAGGAGTTAAAAAAAAATTCATAATCCTGGGGAGTTGGTTGAGGGAAGGACAGGATTGGCAGCTAAATGTTCCAGGATTTAGAAGCTTCAGGCGGGATAGAGAGGGATGTAAAAGGGGTGGGGGAGTTGCATTACTGGTTGAGGAGAATATCACAGCTGTACTGTGGGAGGACACCTCGGAGGGGTCATGCAGCGAGACAATATGGGTGGAGCTCAGGAATAGGAAGGGTGCAGTCACAATGTTGGGGGTTTACTACAGGCCTTCCAACAGCCAGCGGGAGGGAGAGGAGCAGATATGTAGACAGATTTTGGAAAGATGTAAAGGTAACAGGTTGTAGTGGTGGGTGATTTTAACTTCCAACTAGGGATGGGGCCGTACTGGACCTGGTATTGGGGAATGAGCCCGGCCAGGTGGTCGAAGTTTCAGTGGGGGAGCATTTCGGGAACAGTGACCATAATTCCATAAGTTTTAAGGTACTTGTAGATAAGGATAAGAGTAGTCCTCGGGTGAAGGTGCTAAATTGGGGGAAGGCTAATTATAACAATATTAGGCAGGAACTGAAGAATTTAGATTGGGGGCGGCTGTTTGAGGGTAAATCAACATCTGACATGTGGGAGTCTTTCAAACGTCAGTTGATTAGAATCCAGGACTGGCATGTTCCTGTGAGGAAGAAGGATAAGTTTGGCAAGTTTCGGGAACCTTGGATAACGCAGCATATTGTGAGCCTTGTCAAAAAGAAAAAGGAAGCATTCGAAAGGGCTGGAAGGCTAGGAACAGACGAAGCACTTGAGGAATATAAAGACAGTAGGAAGGAACTTAAGCAAGGAGTCAGGAGGGCTAAAAGGGGTTATGAGAAGTCATTGGCAAACAGGATTAAGGAAAATCCCAAGTCTTTTTATATGTATATAAAGAGCAAGAGGGTAACCAGGGAAAGGGTTGGCCCACTCAAGGACAGAGAAGGGAATCTATGTGTGGAGCCAGAGGTAATGGGCGAGGTACTAAATGAGTACTTTGCATCAGTATTCACCAAGGAGAAGGACTTGGTGGATGATGAGCCTAGGGAAGGGAATGTAGATAGTCTCAGTCATCTCACTATCAAAAAGGAAGAGGTGTTGGGTGTCTTGCAAAGCATTAAGGTAGATAAGTCCCCAGGGCCTGATGGGATCTACCCCAGAATACTGAGGGAGGCAAGGGAAGAAATTGCTGGGGCCTTGACAGAAATCTTCATTGGCTACAGGTGAGGTCCCAGAGGACTGGAGAATAGCCAATGTTGTTCCTTTGTTTAAGAAGTGTGGTAAGGATAATCCAGGAAATTATAGGCCGGTGAGCCTTATGTCAGTGGTAGGGAAATTATTAGAGAGGATTCTTCGGAACAGGATTTACTCCCATTTGGAAACAAATGGACTTATTAGCGAGAGGCAGCATGGTTTTGTGAAGGGGCGGTCGTGTCTCACTAATTTGATTGAGTTTTTTGAGGAAGTGACAAAGATGATTGATGAAGGAAGGGCAGTGGATGTTATCTATATGGACTTCAGTTAAGCCTTTGACAAGGTCCCTCATTGCAGACTAATACAAAAGGTGAAGTCACATGGGATCAGAGGTGAGCTGGCAAGATGGATACAGAACTGGCTCGGTCATATAGGACAGAGGGTAGCAGTGGAAGGGTGCTTTTCTGAATGGAGGGATGTGACTAGTGGTGTTCCACAGGGATCAGTGCTGGGACCTTTGCTGTTTGTAGTATATATAAATGATTTGGAGGAAAATGTAGCTGGTCTGATCAGTAAGTTTGCGGACAGCACAAAGGTTGGTGGAGTTGCGGACAGTGATGAGGATTGTCAGAGGATACAGCAGGATATAGATCGGTTGGAGACTTGGGCGGAGAAATGGCAGATGGAGTTTAATTCGGACAAATGTGAGGTAATGTATTTTGGAAGGTCTAATGCAGGTGGGAAGTATACAGTAAATGGCAGAACCCTTAGGAGTATTGACAGGCAGAGAGATCTGGGCATACAGGTACACAGGTCACTGAAAGTGGCAACGCAGGTGGATAAGGTAGTCAAGAAGGCATACGGCATGCTTGCCTTCATCGGTCGGGGCATAGAGTATAAAAATAGGCAAGTCATGTTACAGCTGTACAGAACTTTAGTTAGGCTACACTTAGAATATTGCGTGCAATTCTGGTCGCCACACTACCAGAAGGATGTGGAGGCTTTGGAGAGGGTACAGAAGAGGTTTACCAGGATGTTGCCTGGTCTGGAGGGCATTAGCTATGAGGAGAGGTTGGATAAATTCGGATTGTTTTCACTGGAACTACGGAGGTGGAGGTGCGATCTTATAGAGGTTTACAAATTTATAAGCGGCATGGACAGAGTGGATAGTCAGAAGCTTTTTCCCAGGGTGGAAGAGTCAGTTTTGTTTAGTTTAGTTTAGAGATACAGCACTGAAACAGGCCCTTCGGCCCACCGAGTCTGTGCCGACCATCAACCTAGGGGACATAGGTTTAAGGTCAGAGGGGCAAAGTTTAGAGGGGATGTGCGAGACAAGTTCTTTACACAGAGGGTGGTGAGTGCCTGGAACTTGTTGCCGGGGGAGGTGGTGGAAGCAGGTACCATAGAGACATTTAAGAGGCATCTTGACAAATACATGAATAGGATGGGACTAGAGGGATACGGACCCCGGAAGTGCAGAAGGTTTTAGTTTAAGCAGGCATCAAGATCGGCGCAGGCTTGGAGGGCCGAATGGCCTGTTCCTGTGCTGTACTGTTCTTTGTTCTTTGAGTTCAGCCACCCCCAAATAAACTAGCAGGGAGAGGGAGTGAAAGGAGAGAAGGGGATGGACATTTTACAGTGTGTACATGACACCTTCCTGACTCAGTGGGAAGAATTTTAACGACCAAGGGGAGGTGGATTCATGCAGGATGTAAATCCCCAAAAAGTGACGTTGGGACGGGATTCTGACATCATCCGCCCACCTCTGGATTTCAAACAGGCAGGCTTGCAGGTGAGCAGGGAACCCCCTTGGAGCTGTTGGATAAGTGATTATAATATGCAAATAGTAATTAACTGCTGCTTTAACCAACCATTATGGCTTTAACAGCCAGCGCTTTTATTTCCTAAGCTGTCAGCAACTCGCCATGGTCAACCAGGTGAGTGCACAGCGGGGAATGCTTCTCCAGTGAAACTGGCAGGCTGGGAAGCCTTTGAACAGTGAACAGTTGAGAGGCTGGTGCTCACAGCACTTCTTCTGAGAGTGTGTTCTCAGTGCTCAACAGGTGATTTCCAACTCCTTGGAAGTCAGTTCACTTGTCTTGCACTTCATACACCTTGATCTGTGCTTTGTTGCTGTCAGCCTTTACATGGCATAGGAAGAGCTTATGCAGCTTTGATGAGGAACAGGAGGAGCAGCATCAGCAACACCAACAGTACTAGCATCAGTAGGAGCAATACCAGCAGCTGCCTTCTCCTAAGCCACATGCTGCTCCACAGGGCAGAGGGGGATGGACACAGAGATCCAGCGTGAAGGAAGCGAGATCCCCCAATTTGGGGTCTACCAGCAAAGCATCAGCTCTCTTGACACGTCTGAGCATCGGTGTTTCAGGAGGCTTCGCCTCACATAACAGGTCACTGCTGATATCTGAAGCTTCCTGGGACAAGAACTCCGTCCCAATGGACCAGGTGGGCTTGCATTGTCCGTGGCCGACAAGGTGGCTGTCACTGGAGGGCACCCGCTCCCCCAGATCTGGGTGTCCAGCTCTCCCTGAAGTCATGCGCTCTCTTCTCCTGCAAGGAGAGAAAGCAGAGAGTTGTGAGTGTTAGAAATAGATTGTGTGGAGAGGAGGAAAGGACATTTGTGGAGGGTAGCTGTGAGGTATAAGTGCGAGAGGACGCAAAGGTGAGGGTGAGTGTCACTGCTCTCCAGATGGGGATATGGGGAGTTGCCTGTAGAGAATGAGTGGAGCTGAAACATGAGTTGCCCTGAGGAGTGTTGTGCAGGTGAATGATGGGAAAGGCAGTGTTTGGATCTTGGCACCTGAAGGTGTGATGCCAATCACCTTTCCTGCCCTCCTGAGGTCCTTGATCCTCTTGGTGCACCGTCTCCAGGTTGGAGGAACCACACTCTTTTTTCTGACTTCCTTGGCCTCTTCCATGCAGGCCTTCTTAGTTTGAGAGTCTCGTCTCCTCTTCCCATCCTCGACAAACATCAGCTCACCAGTCCCTCAGATCCCACGGCCGGACCTCCAGGTAAGAGTAGGAAATCCAAAGAGCAGCCTTCCAGGTCTCCTGTCCATTCTTATGGTTGCTATAGCCTCAGGAATCAAAGTCCAGGTCAGCCATTCTAACCCCTGCCGGGGTCTCTTTAATTAGAAATCATTCCTTTGATAGATTCAGTATGTCATCCTGCCCGCCCTCTCTGATTGATTGGAAAACCCAGAAGTGGGATGCTAATACCATGGCTCAGTTAAAGAGCCACTGCAAAGCCCACTGCAGATTCCAACAGGCTCTTGACCTGTTACAGGTCCCACCATTTCGACTGGGACTATCATTTCAAAATTCCACCCACTTTGTGAGAAGCTTAGCAAGGGAGAAAGCAATGCTACAATAATGGGAAATAAACCAGAGCAGATAAGAGAGGTAAATGTGTGAGAACATCTAGAGAGTAGTCATCACAATATAATAAGGTTTAACATAATGATTGAGAGATATATAGACAGTGCAAAATAATAGATTGGAAAGAAAAATAACAATGGACAATGGTAAAAGGAGGGATCATAGATTCATATGACAGTTACAGCACAGAATAAGACCATTCGGACCATTGAGTCCATGCTGGCTCTTTGCAAGAGCAATTTAGCTAGCCCACTCCCTTACCCTTTCCCTGCAGTCTGCAAATTTTTCTTCTCAGGTGGTTACCAATTCCCTTTGGAAAGCCATGATTGAATCTGCCTCCACCACACTTTCAGGCAGTGTATTCCAAATCCTAGCCACACACCAGAGGCCTGCTTTAGGTCGGGAAAAAGAACCCGGCCCGAACCACAGCGGACCGGAGCCTGACCCGGCTTGAGTCCCTCTGATTTTGCCCCGACCTGATCCGAACCCGCCCCGACTCTGCCCGACCCGACCATCCGTTTACTTACCTTCCTGATACCGAACCTGCAAGAAGCTGCGGCGCATGCGCGTTGACGTCATAGTGACATCACTCGCTCACTGCGCAGACTCAGTTTTGTCCCAGACTCCCAGTTCAGGTAAGTTTTTCATTTTTAATACTTACCAGCAGAGCACTTACCCTGTGTGTCCGGCCTGACCCGACCCAACTCTACCTGGACTCAGCTCGGCCCAACCCGAGCCTGAATGTCGTACCCTGAAGGTGGGCCCGACCTGACCCGAACCCGACACATGTTGTTAGGTTCCGTTGGGTTCAAGTCAGGTAGCAGGCCTCTACCACACACTGTGTAAAACAATTTTCTTGTGTTGCCTTTGGTTCTTTTGGCAATCACCTCTGGTTCTGGATCCTGCCAATAGGAACACTTTCTCCCTATCTACTCTATCCAGACCCCCATGATTTTGAGCACCTCTATCAAATCTCCTCTCAACCTCCTCTTCTGTAAGGAGAACAACCCCAGATTCTCCAATTTATTCACCTAACTGTAGTCCCTCCTCCCTGGAACTATTCTTGTAAATCTTTTCTGTACCCTCACTAAGGCCTTCACATCCTTGCTAAAGTGCAGTGCCCAGAATTGGACACAACTCTCTAGTTGTGGCCGAACCTGTGTTTTATCAAGGTTCACCCTAACTTCCTTGCTTTTGTACTCTATACATCTGTTTGTAAAGCCCAGGATCCCGTTTGCTTTTTTAACCACTTTCTCAACCCGCGCTGCCACCTCCGATGATTTGTGCATATATACTCCTCGGTTTCTCTGTTCCTGCATCACTTCAGAATTGCACCCTTTACTTTATACTGCCTCTCCTCTTTCTTCCTACCAAAATGTATCACTTTGCACTTCTCTGTGTTAAATTTCATCTGCCACGTGTCAGCCCATTTCACCAGCCTGTCTATGTTCTCTTGAAATCTATCACCACGCTCCCCAATACTTCCAAGTTTTGTGTCATCTGCAAATTTGAAATTTTAAGTGTCTGTACACCCAAGGTCAAATCATTCATATATATCATGAAAAGCAGTGGGCCTAGTACCGAGCCCTGGGAACTCCAATGTATGCCTTCCTCTGGCTGGAAAAATAACTGTTCACCACTACTCTCTGTTTCTTGTCCTTTAGCCAAGAGTTTCGGAAAAATATATTCCACTAAGTCCACATGTTGATCAGAACTTTGCTCTTTAAGGGTACAGAAAGGGTGGAGCTGTATCACTCAATTGATGAAAATCTCTGACCTGTGCTTCATATTTTCAGCCTACAGTTGCCGATTTGCTGAACCTGGCATGGTGGAGCTCAGCTGCTGCGTGGTAAGATAGCGCTCATATCTTTAACATTGTCTTACCACAAAGGGAATGTGAGAAGCCCTATAGGTGATCTAAAATGTGATGTCCTCGGGACTTGAGTGAGGTTTAGCCGAGTTTAGTATAAAATATGAGGCAAAGACAGAGAGACAAAGACTGCAGGCTGAACACAAAGGCTTCTCTTTTGTTCTGTCTTAGTTTCACTTCTTCTTTGCTGGCATGTGTCTTCTACAGCAGCCTTTGGAGTACACAATGCAATTGCAATTAAAAAATAAAAATAAGGGGTCGCCCATTTAAGACAGAGATGAGAAGAATTTTTTTCTCTCAGAGGGTTGTGAGTCTTTGGAACTCTCTTCCCAAAAGGTGGTGGAAGCAGAGTCTTTGAATATTTTTAAGGCAGAGGTAGATCAATTCTTGATAAGTAAGTGGGTGATAGATTATCAGGGGTAGGCGGGAATATGGAATCGAGGTTACAGTCAGATCAGCCATGATCTTATTGAATGCTGAGTGACCTATTTCTGCTCCTAATTCATATGTTCGTATGTATGTATGTATGTATGTATTTCAAAACACTACAACACTAGATAATTTGTGCTACACCTCAGTGCTATCTGACATCATAGCTTGTGTGCAGTCAGAATGAGTCTGTGTTGTACCTATGTGTGTGTAACATTGGGGTGTGGCAGTGATCCTGGTTGTGTGACTGAGTCGAAGGCACAACCAGGGTCATAATAGGATGAATGAGTCTTATCTCCTACTTGTGCTTTGCATTAACAAGTTTATCTTTAAAAATTTATAATTGAAACAATATCTGCCTTTCACTGAGCTGCAATTTTCCATCTTCATAGTGAGAACCTGTTACCCGATTTCATTCCAGATCTTCGCAAAAGATCTTTGGGGACAGAAGTTTCAACACTTCCATTCTAGGGTCATCGAGGCATAGAGTCTTAACAGCACAGGAGACCGTTTGGCCCATTGAGTCCATGCCGGCTCTCTGTAGAGCCATCCAGTCAGACCCATTCCCCCATTCTATCCTTGTAGCCCTGCAAGTCTATTTCCTTCAAGTGCCCATCCAATTTCCTTTTGAAATCATTCATCGTCTCCACTTCCACCACTCTCACAGGCAGTGAGTTCCAGGTCATTACCAATCAGTGTGTAAAAAAATTCTTCCTCTCATTCCCCTCTGTATCTCTTTCCCAAAACCTTAAATTTGTGTCCCTTAGTCCTTGTCCCATTGGCCAGTTAGAATAGCTTTCTTTTCTCAGCCTGTCATGTTCTTGTACACCTCTATCAAATCTCCCCTCAATCTCCTTTGCTGCAAGGAGAACAACCCCAGCTTCTCCAGCCTAATCTGTAGCTAAAATCCCTCATCCTTGGAACCATTCTGGTAAATCTCCTTTGCACTCTCTCAAGGACCCTGACATCCTTCCTGGAGTGTTGTGACCAGAATTGGATGTAATAATTTAGTTATGGCCTAACCAGAGCTTCAAAAATGTTCAGCATAACTTCCCTGCTTTTGTACTCAATACCTCTATTTATAAAGCCCAAGATCCCATATGCTTTGCTAACTACTCTCTCAATATTTCCTGCCACCTTTAAAGATCTATGCACTTGAACCCCCAGGTCCCTCTATCCCAGTACACTCTCTAGAACTGCCCCATTAAGTCTATATTGCCTCTACTCTCCCTTCTGCAAAAATGCATCATCTCATACTTCTCTGTATTAAATTCCATCTGCCACTTGTCCTTCCATTTTGCTAGCCTATCTATGTCCTGTTGCAGTCGATTAGTATCATCCTCACTGTTTACCACACCCCGCAAATTTGGTATCATCAGCAAACTGTAAAATTTTACTCTTTATTCCAATATCTAAATTATTTATAGATATCAAAAGGGCTGTGCTCCTAGCACTGACCCTTGGGGAACACCACCATCTACCATTCTCCAGTCTGAAAAATAACCATTTTCCACAACTCGCTGTTTTCTGAATTTTGGATACATTTTATGTTAACTGCCATTCTATTCTCATATTCTCTCTTTGCCAGTCTTATTTTCCTTGTCACTTCCCTTCTCAACTTATTGTATTTGGCTTTGTTCTTGCTTGAAGAAATCACCTGGCATGCATCATATATCCTCTTTTTCTGTTTCATCATATTCTGTAACTTCCTTGTCATCCAAGGAGCCCTGGCTTTGGTTCCCTTTACCTTTCACCCTTGTTGAAATGTATCTAGCCTGTACCTGAAACATCTCCTCCTCAAAGATCACCCATTTTTCCATTACAATTTTTCCTGTCAGTCTTTGGTTTGTTGTGTACTCATTCCTTTTCCAGTGAAAAACCTGGCATTTAATTGGCTGGAATCACATTCGCTGTGGATCGCACATGGGCCTTTGGAAGGAGTACCTTATTCACCACCTTCTACGTGTTACTTGGGTTGAGAGGAAAGGTTTCCCAATGTAAATTCATGAAAAGGCCACTCCCACAATGGATTTCACATTGGGTGATGTTGGTGCTGTTTTTAGCAAATTAAATGTGGGCAGAGCAGAGTCACCAAACTGCATTTCACAGTTAAAACACTGTAGCTCCAGGAGATAATGCTTCACTTTTGGAGATGGGTGTTCAATTTCTATTATTAACAGAAATGTTCATGGGTCAGACCTCCATTTAATATTTGTGCTTTGATTTAATTCCCCAGGTCTTTATTGCAGCAGTTGTTGTACACTCTTACCTTACAGCTGAGCTTCCAAACAGGTATGAGTCTCTGGTGTGTCTCTTCAAGGGAGGTGCTATTTAGGAGGGAAAATGAAACAAATCAGTTCAGCCCCGTTCACTGCTCCTTCAGATACACACACCAACTTATGTCCCCAATTTGAATCTCCACCATAACACACTGCTTCCCTGCATATTAAATTAGGCTGGAAGTTGGTGATGTTTCTCTTACAGCATCTCTGTACTGATGTCACGATCCAGATCTGTTGGTTGATTCATGTCACGTGATTATTTTTTACTCACACCAGTTGCTACATGTGGCACATGGTTCACACACAATGGGCCCATATTCCTTGGATTTATAGTCAGCGAGCACTTATTCCACGATTGATGCCTTTACAATGCGATGTGGTTCCTAGGGATTCCTGAGGAGGACAGGGAGGGTCAGAGTGCTAAGGGCTGCTACGCAGTTGAGAGGGGAGCAGGCATTCCCATCCCTCCTGCTTCAATTTCTTCTTGTATCACTGGTGGGTCACCCTGAATAGGTGGGCCATAAGCCCTGCATTCAACCCTTCTCCAATTGAAGAGGTAAGGGGCAGCATACATGCAGAACCCAAAGGACATCAGCCCGATGATAACCACCGTGAGGAAGATAGTTGGGTTGGGGGGGTGGGGAGTGGGTGCAGGCAGTAGTGGGTTGGGGGTTGGTGGTGTTGTGGTGTCTATTTCTTCTTGGACAGCAAACTCAAAAAGCCCAATCACATTGTTGCTGCTGGAGGCCTCTTGCCTGACAATGCGTCCCCTGTCAGAGGACAGGCTGGAGCCAGGAGAGTGACTGGGACACTGAACCTGGAAATACAGGCCAGGTCCTGATCACTACAAATGTGGCAGCAAGTTCAGACTTTAGATCTTATCAACAAAATATTAATTCTGCTCCATTACTCCATACCATTTACTGCTAATGATGTTTCTGGGTAGGTTATGTGAACCGGCTGCCTACATGATTCTCTATTTATTCTCCCTGTTCTTTTGTTACTAGATGATACATTAGCAGACGGTGTTGAACTGAAAGAGACGAGCTGTGTCACCAAGCAGACACAATACTACTTTGGCAACAACAGTAGATCCTACAGCAACTTAATTGACTGCAGCAACTGTTCCAGGTTGGCAACTGACACAAGGGAACCATCAATGGCAACTCCCATTGAACCAAACCTAATGTGAAGATAAGTCACATCAGTGAAATAGTTTTAGCTTCCCCTCTGGCCTAATGAGTAAAGGCACCAGCTGGTATAATTGAGCTTGACTGGCCAGAAAATCCCAGGTTCGACTACTCATCTGTGCTAAGTTAACTGATCTCAACTGAGGTCAGAATAAGAATGCTGCAGTTGGCTGCAGTGCTTCTAGGCTGAGAGAGGGATAGGGAAAGTCAAGTGCGTGTATATGAATATCAAGTGAGAGTAGGATTGGGTTTGGCTGTGATGCCCCGACGTCAAATATCCTCCCAACACTCAATTGGAAGGGGAGAAAAATGTCAAAAGGAAAAGGTGAATGCAGTCATGGCCCATGGATGGGAAAATTACTCCTCCATAACGTCAGGGCTGCATCTTGATGTTGTTACCCTGAAACCTGTGCAGAGAAGCTACTTTGCTGCAATGACCACTCAGTTTTAAGGCTACAGTTTAAGGACTATCTTACAACAAGGGTCCAATTTGTGTCCCAGCCCATGAGTCAGTACAACCTGGTGTGGTAGATTAGTAAGGAGCTTTGCTGATCATTAAAGCAGGAAAAGTACTTCACAAGTCAAGACATCCGAATGATATTTCTTTTAATTAAAGAAAATTATTTTGTTGTGCTACTTCTGCCTCTCTGAGAATGAAGCTGTCACCAGTTTACAACCTTTTTATTTTAAATTGTCTCAAAGATTGCTCAGGTTTTGAATGTGACAAAGATCGTGTGAGAATTGGTTTTGTTCCATGTTGGTAAGCCTCTGGGCCAGCTTTCACATGCAGCTGTATCGGTGCAACAGCTGTAGACTGTCAGTAAACCTTTCTGTTTTGTCACAGGTTTTACCATGCACAAAGATTAGCCAACACCAACCTTCTCTTTGTGGTGGCAGAGAAGCTAACCTGTAGTCAGTGCGACCGAAGCAAACTGATCCAAGCTGAGGTGCGATGTATCCTGTCATTAAGCATCTTCACAGAGCACTCCTAACATTAGCCCATCTCCAAAGAAGCCTGGTGTGAGGGGCTTCCGGTGAGCTGGTGTGAGGGGGTTCCAGTGACCTTTTTCTTCATTTGTTCGCTGGATGTGGACATCACTGGCAAGGCCAGCATATATTGGCCATCACTAATTGCCCTTGAGAAGGTGGTGGTGAGCTGCCTTCTTGAATCACTGCAGTCGGAGGGAAAATGAAACAAATCAGTTCAGCCCCGGCGTAGGTACTCAAGAGTGCTGTTAGGGAGCAAGTTCCAGGATTTTGACCCAGCAAGGGTAAAGGAAGGCTGATATATTTCCAAGTCAGGATGGTGTGTGACTTGAAGGGGAACTCGCAAGTGGTGGTGTTTCTATGAGTCTGCTGCCCTTGTCCATCTAGGTGGTAGATGTCGCGGGTGAGGAAGTGCCGTCGAGGAAGTCTTGGCAAGTTGCTGCAGTGCATCTTATAGACACTGTGGTCACTGTCCGTTGGTGGTAGAGGGAGTGAATGTTGGAAGTGGCGGATGGGGGCCAATCAAGTGGGCGGCTTTGTCCTAGATGGTGTTGAGCTCCTTGAGTGTTGTTGGAGCTGCACTTATGCAGGCCGGAAGAGAGTATTCCATCACACTCCTGACTTCTGCCTTGTAGATGGTGGACAGGCATTGGGGAGACAGGAGGTGAGTTACTTGGTTCAGGATTCCCAACCTCTAACCTGCTCTTGCAGCCACAGTATTCATAGGGTTGATCCAGTTACGTTCCTAGTCAATGGTAACCCCCAGGATGTTGATTCAGGATTCAATGATGGTAGTAGCAACAACAAAATCTTGCATTTCTATGGCACCTTTAACATAATAAAATGTCCCAAGGCACTTTACAAGAATGTCATGGAACAAAACTTGACACCGAGCTACATAAGGCGATAGTAGGCCAGATGACCAAAAGCTTGGTCAAAGAGGTAGGTGTTAAGGAACATCTTGAAGGAGGAAAGAGAGGTGGAGCGATATAGGAAGGGAACTCCAGAACTGAAGGCATGCTGCCAATGGTGGCGTGATTAAAATCCCGAATGCTCAAGAGCCAGCATTTGCAGAGTGTGGAGATCCAAGGGCGTTGTAGGGCTGGAACAAACTAGAGAGATGGTGAGGGGTGGGGTGAGGAGGGCAAGGCCATGGAGTGATTTGAAAACAGGGATGAGAATTTTAAAATCATAATATTGCATAAACTGAAGCCAAAGTAAATCAGTGAGCACGGGGAGATGGGTGAGAGTTAGGAACATGCAGCAGCTTTTTGAATTAAGTTTACAGAGGGTAAAATATGGGAGCCCAGCCAGGACTGTTAGAATAATCAAGTCTGGAGGTAACAAAAGCTAACAATCTATAAGAGTTTCAGCAGCAGATAAGCTGAGGCAAGGACAAAGTTGGGCAACATTATGGAGGTGAAAATAGGTAGCCTTGGTGATGGTCTGGATATGTGGTCAGAAGCTCACCTCAGGATCAGCTGTAACACCAAGGTTGTGAACAGTCTGGTTCAGCCTCAGACTTTTGCCAGGGAGAGCGACGGAGTCAGTGGTGAAGGAATGGAATTTGTGATGGGGGCCAAAGACAATGGCTTCTGTCTTCTCAATATTTAATTGGAAGAAATTCCTGCTCATCAATACTTGATGTTGGATAATTTAGAAACAGAGGAGGGGTCAAGAGAGGTGGAAGAGAGATAGACCTGGGTATCGTCAGCATGCATATAGAATCTGGCACCATGAGTTTGGATGATGTCACGAGGAGAAGCATGTAGATGAGAAAAAGGTTGGGGCCAAGGATAGATCTTTGATTATCTACACCACAGGTAATGATGCAGGAGTCAGAAGAAAAGCCATTGCAGGTGATTCTCTGGCTACAACAGGATAGATACAAATGAAACCAGGCAAGTGCAGTCCCATCCAGCCAGACCCTGGTGGAGAGTCGTTGGAGCAGAACTTTGAGGTCAACTGTTTCAAAGGCTGCAGACAGGTCTTGGAGGACGAGGTGAGATAGCTTATCTTTGTCACAGTCACACAGACTCTCATTTGTGGCTTTCGTAAAGAACTGTTTCGTTACTATAATGGGGGCAGAAACCTGACTGGAGAGATTCAACCAAGGATTTGCGAGGCAACAACGCATTCAAGGACTTTGGAGAGATAAGGGAGGTTCGAGATGAGGTGGTAGTTTGCAAGGATGGAAGGGTCAAGGGTTGCTTTTTTTGAGGAGAGGAGTAATGACAGCAGATTTGAAAGAGAGGAGGAAAGAACTTGAGGAGAGAAAACAGTTAACATATCAGTTAACATGGCAGCCAGGTAAGGAAGTTCAGTGGTCAGCAGTTTAGTAGGAATAGAATCTAGAGAGAAAGAGGTAGGTTTCTCGGGCAAGATGTGCTCGGAAAGGGCATGTAGGGAGATAAAAGAAAAAAACAAAGCTGGATGCCAAATCGATCCTTAGAGGAAGTTAGGCCTGGAGGTCCGGAGAGAGAGGGAGGCAGCAGAGGCAGTTGATCAGATGGTCTCAATCTTCGTAACAAAAAAGTTCATGAGCACATTGCAATTATTATTGGAAGGGAGTATAAAGGAAGCAGGGGAGAGTGGTTTAAGAAGACAGTTAGTGCTGGACAAGAGAGGCTGGGTGTCACTATAACTTTCCTGAATAATTTTTGAATAGTGTGTAGTTTTAGTGATGGAATGCATAGCCTAAAGATGCTTTTAGGGGTCTAGCCAGATCTGGCAATGAATACCAAGGGGAGGCGGTTAGACCTAGTCTTCTCCAAGATGGTCATTGCCTGGCATTTGTGTGACATGAATGTTACTTACCACATATCAACCCAAGCCTGAATATTGTTCAGGTCTTGCTGCATGTGGGCTTCATTATTTGAGAACATGGGAATGGAACTGAACACTGTGCAAACCCACTTCTGATCTTATGATGGAGAGAAGGTCATTGATGAAGACGTTGAAGATGGTTGGCCCTAGGACACTACCCTGGGGAACTCCTGTAGCGATGTCCTGGGGGCTGAGATGATTGGCCTCCAATAACCACAACCATCTTCCTTTGTGCTAGGTCTGACGCCAGTGGAGCCAGTGGGGAGATTTTCCCTGATGCCCATTGACTTCACTTTTACTAAGGCTCATTGATGCCACACTTGGTCAAATGCTGCCTTGATGTCAAGGGTAGTAACTTTCACCTCACCCCTGAATTCAGCTCATTTGACATGTTTGGACCAGGACTGTAATGAGGTCTGGAGCCAAAATTGGGTATCCATTAGCAGGTTATTGGTGAGTAAGTGCCACTTGATAGCACCTTCCATCACTTTGCGAATGATTGATGGTATGCTGATTGGATGGATTAGATCGGAGTTGTCCAGCTTTTTGTGGGGAGGACATAACTGGGCAATTTTCCACATTGCTGGGTAGATGCCAGTATTGTAACTGTACTGGAACAGCTTGGCTAGGGGTGCGGCTAGTTCTGGAGCACAAGTCTTCAGCAATATAACTGGGATGTTGTTCGGGCCCATAGCCTTTGCTGTATCCAGTGTGGTTAGCCATTTCTTGATATCATGTGGAGTGAATCATATTTGCTGAAGACTGACTTCCTTGATGATGGGGACCTAAGGAGGAGGGCATGAAGGATTTCTGGCTGAAGGTACCTGCAAATGTTTCAGCCTTGCCTGCTGCACAGATGTGTTGGTCTCCACCATCATTGAGGATGTGGATGTTTGTGGAGCCTCCCCCTCCTATTAGCTATTTAATGGTGAGGACTGGGTGCTTAATATTCAAGGATACCAAGTATTCTGTATGTCATGAAAACCCTACATGCCAAATGAGAAATATTAATTTCATCAGTTGGAACCTTGCCTGAGACTTTTACTGGAAATTCTTACAAATAACTTTGTTTTAAAGAGTAAACTAGCATCCAGGATGGCCACTGCAATTTACATTTGAAACACCAAAGGATTAGACTGGAGACAACATGACAGATTCAACCTAGCCAGAACAAGAGGGTGCTCTCTGATTAAATTACCTGAAAGGGCTTTATCAACACAGTTGGCAGGAGCCATCGACACCCATTGACTTTGAAAGAGCCAACCCCCACCAAGTGTGACTGGACAACTTGAAAGGAGAGCCTTGAATCTCAGAGGCCGTTCCAGAAGTACCTCATTAAAATCACAAAGAGATTTTGGTAATGTCACGTGACGGCTTGTGCAGCTCAGGGAGGCTGTAAGCTTTGTCAGACAGAAAACAGACAGTACCTGTAAGCCATCAAGAAGGCAGCTCCCTCTCTCACTTTCTCTCTGTCTCTCCAGTCAGACCACCACTGGCAATAACCAGGGGACAAGGATCAAACCCCCGCTTCTGCCTTCAGGAGCCCTGAGAAGCAAGCCCATAACCATGCACATGGCTCAGCAAGGACTTCAGGACTACAATTTCAACTGATAACTCTGGGATTGATATACCATATTTAAATTCCATTTATTCCAGACTCTACGCCAACCATCAAAACTGTTTGCACTGGAGTGCTGACCTGTGTTGCATTAGAGTGCTAAAGTGGAAGTTTTGTGACTGAGGGTAATTAAGGGTTAATTTTATCTTAAGTCGAGTCTGTCTTTTATTTAGCAGATTAACTTAACAGTTGCTGTTTGGGTTGGAGAAAGTGAGTTTTAGACCAGCTTTAAACAGAGTTCACTCAGGCTCTGCTTGCAGCTGCAGATGCACCTTGTTAATTAGAGAATTGGCTTAAACCAGTTTTCAGGGGCTAGAGTCAGTCAGTGTAAAAGTGGGCCATCTTACAGTGCTGACCTTGTTTGCACAGGAGTGCTGACTTGGGTTGCATTAGAGTGCTAAAGTGGAAGTTTTGTGACTGAGGGAGTTTGGTGAGGAGGGAGTGAGGAGCTCCTTTCATTTCCTCCCTGTCCTCAGAGTGAGGGGAGCCGAGAGTTTCCAAAGAGCACAGCTGACTGGTGAGTAAGTCCTTGTGGGTATTTTTCAAACTGGATTGAATTGTAAGTCATTGTTTTAGCAAGACTTAGTTTTTTTTTAAATTATAATAGTCTTCTAAAGTTTTAAATTTAAAGGGTTTAGATTAGATTAGAGATACAGCACTGAAACATGCCCTTCGGCCCACCGAGTCTGTGCCGAACATCAACCACCCATTTATACTAATCCTACACTAATCCCATATTCCTACCAAACATCCCCACCTGTTCCTATATTTCCCTACCACCTACCTATACTAGTGACAATTTATAATGGCCAACTTACCTATCAACCTGCAAGTCTTTTGGCTTGTGGGAGGAAACCGGAGCACCCGGAGAAAACCCACGCAGACACAGGGAGAACTTGCAAACTCCACACAGGCAGTACCCGGAATCGAACCCGGGTCCCTGGAGCTGTGAGGCTGCGGTGCTAACCACTGCGCCACTGTGCCGCCCTTTTAGTCATGGCAGGAGAGCTTAAAGCCGTGGTTTGCTCCTCTTGCTGCATGTGGGAATCCGGGAACATTTCCAGTCCCTGGGACCAGCATGTGTGCAGGAAGTGTGTCCGGCTGCTGCTTCTGGAAGTTTGGTTTCAGAGCTGGAACGGCGGCTGGAAACACTGTGGAGCATCCGCGAGTCTGAGAGCATTGTGGATAGCACGTATAGAGAGGTGGTCACACCGCAGCTGAAGGGACTTGAGGAAGGAAGGGAATGGGTGACCACCAAGCAGTCCAAGAGAAACAGGCAGGTAGTTCAGGACTCCCCTGAGGTCCCGCTTGCAAATCGGTATTCCATTTTGGAGGCTGATGAGGCTGGTTCCTCCAGGGGGTGCGGACAGAGCCAAGTTTCTGGCATCGCAAGCAGCCTGTCTGCACAGGAAGGGGGAAAGAGAGGAAGATCAATAGTAATAGGGGATTCTATAGTCAGGGGAACAGATAGGCGCTACTGTGGCCGTCAACGTGACTCCAGGATGGTGTGTGACCTTCCTGGTGCCAGGGTCCGGGATGTCACTGAACGGCTGCATGGCATCCTGAATGGGGAGAGTGATGAGGCAGAGGTCATGGTACATGTTGGTACCAATGACATAGGTAGAAAGAGGGATGAGGTCTTGCATCAAGAATTCAGGGAGTTAGGCAGTAGACTAAAAAGCAGGACCTCTCGGGTTGTAATCTCTGGATTACATCCAGTGCCAAGTGCTAGCGGGTATAGAAATAGGAGAATAGCACAGATGAACGCGTGGCTTAAGAGTTGGTGCAGGAGGGAGGGTTTTAGATTCCTGGAACACTGGGACCATTTCTGAGGCAAGTGGGACCTGTACAAGCGGGACGGTCTACATCTGAACCAGAGGGGGACTAACATCCTTGCTGGCAGGTTTGCTAGTGCTGTTGGGAAGAGTTTAAACTAATTTGGCAGGGGGAGGGGATGCAGACTCCTAGCAGAATAGGGACACCGCTAAACACAGGAAAGCGAACAAGTCAGAGGGAATACAGCGGAAGTTTCAATGGAGTAAGACCAGGATGGAAGGCCTCTACTTTAATGCCAGGAGTATTGCAGGTAAAACGGATGAGTTAAGGGCAAGGATTGACCCGTGGAATTGTGATATAGTAGCCATCACGGAGACATGGTTGAGGGAGGGGCAGGATCGGCAGCTCAATATCCCTGGATATAGAATCTTCAGGCGAGACAGAGGAGGGGGTAAAAGATGAGGGGGCATTGCAATATTAGTTAAGGAGTCAGTTACTGCAGTAAGGAGAGATGATATCTTGGAGGGGGCATCAAATGAAGCTTTATGGGTAGAGTTTAGGAATAAAAAAGGGACAGCCACATTGCTAGGTGTTTATTATAGACCCCCAGATAGTGGGAAATTGAGGAGCAAATATGTGTGCAATTTGCAGAGGTGTGTAAAAATAATAGGGTAATTATATTAGGTGATTTCAACTTTCCCAACATTAATTGGGATAGTCATCGTGTTAAGGGCTTAGATGGAGTGGAGTTCTTAAAATGTATACAGGAGAACTTTTTAGCTCAATATGTAGAGGATCCAACAAGGGAGGGTGCAGTGCTGGACCTAATTCTGGGGAATGAAGCTGGACAGGTGGTTGATGTGTTGGTGGGGGAGCAATTTGGTGATAGCCACCACAACATGGTACAATTTAAGCTTGTTATGGAGAAAGAAATAGACAAGTTGCAAAAAAAGGTTTTGGATTGGGGGAGAGCGAATTTTAGTAAAATAAGGCAGGATTTGGCCAAGGTAGACTGGAAAGAGTTACTTGTCGGGAAATCTACAGAAGAGCAGTGGGGGGCATTCAAAAAGGAAATGGGGAGGGTACAGGCCCAACATGTTCCCTCTAGGGTAACAGGTAGGAGCAACAAGCCCAGAGAACCATGGATGACCAGAAACATTCAGGGTACGATGAGAAGGAAAAGAGAGGCTTTTAGCAAATAAAAGGAGAGCAAATCAATGGAAGCATTAGTGGAGTACAGAAAGTGTAGGACAGAGCTTAAGAAAGCAATTAGGAGAGCAAAGAGGGGATATGAGAAAGCTCTGGCTGGTAAAAGTAGGGAAAATCCCAAGATATTCTATAAGTATATCAATGGGAAGATGATAACCAGGGAAAGAGTAGGACCCATTAGGGATCAAGGGGGAAATTTGTGGGTGGAGCCAGAGGACATTGGTAGGGGTGTTGAATGAATACTTCACATCTGTCTTCACCCAAGAGAATGAGGATGTAGATATGGAACTTAGAGAGAGAGACTGTGAGGTTCTTGAGCAAATTGTCATAGGGAGTGACAAGGTATTGGAGGTTTTGGAAGGCTTAAAAGTGGACAAATCTCCAGGTCCGGACGATTTGTGTCCCAGGATGCTGTGGGAGGCGAGGGTGGAGATTGCAGGGGCTCTGACCCTAATTTTTAATTCCTCTCTGGCCACGGGGGAGGTGCCAGAGGACTGGAGAACAGCTAATGTGGTCCCACTATTGAAGAAAGGTTGTAGAGATAAGCCAGGGAACTACAGACCAGTGAATCTCACGTCAGTGGTAGGGAAACTATTGGAGAAAATTCTGAAGGAGAGAATCTATCTCCACTTGGAGAGGCAAAATTTGATTAGGAATAGTCAGCATGGCTTTGTCAGAGGGAGGTCATGCCCAACAAATTTGATTGAATTTTTTGAGCATGTGACCAGGTGTGTAGATGAGGGTAGTGCAGTTGATGTAGTTTACATGGATTTCAGCAAAGCCTTTGTTCCACATGGGAGACTAAAGAAGAAAGCAAATGCACATGGGATACAAGGTAACTTGATAAGGTGGATTCAAAATTGGCTCAGCTGTTGGAGACAGAGAGTGATGACAGACGGCTGTTTTAGTGACTGGAAGCCAGTGTCCAGTGGCGTACCATAGAGATCTGTGCTGGGTCCCCTATTGTTTTTCATTTATATAAACGACATAGATGACTATGTGGGGGGTAGGATCAGTAAGTTCGCGGATGACACAAAGATTGGCCGAGTGGTTAACAGTGAGGTGGAGTGTCTTAGGTTACAGGAAGATATAGACGGGATGGTCAAATGGGCAGAAAAGTGGTAGATGGAATTTAACCCTGAAAAGTGTGAGGTGATACACTTTGGAAGGAGTAATGTGACACGGAAGTATTCAGTGAATGGCCTGACACTGGGAAGTTCTGAGGAACAAAGGGACTTTGGCGTGTTTGTCCATAGATCTCTGAAGGCAGAAGGGCAGGTTAATAGGGTGGTGAAAAAGGTATATGGAACACTTGCCTTTATCAATCGAGGCGTAGATTACAAAAGCAGGGAGGTCATGTTGGAGTTGTACAGAACTTTGGTAAGGCCACAACTGGAGTACTGTGTGCAATTCTGGTCGCCACATTATAGGAAGGATGTGATTGCATTGGAGGGGGTGCAGAGGCGATTCACCGGGATGTTGCCTGGAATGGAACATTTAAGCTATGAAGAGAGGTTGGATCGGCTTGGGTTGTTTTCGCTGGAGCAGAGAAGACTGAGGGGTGACCTGATCGAGGTGTACAAGATTATGAGGGGCATGGACAGGGTGGATAGGGAGCAGCTGTTCCCCTTAGTTGAAGGGTCAGTTACGAGGGGTCACAAGTTTAAGGTGAGGGGCGGGAGGTTTCAGGGGGATTTGAGGAAGAACTTTTTTACCCAGAGGGTGGTGACGGTCTGGAATGCCCTGCCTGGGAGGGTGGTAGAGGAAGGTTGCCTTACACCCTTTAAAAAGTACCTGGATGAGCACGTCATAACATTCAAGGCTATGGGCCAAGTGCTGGCAAATGGGATTAGGTAGACAGGTCAGGTGTCTTTAATGCATCGGTGCAGACTCGATGGGCCGAAGTGCCTCTTCTGCACTGTACTATTCTGTGATTCTGTGTGATTCTGTTTATCCCTCTGTAATCTATTTGTGCGTGTGACTCTCGTGTGAATGTGTGCATGAATGCATAGTCTATTTTTAGTAATTGTAACCAGTTTAGAGTGTTAAGAATAATAAACTTACATCTTTCTTGTTTAAACTCAAGAAAACCTGTCTGATGGGTTCTTTGGCAATTATATTAGAGGAACAGGAGCAAGTGCTCACTGAGGTGGTAAATTCAATCACAGGGTTAAAAAGGATAAACCCTGTTGCAGTCAAACCAGAGAAGGGGGAAAGGGGGAGCCTGAGACCCCTTCCACACCTGGGGCCCGTAACAGGTAAAGAACTTTTTTCTGATAACAGGGAAAATGCCTCATGAGCCATACCCAAGAACTCGCCTTGGAAGAGAAGTGTCTAAAATTCTTTTGGCCGTTTTAGCCTGGTAGCTATTTTCTCAGATGAGATTAAATATGACTCAACCTCCTCCTCATTAATTTTTGGTAGGAGTCTTGAGTGTCTGAGCACATCAAAGTTTTGATCTGAATTGGGGATAATGTTTGAGTGGCTAGTCGCATTTTCATTTTGGGTTTGCAGTTTCTGTTACTGAACCCTCTGCAATTGTATTTCCTCTCGTTTCAACTGAAATTCCCTTTCCTGTCTTTGATTTTGTAACTGAAACTTTCTTTCCTCTTTTTCCTTTTGTAATTAAAACTGCATTTCTTCCCTTTTCATCTGCAACTGGATTCTAGCTAGAATATTTTTATTTTTCAGTCTCTGGTTCCTTGCTGTACTCTTCTAGTTCAGGATAAGTTTAAAATGGTAAGCTAGACTTTTCACCAGTTCAGCTTTCTTTGCTTTTTGTCTGAAAGTGTTTTTTTTAAGTTTATTTGTGGGATGTGAGCATTTCTGGCTAGGCCAGCATTTGTTACCCATTAGTAATTGTCCTTGAGAAACTGAGTGGCTTGTTTGGCCATTTCAGAGGACGTTTAAGAGTCAACCACATTGTTGTAGGTCTGGAGTCACATGTTGTAGGTCTGGAGGCCAGACCAGGTAAGGACAGCAGATTTCCTTCACTAAATGACAATTGTGAACCAGATGGGTTTTTACAACAATCGACAATGTTTTCATGGTCCAGATTGATTCATTGAATTCAAATTTCACCATCTGCCATGGTGGGATTTGAACCCATTTCCCCAGAGCAATAGCCTGGACTTCTGGATTACTAGTCCAGTGACATTACCACTATGCCTCCCCAGATTCCCACCTCTAGCTAAGCTTTTTAAATATTCAACACTTAATTTGTTTAACTTTATCATGGAACATCTCTCCCTGCTCTACAAACTCCTTAGCATTAAATGTGGCCACCTCTTTTGTTTCTAGTACCGTAGAGAAAAAAAACAGAAGAAAACAAGAAAAACTGTTTATTTTTCCACAACTCTAGAGGTCAATTTTCCTCCAGTTTTCTAAATCTCTCATTTGTCTGGCGATTCAGATCCCAGCTTCAAGCCCCCAATTTGTTACGGTCATGTGGTGTGACACGGGTGATTCCCACGGTTCAAATCCCTACCGGACCGCAGCAAGTGTATCTGTATTAGAATTTAGCCCCTTTGGTGCTTTATTTTTGAAATAAACTGACAGCCAGCAGGTTTTCTTGTCGGGTTTAAAAAACAGAAAGTCAATTGTTTATTTATCAATACGCCTTATTCCGATATTGTCGCAACCACATCTACTCACGTATTCACGCGCGCGCTCACACACACACACACACACACACACACACACACACGAAGAAACAGATAGAGAAGGGAAAAGGGAATTGGCTTTTAGTGGTAGGGAAAGATTATGATAAACCTGTTGAATTCTCTTGGAAATCAAATTCTAGATGGATGGAGGCCTGAGATGATTGTAGATTTTTCTCTTGATTGAAGGTTCTATTGAAGAGGGTGGGTTTCTTCGAGCTCTCACTGCTGTATAATGTAGATGTCGGATTTTTCAGCAGTGCATGTGCTTTCTACCTTGGCTGGAACGCAAGCTGTTAGATGTTGCTTCTCTCCTGGTGCGTCTCTATCCCTCTCTCTGGCTGTCTTTTTTTAAGGAAAAACTCTTATCGCTCATCTCCTGTTAGGAGGTGCTCTGGTTTCTTCGCACAATGGCCAAGAATGTGGCTACTTCATACCTGCTTTGTTTCAGAAGAAGACGTTCAATTCTGGAATGTTTTAGGATAGGTGTAGGATGGGTTCCATTGACACCTTTTAGCTTTGTTAACTTTATTCTTAGTCTTTGTCAGACAGTTTGAATATACAAAAGGCCAATCCCTTTTTCTTCAGTGGCCATTATGGACTGTTGTTCATATTTTAAAATAAAGGTTCATTTTTTAAAGACAAAGTCCGTTTTTCATAACTCTTCAGAGTTAGTGCATGATTGTTGCATCATCGCACTTCTGGTGTTTGTCACAGTTCTCTCACCACCTATCACAGGCCCAGACTGGCAGATTCATTCTTAAGGACTTGGCCAGCTCAGTCAGTAGTGATGCTAGTGAGCCATTGTTGGTGATGGACATTGAAGTCCCCCACCCATAGTACATTCTGTGCCCTTGCTACCCGAAGCACTTCTTCCAAGTGATGCTCAACATGGAGGAGTACTGATGCATCAGTTGAGGGAGGGCAGTAGGTGTTAATGAGCAGGAGGTTTCCTTGTCCGTGTTTAACTTGATTCTATGAGATCTCATGGGATTCATGAGTCCGTGGTGTGAGGAGGTTTGTGACCTGGTGTGACTGGGTCCTTTGACCGAGTGTGAGGCAATCCAATGCTTTGTTGTAACTTACACTGTAACTGTTCACCATAGCTGATTCCAGATAAATATTAACTAATGATAATGAAAGCAGATTCCTGATCGAAATCAATCGTTTTAGTTGGTTGTGTATCTATCAGGATTTGTGTATATTTCTCAGATTTTGTTGTCTATAGGCTCCTACAGTTGTGAACCCAACAACAGTTGCTCAGATCAGGTACCTGATAGAGCAGATTCTTTCAGAATTAAACTGAAAATCAGATTATAGTGATTGAAGATTAACCTTACTCCTTGGCAGCTTCACCTCAGACCCTTGCATGTAGATTGATACAAAAATGTCTCCAGTCAAACAGGGTCCTACAGTACAAAAGCAAAATACTGCAGATGCTGGAAACCTGAAATATAAACAGAAAATGCTGGAAATACTCAGCAGGTCTGGCAGAATCTGTGGAGAGAGAAGCAGAATTAATGTTTTAGGTCTGTGACCTTTCTGATGACCTGCTACCATTTAAAAAGCACTTAAATATGCACTTGAATTGCTGTAACCTACAGGGCAACAGATCAAGACCTGAAAAGTGGGAGTAGGCTGGATAGCTCATTTTGGCCCGCACAGGCACAATGGGCCAAATGGTCTCCTTCTGGGCTGTAACTTTCTATGAATCTATGCCAGTCGCACACAATCAAAACCGTAACCAGTCCCACACAATCAAAACCGTAACCAGTCCCACACAATCCAAACTGTAACCAGTCGCACACAATCCAAACCGTAACCAGTCCCACACAATCCAAAGCGTAACCAGTCCCACACAATGGCCGGGATTTTATTTGGGCGACAGGGGTCTCGACCACTGGCAAAATGCCAACGGCAGCCCCCTGTCGCCTCATTTTGGTGAAGGCACGCTGGATCAAGTGCCAATTGTGCACTTGAGTGGACAGTGGCGGGCCTTCCCTGTGGTGGAATTCCTGCCTGCTGAGAGCTGCCGACAATCAGAGGACGCCAGCTCTTTAACTGAGCAGCGCCACTGCAGAGGCGGTGGCTGCTGTCGGGACTGGACTCGTCTGTGGCCCTGGACCCAGGCCACAGTTAATTCAGGGCTGGAGTGGGGGACGCGGGGGAAGGGGCTGTGGGGTGGGTGGTCGGCAGTAAGGGCAGGGGGTTGGCTCTCAGCGGGCCCCCCCTTCCTGATGCCAGGTCCTTCGTTCAGGCACTAAGTGCCTTTTAACGAGGGAACCCTTCCTCCAGATCCGACAAGCAACCCACACGGGTTTGATTAATGTGCTCCCCATGCTGCCACAGGCCTACCCGCTGCTGGGCTAATTCCGGCGGCAGCGGGTGAGGACCTTAATTGGGCATTAATTGCCCACTTAAGGGCCTCAATTGATGGTGGGGTGGGAAGGCCATTCACAGGCTTTCCCACTCTGGACCTAATTTGGGTGGAGGCGGGAATGTGGCGGGGTTCCCCCTGCTCTCATCCCGCCCAATTATACGCTCTCCCACCTCCAATCACGACGTGAGGGAGAGCATAAAATACCCCCCAATGCAAACCATACTCAGTTGCACAAAATCCAAACTGTACACAATCCAACATGAACAAAGGTATTACAACATCACATGTAACACCTAGCCAAGTGATAACTAGCTCCATTGAATAACTCTAACCAGGTTACCGTGATCTAGGTTATGGATCTTTATTGACAGTTGTTTTCGTTTTTAATCTTACATTATTTTAGTTTAGTTGAGCAATATCAAACAAATCTAAAATAGTTCAGCTGAACCTTGTCCCTTGTTATCAATTAATTTTTAAACTACTGAAGTGCAATGTAATGAACAAGAGCAGAACAATATTTGCAGAAAACTCTCAGTCATCAAATTACAACAGGCCTGGTGGTGAAATCATCACTAACTTTTCCACCACACGCAATACCTCAACTGAACTTTCAAAATCAATGCCAATTATACTGGAATGTGATACGGATGCCACCAAACGACTGTCATATTGTTAGGTCCATCGATCCAACCACGCTTTCAGAGTAAATAGAGAATACTTTTGAAATATAATGTTCTACAAAACCCAAGATCCCATCTAGTTTTCAGATTTAACACCATGCAAATTATATTCTTTGCGAAGGCTAATTCCACTAAAAACAAGTTATTGATCAATGCATTTCACTTTTCTTCACTTTTTTTTTACTTAATCATTATGGGATATGGGAATCGCTGGCTAGGCCAGCATTTATTGCCCATCCCTAATTGCCCCTGAGAAGGTGGTGGTGAGCCGCCTTCTTGAACCGCTGCAGTCCATGTGGAGTAGGTAGACGCACAGTGCTGTTAGGAAGGGAGTTCCAGGATTTTGATCTAGCGACAGTGAAGGATGGCGATATAGTTCCAAGTCAGGATGGTGTGTGGCTTGGAGGGGAACTTGCAGGTGAAGGTGTTCCCATGCATCTGCTCCCCTTGTCCTTCTAGGTCGTAGAGGTCACGTGTTTGGAAGGTGCTGTCTAAGGAGCCTTGGTGAGTTGCGACAGTGCATTTTGTAGATGGGACGCACTGTTGCCACAGTGTGTCAGTGGTGGAGGGAGTAAATGTTTGTAGAAGGGGTGCCAATCAAGCAGGCTACTTTGTCCTGGATGGTGTCAAGCTTCTTGAGTGTTGTTGGAGCTGCAGCCATCCAGGCAAGTGGAGAGTATTCCATCACACTCCTGACTTACACCTTGTAGATGGTGGACAGGCTTTGGCGAGTCATGAGGTCGTAGAATCATAGTTATACAGCAAAGAAACAGGCCCTTCGGCCCATCATCTCTGTGCAGGCCATCAAGCACCTAACTATTGCAATCCCATTTTCCAGCACTTGGCCCGTAGCTTTGTATGCTATGGCATTTCAAGTACTCATCGAAATACTTCTTAAATATTGTGAGGGTTCCTGCCTCTACCATCCCTTCAGACAGTGCGTTCCAGATTCCAACCACCCTCTGGGTGAAAAAATGTTTCCTCAAATCCCCTCTAAACCTCCTGCCCCTTACCTTAAATCTGTGCCCCCTGGTATTGATCCCTCTGCTAAGGGAAAAGGTTTCTTCCTATCTAACCTATTAATGCCCCTCTTAATTTTGTATACCTCAATCATGTCCCCCCTCAGCCTTCTCTGCTCTAAGGAAAACAACCCTAGCCTTTTCAATCTCTCTTCATAGCTGAAATGCTCCAGCCCAGGCAACATCCTGGTGAATCTGCTCTGCACCTTCTCCAGTGCAATCACATCATTCCTATAGTGTGGTGCCCAGAACTCCAGCTGTGGTCTAACTAGTGTTTTATACAGCTCCATCATAACCTCCCTGCTCTTATATTCTATGCCTCAGCTAATAAAGGCAAGTATCCCACATGCCTTACTAACCACCTTATTTACCTGTGCTGCTGCCTTCAGTGATCTATGGACAAGTACACCAAGGTCCCTCTGACCCTCTGTACTTCCTAGGGTCCTACCATCAATTGTATATTCCCTTGCTTTGTTAGTCCTCCCAAAATGCATCACCTCACACTTCACAGGATTAAATTCCATTTGCCACTGCTCCGTGCATCTTACCAACCCATCTACATGGTCCTGTAATCTAAGGCTTTCCTCCTCACTATTTACGACACCACCAATTTTCGTGTCATCTGCGAACTTACTGATCCTACCTCCTATATTAATGTCTAAATGATTAATGTACACTACAAACAGCAAGGGTCCCAGCACCAATCCCTGTGGTACACCACTGGTCACAGGCTTCCACCCACAAAAACAATCCTTGACCATCACCCTCTGCCTCCTGCCATTAAGCCAATTTTGGATCCAATTTGCCAAAATGCCCTGGATCCCATGAGCTCTTACCTTCTTAACCAATCTCCCATGCGGGACCTATCAAAAGCCTTACTGAAGTCCATGTCGACTACATCAACTGCTTTACCCTCATCTATACACCTAGTCACCTCCTCAAAAAATTCAATCAAGTTTGTTAGACACAAGCTGCCCCTGACAAAGCCATGCTGACCATCCCTGATTAATCCCTGCCTCGCCAAGTGGAGATTAATCCTGTCCCTCAGAATTTTTTCCAATAATTTCCCTACCATTGATGTTAGACTCACTGGCCTGTAATTACCTGGTTTATCCCTGCTACCCTTCTTGAATAATGGTACCACATTCGCTGTCCTCCAATCCTCTGGTACCTCTTCTGTGACCAGAGAGGATTTGAAAATTTGTATCAGAGCCCCTGCTATCTCCTCCCTTGCCTCACATAACAGCCTGGGATACATCTCATCTGGGCCTGGGGATTTATCCACTTTTAAGCCCACTAAAACAGCTAATACTTCCACCCTTTCAATGCTAATATGTTCAAGTATACCACAATCCCCCTCCCTGATCTCTACACCTACATCGTCCCTTCTCCATAGTGAACACATGAAAAGTAATCATTTAAAACCTCACCTATGTCCTCCGGCTCCACACAAAGATTGCCACTTTGGTCCGTAACGGGCCCTACTCTTTCCCTGGTTATCCTCTTGCCCTTAATATACTTATAAAACACCTTAGGATTTTCCTTTATCTTACCCCTATGGATGCCGGTGGGAATGTCCCCTATTCGCTCTCCTAATTACATTTTTAAGTACCCCCTACACTTTCTGTACTCCTAGTGCCTCTGCTGTTTTCAGCACTCTGAGTCTGCCAGAAGCCTCCTTTTTTTTTCTGATCCAATCCTCTATATCCCTTGACATCCAGGGTTCCCTGGACTTGTTGGTCCTACCTTCTCCTAAATGGGAACATGTTGGCTCTGAACTCTCACTATTTCCTCTTTGAATGACTCCCACTGGTCTGATGTAGACTTTCCTACAAGTAGCTGCTCCCATATCACTTTGGCCAGATCCTGTTTGATCATATTGAAATCGGCCTACCCCCAATTCAGTACTTTTATTTCCGGTCCATCTTTGTCCTTTTCCATAACTACCTTAAATCTTAGAGTTATGATCACTATCCCCGAAATGCTCCCCCACTGACACTTCTACCACTTGTCTGGCTTCATTCCCTAGGATTAGGTCCAGTACTGCCCCTTCTCTTGTCAGATTTTCTACATACTAGCTCAAAAAGCTCTCCTGTATGCATTTTAAGAATTCCGCCGCCTTTAAGCCTTTTGCACTAAGACTATCCCAATCGATATTGGGGAAGTTGAAATCCCCTACTGTTATTACGCTATTATTTTTACACCTGAGTGTTACACCTCGGCGACTCCGCGCTGTTTCCACACAAACTTTCCCCACAACTCTGGCTCGGTTCCCGGATCCCGATCCCAGTAGTCGTATACCATTGTAAAAGGGACAATGGTGGGAGCTAATGCAATGTTTTATTACCTGCACCCCTTCCCCCCCCCCCCCGCTCCCAGCTCACCCCCCTTGCACCCAGTTCCCCCCAGCCCCCCTCGCACCCCCTTCCCCCCACCCCCTCACACCCCCTTCCCAGCTCCCGAGAGGGGGGTTTTGACGCTTGGGCAATTCACAACCTCCATACATATGCCCAGGCATGCGCCATGGAGAGGTCACTCCATAGTCGCCTCACAGCGACCAAATCAACATGGAAGGCTGCAGTTCCGGGTTGTAAGTCCAGCTCAATTGGCGTAGAGATTGGGTGCCACGAGTTGCCTTTGTCGGTGGGAGAGGTCATCGCATCTCACTGGACAGCTACCGCCTACCTCAAACCAGGCAGCCCCTGGTCAGTAAGGTTCTGTCCTGCCACCTGCTTCAATGGGTGCTTGGAGCTCAGGGTCATTGCCCGACAAGTGGACTGTAACACCGCACCAAACAGCATGACCAAAAAAGGAAAGAAGGTACCAGCCCTTCGTTTTGCAAGCTGGAACGTCAGAACTATGTGTCCTGGCCTGTCGGAAGACCTTACACAAATCAACGATTCTCGGAAGACCGCCATCATCAACAACGAGCTCAGTAGACTCAATGTGGACATTGCAGCACTTCAGGAGACACGCCTCCCTGCAAGCAGATCTCTAAGAGAGCAAGACTACACCTTCTTCTGGCAGGGTAGGGATCCTGAAGAACCAAGACCGCATGGAGTGGGCTTCGCCATCAGAAACTCTTTGCTCAGCATGATAGAGCCACCCTCAGATGGCTCGAAACGCATACTGTCCATCCGACTGTTCACCGCCTCTGATCCAGTACACCTACTCAGCATCTATGCTCCAACACTCTGCTCCCCATCTGAAGCTAAAGACCAGTTCTACGAGGAACTCCATAATATCATTAGTAGCATCCCCAATACCGAACACCTATTCTTGCTGGGGGACTTTAATGCCAGGGTTGGGGCCGACCATGACTCATGGCCCTCCTGCCTTGGGCGCTTTGGCATTGGAAGGATGAATGAGAATGGACAGAGACTGCTTGTGTTGTGTACCTATCTTAACCTCTGCATCACCAACTCGTTCTTTCACACTAAACCCTGTCACCAGGTTTCTTGGAGGCACCCAAGATCATGTCGTTGGCACCAGCTGGAACTCATCGTCACAAGGCGAGCCTCTTTAAACAGTGTTCAAATCACACGCAGCTTCCACAGTGCGGACTGCGACACCGACCACTCCCTGGTGTGCAGCAAGGTTAGCCTCAAACCAAAGAAGCTGCATCAACACCAGCAGAATTTCTCATTTACAGCTGTTACGTAAGTTTCTAAATTCTCTTGAAAAAGCCCTCCAAAACACTCCCACAGAGGATGCAGAGACCAAGTGGGCCCACATCAGAGACTCCATCTATGACTCAGCAATGACCACCTATGGCAATCGTGTGAAGCGGAAAGGAGATGGTTTCAATCTCACACTGAAGAGCTGGAACCTGTCATAGCCGCTAAGCGCATCACACTGCTGAACCACAAGAAAGCCCCCAGCGAGTTAACATCCGCAGCACTTAAAGCTGCCAGAAGCGCGGCACAAAGAACAGCCGTGCGCAAATGACTACTGGCAACACCTATGCAGTCATATTCAGCTGGCCTCTGACACAGGAAATATCAGAGGAATGTATGATGACATTAAGAGAGCTTTTGGGCCAACCATCAAGAAGATCGCCCCCCTCAAATCTAAATCAGGGGACACAATCACTGACCAACGCAAGCAAATGGACCGCTGGGTGGAACACTACCTAGAACTTTACTCCAGGGAGAATGTTGTCACTGAGGCCGCCCTCAATGCAGCCCTGTCTCTGCCAGTCATGGATGAGCTGGATGTTCAGACAACAAAATCGGAACTCAGTGATGCCATTGATTCTCTAGCCAGCGGAACAGCCCCTGGGAAGGATGGCATTACCCCTGAAATCATCAAGAGTGCCAAGCCTGCTATACTTTCAGCACTGCACGAACTGCTTTGCCTGTGCTGGGACGAGGGTGCAGTACCACAGGACATGCGCGATGCCAATATCATCACTGTCTATAAGAACAAGGGTGACCGCGGTGACTGCAACAACTACCGTGGAATCTCCCTGCTCAGCATAATGGGGAAAGTCTTCGCTCGTGTCGCCTTAAACAGGCTCCAGAAGCTGGCTGAGCGTGTCTACCCTGAGGCACAGTGTGGCTTTCGAGCAAAGAGTTCCACCATTGACATGCTGTTCTCCCTTCGCCAGCTACAGGCGAACAACAGATGCCCCTCTACGTTGCTTGCATTGATCTCACCAAAGCCTTTGACCTCGTCAGCAGACGTGGTCTCTTCAGACTACTAGAAAAGATTGGATGCCCACCAAGGCTACTAAGTATCATCACCTCATTCCATGACAATATGAAAGGCACAATTCAGCATAGCAGCACCTCATCAGACCCCTTTCCAATCCTGAGTGGCGTGAAACAGGGCTGTGTTCTGGCACCTACACTGTTTGGGATCTTCTTCTCCCTGCTGCTCTCACATGCGTTCAAGTCTTCAGAAGAAGGAATTTTCCTCCACACAAGATCAGGTGGCAGGTTGTTCAACCTTGCCCGTCTAAAAGCGAAGACCAAAGTACGGAAAGTCCTCATCAGGGAACTCCTCTTTGCTGATGATGCTGCATTAACATCTCACACTGTAGAGTGTCTGCAGAGACTCATCGACAGGTTTGCGGCTGCCTGCAATGAATGTGGCCTAACCATCGCCTCAAGAAAACGAACATCATGGGGCAGGACGTCGGAAATGCCCCATCCATCAATATCGGCGACCACGCTCTGGAAGTGGTTCAAGAGTTCACCTACCTAGGCTCAACTATCACCAGTAACCTGTCTCTTGATGCAGAATTAAACAAGCGCATGGGAAAGGCTTCCTCTGCTATGTTCAGACTGGCCAAGAGAGTGTGGGAAAATGGAACACTGACACAAAACACAAAAGTCCAAGCGTATTAAGCCTGTGTCCTCAGTACCTTGCTCTACGGCAGCGAAGCCTGGACAACGTACGTCAGCCAAGAGCGACGTCTCAATTCATTCCATCTTCGCTGCCTCCGGAGAATCCTTGGCATCAGGTGGCAGGACCATATCTCCAACACAGAAGTCCTCGAGGCGGCCAACATCCCCAGCATATACACCCTACTGAGCCAGCAGCGCCTGAGATGGCTTGGCCATGTGAGCCGCATGGAAGATGGCAGGATCCCCAAAGACACATTGTACAGCGAACTCGCCACTGGTATCAGACCCACTGGCCGTCCATGTCTCCGCTTTAAAGACGTCTGCAAACGCGACATGAAGTCCTGCGACATTGATCACAAGTCGTGGGAGTCAGTTGCCAGCGATTGCCAGAGCTGGCGGGCAACCATAAAGGTGGGGCTAAAGTGTGGCGAGTCGAAGAGACTTAGCAGTTGGCAGGAAAAAAGACAGAAGCGCAAGGAGAGAGCCAACTGTGTAACAGCCCCGACAACCAATTTTATCTGCAGCACCTGTGGAAGAGTCTGTCACTCTAGAATTGGCCTTTATAGCCTCTCCAGGCACTGCTTCACAAACCACTGACCACCTCCAGGCGCTTACCCATTGTCTCTCGAGATAAGGAGGCCAAAGAAGAAGATGAGTTACTTGCCGCAGGATTCCAAGCCTCTGACCTGCTGTTGTGGCCACGGTATTTATGTGTCTACTCTAGTTCAGTTTCTGGTCAATGGTAACCCCCAACATATTGATAGGGGGGGATTCAGTGATCATAATGCCATTAAATGTCGCGGGGAGATGGTTAGATTCTCTCTGATTTGAGATAGTCATTGCTGCAGTCACCTGTAGCCAAAGTGGATTGGAAAACGATGGTCAGAGCCTCCTCTATTTCCTCTCTTGCTTCTCTTAACAGCCTGGGATACAGTTCATCCATGTCTGGTAATTTATTTATTTTCAAGGATTCTAAACTCCTTACTACTTTCTCTCACTGTGCTTATCCCATCCAACATTTCACACTACTCCCCCTTGTCTACAATGTCTGCATTGTCCCCTTCTTTTGTGAAGACAGACACAAAGTATTCATTAAGTACCATGCTAAGGCCGCCGTCTCTACACACAAATTACCTTTTTGATTTCTGATCAACACTACTCTTTCCTTATCCTCTTGCTATTTATGTAGTTATAAAACATATTTGGGTTTTCCTTGATTTTACTTGTGTTACGACTGACCGCTCCTGTCAGAGCCCCCAATCAAAATATACGATTCTGATTGTGGTGGGACCAATGCACTGTTAATTCAATCCCCTCGCCCCACAGATCGCCTAACATATCATTTAAAACTTTCCAAATTAAAGAAAGACCCAGCCAAATTGTACCATCTATTAACCCCCGAATGAGGCTCACCAAACCAGGTGTCTTTCAATCAACAAATTAACTCTTTCATTAAAAGAACTAACTTTTTAAAAACTATGAACATTTAAAAATAGAAAAGTTAGAGTCCTTGCAAATTTACTGTCCAATGTTGTTCAAAGTCCTCGCAGAATGTTGTTCGAAGTCCAGGAATTTCAGCAATTAACGACTTGCAAACATTTTCAACAGAATCAATCTGACTTTAGAGTTTTTTGAGGGATAAAAGATTGTCACAGTCTAACTTCCCTTTTTTCAATTTAAATTACCAGAGATCTCTGTCTTGGCTTGACTTGTTAGAATTTCGATAGATAATAATTAAATAGACAAAAATCCTATTTCCTTCAGTTTAAATGGTTAAGAGCTCTTTCTCAGTGCTGACACCACAGCTGTCTGTGTCTTCTGTCTGTGTTCAGTTAGGACAAACTGTCTTCAACTGCCGGTTCAAAACTGAGTTGTAACAAATGTATCGCATCCGGCTCACTCCCAGTGGCTGTTTCCATGGTTTCGAGAATGCACCCTTTGAATCGCAGTCTCCAAATGGCTGTTTCTAAGGCAACGAAAATGCACCTTCCTATAACTCCTAAGGCTTGCTGGCTCTTAAAGCAATACTGATCCCTTGCAAGCCTGAAAGGTAAACCGCATATTCTGAAAAAACTACAGGGCCGTGTCACTCGCCAATATTTTTTCATGCACTCTCTTTGTTTTCCTAATTTTCTTTTTTCAATTTCACCCTGCACTTTCTATACTCCCCTCGGCTTTCTGCAGTATTGAGCTCTTGGTATCTGATGTTATAGCCAGATGGGTGATGGCATGGCTCATTTCCACTGTTTACCTCCCAACTGACCATAGGCAGTGTTTTGTTTAAATTACTGTTTCAGCCCCTGTGTTGCGTTTGCTAAGTAAACAGACAGTGACAGGTTTTCTCTTAAGTTTAAAACAGAAAATTAAATATTTATTAAACAATAATCACCCGAAATGTTCGCAACACCATTCATGCATGCATTCACTCTTGTGCACACTCAAGAGAAGATAGATAGAAGGAAAGGGTAAGAAGTGTTAAGAGTTCAGGGTGTAAAAGACTGTTTCAGGAAAACAACATCCAGGCTTGGGCTGATAAATGGCAACATTCGCGCCACACAAGTACCAGGCAATGCCCATCTCAAACAAGAGAGAGTCTAACCATCTTCCCTTGACATTCAATGGCATTACCATCGTTGAATCCCCGCTATCAACATTGTTGGTGTTACCATTGACCGGAAACTGAACTGGACCAGCCACATAAATACTGTGGCTACAAGAGCAGATCAGAGTCTGGGAATTCTGTGGCGAGTAACTCACCTCCTGTCTCCCCAAAGCCTATCCATTATCCACAAGGCACAGGTCGGGAGTGTGATGGTATACTTTCCAGTTGGCTGGATGGGTGCAGCTCCAACATCACTCAGGAAGCCCAACACCATCCAGGACGAAGCAGTCTGCTTGACTGCCACCACCCTCAATATTCACTCACTCCACCACAGACGCACAGTGGCAGCAGTGTGTACCATCTACAAAATGCACTGCAGCAACTCATCAAGGCTCCTTCAACAGCACCTTCCAAACCTATGACCTCGACACCTAGAAGGACAAGGGCAGCAGATGCATGGGAACACCACCACCTGCAAGTTCCCCTCCAAGCCACACACCATCCTGACTTGGAACTATATCGCCGTTCCTTCACTGTCACTGGGTCAAAATCCTGGAACTCCCTCCCTACCAGCACTGTGGATGTACCTATATCCCAAGGCCTGCAGAGGTTCAAGAAGGCAGCTTTGTCAAGGGCAATTAAGGACGGGCAATAAATGCTGGCATAGCCAGCAACACCCACATCCGACGACTGAATGATAAAAACATGTGGGATCCTCTTGGAAGGTGAGTTTTAAAGTTGTAGGCCTGTTTTCTGGTTGTCTTGTGGTTGCTGGGTTGCTGAAGACTTCTGATGGTTCACTTCAGTTTGAAGACTATGCTGATGTTCTTAGTTCAGTTTTCAACAGTCGAGGAGTGGTTTTTAAAAAGGCATTCTCTTTTCTTTGCTACAGTTGGCTTTCAACTTGTCTGACAAAGGTTCAAATGTTAGCTGGAACTGGTCTCTTTCTCTCTCTCTCTCAGCCTTGTGCTGAAATTCAAGATAGCGTTTGATGTTGATCATGTGGTTGAACTGATGTTGATGACTTGATGGCTGAACTGGAAAGACTCCTTTGTTCTTCAAAACAATTACTTATAAAGGTTAGGGGCGGCACAGTGGCGCAGTGGTTAGCACCGCAGCCTCACAGCTCCAGGGACCCGGGTTCGATTCCGTGTACTGCCTGTGTGGAGTTTGCAAGTTCTCCCTGTGTCTGCGTGGGTTTTCTCCGGGTGCTCCGGTTTCCTCCCACAAGCCAAAAGACTTGCAGGTTGATAGGTAAATTGGCGTTATAAATTGTCACTAGTATAGGTAGGTGGTAGGGAAATATAGGGACAGGTGGGGATGTTTGGTAGGAATATGGGATTAGTGTAGGATTAGTATAAGTGGGTGGTTGATGTTCGGCACAGACTTGGTGGGCCGAAGGGCCTGTTTCAGTGCTGTATCTCTAATCTAAACTCATTGAGTGTTAGCTTCACGCCGTGACTGTCGTTCTTGATGGGCTGGTACAATGGCTTTTGATGGCCCCAAGTTGATAATATGAAGGCTGTTCACACTCTTTTCTTGGTTACGTTGATTCTGGGAGTGTCTTTATTTTAGCTCATTTGCATATAGCTCATATCCATGTGTGATAACCTGTCTCATTTCCATGTGAATGGGGTTAATTGGTTTTAGTTCTAGCAGACATGCATGTGTATTGTAGTGCAGGAGGTGGTATTTGTCATGTGACTGTGTCCTCTATCTTGTTGAAAGCAAATGTACCAGTCTTTTAAAATTGTTCTAATTTTCTAAATAAAATAACAAAAAGTGCTGGAAAATACTCAGCAGACCTGGCAGCATCTGTGGAGAGAGAAGCAAAGTTACCATTTCAGGTCAGTGACTTTTCATCAGAACTGGCAAAGGTTAGAAATGTAATAGATTTTAATCAAATAAAGTCGGGGTGGGGCAAAATAGAACAAAAGGGAGGGTGTTGATAGGACAGAAAGTCACAGAAAATAACTGACAAGGAGGTTCATGGGGCAAAGGCAAAGAGTGTGTTAATAAAGTGGTGAAACACAAAGTGTTTAGTGCAGAGAGGGTGTTAAATGACAGAATAGTGAAAGCCCTAGCCAAAAGCACAAACATGAAAAAAACATGGTAAAAGAAAATTGAATGATGAAACAAACTAAAATGAAATGAAATAAGCAGAAAAAATAAAAAGTAAAACTAAAGATAAAAAAGGGTGGCAGTCATGCTCTGAAATTATTGAACTCAATGTTCAGTCCTTAGGCTCTAGCATGCTTAATCGTAAATGAGATGCTGTTCCTCGAGCTTGCGTTGATGTTCACTGGAACACTGCAGCAAGCCCAGGACAAAGATGTGGGCATGAGAGCAGGGGGGAGTGTTGAAATGGCAAGCAACTGGTAGCTCGGGGTCATGTTTTCGGACTGAGCGGAGGTGTTCCACAACGCAGTCACCCAATCTGCATTTGGTCTCCGCAATGTAGAGGAGACCGCATTGTGAGCAGTGAATACAGTACACTAAATTGAAAGAAGTACAAGTAACTCGCTGTTTCACCTGAAAGGAGTGTTTGGAGTTTTGGATAGTGAGGAGAGAGGAGGTAAAAGGGCAGGTATTACACCTCCTGCAATTGCATGGGAAGGTACCGTGGGAAGGGGACGAGGTGTCAGGGTAATGGAGGAGTGGAGCAGGGTGTCGTGGAGAGAACAATACCTTCAGACTGCTGACAGGGAAGGGGAAGATGCATTTGGTAGTGGAATGATGGAGTGAAATGGTGGAGGATGATCCTTTGGATATGGAGGCTGGTGGGGTGAAAAGTGAGGACAAGGGGAACCCTGTCACGGTTCTGAGAAGGAGGGGAAGGGGTGAGGGTAGAGGTGCAGGAAATGGGCTGGACCACGGTTGAGGGCCCTGTCAACCACAGTGGGGGGGAATCCTCGGTTAAGGAAAAAGGAAGACATATCAGAAGACATATACATTTTTAACTTCTGTTTATTTTTTGTATTTTCAGCGCTGCACTTCTCGTGAGTGTGACACTGATATAAGCTTCCTTTTTTTGCTTTATGCTACCCTGTATCTTGTTTGAAGACTGGAGGGGCTCTGGACTTGGGAGTCCTACTCTTTCTTCGTGTGAACATGTTTTTTTTAAACTTTCATTACCTCCTCCTTTAATGCCTCCCACTGTTTCAGCACTGATTTCCCTTCAAGTACCTGTTTCCTGTCCATTTGTGCTAAATCATATCTCAGCTTAGTAAAATTGGCCTTTCCCCAACTTAAAACTTTTACTTGATCTATCTTTATCCTTTTCCATAACTACTATAAATCTAACTGAATTATGGTCAGTACCACTAAAATTTTCTCCCACTGATACCCATTCTGCCTAACCAGCTTCATTCCCTAAAACCAAGTCCAGAACTGTCACTTTTCTTGTTGGGCTTGCTATGTACTTGCTAAAAAAGTTCTCTTGAAGGCATTTTAAGAATTCTGTGCCCTCTATACATTTTACACTTATTCTATTCTAGTTAATATTAGGGTTGTTGAAATTCTTTATTATTACTGCCCTATTGTTTTTGCACTTCTCAGCAATTTGCCTATATATTTGCTCTTCTACCTCCCCCTGTATGTTTGGGGGCCTATAGAATACTCCCAGCAGTGTTTTTTGTTCTTCAGTTCAACCCATCTGGCCTGATTTGATGCTACTTTGAGCATATCATCTCTCCTCACAGCTGTAATTGTGTCTTCAACCAATATTACAATCCCTTCCCTTTTTATTCCCCTCTATACCCCATCTGAAAACCCTGTAACCAAGAATGTTGACCTGCCATTCCTGCCCTTCTTTAAGCTAAGTTTCAATATTAGCCATGATATTACATTTCCAAGTGTCTATCTATCTGTGCTCTCAGTTCATCTACCTTATTCACTAGACTCCTTTATGTTGTATCATAGAATAGTTAAAGCACAGAAGGAGACTATTCAGCCTATTGTGTCTGTGTCAGTTCTCTGCAAGAGCAACTCTGCTAGTCCCACTCCTGCACCCTTTCCCCATAGCCCTGCAAATTTTTTCTCTTCATGTGCTTATTCAATTCCCTTTTGAAAGCCACGTTTGAATCTGCCTCCACCACAGCCTCAGGTAGTGCTTTCCAGACACTAACCACTCATTGTGTTCAAAATAATTTTCCTCATGTCTCCATTAGTTCTTTTGCCAATCATCTTGATATCATGTGAATCGAATTGGCTGTGATGCTGGGAACCTCAGGAGGAGGCCGAGATGGAGCAGTCACTCGGCACCTCTGGCTGAAGATGCTTGTAAATACTGCAGCCTTATCTCTTGCACTGCCATACTGGGATCCCCCATCATTGAGGATGGGGATGTTTGTGGAACCTCCTCCTCCTGTTAGTTGTTTGATTGTCCACCACCATTCGTGACTGATTGTGGCAGGACTGCAGAGCTTTAATCTGATCTTTTGGTTGTGGGATCACTTCACTCTGTCTATCGCATGCTGCTTCTGCTGTTTAGCATGCATGTCATCCTGTGTTGTAGCTTCAGCAGGTTGGATCCTCATTTTTCGGTATGCCTGGTGCTGCTCCTGGCATGCTCTCCTGCATTCCTTATTGATCCAGGGTTGACCCCCTGGCTTGATGGTAATGGTAAAGTGAGGGATATGCCGGCCATGAGGTTACAGATTGTGGTTGAATTTCTTTCTGCTGTCGATAGCCCACAATGGCTCATGGATGCCCGGTTTTGAGCTGCTAGATCTGTTTACCACAGTGGTAGTGCCGAACAACACATTGGACAGTATCCTCAGTGTGAAGACAGGATGTCGTCTCCAGAAGAACTGTGCGCTGGTCACTTCTACTGTCATGGACAGATACATCTGTGACTGATAGACTGGTGAGGGCCAGGTCAAGTCGGTTTTTCCCTCTTGTTGGTTCTTTTACCACCTTCTGCAGACACCATCTGTCCAGCCACACATTCATCTGTTCTATCCTCCTATTTCTATACCCACCAGCATGTGGCACTGGGAATTATCTGGAGGTTACTACCTTTTGAGGTTCTGCTTGCTAATCTCTTTCCTAACTCCCTAAAATCTGCCTGCAGGACTTCATTCCTCTTTCTACCTGTGACATTGGTACTGATATGTACCACGACCCCTGGCTGTTCACACTCCCCACCCAGAATGTTCTGCAGCCACTCAGTGACATCCTTGATCCTGGCACCAGAGAGGCAACATATCTTCCTGGAATCATGCCTGCGGCCGCAGAAATGCTTATCTATTCCCCTAACTAATGAATCCCCTCCCATTTGTTGCTTTCCTAACCTTCTTCCTTCACCCCTGTACATCTGAGCCACTCATGGTGCTGTAGACTTGACACTGGCTGTACTCAAACATTGCCTTTTCCAATATGAACATCAGTTAGAGAGTAAAATGCACTCAGGGCACTCCTGCACTACCTGCTTGGTCCACCTTGTCTGTCTGGCAGTCACTCATTCCCTGTCTGCCTGTGCAGTATGAAGATGCCAGGTGACCACCTCCTGTAACATGCTATCCATGGAACTCTCAGCCCTCGGATGCACCACTGTGCTGCCAGCTGCTCCTCAAACTCCAAAACCCAGAGCTCGAGCTCCTCCAGCTGATGACACTTCATCTACCTGCGGTTGACCAGGGACACGAGAAGCATCCTAGAGTTCCCACATGGCACAGGAGTGGAACTGAGATGCCCTGCTAACCCTCTATTTATTAGACTACTATCTAAACTTTCAGAAATAAACTTCAAATGTGTCCTTGATCTGGACAAATAAAACACTCACCAGCTACTCACCAAACAGCTCCTTTCCTTGTGCTGGTGCCTCTAGGTATTTTTTTATCACTCTCCCTGATGCGTGAACTCATTTACATCTATATTTAGTTATAGATTCTTTTTGAATTTGGCCTAACCATCAGCCTCAAGAAAACGAACATCATGGGGCAGGATGTCAGAAATGCTCCATCCATCAATATTGGCGACCACGCTCTGGAAGTGGTTCAAGAGTTCACCTACCTAGGCTCAACTATCACCAGTAACCTGTCTCTAGATGCAGAAATCAACAAGCGCATGGGTAAGGCTTCCACTGCTATGTTCAGACTGGCCAAGAGAGTGTGGGAAAATGGCGCACTGACACGGAACACAAAAGTCCGAGTGTATCAGGCCTGTGTCCTCAGTACCTTGCTCTACGGCAGCGAGGCCTGGACAACGTATGCCAGCCAAGAGCGACGTCTCAATTCATTCCATCTTCGCTGCCTTCGGAGAATACTTGGCATCAGGTGGCAGGACTATATCTCCAACACAGAAGTCCTTGAAGCGGCCAACATCCCCAGCTTATACACACTACTGAGTCAGCGGCGCTTGAGATGGCTTGGCCATGTGAGCCGCATGGAAGATGGCAGGATCCCCAAAGACACATTGTACAGCGAGCTCGCCACTGGTATCAGACCCACCGGCCGTCCGTGTCTCCGTTATAAAGACGTCTGCAAACGCGACATGAAATCGTGTGACATTGATCACAAGTCGTGGGAGTCAGTTGCCAGCATTCGCCAGAGCTGGCGGGCAGCCATAAAGACAGGGCTAAATTGTGGCGAGTCGAAGAGACTTAGTAGTTGGCAGGAAAAAAGACAGAGGCGCAAGGGGAGAGCCAACTGTGCAACAGCCCCAACAAACAAATTTCTCTGCAGCACCTGTGGAAGAGCCTGTTACTCCAGAATTGGCCTTTATAGCCACTCCAGGCGCTGCTTCACAAACCACTGACCACCTCCAGGCGCGTATCCATTGTCTCTCGAGATAAGGAGGCCCAAAAGAAGATTCTTTTTAGCTTTTAGAATATTTAGCTGTTTAGCTCACATGAAACACAAACATTAACAACTAAAATTAATAAACAGTAAACTCAAAATTTATCTATAACTTATTCACTCCGCTCCACACTCTGTGCCGACTGTGATGCCACGTTTTTGAGTTTTTTCCTTTTCTCTAGTGTCTGTCACTCCCAGTAGGCTCTGCTGCTATTGGCTTTCATACACAGTTTAGATCTGCCGCTCTGCTCCTGATAGTCTGTGCATGGGATTGGGTACAGTTTGGATTGTGTAGGACTGGGTACAATTTACTTTGTGTGGGACCAGCTACAGATTGGTTTCTGTGAGACTGTGTACAGTTTGTTTCTGTGCGACTGGGTACAGTTTGTTTCTGTGCGACTGGGTACAGTTTGGATAGTGTGGGAGTGGCTACGGTTTTGTTTCTGTGGGATTGGATGTGGTTTGCTTTCTGTGGGACTGCGTATGGTTTCCATTTCCTAAGCTGTGTACTGTGTCTTGTGCCTTAACTACACAGTTTCCTTAACACTTCTGCTTTCAGCTGATGGACCAGATCAATGTGAGGAGATGCTGAAGCCTCGCTATCGGAAAGGGCCTGATGACTGTTTTGATTACAATGCAGCAGTAAGTATTGCCATAAATCTGCATCAATGAGATAATAGTCTGAGAGGATTTTATCAATCTCCATTTTTCCCCAAGACTGATGCTGATTGATTGACTTTGTCATAGAGTCATAGAGTTATACAGCGCATAAACAGGCCCTTCGGTCCATTGTGTCTGTGTTGGCCACACAGCACCCAACTATTCTAATCCCATTTTCCTGCACTTGGCCCGTAGCCCTGTATGCTATGGTGTTTCAAGTGCTCATCTAAATACTTCTTAAATGTTGTGAGGGTTCCTGCCTCCACCACCTTCTCAGGCAGTGCGTTCCAGATTCCAACCACCCTTTGGGTGAAAAAATGTTTCCTCAAATCTCCCCTAAACCTCTTGCCCCTTACCCTAAATCTATGCCCCCTGGTTCTTGACCCCTCTGCTAAGGGGAAAAGTTTCCTCCTATCTAACCTATCAATGCCCCTCATAATCTTGTACACCTCAATGATAGGTAAATTGGCCATTATAAATTGCCCCTAGTAGAGGTAGGTGGTAGGGAAATATAGGGACAGGGGGGGATGTTGTAGGAATATGGGATTAGTGTAGGATTAGTATAAATGGGTGGTTGATGGTCGGCACAGACTCGGTGGGCCGAAGGGCCTGTTTCAGTGCTGTATCTCTAAATAAATAAATAAATAAATGTTCCCCCTCAGCCTTCTCTGCTCCAAGGAAAACAACCCTAGCCTTTTCAGTCTCTCTTCATAGCTGAAATGCTCCAGCCCAGGCAACATCCTGGTGAATCTCCTGTGCACCCTCTCCAGGGCAATCACATCCTTCCTATAGTGTGGTGACCAGAACTGTACACAGTACTCCAGCTGTGGCCTAACTAGCGTTTTATACAGCTCCATCATAACCTCCCTGCTCTTATATTCTATGCTGCGGCTAATAAAGGCAAGTATCCCATATGGCTTCCTAACCACCTTATCTACCTGTGCTGCTGCCGTCAATGATCTATGGACAAGTACACCAAGTTCCTTCTGACTTTCTGTACTTCCTAGGGTCCTACCATCCATTGTGTATTCCCAAAATGCATTAGCTCACACTTTTCAGGATTAAATTCTATTTGCCACTGCTCCGCCCATCTTACCAGCCCATCTATATCTCCCTATAGTCTAAGGCTTTCCTCCTCACTATTTACGACACCACCAATTTTTGTGTCATCTGCGAACTTACTGATCATACCTCCTATATTCACGTCTAAATCATTAATGTACGCTACAAACAGCAAGGGTCCCAGCACCGATCCCTGTGGTACACCACTGGTCACAGGCTTCCAATCACAAAAACAGCCCTCGACCATTACTCTCTGTCTCCTGCCACTAAGCCAATTTTGGATCCAATTTGCCAAATTGCCCTGGATCCCATGGGCTCTTTACCTTCTTAATTAATCTCCCATGCGGGACCTTATCAAAAGCCTTACTGAAATCCATGTACACTACATCTACTGCTTTACCCTCATCGACACATCTAATCACCTCCTCGAAAAATTCAATCAAGTTAGTTAGACACGATCTCCCCCTGACAAAGCCATGCTGACAATCCCTGATTAATCTCTGCCTCGCCAAGTGGAGATTAATCCTGTCCCTCAGAATTTTTTCCAATATTTTCCCTACCACTGATGTCAGACTCACCGGCCTGTCATTACCTGGTTTATCCCTGCTATAATGGTACCACATTCACTGTCTTCCAGTCCTCTGGTACCTCTCCTGCGGCCAGAGAGGATTTGAAAATTTGTGTCAAAGCCCCCGCTATCTCCTCCTTTGCTTCACATAACAGCCTGCGATACATCTCATCTGGGCCTGAGGATTTATCCACTTTTAAGCCTGCTAAAACAGCTAATATTTCCTCCCTTTCGATGCTAATATGTTCAAGTATATCACAATCCCCCTCCCTGAACTCTACACCTACATCGTCCTTCTCCATCGTGAACACCAATGAAAAGTAATCATTTAAAACCTCACCTATGTCCTCCGGCTCCACACAAAAATTGGCACGTTGGTCCCTAATCGGCCCTACTCTTTCCCTGGTTATCCTCTTACCCTTAATATACTTATAAAACGCCTTGGGATTTTCCTTTATCTTGCCTACTAGTGTTTTTCCATGCCCCCTCTTCGCTCTCCTAATTACTTTTTTAAGTGCCACCCTACACTCTCTATACTCCTCTGGTGCCTCCGCTGTTTTCAGAGCTCCGAACCTGCCATAAGCCTCCTTTTTTTTTTCCTGATCCAATCCTCTATATCCCTTGACATCCAGGGTTCTCTGGGCCTGTTAGTCCTACCCTTCACCTTTATGGGTACATGTTGGCTCTGAACCTTCACTATTTCCTCTTTGAATGACTCCCACTGGTCTGATGTAGACTTTCCTACAAGTAGCTGCTCTCAGTCAACTTTGGCCAGATCCTGTTTTATCATATTGAGATCAGCCTTCCCCCAATTCAGTACCTTTATTTCTGGTCCATCTTTGTCCTGTTCCATAACTACCTTAAATCTTACAGAGTTATGATCACTATCCCCGAAATGCTCCCCCACTGACACTTCTACCACTTGACTAGCTTCATTCCCTAGGATTAGGTCCAGTACTTCCCTTGTAGGACTTTCTACATACTGGCTCAAAAAGCTCTCCTGTATGCATTTTAAGAATTCCGCCCCTTTTAAGCCTTTTGCACTAAGACTATCCCAGTTGATATTGGGGAAGTTGAAATCCCCTACTATTATTACCCTATTATTTTTACACCTCTCAGAGATTTGCCTACATATCTGCTCCTCTTTCTCTCCCTGAATATTTGGAGGCCTGTAGTAGACACCCAGTCAAGTGATTGCCCCCTTTTTGTTTTTAAGTTCTACCCAAATGGCCTCATTTGAAGAATGTTCTAAGATGTGTGATGGTTTAGTTTTGCCATGGTTACAAACAAGGTATCCGGGTATGTGTATGGGGGAGAAAGGGGGGGATTTTAGTAAGTGATCAAGTACTCGGTACTTGACCAGGCATAGATGCCTAAGAATGTTGAGAACGTTGATCCCAAAACTTAAGAAAGTAAGGTATGACGAAAAATTGATAACCCTCGGTATTTTCTCTCTTGAGAAGTCTGAGAGGGAATATGATGGAAGTGTTTCATAATTTTAAAGGTTTGGCCATATTGGATTCAAAGAAGCTATATAGAATTTAAGGATAATGGGTCATACAAATTTACAAATTCAGGGCAATGAAAGAAAATAGGAAATGTCAAAGGACCCTTTTATTATGAAATGGGTAATAAGTATATGGAACAGATTACCACCATAGGTGGTGGAAGAGGAAAACATCTTGTATTTCAAGAAGGAACTTTACAGGCTCTTGTTAAATAACTGGGATCCACGTCATTAGAAATGTACCATGGGAATACTGTGAATAGGTGGGTGAGATGCACCAATGGTCTGCTCCTAACTAAAACTGTTACTAGGATTGAATGCATTCAGAGCTATGCCCAGCATGGCATACAACACATGTATATGTTTGATATTCTTTAGCTTGAGTTTATGTGTATGTTTTGCATTTAGCCTATGCTGGGAAATGAATGCCATAATTACTTCCTGTTACACTTTTATTTCATAATTGGGGTTGTCATGATCCCCGTGCAGATCAACAAACCAAAAGAGCCAAATTTACTGAATGACCACAAGCATAAAAACAAATGGACAAGATTTCACTTTTATAACTTTTACTTTAACAAACAAATCAAAATCAACATAAATTAAACATGAATTAACAGACAAATCGTGGCCAATATATATATTACAAATTACACATTAACTATCAGGTACAACAAAGATAGACCTCACAGAGTTACTGGGCAGTCCAATCAGCAGATGTGGCACCAGTTACAGCCACAAAGTTCTTCAAAGCATTGAACATCCTGAGGTAGATCTCTAGTTCCTTTCTTTCAAGATGCAGCTACCAATTCTCATCCGACAGCAGTTCCCCTTGAACAGGAACTCCATGGGTAAGGTTTTCACCAAAACAGGACATTTCTCCAGAACGTTTTCTCAAGCATTCATTGTGATTTTGTCACATTCCCATTATGCAGCCTGCGCAATTTCTCATACCTATTTCCATACCAGGAGACAGACCATCAGGTTGTTGGAGTCCCACCAATTCGGCATTAGCCGAACGAATTGTTCCACCCTGCTATTCTCATACACTTTGTTTCCCACTACAACACTCAGGTGAAGGCTGAGGCAAAGTCCTCATTTATTATTTCTGCCATTCCTTCAACCTCAGTAACAAGATTCCCTTTCTCATTTCTGATTTACTCCAACCCTTATGAAATCTATGTTATTTATTCTATTTAAAAACCCTTTACGATTCACTTCCTGCTGCCATCATTTGTCTCTTCACCTTTTGGCATCCTCTGTGTAATTTTTATATGCAGCTTGATTTTCATTTGTGTCATTAGCTGTAGGTTGGTCAGGTGCTTCTTTTTAAATTATCAGCTGAAATAAAATTTCACTCCTGATCCAAGGAACTCCATAGTTTACTTCTACTACTTGTGGGAATCTGTCTAATCTGTACCCCACACATCCCCTGGTGAATCTGTCTAATCCGTACCCCACACATCCCCTGGAGAATCTTTCGAATCCGCACCCCACACATCCCCTGGTGAATCTGTCTAATCCGTACCCCACACATCCCCTGGAGAATCTTTCTAATCCGTACCCCACACATCCCCTGGAGAACCTTTCTAATCCGTACCCCACACATCCCCTGGTGAATCTGTCTAATCCGTACCCCACACATCCCCTGGTGAATCTGTCTAATCCGTACCCCACACATCCCCTGGAGAATCTTTCTAATCCGTACCCCACACATCCCCTGGAGAACCTTTCTAATCCGTACCCCACACATCCCCTGGTGAATCTGTCTAATCCGTACCCCACACATCCCCTGGAGAATCTTTCTTATCCGGACCCCACACATCCCCTGGAGAATCTTTCTAATTTGTACCCCACACATCACCTGGAGAATCTTTCTAATTTGTACCCACACATCACCTGGAGAATCATTCTAATTTGTACCCCACACATCCCCTGGAGAATCTGTCTAATTTGTACCCCACACATCCCCTGGAGAATCTGTCTAATTTGTACCCCACACATCACCTGGAGAATCTGTCTAATTTGTACCCCACACATCCCCTGGAGAATCTGTCTAATTTGTACCCCACACATCACCTGGAGAATCTTTCTAATTTGTACCCACACATCCCCTGGTGAATCTTTCTAATTTGTACCCCACACATCCCCTGGTGAATCTGTCTAATTTGTACCCCACACATCCCCTGGAGAATCTGTCTAATTTGTACCCCACACATCCCCTGGAGAATCTGTCTAATCCGTACCCCACACATTCCCTGGAGAATCTGTCTAATTTGTACCCCACACATCCCCTGGAGAATCTGTCTAATCCGTACCCCACACATTCCCTGGAGAATCTTTCTAATTTGTACCCCACACATCCCCTGGAGAATCTTTCTAATTTGTACCCCACACATCCCCTGGAGAATCTTTCTAATTTGTACCCCACACATCCCCTGGTGAATCTGTCTAATTTGTACCCCACACATCCCCTGGAGAATCTTTCTAATTTGTACCCACACATCCCCTGGTGAATCTGTCTAATTTGTACCCACACATCCCCTGGAGAATCTGTCTAATTTGTACCCCACACATCCCCTGGTGAATCTGTCTAATTTGTACCCCACACATCCCCTGGAGAATCTGTCTACTTTGTACCCCACACATCCCCTGGTGAATCTGTCTACTTTGTACCCCACACATCCCCTGGTGAATCTGTCTACTTTGTACCCCACACATCCCCTGGTGAATCTGTCTAATTTGTACCCCACACATTCCCTGGAGAATCTGTCTAATTTGTACCCCACACATTCCCTGGAGAATCTGTCTAATTTGTACCCCACACATCCCCTGGTGAATCTGTCTAATTTGTACCCACACATCCGCTGGTGAATCTGTCTAATTTGTACCCCACACATCCCCTGGAGAATCTGTCTAATTTGTACCCACACATCCCCTGGAGAATCTTTCTAATTTGTACCCACACATCCCCTGGAGAGTCTGTCTAATTTGTACCCCACACATCCCCTGGTGAATCTGTCTAATTTGTACCCCACACATTCCCTGGAGAATCTGTCTAATTTGTACCCCACACATCCCCTGGTGAATCTGTCTAATTTGAACCCCACACATCCCCTGGAGAATCTGTCTAATTTGTACTCCACACATTCCCTGGTGAATCTTTCTAATTTGTACCCCACACATCCCCTGGTGAATCTGTCTAATTTGTACCCACACATCCCCTGGAGAATCTGTCTAATTTGTACCCCACACATCCCCTGGTGAATCTGTCTAATTTGTACCCACACATCCCCTGGAGAATCTGTCTAATTTGTACCCCACACATCCCCTGGAGAATCTGTCTAATTTGTACCCCACACATCCCCTGGAGAATCTTTCTAATTTGTACCCCACACATCCCCTGGTGAATCTGTCTAATTTGTACCCACACATCCCCTGGAGAATCTGTCTAATTTGTACCCCACACATCCCCTGGAGAATCTTTCTAATCCGTACCCCACACATCCCCTGGAGAATCTTTCTAATTTGTACCCCACACATCCCCTGGAGAATCTTTCTAATCCGTACCCCACACATCCCCTGGAGAATCTTTCTAATTTGTACCCCACACATCCCCTGGAGAATCTGTCTAATTTGTACCCCACACATCCCCTGGAGAATCTGTCTAATTTGTACCCCACACATCCCCTGGAGAATCTTTCTAATCCGTACCCCACACATCCCCTAGAGAATCTTTCTAATTTGTACCCCACACATCCCCTGGAGAATCTTTCTAATCCGTACCCCACACATCCCCTGGAGAATCTTTCTAATTTGTACCCGACACATCCCCTGGAGAATCTGTCTAATTTGTACCCCACACATCCCCTGGAGAATCTGTCTAATTTGTACCCCACACATCACCTGGAGAATCTTTCTAATTTGTACCCACACATCACCTGGAGAATCATTCTAATTTGTACCCCACACATCCCCTGGAGAATCTGTCTAATTTGTACCCACACATCCCCTGGAGAATCTGTCTAATTTGTACCCCACACATCCCCTGGAGAATCTGTCTAATTTGTACCCCACACATCACCTGGAGAATCTGTCTAATTTGTACCCCACACATCCCCTGGAGAATCTGTCTAATTTGTACCCCACACATCCCCTGGAGAATCTGTCTAATTTGTACCCCACACATCACCTGGAGAATCTTTCTAATTTGTACCCACACATCCCATGGTGAATCTTTCTAATTTGTACCCCACACATCCCCTGGTGAATCTGTCTAATTTGTAACCCACACATCCCCTGGAGAATCTGTCTAATTTGTACCCCACACATCCCCTGGAGAATCTGTCTAATCCGTACCCCACACATTCCCTGGAGAATCTGTCTAATTTGTACCCCACACATCCCCTGGAGAATCTGTCTAATCCGTACCCCACACATTCCCTGGAGAATCTTTCTAATTTGTACCCCACACATCCCCTGGTGAATCTGTCTAATTTGTACCCCACACATCCCCTGGAGAATCTTTCTAATTTGTACCCCACACATCCCCTAGAGAATCTTTCTAATTTGTACCCCACACATCCCCTGGTGAATCTGTCTAATTTGTACCCAACACATCCCCTGGAGAATCTTTCTAATTTGTACCCACACATCCCCTGGTGAATCTGTCTAATTTGTACCCACACATCCCCTGGAGAATCTGTCTAATTTGTACCCCACACATCCCCTGGTGAATCTGTCTAATTTGTACCCCACACATCCCCTGGAGAATCTGTCTACTTTGTACCCCACACATCCCCTGGTGAATCTGTCTAATTTGTACCCCACACATCCCCTGGTGAATCTGTCTACTTTGTACCCCACACATCCCCTGGTGAATCTGTCTAATTTGTACCCCACACATTCCCTGGAGAATCTGTCTAATTTGTACCCCACACATTCCCTGGAGAATCTGTCTAATTTGTACCCCACACATCCCCTGGTGAATCTGTCTAATTTGTACCCACACATCCGCTGGTGAATCTGTCTAATTTGTACCCCACACATCCCCTGGAGAATCTGTCTAATTTGTACCCACACATCCCCTGGAGAATCTTTCAAATTTGTACCCACACATCCCCTGGAGAGTCTGTCTAATTTGTACCCCACACATCCCCTGGTGAATCTGTCTAATTTGTACCCCACACATTCCCTGGAGAATCTGTCTAATTTGTACCCCACACATCCCCTGGTGAATCTGTCTAATTTGTACCCACACATCCCCTGGAGAATCTGTCTAATTTGTACCCCACACATCCCCTGGAGAATCTGTCTAATTTGTACCCCACACATCCCCTGGAGAATCTTTCTAATTTGTACCCCACACATCCCCTGGTGAATCTGTCTAATTTGTACCCACACATCCCCTGGAGAATCTGTCTAATTTGTACCCCACACATCCCCTGGAGAATCTGTCTAATTTGTACCCCACACATCCCCTGGAGAATCTTTCTAATCCGTACCCCACACATCCCCTAGAGAATCTTTCTAATTTGTACCCCACACATCCCCTGGAGAATCTTTCTAATCCGTACCCCACACATCCCCTAGAGAATCTTTCTAATTTGTACCCCACACATCCCCTGGAGAATCTTTCTAATTTGTACCCACACATCCCCTGGTGAATCTGTCTAATTTGTACCCCACACATCCCCTAGAGAATCTTTCTAATTTGTACCCCACACATCCCCTGGAGAATCTTTCTAATCCGTACCCCACACATCCCCTAGAGAATCTTTCTAATTTGTACCCCACACATCCCCTGGAGAATCATTCTAATTTGTACCCACACATCCCCTGGAGAATCTGTCTAATTTGTACCCCACACATCCCCTAGAGAATCTTTCTAATTTGTACCCCACACATCCCCTGGAGAATCTTTCTAATCCGTACCCCACACATCCCCTAGAGAATCTTTCTAATTTGTACCCACACATCCCCTGGAGAATCTGTCTAATTTGTACCCCACACATCCCCTAGAGAATCTTTCTAATTTGTACCCCACACATCCCCTGGAGAATCTTTCTAATTTGTACCCACACATCCCCTGGAGAATCTGTCTAATTTGTACCCCACACATCCCCTAGAGAATCTTTCTAATTTGTACCCACACATCCCCTGGAGAATCTGTCTAATTTGTACCCCACACATCCCCTAGAGAATCTTTCTAATTTGTCCCCCACACATCCCCTGGAGAATCTTTCTAATTTGGACCCACACATCCCCTAGAGAATCTTTCTAATTTGTACCCCACACATCCCCTGGAGAATCTGTCTAATTTGTACCCCACACATCCCCTGGAGAATCTTTCTAATCCGTTCCCCACACATCTCCTAGAGAATCTTTCTAATTTGTACCCACACATCCCCTGGAGAATCTGTCTAATTTGTACCCCACACATCCCCTAGAGAATCTTTCTAATTTGTACCCCACACATCCCCTGGAGAATCTTTCTAATCCGTACCCCACACATCCCCTAGAGAATCTTTCTAATTTGTAGCCCACACATCCCCTGGAGAATCTGTCTAATTTGTACCCCACACATCCCCTAGAGAATCTTTCTAATTTGTACCCCACACATCCCCTGGAGAATCTATCTAATCCGTACCCCACACATCCCCTAGAGAATCTTTCTAATTTGTACCCCACACATCCCCTGGAGAATCTGTCTAATTTGTACCCCACACATCCCCTGGAGAATCTTTCTAATTTGTACCCACACATCCCCTGGTGAATCTGTCTAATTTGTACCCACACATCCCCTGGAGAATCTGTCTAATTTGTACCCACACATCCCCTGGAGAATCTTTCTAATTTGTACCCCACACATCCCCTGGATAATCTGTCTAATCCGTACCCCACACATCCCCTGGAGAATCTTTCTAATTTGTACCCACACATCCCCTGGAGAATCTGTCTAATTTGTACCCACACAACCCCTGGTGAATCTTTCTAATTTGTACCCACACATCCCCTGGAGAATCTGTCTAATTTGTACCCCACACATCCCCTGGTGAATCTGTCTAATTTGTACCCCACACATTCCCTGGAGAATCTGTCTAATTTGTACCCCACACATCCCCTGGTGAATCTGTCTAATTTGTACCCCACACATCCCCTGGAGAATCTGTCTAATTTGTACCCCACACATTCCCTGGTGAATCTTTCTAATTTGTACCCCACACATCCCCTGGTGAATCTGTCTAATTTGTACCCACACATCCCCTGGAGAACCTGTCTAATTTGTACCCCACACATCCCCTGGTGAATCTGTCTAATTTGTACCCACACATCCCCTGGAGAATCTGTCTAATTTGTACCCCACACATCCCCTGGAGAATCTGTCTAATTTGTACCCCACACATCCCCTGGAGAATCTTTCTAATTTGTACCCCACACATCCCCTGGTGAATCTGTCTAATTTGTACCCACACATCCCCTGGAGAATCTGTCTAATTTGTACCCCACACATCCCCTGGAGAATCTGTCTAATTTGTACCCCACACATCCCCTGGAGAATCTTTCTAATCCGTACCCCACACATCCCCTAGAGAATCTTTCTAATTTGTACCCCACACATCCCCTGGAGAATCTTTCTAATCCGTACCCCACACATCCCCTAGAGAATCTTTCTAATTTGTACCCCACACATCCCCTGGAGAATCTTTCTAATTTGTACCCACACATCCCCTGGTGAATCTGTCTAATTTGTACCCCACACATCCCCTAGAGAATCTTTCTAATTTGTACCCCACACATCCCCTGGAGAATCTTTCTAATCCGTACCCCACACATCCCCTAGAGAATCTTTCTAATTTGTACCCCACACATCCCCTGGAGAATCATTCTAATTTGTACCCACACATCCCCTGGAGAATCTGTCTAATTTGTACCCCACACATCCCCTAGAGAATCTTTCTAATTTGTACCCCACACATCCCCTGGAGAATCTTTCTAATCCGTACCCCACACATCCCCTAGAGAATCTTTCTAATTTGTACCCACACATCCCCTGGAGAATCTGTCTAATTTGTACCCCACACATCCCCTAGAGAATCTTTCTAATTTGTACCCCACACATCCCCTGGAGAATCTTTCTAATTTGTACCCACACATCCCCTGGAGAAGCTGTCTAATTTGTACCCCACACATCCCCTAGAGAATCTTTCTAATTTGTACCCACACATCCCCTGGAGAATCTGTCTAATTTGTACCCCACACATCCCCTAGAGAATCTTTCTAATTTGTCCCCCACACATCCCCTGGAGAATCTTTCTAATTTGTACCCCACACATCCCCAGGAGAATCTGTCTAATTTGTACCCCACACATCCCCTGGAGAATCTTTCTAATCCGTACCCCACACATCTCCTAGAGAATCTTTCTAATTTGTACCCACACATCCCCTGGAGAATCTGTCTAATTTGTACCCCACACATCCCCTAGAGAATCTTTCTAATTTGTACCCCACACATCCCCTGGAGAATCTTTCTAATCCGTACCCCACACATCCCCTAGAGAATCTTTCTAATTTGTAGCCCACACATCCCCTGGAGAATCTGTCTAATTTGTACCCCACACATCCCCTAGAGAATCTTTCTAATTTGTACCCCACACATCCCCTGGAGAATCTTTCTAATCCGTACCCCACACATCCCCTAGAGAATCTTTCTAATTTGTACCCCACACATCCCCTGGAGAATCTGTCTAATTTGTACCCCACACATCCCCTGGAGAATCTTTCTAATTTGTACCCACACATCCCCTGGTGAATCTGTCTAATTTGTACCCACACATCCCCTGGAGAATCTGTCTAATTTGTACCCACACATCCCCTGGCGAATCTTTCTAATTTGTACCCCACACATCCCCTGGATAATCTGTCTAATTTGTACCCCACACATCCCCTGGAGAATCTTTCTAATTTGTACCCACACATCCCCTGGTGAATCTGTCTAATTTGTACCCACACATCCCCTGGAGAATCTTTCTAATTTGTACCCACACATCCCCTGGTGAATCTGTCTAATTTGTACCCCACACATCCCCTGGTGAATCTGTCTAATTTGTACCCCACACATCCCCTGGAGAATCTTTCTAATTTGTACCCACACATCCCCTGGTGAATCTGTCTAATTTGTACCCCACACATCCCCTGGTGAATCTGTCTAATTTGTACCCACACATCCCCTGGAGAATCTGTCTAATCCGTACCCCACACATCCCCTGGAGCATCTTTCTAATTTGTACCCACACATCCCCTGGAGAATCTGTCTAATTTGTACCCACACAACCCCTGGTGAATCTTTCTAATTTGTACCCACACATCCCCTGGAGAATCTGTCTAATTTGTACCCCACACATCCCCTGGTGAATCTGTCTAATTTGTACCCCACACATTCCCTGGAGAATCTGTCTAATTTGTACCCCACACATCCCCTGGTGAATCTGTCTAATTTGTACCCCACACATCCCCTGGAGAATCTGTCTAATTTGTACCCCACACATTCCCTGGTGAATCTTTCTAATTTGTACCCCACACATCCCCTGGTGAATCTGTCTAATTTGTACCCACACATCCCCTGGAGAACCTGTCTAATTTGTACCCCACACATCCCCTGGTGAATCTGTCTAATTTGTACCCACACATCCCCTGGAGAATCTGTCTAATTTGTACCCCACACATCCCCTGGAGAATCTGTCTAATTTGTACCCCACACATCCCCTGGAGAATCTTTCTAATTTGTACCCCACACATCCCCTGGTGAATCTGTCTAATTTGTACCCACACATCCCCTGGAGAATCTGTCTAATTTGTACCCCACACATCCCCTGGAGAATCTGTCTAATTTGTACCCCACACATCCCCTGGAGAATCTTTCTAATCCGTACCCCACACATCCCCTAGAGAATCTTTCTAATTTGTACCCCACACATCCCCTGGAGAATCTTTCTAATCCGTACCCCACACATCCCCAAGAGATTCTTTCGAATTTGTAGCCCACACATCCCCTGGAGAATCTTTCTAATTTGTACCCCACACATCCCCTGGAGAATCTTTCTAATCCGTACCCCACACATCCCCTAGAGAATCTTTCTAATTTGTACCCCACACATCCCCTGGAGAATCTTTCTAATCCGCACCCCACACATCCCCTAGAGAATCTTTCTAATTTGTACCCCACACGTCCCCTGGAGAATCTGTCTAATTTGTACCCCACACATCCCCTAGAGAATCTTTCTAATTTGTACCCCACACATCCCCTGGAGAATCTTTCTAATCCGTACCCCACACATCCCCTAGAGAATCTTTCTAATTTGTACCCCACACATCCCCTGGAGAATCTTTCTAATTTGTACCCACACATCCCCTGGAGAAGCTGTCTAATTTGTACCCCACACATCCCCTAGAGAATCTTTCTAATTTGTACCCACACATCCCCTGGAGAATCTGTCTAATTTGTACCCCACACATCCCCTAGAGAATCTTTCTAATTTGTCCCCCACACATCCCCTGGAGAATCTTTCTAATTTGTACCCACACATCCCCTAGAGAATCTTTCTAATTTGTACCCCACACATCCCCAGGAGAATCTGTCTAATTTGTACCCCACACATCCCCTGGAGAATCTTTCTAATCCGTACCCCACACATCTCCTAGAGAATCTTTCTAATTTGTACCCACACATCCCCTGGAGAATCTGTCTAATTTGTACCCCACACATCCCCTAGAGAATCTTTCTAATTTGTACCCCACACATCCCCTGGAGAATCTTTCTAATCCGTACCCCACACATCCCCTAGAGAATCTTTCTAATTTGTAGCCCACACATCCCCTGGAGAATCTGTCTAATTTGTACCCCACACATCCCCTAGAGAATCTTTCTAATTTGTACCCCACACATCCCCTGGAGAATCTTTCTAATCCGTACCCCACACATCCCCTAGAGAATCTTTCTAATTTGTACCCCACACATCCCCTGGAGAATCTGTCTAATTTGTACCCCACACATCCCCTGGAGAATCTTTCTAATTTGTACCCACACATCCCCTGGTGAATCTGTCTAATTTGTACCCACACATCCCCTGGAGAATCTGTCTAATTTGTACCCACACATCCCCTGGCGAATCTTTCTAATTTGTACCCCACACATCCCCTGGATAATCTGTCTAATTTGTACCCCACACATCCCCTGGAGAATCTTTCTAATTTGTACCCACACATCCCCTGGTGAATCTGTCTAATTTGTACCCACACATCCCCTGGAGAATCTTTCTAATTTGTACCCACACATCCCCTGGTGAATCTGTCTAATTTGTACCCCACACATCCCCTGGTGAATCTGTCTAATTTGTACCCCACACATCCCCTGGAGAATCTTTCTAATTTGTACCCACACATCCCCTGGTGAATCTGTCTAATTTGTACCCCACACATCCCCTGGTGAATCTGTCTAATTTGTACCCACACATCCCCTGGAGAATCTGTCTAATCCGTACCCCACACATCCCCTGGAGAATCTTTCTAATTTGTACCCACACATCCCCTGGAGAATCTGTCTAATTTGTACCCACACAACCCCTGGTGAATCTTTCTAATTTGTACCCACACATCCCCTGGAGAATCTGTCTAATTTGTACCCCACACATCCCCTGGTGAATCTGTCTAATTTGTACCCCACACATTCCCTGGAGAATCTGTCTAATTTGTACCCCACACATCCCCTGGTGAATCTGTCTAATTTGTACCCCACACATCCCCTGGAGAATCTGTCTAATTTGTACCCCACACATTCCCTGGTGAATCTTTCTAATTTGTACCCCACACATCCCCTGGTGAATCTGTCTAATTTGTACCCACACATCCCCTGGAGAACCTGTCTAATTTGTACCCCACACATCCCCTGGTGAATCTGTCTAATTTGTACCCACACATCCCCTGGAGAATCTGTCTAATTTGTACCCCACACATCCCCTGGAGAATCTGTCTAATTTGTACCCCACACATCCCCTGGAGAATCTTTCTAATTTGTACCCCACACATCCCCTGGTGAATCTGTCTAATTTGTACCCACACATCCCCTGGAGAATCTGTCTAATTTGTACCCCACACATCCCCTGGAGAATCTGTCTAATTTGTACCCCACACATCCCCTGGAGAATCTTTCTAATCCGTACCCCACACATCCCCTAGAGAATCTTTCTAATTTGTACCCCACACATCCCCTGGAGAATCTTTCTAATCCGTACCCCACACATCCCCAAGAGATTCTTTCGAATTTGTAGCCCACACATCCCCTGGAGAATCTTTCTAATTTGTACCCCACACATCCCCTGGAGAATCTTTCTAATCCGTACCCCACACATCCCCTAGAGAATCTTTCTAATTTGTACCCCACACATCCCCTGGAGAATCTTTCTAATCCGCACCCCACACATCCCCTAGAGAATCTTTCTAATTTGTACCCCACACGTCCCCTGGAGAATCTGTCTAATTTGTACCCCACACATCCCCTAGAGAATCTTTCTAATTTGTACCCCACACATCCCCTGGAGAATCTTTCTAATCCGTACCCCACACATCCCCTAGAGAATCTTTCTAATTTGTAGCCCACACATCCCCTGGAGAATCTGTCTAATTTGTACCCCACACATCCCCTAGAGAATCTTTCTAATTTGTACCCCACACATCCCCTGGAGAATCTTTCTAATCCGTACCCCACACATCCCCGAGAGAATCTTTCTAATTTGTACCCCACACATCCCCTGGAGAATCTGTCTAATTTGTACCCCACACATCCCCTGGAGAATCTTTCTAATTTGTACCCACACATCCCCTGGTGAATCTGTCTAATTTGTACCCACACATCCCCTGGAGAATCTGTCTAATTTGTACCCACACATCCCCTGGAGAATCTTTCTAATTTGTACCCCACACATCCCCTGTATAATCTGTCTAATTTGTACCCCACACATCCCCTGGAGAATCTTTCTAATTTGTACCCACACATCCCCTGGTGAATCTGTCTAATTTGTACCCACACATCCCCTGGAGAATCTTTCTAATTTGTACCCACTCATCCCCTGGTGAATCTGTCTAATTTGTACCCCACACATCCCCTGGTGAATCTGTCTAATTTGTACCCCACACATCCCCTGGAGAATCTTTCTAATTTGTACCCACACATCCCCTGGTGAATCTGTCTAATTTATACCCCACACATCCCCTGGTGAATCTGTCTAATTTGTACCCACACATCCCCTGGAGAATCTGTCTAATCCGTACCCCACACATCCCCTGGAGAATCTTTCTAATTTGTACCCACACATCCCCTGGAGAATCTGTCTAATTTGTACCCACACAACCCCTGGTGAATCTTTCTAATTTGTACCCACACATCCCCTGGAGAATCTGTCTAATTTGTACCCACACATCCCCTGGAGAATCTGTCTAATCCGTACCCCACACATCCCCTGGAGAATCTTTCTAATTTGTACCCACACATCCCCTGGAGAATCTGTCTAATTTGTACCCACACATCCCCTGGAGAATCTGTCTAATCCGTACCCCACACATCCCCTGGAGAATCTTTCTAATTTGTACCCACACATCCCCTGGAGAATCTGTCTAATTTGTACCCACACAACCCCTGGTGAATCTTTCTAATTTGTACCCACACATCCCCTGGAGAATCTGTCTAATTTGTACCCACACATCCCCTGGAGAATCTGTCTAATCCGTACCCCACACATCCCCTGGAGAATCTTTCTAATTTGTACCCACACATCCCCTGGAGAATCTGTCTAATTTGTACCCACACAACCCCTGGTGAATCTTTCTAATTTGTACGCACACATCCCCTAGTGAATCTGTCTAATTTGTACCCACACATCCCCTGGTGAATCTTTCTAATTTGTACGCACACATCCCCTAGTGAATCTGTCTAATTTGTACCCACACATCCCCTGGTGAATCTTTCTAATTTGTACCCACACATCACCTGGAGAATCTGTCTAATCCGTACCCCACACATCCCCTGGTGAATCTGTCTAATTTGTACCCACACATCCCCTGGTGAATCTGTCTAATTTGTACCCCACACATCCCCTGGAGAATCTGTCTAATCCGTACCCCACACATCCCCTGGTGAATCTGTCTAATTTGTACCCACACATCCCCTGGTGAATCTGTCTAATTTGTACCCCACACATCCCCTGGAGAATCTTTCTAATCCGTACCCCACACATCCCCTAGAGAATCTTTCTAATTTGTACCCCACACATCCCCTAGAGAATCTTTCTAATTTGTACCCCACACATCCCCTGGAGAATCTTTCTAATCCATACCCCACACATCCCCTAGAGAATCTTTCTAATTTGTACCCCACACATCCCCGGGAGAATCTGTCTAATTTGTACCCCACACATCCCCTGGAGAATCTTTCTAATCCGTACCCCACACATCCCCTGGAGAATCTGTCTAATTTGTACCCCACACATCCCCTGGAGAATCTTTCTAATTTGTACCCACACATCCCCTGGTGAATCTGTCTAATTTGTACCCCACACATCCCCTGGAGAATCTTTCTAATTTGTACCCACACATCCCCTGGTGAATCTGTCTAATTTGTACCCACACATCCCCTGGAGAATCTGTCTAATCCGTACCCCACACATCCCCTGGAGAATCTTTCTAATTTGTACCCACACATCCCCTGGAGAATCTGTCTAATTTGTACCCACACATCCCCTGGTGAATCTTTCTAATTTGTACCCCACACATCCCCTGGAGAATCTGTCTAATTTGTACCCACACATCCCCTGGAGAATCTTTCTAATTTGTACCCCACACATCCCCTGGTGAATCTTTCTAATTTGTACCCACACATCCCCTGGTGAATCTGTCTAATTTGTACCCACACATCCCCTGGTGAATCTTTCTAATTTGTACCCACACATCCCCTGGAGAATCTGTCTAATCCGTACCCCACACATCCCCTGGTGAATCTTTCTAATTTGTACCCCACACATCCCCTGGAGAATCTGTCTAATCCGTACCCCACACATCCCCTGGTGAATCTGTCTAATTTGTACCCACACATCCCCTGGTGAATCTGTCTAATTTGTACCCCACACATCCCCTGGAGAATCTTTCTAATCCGTACCCCACACATCCCCTAGAGAATCTTTCTAATTTGTACCCCACACATCCCCTGGAGAATCTTTCTAATTTGTACCCCACACATCCCCTGGAGAATCTTTCTAATTTGTACCCCACACATCCCCTAGAGAATTTTTCTAATTTGTACCCCACACATCCCCTGGAGAATCTGTCTAATTTGTACCCCACACATCCCCTGGAGAATCTTTCTAATCCGTACCCCACACATCCCCTGGAGAATCTGTCTAATTTGTACCCACACATCCCCTGGAGAATCTGTCTAATTTGTACCCCACACATCCCCTGGAGAATCTTTCTAATTTGTACCCACACATCCCCTGGTGAATCTGTCTAATTTGTACCCACACATTCACTGGAGAATCTGTCTAATTTGTACCCACACGTCCCCTGGTGAATCTGTCTAATTTGTACCCCACACATCCCCTGGAGAATCTTTCTAATTTGTACCCACACATCCCCTGGTGAATCTGTCTAATTAGTACCCACACATCCCCTGGAGAATCTGTCTAATCCGTACCCCACACATCCCCTGGAGAATCTTTCTAATTTGTACCCACACATCCCCTGGAGAATCTGTCTAATTTGTACCCACACATCCCCTGGTGAATCTTTCTAATTTGTACCCCACACATCCCCTGGAGAATCTGTCTAATTTGTACCCACACATCCCCTGGAGAATCTTTCTAATTTGTACCCCACACATCCCCTGGTGAATCTTTCTAATTTGTACCCACACATCCCCTGGTGAATCTGTCTAATTTGTACCCACACATCCCCTGGTGAATCTTTCTAATTTGTACCCACACATCCCCTGGAGAATCAGTCTAATCCGTACCCCACACATCCCCTGGTGAATCTTTCTAATTTGTACCCACACATCCCCTGGAAAATCTGTCTAATTTGTACCCACACATCCCCTGGAGAATCTTTCTAATTTGTACCCACACATCCGCTGGTGAATCTGTCCAATTTGTACCCACACATCCCCTGGAGAGTCTGTCTAATTTGTACCCCACACATCCCCTGGTGAATCTTTCTAATTTGTACCCCACACATTCCCTGGAGAATCTGTCTAATTTGTACCCCACACATTCCCTGGAGAATCTGTCTAATTTGTACCCCACACATCCCCTGGTGAATCTGCCTAATTTGTACCCCACACATCCGCTGGTGAATCTGTCTAATTTGTACCCACACATCCCCTGGAGAGTCTGTCTAATTTGTACCCCACACATCCCCTGGTGAATCTGTCTAATTTGTATCCCACACATTCCCTGGAGAATCTGTCTAATTTGTATCCCACACATTCCCTGGAGAATCTGTCTAATTTGTACCCCACACATCCCCTGGAGAATCTGTCTAATTTGTACCCCACACATTCCCTGGTGAATCTGTCTAATTTGTACCCCACACATCCCCTGGAGAATCTGTCTAATTTGTACCCCACACATTCCCTGGAGAATCTGTCTAATTTGTACCCACACATCCCCTGGTGAATCTGTCTAATTTGTACCCCACACATCCCCTGGAGAATCTTTCTAATTTGTACCCACACATCCCCTGGAGAATCTGTCTAATTTGTACCCCACACATCCCCTGGAGAATCTTTCTAATTTGTACCCACACATCCCCTGGTGAATCTGTCTAATTTGTACCCCACACATCCCCTGGAGAATCTGTCTAATTTGTACCCCACACATCCCCTAGAGAATCTTTCTAATTTGTACCCCACACATCCCCTGGTGAATCTGTCTAATTTGTACCCCACACATCCCCAGGAGAATCTTTCGAATTTGTACCCACACATCCCCTGGAGAATCTGTCTAATTTGTACCCCACACATCCCCTGGAGAATCTTTCTAATCCGTACCCCACACATCCCCTAGAGAATCTTTCTAATTTGTACCCCACACATCCCCTGGAGAATCTTTCTAATCCGTACCCCACACATCCCCTAGAGAATCTTTCTAATTTGTACCCCACACATCCCCTGGAGAATCTTTCTAATTTGTACCCACACATCCCCTGGAGAATCTGTCTAATTTGTACCCCACACATCCCCTGGAGAATCTTTCTAATCCGTACCCCACACATCCCCTAGAGAATCTTTCTAATTTGTACCCCACACATCCCCTAGAGAATCTTTCTAATTTGTACCCACACATCCCCTGGAGAATCTGTCTAATTTGTACCCCACACATCCCCTGGAGAATCTTTCTAATCCGTACCCCACACATCCCCTAGAGAATCTTTCTAATTTGTACCCCACACATCCCCTAGAGAATCTTTCTAATTTGTACCCCACACATCCCCTAGAGAATCTTTCTAATTTGTACCCCACACATCCCCTGGAGAATCTGTCTAATTTGTACCCACGCATCCCCTGGAGAATCTGTCTAATTTGTACCCCACACATCCCCTGGAGAATCTTTCTAATTTGTACCCACACATCCCCTGGAGAATCTGTCTAATTTGTACCCCACACATCCCCTGGAGAATCTTTCTAATCCGTACCCCACACATCCCCTGGAGAATCTTTCTAATTTGTACCCCACACATCCCCTAGAGAATCTTTCTAATTTGTACCCCACACATCCCCTAGAGAATCTTTCTAATTTGTACCCCACACATCCCCTGGAGAATCTGTCTAATTTGTACCCACACATCCCCTGGAGAATCTGTCTAATTTGTACCCCACACATCCCCTGGAGAATCTTTCTAATTTGTACCCACACATCCCCTGGAGAATCTGTCTAATTTGTACCCCACACGTCCCCTGGAGAATCTTTCTAATCCGTACCCCACACATCCCCTAGAGAATCTTTCTAATTTGTACCCCACACATCCCCTAGAGAATCTTTCTAATTTGTACCCCACACATCCCCTGGAGAATCTGTCCAATTTGTACCCACACATCCCCTGGAGAATCTGTCTAATTTGTACCCCACACATCCCCTAGAGAATCTTTCTAATTTGTACCCCACAGATCCCCTAGAGAATCTTTCTAATTTGTACCCCACACATCCCCTGGAGAATCTGTCTAATTTGTACCCACACATCCCCTGGAGAATCTGTCTAATTTGTACCCCACACATCCCCTGGAGAATCTTTCTAATTTGTACCCACACATCCCCTAGAGAATCTGTCTAATTTGTACCCCACACATCCCCTGGAGAATCTTTCTAATCCGTACCCCACACATCCCCTAGAGAATCTTTCTAATTTGTACCCCACACATCCCCTAGAGAATCTTTCTAATTTGTACCCCACACATCCCCTAGAGAATCTTTCTAATTTGTACCCCACACATCCCCTGGAGAATCTGTCTAATTTGTACCCACACATCCCCTGGAGAATCTGTCTAATTTGTACCCCACACATCCCCTGGAGAATCTTTCTAATTTGTACCCACACATCCCCTGGAGAATCTGTCTAATTTGTACCCCACACATCCCCTGGAGAATCTTTCTAATCCGTACCCCACACATCCCCTAGAGAATCTTTCTAATTTGTACCACACACATCCCCTAGAGAATCTTTCTAATTTGTACCCCACACATCCCCTGGAGAATCTGTCTAATTTGTACCCACACATCCCCTGGAGAATCTTTCTAATTTGTACCCTCACATCCCCTAGAGAATCTTTCTAATTTGTACCCCACACATCCCCTGGAGAATCTTTCTAATCCGTACCCCACACATCCCCTAGAGAATCTTTCTAATTTGTACCCCACACATCCCCTGGAGAATCTTTCTAATTTGTACCCACACATCCCCTGGAGAATCTTTCTAATTTGTACCCCACACATCCCCTGGAGAATCTTTCTAATCCGTACCCCACACATCCCCTAGAGAATCTTTCTAATTTGTACCCCACACATCCCCTGGAGAATCTTTCTAATCCGTACCCCACACATCCCCTAGAGAATCTTTCTAATTTGTACCCCACACATCCCCTGGAGAATCTGTCTAATTTGTACCCCACACATCCCCTAGAGAATCTTTCTAATTTGTACCCCACACATCCCCTAGAGAATCTTTCTAATTTGTACCCCACACATCCCCTGGAGAATCTGTCTAATTTGTACCCCACACATCCCCTAGAGAATCTGTCTAATTTGTACCCCACACATCCCCTAGAGAATCTTTCTAATTTGTACCCCACACATCCCCTGGAGAATCTTTCTAATCCGTACCCCACACATCCCCGAGAGAATATTTCTAATTTGTACCCCACACATCCCCTGGAGAATCTGTCTAATTTGTACCCCACACATCCCCTGGAGAATCTTTCTAATCCGTACACCACACATCCCCTAGAGAATCTGTCTAACTTGTACCCCACACATCCCCTGGAGAATCTTTTTAATCCGTACCCCGCACATCCCCTAGAGAATCTGTCTAATTTGTACCCACACATCCCCTGGAGAATCTGTCTAATTTGTACCCCACACATCCCCTGGAGAATCTTTCTAATTTGTACCCACACATTCCCTGGAGAATCTGTCTAATTTGTACCCCACACATCCCCTGGTGAATCTGTCTAATTTGTACCCCACACATCCCCTGGAGAATCTTTCTAATTTGTACCCACACATCCCCTGGAGAATCTTTCTAATTTGTACCCACACATTCCCTGGAGAATCTGTCTAATTTGTACCCCACACATCCCCTGGTGAATCTGTCTAATTTGTACCCCACACATCCCCTGGAGAATCTTTCTAATTTGTACCCACACATCCCCTGGAGAATCTGTCTAATCCGTACCCCACACATCCCCTGGAGAATCTTTCTAATTTGTACCCACACATCCCCTGGAGAATCTGTCTAATTTGTACCCACACATCCCCTGGTGAATCTTTCTAATTTGTACCCACACATCCCCTGGAGAATCTGTCTAATTTGTACCCACACATCCCCTGGTGAATCTTTCTAATTTGTACCCACACATCCCCTGGAGAATCTGTCTAATCCGTACCCCACACATCCCCTGGTGAATCTTTCTAATTTGTACCCACACATCCCCTGGTGAATCTTTCTAATTTGTACCCACACATCCCCTGGAGAATCTGTCTAATCCGTACCCCACACATCCCCTGGTGAATCTTTCTAATTTGTATCCACACATCCCCTGGTGAATCTGTCTAATTTGTACCCACACTTCCCCTGGAGAATCTGTCTAATTTGTACCCACACATTCCCTGGAGAATCTGTCTAATTTGTACCCACACATCCCCTGGTGAATCTGTCTAATTTGTACCCCACACATCCCCTGGAGATTCTTTCTAATTTGTACCCACACATCCACTGGTGAATCTGTCTAATTTGTACCCACACATCCCCTGGAGAATCTGTCTAATCCGTACCCCACACATCCCCTGGAGAATCTTTCTAATTTGTACCCACACATCCCCTGGAGAATCTGTCTAATTTGTACCCCACACGTCCCCTGGAGAATCTTTCTAATCCGTACCCCACACATCCCCTAGAGAATCTTTCTAATTTGTACCCCACACATCCCCTAGAGAATCTTTCTAATTTGTACCCCACACATCCCCTGGAGAATCTGTCCAATTTGTACCCACACATCCCCTGGAGAATCTGTCTAATTTGTACCCCACACATCCCCTAGAGAATCTTTCTAATTTGTACCCCACACATCCCCTAGAGAATCTTTCTAATTTGTACCCCACACATCCCCTGGAGAATCTGTCTAATTTGTACCCACACATCCCCTGGTGAATCTGTCTAATTTGTACCCCACACATCCCCTGGAGAATCTTTCTAATTTGTACCCACACATCCCCTGGAGAATCTGTCTAATTTGTACCCCACACATCCCCTGGAGAATCTTTCTAATCCGTACCCCACACATCCCCTAGAGAATCTTTCTAATTTGTACCACACACATCCCCTAGAGAATCTTTCTAATTTGTACCCCACACATCCCCTGGAGAATCTGTCTAATTTGTACCCACACATCCCCTGGAGAATCTTTCTAATTTGTACCCTCACATCCCCTAGAGAATCTTTCTAATTTGTACCCCACACATCCCCTGGAGAATCTTTCTAATCCGTACCCCACACATCCCCTAGAGAATCTTTCTAATTTGTACCCCACACATCCCCTGGAGAATCTTTCTAATTTGTACCCACACATCCCCTGGAGAATCTTTCTAATTTGTACCCCACACATCCCCTGGAGAATCTTTCTAATCCGTACCCCACACATCCCCTAGAGAATCTTTCTAATTTGTACCCCACACATCCCCTGGAGAATCTTTCTAATCCGTACCCCACACATCCCCTAGAGAATCTTTCTAATTTGTACCCCACACATCCCCTGGAGAATCTGTCTAATTTGTACCCCACACATCCCCTAGAGAATCTTTCTAATTTGTACCCCACACATCCCCTAGAGAATCTTTCTAATTTGTACCCCACACATCCCCTGGAGAATCTGTCTAATTTGTACCCCACACATCCCCTAGAGAATCTGTCTAATTTGTACCCCACACATCCCCTAGAGAATCTTTCTAATTTGTACCCCACACATCCCCTGGAGAATCTTTCTAATCCGTACCCCACACATCCCCGAGAGAATATTTCTAATTTGTACCCCACACATCCCCTGGAGAATCTGTCTAATTTGTACCCCACACATCCCCTGGAGAATCTTTCTAATCCGTACACCACACATCCCCTAGAGAATCTGTCTAACTTGTACCCCACACATCCCCTGGAGAATCTTTTTAATCCGTACCCCGCACATCCCCTAGAGAATCTGTCTAATTTGTACCCACACATCCCCTGGAGAATCTGTCTAATTTGTACCCCACACATCCCCTGGAGAATCTTTCTAATTTGTACCCACACATTCCCTGGAGAATCTGTCTAATTTGTACCCCACACATCCCCTGGTGAATCTGTCTAATTTGTACCCCACACATCCCCTGGAGAATCTTTCTAATTTGTACCCACACATCCCCTGGAGAATCTTTCTAATTTGTACCCACACATTCCCTGGAGAATCTGTCTAATTTGTACCCCACACATCCCCTGGTGAATCTGTCTAATTTGTACCCCACACATCCCCTGGAGAATCTTTCTAATTTGTACCCACACATCCCCTGGAGAATCTGTCTAATCCGTACCCCACACATCCCCTGGAGAATCTTTCTAATTTGTACCCACACATCCCCTGGAGAATCTGTCTAATTTGTACCCACACATCCCCTGGTGAATCTTTCTAATTTGTACCCACACATCCCCTGGAGAATCTGTCTAATTTGTACCCACACATCCCCTGGTGAATCTTTCTAATTTGTACCCACACATCCCCTGGAGAATCTGTCTAATCCGTACCCCACACATCCCCTGGTGAATCTTTCTAATTTGTACCCACACATCCCCTGGTGAATCTTTCTAATTTGTACCCACACATCCCCTGGAGAATCTGTCTAATCCGTACCCCACACATCCCCTGGTGAATCTTTCTAATTTGTATCCACACATCCCCTGGTGAATCTGTCTAATTTGTACCCACACTTCCCCTGGAGAATCTGTCTAATTTGTACCCACACATTCCCTGGAGAATCTGTCTAATTTGTACCCACACATCCCCTGGTGAATCTGTCTAATTTGTACCCCACACATCCCCTGGAGATTCTTTCTAATTTGTACCCACACATCCACTGGTGAATCTGTCTAATTTGTACCCACACATCCCCTGGAGAATCTGTCTAATCCGTACCCCACACATCCCCTGGAGAATCTTTCTAATTTGTACCCACACATCCCCTGGAGAATCTGTCTAATTTGTACCCCACACGTCCCCTGGAGAATCTTTCTAATCCGTACCCCACACATCCCCTAGAGAATCTTTCTAATTTGTACCCCACACATCCCCTAGAGAATCTTTCTAATTTGTACCCCACACATCCCCTGGAGAATCTGTCCAATTTGTACCCACACATCCCCTGGAGAATCTGTCTAATTTGTACCCCACACATCCCCTAGAGAATCTTTCTAATTTGTACCCCACACATCCCCTAGAGAATCTTTCTAATTTGTACCCCACACATCCCCTGGAGAATCTGTCTAATTTGTACCCACACATCCCCTGGTGAATCTGTCTAATTTGTACCCCACACATCCCCTGGAGAATCTTTCTAATTTGTACCCACACATCCCCTGGAGAATCTGTCTAATTTGTACCCCACACATCCCCTGGAGAATCTTTCTAATCCGTACCCCACACATCCCCTAGAGAATCTTTCTAATTTGTACCCCACACATCCCCTAGAGAATCTTTCTAATTTGTACCCCACACATCCCCTAGAGAATCTTTCTAATTTGTACCCCACACATCCCCTGGAGAATCTGTCTAATTTGTACCCACACATCCCCTGGAGAATCTGTCTAATTTGTACCCCACACATCCCCTGGAGAATCTTTCTAATTTGTACCCACACATCCCCTGGAGAATCTGTCTAATTTGTACCCCACACATCCCCTGGAGAATCTTTCTAATCCGTACCCCACACATCCCCTAGAGAATCTTTCTAATTTGTACCCCACACATCCCCTAGAGAATCTTTCTAATTTGTACCCCACACATCCCCTGGAGAATCTGTCTAATTTGTACCCACACATCCCCTGGAGAATCTTTCTAATTTGTACCCACACATCCCCTAGAGAATCTTTCTAATTTGTACCCCACACATCCCCTGGAGAATCTTTCTAATTTGTACCCACACATCCCCTGGAGAATCTTTCTAATTTGTACCCCACACATCCCCTGGAGAATCTTTCTAATCCGTACCCCACACATCCCCTAGAGAATCTTTCTAATTTGTACCCCACACATCCCCTGGAGAATCTTTCTAATCCGTACCCCACACATCCCCTAGAGAATCTTTCTAATTTGTACCCACACATCCCCTGGAGAATCTGTCTAATTTGTACCCCACACATCCCCTAGAGAATCTTTCTAATTTGTACCCCACACATCCCCTAGAGAATCTTTCTAATTTGTACCCCACACATCCCCTGGAGAATCTGTCTAATTTGTACCCCACACATCCCCTAGAGAATCTGTCTAATTTGTACCCCACACATCCCCTAGAGAATCTTTCTAATTTGTACCCCACACATCCCCTGGAGAATCTTTCTAATCCGTACCCCACACATCCCCGAGAGAATCTTTCTAATTTGTACCCCACACATCCCCTGGAGAATCTGTCTAATTTGTACCCCACACATCCCCTGGAGAATCTTTCTAATCCGTACCCCACACATCCCCTAGAGAATCTGTCTAACTTGTACCCCACACATCCCCTGGAGAATCTTTCTAATCCGTACCCCACACATCCCCTAGAGAATCTGTCTAATTTGTACCCACACATCCCCTGGAGAATCTGTCTAATTTGTACCCCACACATCCCCTGGAGAATCTTTCTAATTTGTACCCACACATCCCCTGGTGAATCTGTCTAATTTGTACCCACACATTCCCTGGAGAATCTGTCTAATTTGTACCCCACACATCCCCTGGTGAATCTGTCTAATTTGTACCCCACACATCCCCTGGAGAATCTTTCTAATTTGTACCCACACATCCCCTGGAGAATCTGTCTAATCCGTACCCCACACATCCCCTGGAGAATCTTTCTAATTTGTACCCACACATCCCCTGGAGAATCTGTCTAATTTGTACCCACACATCCCCTGGTGAATCTTTCTAATTTGTACCCACACATCCCCTGGAGAATCTGTCTAATTTGTACCCACACATCCCCTGGTGAATCTTTCTAATTTGTACCCACACATCCCCTGGAGAATCTGTCTAATCCGTACCCCACACATCCCCTGGTGAATCTTTCTAATTTGTACCCACACATCCCCTGGTGAATCTTTCTAATTTGTACCCACACATCCCCTGGAGAATCTGTCTAATCCGTACCCCACACATCCCCTGGTGAATCTTTCTAATTTGTATCCACACATCCCCTGGTGAATCTGTCTAATTTGTACCCACACTTCCCCTGGAGAATCTGTCTAATTTGTACCCACACATTCCCTGGAGAATCTGTCTAATTTGTACCCACACATCCCCTGGTGAATCTGTCTAATTTGTACCCCACACATCCCCTGGAGATTCTTTCTAATTTGTACCCACACATCCCCTGGTGAATCTGTCTAATTTGTACCCACACATCCCCTGGAGAATCTGTCTAATCCGTACCCCACACATCCCCTGGAGAATCTTTCTAATTTGTACCCACACATCCCCTGGAGAATCTGTCTAATTTGTACCCACACATCCCCTGGTGAATCTTTCTAATTTGTACCCACACATCCCCTGGAGAATCTGTCCAATTTGTACCCACACATCCCCTGGAGAATCTTTCTAATTTGTACCCCACACATCCCCTGGTGAATCTTTCTAATTTGTACCCACACATCCCCTGGAGAATCTGTCTAATTTGTACCCACACATCCCCTGGTGAATCTTTCTAATTTGTACCCACACATCCCCTGGAGAATCTGTCTAATCCGTACCCCACACATCCCCTGGTGAATCTTTCTAATTTGTACCCACACATCCCCTGGAGAATCTGTCTAATCCGTACCCCACACATCCCCTGGTGAATCTGTCTAATTTGTACCCACACATCCCCTGGAGAATCTGTCTAATCCGTACCCCACACATCCCCTGGTGAATCTGTCTAATTTGTACCCCACACATCCCCTGGAGAATCTGTCTAATTTGTACCCACACATCCCCTGGAGAATCTTTCTAATTTGTACCCACACATCCGCTGGTGAATCTGTCTAATTTGTACCCACACATCCCCTGGAGAGTCTGTCTAATTTGTACCCCACACATCCCCTGGTGAATCTGTCTAATTTGTACCCCACACATTCCCTGGAGAATCTGTCTAATTTGTACCCCACACATTCCCTGGAGAATCTGTCTAATTTGTACCCCACACATCCCCTGGAGAATCTTTCTAATTTGTACCCACACATCCCCTGGTGAATCTGTCTAATTTGTACCCACACATCCCCTGGTGAACCTGTCTAATTTGTACCCCACACATCCCCTAGAGAATCTTTCTAATTTGTACCCCACACATCCCCTAGAGAATCTTTCTAATTTGTACCCCACACATCCCCTGGAGAATCTGTCTAATTTGTACCCCACACATCCCCTAGAGAATCTGTCTAATTTGTACCCCACACATCCTCTAGAGAATCTTTCTAATTTGTACCCCACACATCCCCTGGAGAATCTTTCTAATCCGTACCCCACACATCCCCTAGAGAATCTTTCTAATTTGTACCCCACACATCCCCTGGAGAATCTGTCTAATTTGTACCCCACACATCCCCTGGAGAATCTTTCTAATCCGTACCCCACACATCCCCTAGAGAATCTGTCTAATTTGTACCCCACACATCCCCTGGAGAATCTTTCTAATCCGTACCCCACACATCCCCTAGAGAATCTGTCTAATTTGTACCCACACATCCCCTGGAGAATCTGTCTAATTTGTACCCACACATCCCCTGGAGAATCTGTCTAATTTGTACCCCACACATCCCCTGGAGAATCTTTCTAATTTGTACCCACACATCCCCTAGAGAATCTTTCTAATTTGTACCCCACACATCCCCTGGAGAATCTTTCTAATCCGTACCCCACACATCCCCTAGAGAATCTTTCTAATTTGTACCCCACACATCCCCTGGAGAATCTTTCTAATTTGTACCCACACATCCCCTGGAGAATCTTTCTAATTTGTACCCCACACATCCCCTGGAGAATCTTTCTTATCCGTACCCCACACATCCCCTAGAGAATCTTTCTAATTTGTACCCCACACATCCCCTGGTGAATCTGTCTAATTTGTACCCACACATCCCCTGGTGAACCTGTCTAATTTGTACCCCACACATCCCCTAGAGAATCTTTCTAATTTGTACCCCACACATCCCCTAGAGAATCTTTCTAATTTGTACCCCACACATCCCCTGGAGAATCTGTCTAATTTGTACCCCACACATCCCCTAGAGAATCTGTCTAATTTGTACCCCACACATCCTCTAGAGAATCTTTCTAATTTGTACCCCACACATCCCCTGGAGAATCTTTCTAATCCGTACCCCACACATCCCCTAGAGAATCTTTCTAATTTGTACCCCACACATCCCCTGGAGAATCTGTCTAATTTGTACCCCACACATCCCCTGGAGAATCTTTCTAATCCGTACCCCACACATCCCCTAGAGAATCTGTCTAATTTGTACCCCACACATCCCCTGGAGAATCTTTCTAATCCGTACCCCACACATCCCCTAGAGAATCTGTCTAATTTGTACCCACACATCCCCTGGAGAATCTGTCTAATTTGTACCCACACATCCCCTGGAGAATCTGTCTAATTTGTACCCCACACATCCCCTGGAGAATCTTTCTAATTTGTACCCACACATCCCCTAGAGAATCTTTCTAATTTGTACCCCACACATCCCCTGGAGAATCTTTCTAATCCGTACCCCACACATCCCCTAGAGAATCTTTCTAATTTGTACCCCACACATCCCCTGGAGAATCTTTCTAATTTGTACCCACACATCCCCTGGAGAATCTTTCTAATTTGTACCCCACACATCCCCTGGAGAATCTTTCTTATCCGTACCCCACACATCCCCTAGAGAATCTGTCTAATTTGTACCCCACACATCCCCTGGAGAATCTGTCTAATTTGTACCCCACACATCCCCTAGAGAATCTTTCTAATTTGTACCCCACACATCCCCTGGAGAATCTTTCTAATCCGTACCCCACACATCCCCTAGAGAATCTTTCTAATTTGTACCCACACATCCCCTAGAGAATCTGTCTAATTTGTACCCCACACATCCCCTGGAGAATCTTTCTAATCCGTACCCCACACATCCCCTAGAGAATCTGTCTAATTTGTACCCACACATCCCCTGGAGAATCTGTCTAATTTGTACCCCACACATCCCCTGGAGAATCTTTCTAATTTGTACCCACACATCCCCTGGTGAATCTGTCTAATTTGTACCCACACATCCCCTGGAGAATCTTTCTAATTTGTACCCACACATCCCCTGGTGAATCTGTCTAATTTGTACCGACACATTCCCTGGAGAATCTGTCTAATTTGTACCCCACACATCCCCTGGAGAATCTTTCTAATTTGTACCCACACATCCCCTGGTGAATCTGTCTAATTTGTACCCCACACATCCCCTGGTGAATCTGTCTAATTTGTACCCCACACATCCCCTGGAGAATCTTTCTAATTTGTACCCACACATCCCCTGGAGAATCTGTCCAATTTGTACCCCACACATCCCCTGGAGAATCTTTCTAATCCGTACCCCACACATCCCCTAGAGAATCTGTCTAATTTGTACCCCACACATCCCCTGGAGAATCTTTCTAATCCGTACCCCACACATCCCCTAAAGAATCTGTCTAATTTGTACCCACACATCCCCTGGAGAATCTGTCTAATTTGTACCCCACACATCCCCTGGAGAATCTTTCTAATTTGTACCCACACATCCCCTGGTGAATCTGTCTAATTTGTACCCACACATTCCCTGGAGAATCTGTCTAATTTGTACCCCACACATCCCCTGGTGAATCTGTCGAATTTGTACCCCACACATCCCCTGGAGAATCTTTCTAATTTGTTCCCACACATCCCCTGGAGAATCTGTCTAATCCGTACCCCACACATCCCCTGGAGAATCTTTCTAATTTGTACCCACACATCCCCTGGAGAAAGTGTCTAATTTGTACCCACACATCCCCTGGTGAATCTTTCTAATTTGTACCCACACATCCCCTGGAGAATCTGTCTAATTTGTACCCACACATCCCCTGGAGAATCTTTCTAATTTGTACCCACACATCCCCTGGAGAATCTGTCTAATTTGTACCCACACATCCCCTGGTGAATCTTTCTAATTTGTACCCACACATCCCCTGGAGATTCTGTCTAATCCGTACCCCACACATCCCCTGGTGAATCTTTCTAATTTGTACCCACACATCCCCTGGTGAATCTTTCTAATTTGTACCCACACATCCCCTGGTGAATCTGTCTTATTTGTACCCACACATCCCCTGGAGAATCTGTCTAATTTGTACCCACACATCCCCTGGAGATTCTGTCTAATCCGTACCCCACACATCCCCTGGAGAATCTGTCTAATCCGTACCCCACACATCCCCTGGTGAATCTTTCTAATTTGTACCCACACATCCCCTGGTGAATCTTTCTAATTTGTACCCACACATCCCCTGGTGAATCTGTCTTATTTGTACCCACACATCCCCTGGTGAATCTTTCTAATTTGTACCCACACATCCCCTGGAGATTCTGTCTAATCCGTACCCCACACATCCCCTGGAGAATCTGTCTAATCCGTACCCCACACATCCCCTGGTGAATCTTTCTAATTTGTACCCACACATCCCCTGGTGAATCTGTCTAATTTGTACCCACACTTCCCCTGGAGAATCTGTCTAATTTGTACCCACACATCCCCTGGTGAATCTGTCTAATTTGTACCCCACACATCCCCTGGAGAATCTTTCTAATTTGTTCCCACACATCCCCTGGTGAATCTGTCGAATTTGTACCCCACACATCCCCTGGAGAATCTTTCTAATTTGTTCCCACACATCCCCTGGAGAATCTGTCTAATCCGTACCCCACACATCCCCTGGAGAATCTTTCTAATTTGTACCCACACATCCCCTGGAGAATCTGTCTAATTTGTACCCACACATCCCCTGGTGAATCTTTCTAATTTGTACCCACACATCCCCTGGAGAATCTGTCTAATTTGTACCCACACATCCCCTGGAGAATCTTTCTAATTTGTACCCACACATCCCCTGGAGAATCTGTCTAATTTGTACCCACACATCCCCTGGTGAATCTTTCTAATTTGTACCCACACATCATCTGGAGAATCTGTCTAATCCGTACCCCACACATCCCCTGGTGAATCTTTCTAATTTGTACCCACACATCCCCTGGAGAATCTGTCTAATCCGTACCCCACACATCCCCTGGTGAATCTTTCTAATTTGTACCCACACATCCCCTGGAGAATCTGTCTAATCCGTACCCCACACATCCCCTGGTGAATCTTTCTAATTTGTACCCACACATCCCCTGGTGAATCTGTCTAATTTGTACCCACACTTCCCCTGGAGAATCTGTCTAATTTGTACCCACACATTCCCTGGAGAATCTGTCTAATTTGTACCCACACATCCCCTGGTGAATCTGTCTAATTTGTACCCCACACATCCCCTGGAGATTCTTTCTAATTTGTACCCACAGATCCCCTGGTGAATCTGTCTAATTTGTACCCACACATCCCCTGGAGAATCTGTCTAATCCGTACCCCACACATCCCCTGGAGAATCTTTCTAATTTGTACCCACACATCCCCTGGAGAATCTGTCTAATTTGTACCCACACATCCCCTGGTGAATCTTTCTAATTTGTACCCACACATCCCCTGGAGAATCTGTCCAATTTGTACCCACACATCCCCTGGAGAATCTTTCTAATTTGTACCCCACACATCCCCTGGTGAATCTTTCTAATTTGTACCCACACATCCCCTGGAGAATCTGTCTAATTTGTACCCACACATCCCCTGGTGAATCTTTCTAATTTGTACCCACACATCCCCTGGAGAATCTGTCTAATCCGTACCCCACACATCCCCTGGTGAATCTTTCTAATTTGTACCCACACATCCCCTGGAGAATCTGTCTAATCCGTACCCCACACATCCCCTGGTGAATCTGTCTAATTTGTACCCACACATCCCCTGGAGAATCTGTCCAATCCGTACCCCACACATCCCCTGGTGAATCTGTCTAATTTGTACACCACACATCCCCTGGAGAATCTTTCTAATTTGTACCCACACATCCCCTAGAGAATCTTTCTAATTTGTACCCCACACATCCCCTGGAGAATCTTTCTAATCCGTACCCCACACATCCCCTAGAGAATCTTTCTAATTTGTACCCCACACATCCCCTGGAGAATCTTTCTAATTTGTACCCACACATCCCCTGGAGAATCTTTCTAATTTGTACCCCACACATCCCCTGGAGAATCTTTCTAATCCGTACCCCACACATCCCCTAAAGAATCTTTCTAATTTGTACCCCACACATCCCCTGGAGAATCTTTCTAATCCGTACCCCACACATCCCCTAGAGAATCTTTCTAATTTGTACCCACACATCCCCTGGAGAATCTGTCTAATTTGTACCCCACACATCCCCTAGAGAATCTTTCTAATTTGTACCCCACACATCCCCTAGAGAATCTTTCTAATTTGTACCCCACACATCCCCTGGAGAATCTGTCTAATTTGTACCCCACACATCCCCTAGAGAATCTGTCTAATTTGTACCCCACACATCCCCTAGAGAATCTTTCTAATTTGTACCCCACACATCCCCTGGAGAATCTTTCTAATCCGTACCCCACACATCCCCTAGAGAATCTTTCTAATTTGTACCCCACACATCCCCTGGAGAATCTGTCTAATTTGTACCCCACACATCCCCTGGAGAATCTTTCTAATCCGTACCCCACACATCCCCTAGAGAATCTGTCTAATTTGTACCCCACACATCCCCAGGAGAATCTTTCTAATCCGTACCCCACACATCCCCTAGAGAATCTGTCTAATTTGTACCCACACATCCCCTGGAGAATCTTTCTAATTTGTACCCACACATCCCCTGGTGAATCTGTCTAATTTGTACCCACACATTCCCTGGAGAATCTGTCTAATTTGTACCCCACACATCCCCTGGTGAATCTGTCTAATTTGTACCCCACACATCCCCTGGAGAATCTTTCTAATTTGTACCCACACATCCCCTGGAGAATCTGTCTAATCCGTACCCCACACATCCCCTGGAGAATCTTTCTAATTTGTACCCACACATCCCCTGGAGAATCTGTCTAATTTGTACCCACACATTCCCTGGAGAATCTGTCTAATTTGTACCCCACACATCCCCTGGTGAATCTGTCTAATTTGTACCCCACACATCCCCTGGAGAATCTTTCTAATTTGTACCCACACATCCCCTGGTGAATCTGTCTAATTTGTACCCACACATTCCCTGGAGAATCTGTCTAATTTGTACCCCACACATCCCCTGGTGAATCTGTCTAATTTGTACCCCACACATCCCCTGGAGAATCTTTCTAATTTGTACCCACACATCCCCTGGAGAATCTGTCTAATTTGTACCCACACATCCCCTGGTGAATCTTTCTAATTTGTACCCACACATCCCCTGGAGAATCTGTCTAATTTGTACCCACACATCCCCTGGAGAATCTTTCTAATTTGTACCCACACATCCCCTGGTGAATCTTTCTAATTTGTACCCACACATCCCCTGGAGAATCTGTCTAATCCGTATCCCACACATCCCCTGGTGAATCTTTCTAATTTGTACCCACACATCCCCTGGAGAATCTTTCTAATTTGTACCCACACATCCCCTGGTGAATCTTTCTAATTTGTACCCACACATCCCCTGGAGAATCTGTCTAATCCGTATCCCACACATCCCCTGGTGAATCTTTCTAATTTGTACCCACACATCCCCTGGTGAATCTGTCTAATTTGTACCCACACATCCCCTGGAGAATCTGTCTAATCCGTACCCCACACATCCCCTGGAGAATCTTTCTAATTTGTACCCACACATCCCCTGGAGAATCTGTCTAATTTGTACCCACACATCCCCTGGTGAATCTTTCTAATTTGTACCCACACATCCCCTGGAGAATCTGTCCAATTTGTACCCACACATCCCCTGGAGAATCTTTCTAATTTGTACCCCACACATCCCCTGGTGAATCTTTCTAATTTGTACCCACACATCCCCTGGAGAATCTGTCTAATTTGTACCCACACATCCCCTGGTGAATCTTTCTAATTTGTACCCACACATCCCCTGGAGAATCTGTCTAATCCGTACCCCACACATCCCCTGGTGAATCTTTCTAATTTGTACCCACACATCCCCTGGAGAATCTGTCTAATCCGTACCCCACACATCCCCTGGTGAATCTGTCTAATTTGTACCCACACATCCCCTGGAGAATCTGTCCAATCCGTACCCCACACATCCCCTGGTGAATCTGTCTAATTTGTACACCACACATCCCCTGGAGAATCTTTCTAATTTGTACCCACACATCCCCTAGAGAATCTTTCTAATTTGTACCCCACACATCCCCTGGAGAATCTTTCTAATCCGTACCCCACACATCCCCTAGAGAATCTTTCTAATTTGTACCCCACACATCCCCTGGAGAATCTTTCTAATTTGTACCCACACATCCCCTGGAGAATCTTTCTAATTTGTACCCCACACATCCCCTGGAGAATCTTTCTAATCCGTACCCCACACATCCCCTAAAGAATCTTTCTAATTTGTACCCCACACATCCCCTGGAGAATCTTTCTAATCCGTACCCCACACATCCCCTAGAGAATCTTTCTAATTTGTACCCACACATCCCCTGGAGAATCTGTCTAATTTGTACCCCACACATCCCCTAGAGAATCTTTCTAATTTGTACCCCACACATCCCCTAGAGAATCTTTCTAATTTGTACCCCACACATCCCCTGGAGAATCTGTCTAATTTGTACCCCACACATCCCCTAGAGAATCTGTCTAATTTGTACCCCACACATCCCCTAGAGAATCTTTCTAATTTGTACCCCACACATCCCCTGGAGAATCTTTCTAATCCGTACCCCACACATCCCCTAGAGAATCTTTCTAATTTGTACCCCACACATCCCCTGGAGAATCTGTCTAATTTGTACCCCACACATCCCCTGGAGAATCTTTCTAATCCGTACCCCACACATCCCCTAGAGAATCTGTCTAATTTGTACCCCACACATCCCCAGGAGAATCTTTCTAATCCGTACCCCACACATCCCCTAGAGAATCTGTCTAATTTGTACCCACACATCCCCTGGAGAATCTTTCTAATTTGTACCCACACATCCCCTGGTGAATCTGTCTAATTTGTACCCACACATTCCCTGGAGAATCTGTCTAATTTGTACCCCACACATCCCCTGGTGAATCTGTCTAATTTGTACCCCACACATCCCCTGGAGAATCTTTCTAATTTGTACCCACACATCCCCTGGAGAATCTGTCTAATCCGTACCCCACACATCCCCTGGAGAATCTTTCTAATTTGTACCCACACATCCCCTGGAGAATCTGTCTAATTTGTACCCACACATTCCCTGGAGAATCTGTCTAATTTGTACCCCACACATCCCCTGGTGAATCTGTCTAATTTGTACCCCACACATCCCCTAGAGAATCTTTCTAATTTGTACCCACACATCCCCTGGTGAATCTGTCTAATTTGTACCCACACATTCCCTGGAGAATCTGTCTAATTTGTACCCCACACATCCCCTGGTGAATCTGTCTAATTTGTACCCCACACATCCCCTGGAGAATCTTTCTAATTTGTACCCACACATCCCCTGGAGAATCTGTCTAATTTGTACCCACACATCCCCTGGTGAATCTTTCTAATTTGTACCCACACATCCCCTGGAGAATCTGTCTAATTTGTACCCACACATCCCCTGGAGAATCTTTCTAATTTGTACCCACACATCCCCTGGTGAATCTTTCTAATTTGTACCCACACATCCCCTGGAGAATCTGTCTAATCCGTATCCCACACATCCCCTGGTGAATCTTTCTAATTTGTACCCACACATCCCCTGGAGAATCTTTCTAATTTGTACCCACACATCCCCTGGTGAATCTTTCTAATTTGTACCCACACATCCCCTGGAGAATCTGTCTAATCCGTATCCCACACATCCCCTGGTGAATCTTTCTAATTTGTACCCACACATCCCCTGGTGAATCTGTCTAATTTGTACCCACACTTCCCCTGGAGAATCTGTCTAATTTGTACCCACACATTCCCTGGAGAATCTGTCTAATTTGTACCCACACATCCCCTGGTGAATCTGTCTAATTTGTACCCCACACATCCCCTGGAGATTCTTTCTAATTTGTACCCACAGATCCCCTGGTGAATCTGTCTAATTTGTACCCACACATCCCCTGGAGAATCTGTCTAATCCGTACCCCACACATCCCCTGGAGAATCTGTCTAATTTGTACCCACACATCCTCTGGTGAATCTTTCTAATTTGTACCCACACATCCCCTGGAGAATCTGTCCAATTTGTACCCACACATCCCCTGGAGAATCTTTCTAATTTGTACCCCACACATCCCCTGGTGAATCTTTCTAATTTGTACCCACACATCCCCTGGAGAATCTGTCTAATTTGTACCCACACATCCCCTGGTGAATCTTTCTAATTTGTACCCACACATCCCCTGGAGAATCTGTCTAATCCGTACCCCACACATCCCCTGGTGAATCTGTCTAATTTGTACCCACACATCCCCTGGAGAATCTGTCTAATCCGTACCCCACACATCCCCTGGTGAATCTGTCTAATTTGTACCCCACACATCCCCTGGAGAATCTGTCTAATTTGTACCCACACATCCCCTGGAGAATCTTTCTAATTTGTACCCACACATCCGCTGGTGAATCTGTCTGATTTGTACCCACACATCCCCTGGAGAGTCTGTCTAATTTGTACCCCACACATCCCCTGGTGAATCTGTCTAATTTGTACCCCACACATTCCCTGGAGAATCTGTCTAATTTGTACCCCACACATTCCCTGGAGAATCTGTCTAATTTGTACCCCACACATCCCCTGGTGAATCTGTCTAATTTGTACCCACACATCCCCTGGTGAATCTGTCTAATTTGTACCCACACATCCGCTGGTGAATCTGTCTAATTTGTACCCACACATCCCCTGGAGAGTCTGTCTAATTTGTACCCCACACATCCCCTGGTGAATCTTTCTAATTTGTACCCCACACATTCCCTGGAGAATCTGTCGAATCCGTACCCCACACATCCCCTGGAAAATCTTTCTAATTTGTACCCCACACATCCCCTGGAGAATCTTTCTAATTTGTACCCCACACATCCCCTGGTGAATCTTTCTAATTTGTACCCCACACATCCCCGAGAGAATGTTTCCAATTTGTACCCCACACATCCCCTGGAGAATCTTTCTAATTTGTACCCCACACATCCCCTAGAGAATCTTTCTAATTTGTACCCCACACATCCCCTGGAGAACCTTTCTAATTTGTACCCCACACATCCCCTGGAGAATCTTTCTAATTTGTACCCCACACATCCCCTGGAGAATCTTTCTAATTTGTACCCCACACATTCCCTGGAGAATCTTTCTAATTTGTACCCCACACATTCCCTGGAGAATCTTTCTAATTTGTACCCCACACATCCCCTAGAGAATCTTTCTAATTTGTACCCCACACATCCCCTGGTGAATCTTTCTAATTTGTACCCCACACATCCCCTGGAGAATCTTTCTAATTTGTACCCCACACATCCCCTGGAGAATCTTTCTAATTTGTACCCCACACATTCCCTGGAGAATCTTTCTAATTTGTACCCCACACATCCCCTGGTGAATCTTTCTAATTTGTACCCCACACATCCCCTGGAGAATCTTTCTAATTTGTACCCCACACATCCCCTGGTGAATCTTTCTAATTTGTACCCCACACATTCCCTGGTGAATCTTTCTAAGTTGTACCCCACACATCCCCTGGTGAATCTTTCTAATTTGTACCCCACACATTCCCTGGAGAATCTTTCTAATTTGTACCCCACACATCCCCTGGTGAATCTTTCTAATTTGTACCCCACACATCCCCTGGTGAATCTTTCTAATTTGTACCCCACACATCCCCTGGTGAATCTTTCTAATTTGTACCCCACACATTCCCTGGAGAATCTTTCTAATTTGTACCCCACACATCCCCTGGTGAATCTTTCTAATTTGTACCCCACACATTCCCTGGAGAATCTTTCTAATTTGTACCCCACACATCCCCTGGAGAATCTTTCTAATTTGTACCCCACACATTCCCTGGAGAATCTTTCTAATTTGTACCCCACACATCCCCTGGTGAATCTTTCTAATTTGTACCCCACACATCCCGTAGAGAATCTTTCTAATTTGTACCCCACACATTCCCTGGAGAATCTTTCTAATTTGTACCCCACACATCCCCTGGTGAATCTTTCTAATTTGTACCCCACACATCCCGTAGAGAATCTTTCTAATTTGTACCCCACACATTCCCTGGTGAATCTTTCTAATTTGTACCCCACACATCCCGTAGAGAATCTTTCTAATTTGTACCCCACACATCCCCTGGTGAATCTTTCTAATTTGTACCCCACACATCCCCTGGAGAATCTTTCTAATTTGTACCCCACACATCCCGTAGAGAATCTTTCTAATTTGTACCCCACACATTCCCTGGTGAATCTTTCTAATTTGTACCCCACACATTCCCTGGAGAATATTTCTAATTTGTACCCCACACATCCCCTGGAGAATCTTTCTAATTTGTACCCCACACATTCCCTGCAGAATCTTTCTAATTTGTACCCCACACATTCCCTGGAGAATCTTTCTAATTTGTACCCCACACATTCCCTGGAGAATCTTTCTAATTTGTACCCCACACATTCCCTGGAGAATCTTTCTAATTTGTACCCCACACATTCCCTGGAGAATCTTTCTAATTTGTACCCCACACATCCCCTAGAGAATCTTTCTAATTTGTACCCCACACATCCCCTGGTGAATCTTTCTAATTTGTACCCCACACATCCCGTAGAGAATCTTTCTAATTTGTACCCCACACATCCCCTGGTGAATCTTTCTAATTTGTACCCCACTCATCCCGTAGAGAATCTTTCTAATTTGTACCCCACACATCCCCTGGTGAATCTTTCTAATTTGTACCCCACACATCCCCTGGAGAATCTGTCTAATCCGTACCCCACACATCCCCTGGAGAATCTTTCTAATTTGTACCCCACACATTCCCTGGAGAATCTTTCTAATTTGTACCCCACACATTCCCTGGAGAATCTTTCTAATTTATACCCCACACATTCCCTGGAGAATCTTTCTAATTTGTACCCCACACATCCCCTGGTGAATCTTTATAATTTGTACCCCACACATGCCCTGGAGAATCTTTCTAATTTGTACCCCACACATTCCCTGGAGAATCTTTCTAATTTGTACCCCACACATTCCCTGGAGAATCTGTCTAATCCGTACCCCACACATCCCCTGGAGAATCTTTCTAATTTGTACCCCACACATCCCCTGGAGAATCTTTCTAATTTGTACCCCACACATTCCCTGGAGAATCTTTCTAATTTGTACCCCACACATTCCCTGGAGAATCTTTCTAATTTGTACCCCACACATTCCCTGGAGAATCTTTCTAATTTGTACCCCACACATTCCCTGGAGAATCTTTCTAATTTGTACCCCACACATTCCCTGGAGAATCTGTCTAATCCGTACCCCACACATTCCCTGGAGAATCTTTCTAATTTGTACCCCACACATTCCCTGGAGAATCTTTCTAATTTGTACCCCACACATTCCCTGGAGAATCTTTCTAATTTGTACCCCACACATTCCCTGGAGAATCTTTCTAATTTGTACCCCACACATTCCCTGGAGAATCTTTCTAATTTGTACCCACACATCCCCTGGAGAATCTGTCTGATCCGTACCCCACACATCCCCTGGTGAATCTTTCTAATTTGTACCCCACACATCCCCTGGAGAATCTGTCTAATCCGTACCCCACACATCCCCTGGAGAATCTTTCTAATTTGTACCCTACACATTCCCTGGAGAATCTTTCTAATTTGTACCCCACACATTCCCTGGAGAATCTTTCTAATTTGTACCCACACATCCCCTGGAGAATCTGTCTAATCCGTACCCCACACATCCCCTGGAGAATCTTTCTAATCCGTTCCCCACACATCCCCTGGAGAATCTTTCTAATTTGTACCCCACACATTCCCTGGAGAATCTTTCTAATTTGTACCCCACACATTCCCTGGAGAATCTTTCTAATTTGTACCCACACATCCCCTGGAGAATCTGTCTAATCCGTACCCCACACATCCCCTGGAGAATCTTTCTAATTTGTACCCCACACATTCCCTGGAGAATCTTTCTAATTTGTACCCCACACATTCCCTGGAGAATCTTTCTAATTTGTACCCCACACATTCCCTGGAGAATCTGTCTAATCCGTACCCCACACATCCCCTGGAGAATCTTTCTAATTTGTACCCCACACATCCCCTGGAGAATCTTTCTAATTTGTACCCCACACATCCCCTGGTGAATCTTTCTAATTTGTACCCCACACATTCCCTGGAGAATCTTTCTAATTTGTACCCCACACATTCCCTGGAGAATCTTTCTAATTTGTACCCCACACATTCCCTGGAGAATCTTTCTAATTTGTACCCCACACATTCCCTGGAGAATCTTTCTAATTTGTACCCCACACATCCCCTGGAGAATCTTTCTAATTTGTACCCCACACATCCCCTGGTGAATCTTTCTAATTTGTACCCCACACATCCCGTAGAGAATCTTTCTAATTTGTACCCCACACATCCCCTGGTGAATCTTTCCAATTTGTACCCCACTCATCCCGTAGAGATTCTTTCTAATTTGTACCCCACACATCCCCTGGTGAATCTTTCTAATTTGTACCCCACACATCCCCTGGAGAATCTGTCTAATCCGTACCCCACACATCCCCTGGAGAATCTTTCTAATTTGTACCCCACACATTCCCTGGAGAATCTTTCTAATTTGTACCCCACACATTCCCTGGAGAATCTTTCTAATTTGTACCCCACACATTCCCTGGAGAATCTTTCTAATTTGTACCCCACACATCCCCTGGTGAATCTTTATAATTTGTACCCCACACATGCCCTGGAGAATCTTTCTAATTTGTACCCCACACATTCCCTGGAGAATCTTTCTAATTTGTACCCCACACATTCCCTGGAGAATCTGTCTAATCCGTACCCCACACATCCCCTGGAGAATCTTTCTAATTTGAACCCCACACATCCCCTGGAGAATCTTTCTAATTTGTACCCACACATTCCCTGGAGAATCTGTCTAATCCGTACCCCACACATCCCCTGGAGAATCTTTCTAATTTGTACCCCACACATTCCCTGGAGAATCTTTCTAATTTGTACCCCACACATTCCCTGGAGAATCTTTCTAATTTGTACCCCACACATTCCCTGGAGAATCTTTCTAATTTGTACCCCACACATTCCCTGGAGAATCTTTCTAATTTGTACCCCACACATTCCCTGGAGAATCTGTCTAATCCGTACCCCACACATTCCCTGGAGAATCTTTCTAATTTGTACCCCACACATTCCCTGGAGAATCTTTCTAATTTGTACCCCACACATTCCCTGGAGAATCTTTCTAATTTGTACCCCACACATTCCCTGGAGAATCTTTCTAATTTGTACCCCACACATTCCCTGGAGAATCTTTTTAATTTGTACCCACACATCCCCTGGAGAATCTGTCTGATCCGTACCCCACACATCCCCTGGTGAATCTTTCTAATTTGTACCCCACACATCCCCTGGAGAATCTGTCTAATCCGTACCCCACACATCCCCTGGAGAATCTTTCTAATTTGTACCCCACACATTCCCTGGAGAATCTTTCTAATTTGTACCCCACACATTCCCTGGAGAATCTTTCTAATTTGTACCCACACATCCCCTGGAGAATCTGTCTAATCCGTACCCCACACATCCCCTGGAGAATCTTTCTAATCCATACCCCACACATCCCCTGGAGAATCTTTCTAATTTGTACCCCACACATTCCCTGGAGAATCTTTCTAATTTGTACCCCACACATTCCCTGGAGAATCTTTCTAATTTGTACCCACACATCCCGTGGAGAATCTGTCTAATCCGTACCCCACACATCCCCTGGAGAATCTTTCTAATTTGTACCCCACACATTCCCTGGAGAATCTTTCTAATTTGTACCCCACACATTCCCTGGAGAATCTTTCTAATTTGTACCCCACACATTCCCTGGAGAATCTGTCTAATCCGTACCCCACACATCCCCTGGAGAATCTTTCTAATTTGTACCCCACACATCCCCTGGTGAATCTTTCTAATTTGTACCCACACATCCCCTGGAGAATCTGTCTGATCCGTACCCCACACATCCCCTGGTGAATCTTTCTAATTTGTACCCCACACATCCCCTGGAGAATCTGTCTAATCCGTACCCCACACATCCCCTGGAGAATCTTTCTAATTTGTACCCTACACATTCCCTGGAGAATCTTTCTAATTTGTACCCCACACATTCCCTGGAGAATCTTTCTAATTTGTACCCACACATCCCCTGGAGAATCTGTCTAATCCGTACCCCACACATCCCCTGGAGAATCTTTCTAATCCGTACCCCACACATCCCCTGGAGAATCTTTCTAATTTGTACCCCACACATTCCCTGGAGAATCTTTCTAATTTGTACCCCACACATTCCCTGGAGAATCTTTCTAATTTGTACCCACACATCCCCTGGAGAATCTGTCTAATCCGTACCCCACACATCCCCTGGAGAATCTTTCTAATTTGTACCCCACACATTCCCTGGAGAATCTTTCTAATTTGTACCCCACACATTCCCTGGAGAATCTTTCTAATTTGTACCCCACACATTCCCTGGAGAATCTGTCTAATCCGTACCCCACACATCCCCTGGAGAATCTTTCTAATTTGTACCCCACACATCCCCTGGAGAATCTTTCTAATTTGTACCCCACACATCCCCTGGTGAATCTTTCTAATTTGTACCCCACACATTCCCTGGAGAATCTTTCTAATTTGTACCCCACACATTCCCTGGAGAATCTTTCTAATTTGTACCCCACACATTCCCTGGAGAATCTTTCTAATTTGTACCCCACACATTCCCTGGAGAATCTTTCTAATTTGTACCCCACACATCCCCTGGAGAATCTTTCTAATTTGTACCCCACACATCCCCTGGTGAATCTTTCTAATTTGTACCCCACACATCCCGTAGAGAATCTTTCTAATTTGTACCCCACACATCCCCTGGTGAATCTTTCTAATTTGTACCCCACACATTCCCTGGAGAATCTTTCTAATTTGTACCCCACACATTCCCTGGAGAATCTTTCTAATTTGTACCCCACACATTCCCTGGAGAATCTTTCTAATTTGTACCCCACACATTCCCTGGAGAATCTTTCTAATTTGTACCCCACACATTCCCTGGAGAATCTTTCTAATTTGTACCCCACACATCCCCTGGTGAATCTTTATAATTTGTACCCCACACATGCCCTGGAGAATCTTTCTAATTTGTACCCCACACATTCCCTGGAGAATCTTTCTAATTTGTACCCCACACATTCCCTGGAGAATCTGTCTAATCCGTACCCCACACATCCCCTGGAGAATCTTTCTAATTTGAACCCCACACATCCCCTGGAGAATCTTTCTAATTTGTACCCACACATCCCCTGGAGAATCTTTCTAATTTGTACCCCACACATTCCCTGGAGAATCTGTCTAATCCGTACCGCACACATCCCCTGGAGAATCTTTCTAATTTGTACCCCACACATTCCCTGGAGAATCTTTCTAATTTGTACCCCACACATTCCCTGGAGAATCTTTCTAATTTGTACCCCACACATTCCCTGGAGAATCTTTCTAATTTGTACCCCACACATTCCCTGGAGAATCTTTCTAATTTGTACCCCACACATTCCCTGGAGAATCTGTCTAATCCGTACCCCACACATTCCCTGGAGAATCTTTCTAATTTGTACCCCACACATTCCCTGGAGAATCTTTCTAATTTGTACCCCACACATTCCCTGGAGAATCTTTCTAATTTGTACCCCACACATTCCCTGGAGAATCTTTCTAATTTGTACCCCACACATTCCCTGGAGAATCTTTTTAATTTGTACCCACACATCCCCTGGAGAATCTGTCTGATCCGTACCCCACACATCCCCTGGTGAATCTTTCTAATTTGTACCCCACACATCCCCTGGAGAATCTGTCTAATCCGTACCCCACACATCCCCTGGAGAATCTTTCTAATTTGTCCCCCACACATTCCCTGGAGAATCTTTCTAATTTGTACCCCACACATTCCCTGGAGAATCTTTCTAATTTGTACCCACACATCCCCTGGAGAATCTGTCTAATCCGTACCCCACACATCCCCTGGAGAATCTTTCTAATCCATACCCCACACATCCCCTGGAGAATCTTTCTAATTTGTACCCCACACATTCCCTGGAGAATCTTTCTAATTTGTACCCCACACATTCCCTGGAGAATCTTTCTAATTTGTACCCACACATCCCGTGGAGAATCTGTCTAATCCGTACCCCACACATCCCCTGGAGAATCTTTCTAATTTGTACCCCACACATTCCCTGGAGAATCTTTCTAATTTGTACCCCACACATTCCCTGGAGAATCTTTCTAATTTGTACCCCACACATTCCCTGGAGAATCTGTCTAATCCGTACCCCACACATCCCCTGGAGAATCTTTCTAATTTGTACCCCACACATCCCCTGGTGAATCTTTCTAATTTGTACCCCACACATTCCCTGGAGAATCTTTCTAATTTGTACCCCACACATTCCCTGGAGAATCTTTCTAATTTGTACCCCACACATTCCCTGGAGAATCTTTCTAATTTGTACCCCACACATTCCCTGGAGAATCTTTCTAATTTGTACCCCACACATTCCCTGGAGAATCTTTCTAATTTGTACCCCACACATTCCCTGGAGAATCTTTCTAATTTGTACCCCACACATTCCCTGGAGAATCTGTCTAATCCGTACCCCACACATCCCCTGGAGAATCTTTCTAATTTGTACCCCACACATCCCCTGGAGAATCTTTCTAATTTGTACCCACACATCCCGTGGAGAATCTGTCTAATCCGTACCCCACACATCCCCTGGAGAATCTTTCTAATTTGTACCCCACACATTCCCTGGAGAATCTTTCTAATTTGTACCCCACACATTCCCTGGAGAATCTTTCTAATTTGTACCCCACACATTCCCTGGAGAATCTGTCTAATCCGTACCCCACACATCCCCTGGAGAATCTTTCTAATTTGTACCCCACACATCCCCTGGTGAATCTTTCTAATTTGTACCCACACATCCCCTGGAGAATCTGTCTGATCCGTACCCCACACATCCCCTGGTGAATCTTTCTAATTTGTACCCCACACATCCCCTGGAGAATCTGTCTAATCCGTACCCCACACATCCCCTGGAGAATCTTTCTAATTTGTACCCTACACATTCCCTGGAGAATCTTTCTAATTTGTACCCCACACATTCCCTGGAGAATCTTTCTAATTTGTACCCACACATCCCCTGGAGAATCTGTCTAATCCGTACCCCACACATCCCCTGGAGAATCTTTCTAATCCGTACCCCACACATCCCCTGGAGAATCTTTCTAATTTGTACCCCACACATTCCCTGGAGAATCTTTCTAATTTGTACCCCACACATTCCCTGGAGAATCTTTCTAATTTGTACCCACACATCCCCTGGAGAATCTGTCTAATCCGTACCCCACACATCCCCTGGAGAATCTTTCTAATTTGTACCCCACACATTCCCTGGAGAATCTTTCTAATTTGTACCCCACACATTCCCTGGAGAATCTTTCTAATTTGTACCCCACACATTCCCTGGAGAATCTGTCTAATCCGTACCCCACACATCCCCTGGAGAATCTTTCTAATTTGTACCCCACACATCCCCTGGAGAATCTTTCTAATTTGTACCCCACACATCCCCTGGTGAATCTTTCTAATTTGTACCCCACACATTCCCTGGAGAATCTTTCTAATTTGTACCCCACACATTCCCTGGAGAATCTTTCTAATTTGTACCCCACACATTCCCTGGAGAATCTTTCTAATTTGTACCCCACACATTCCCTGGAGAATCTTTCTAATTTGTACCCCACACATCCCCTGGAGAATCTTTCTAATTTGTACCCCACACATCCCCTGGTGAATCTTTCTAATTTGTACCCCACACATCCCGTAGAGAATCTTTCTAATTTGTACCCCACACATCCCCTGGTGAATCTTTCTAATTTGTACCCCACACATTCCCTGGAGAATCTTTCTAATTTGTACCCCACACATTCCCTGGAGAATCTTTCTAATTTGTACCCCACACATTCCCTGGAGAATCTTTCTAATTTGTACCCCACACATTCCCTGGAGAATCTTTCTAATTTGTACCCCACACATTCCCTGGAGAATCTTTCTAATTTGTACCCCACACATCCCCTGGTGAATCTTTATAATTTGTACCCCACACATGCCCTGGAGAATCTTTCTAATTTGTACCCCACACATTCCCTGGAGAATCTTTCTAATTTGTACCCCACACATTCCCTGGAGAATCTGTCTAATCCGTACCCCACACATCCCCTGGAGAATCTTTCTAATTTGAACCCCACACATCCCCTGGAGAATCTTTCTAATTTGTACCCACACATCCCCTGGAGAATCTTTCTAATTTGTACCCCACACATTCCCTGGAGAATCTGTCTAATCCGTACCGCACACATCCCCTGGAGAATCTTTCTAATTTGTACCCCACACATTCCCTGGAGAATCTTTCTAATTTGTACCCCACACATTCCCTGGAGAATCTTTCTAATTTGTACCCCACACATTCCCTGGAGAATCTTTCTAATTTGTACCCCACACATTCCCTGGAGAATCTTTCTAATTTGTACCCCACACATTCCCTGGAGAATCTGTCTAATCCGTACCCCACACATTCCCTGGATAATCTTTCTAATTTGTACCCCACACATTCCCTGGAGAATCTTTCTAATTTGTACCCCACACATTCCCTGGAGAATCTTTCTAATTTGTACCCCACACATTCCCTGGAGAATCTTTCTAATTTGTACCCCACACATTCCCTGGAGAATCTTTTTAATTTGTACCCACACATCCCCTGGAGAATCTGTCTGATCCGTACCCCACTCATCCCCTGGTGAATCTTTCTAATTTGTACCCCACACATCCCCTGGAGAATCTGTCTAATCCGTACCCCACACATCCCCTGGAGAATCTTTCTAATTTGTCCCCCACACATTCCCTGGAGAATCTTTCTAATTTGTACCCCACACATTCCCTGGAGAATCTTTCTAATTTGTACCCACACATCCCCTGGAGAATCTGTCTAATCCGTACCCCACACATCCCCTGGAGAATCTTTCTAATCCATACCCCACACATCCCCTGGAGAATCTTTCTAATTTGTACCCCACACATTCCCTGGAGAATCTTTCTAATTTGTACCCCACACATTCCCTGGAGAATCTTTCTAATTTGTACCCACACATCCCGTGGAGAATCTGTCTAATCCGTACCCCACACATCCCCTGGAGAATCTTTCTAATTTGTACCCCACACATTCCCTGGAGAATCTTTCTAATTTGTACCCCACACATTCCCTGGAGAATCTTTCTAATTTGTACCCCACACATTCCCTGGAGAATCTGTCTAATCCGTACCCCACACATCCCCTGGAGAATCTTTCTAATTTGTACCCCACACATCCCCTGGTGAATCTTTCTAATTTGTACCCCACACATTCCCTGGAGAATCTTTCTAATTTGTACCCCACACATTCCCTGGAGAATCTTTCTAATTTGTACCCCACACATTCCCTGGAGAATCTTTCTAATTTGTACCCCACACATTCCCTGGAGAATCTTTCTAATTTGTACCCCACACATTCCCTGGAGAATCTTTCTAATTTGTACCCCACACATTCCCTGGAGAATCTTTCTAATTTGTACCCCACACATTCCCTGGAGAATCTTTCTAATTTGTACCCCACACATTCCCTGGAGAATCTTTCTAATTTGTACCCCACACATCCCCTGGTGAATCTTTCTAATTTGTACCCCACACATTCCCTGGAGAATCTTTCTAATTTGTACCCCACACATTCCCTGGTGAATCTTTCTAATTTGTACCCCACACATTCCCTAGAGAATCTTTCTAATTTGTACCCCACACATCCCCTGGTGAATCTTTCTAATTTGTACCCCACACATTCCCTGGAGAATCTTTCTAATTTGTACCCCACACATTCCCTGGAGAATCTTTCTAATTTGTACCCACACATCCCCTGGAGAATCTGTCTAATCCGTACCCCACACATCCCCTGGAGAATCTTTCTAATCCGTACCCCACACATCCCCTGGAGAATCTTTCTAATTTGTACCCCACACATTCCCTGGAGAATCTTTCTAATTTGTACACCACACATTCCCTGGAGAATCTTTCTAATTTGTACCCACACATCCCCTGGAGAATCTGTCTAATCCGTACCCCACACATCCCCTGGAGAATCTTTCTAATTTGTACCCCACACATTCCCTGGAGAATCTTTCTAATTTGTACCCCACACATTCCCTGGAGAATCTTTCTAATTTGTACCCCACACATTCCCTGGAGAATCTGTCTAATCCGTACCCCACACATCCCCTGGAGAATCTTTCTAATTTGTACCCCACACATCCCCTGGAGAATCTTTCTAATTTGTACCCCACACATCCCCTGGTGAATCTTTCTAATTTGTACCCCACACATTCCCTGGAGAATCTTTCTAATTTGTACCCCACACATTCCCTGGAGAATCTTTCTAATTTGTACCCCACACATTCCCTGGAGAATCTTTCTAATTTGTACCCCACACATTCCCTGGAGAATCTTTCTAATTTGTACCCCACACATCCCCTGGAGAATCTTTCTAATTTGTACCCCACACATCCCCTGGTGAATCTTTCTAATTTGTACCCCACACATCCCGTAGAGAATCTTTCTAATTTGTACCCCACACATCCCCTGGTGAATCTTTCTAATTTGTACCCCACACATTCCCTGGAGAATCTTTCTAATTTGTACCCCACACATTCCCTGGAGAATCTTTCAAATTTGTACCCCACACATTCCCTGGAGAATCTTTCTAATTTGTACCCCACACATTCCCTGGAGAATCTTTCTAATTTGTACCCCACACATTCCCTGGAGAATCTTTCTAATTTGTACCCCACACATCCCCTGGTGAATCTTTATAATTTGTACCCCACACATGCCCTGGAGAATCTTTGTAATTTGTACCCCACACATTCCCTGGAGAATCTTTCTAATTTGTACCCCACACATTCCCTGGAGAATCTGTCTAATCCGTACCCCACACATCCCCTGGAGAATCTTTCTAATTTGAACCCCACACATCCCCTGGAGAATCTTTCTAATTTGTACCCACACATCCCCTGGAGAATCTTTCTAATTTGTACCCCACACATTCCCTGGAGAATCTGTCTAATCCGTACCCCACACATCCCCTGGAGAATCTTTCTAATTTGTACCCCACACATTCCCTGGAGAATCTTTCTAATTTGTACCCCACACATTCCCTGGAGAATCTTTCTAATTTGTACCCCACACATTCCCTGGAGAATCTTTCTAATTTGTACCCCACACATTCCCTGGAGAATCTTTCTAATTTGTATCCCACACATTCCCTGGAGAATCTGTCTAATCCGTACCCCACACATTCCCTGGAGAATCTTTCTAATTTGTACCCCACACATTCCCTGGAGAATCTTTCTAATTTGTACCCCACACATTCCCTGGAGAATCTTTCTAATTTGTACCCCACACATTCCCTGGAGAATCTTTCTAATTTGTACCCCACACATTCCCTGGAGAATCTTTTTAATTTGTACCCACACATCCCCTGGAGAATCTGTCTGATCCGTACCCCACACATCCCCTGGTGAATCTTTCTAATTTGTACCCCACACATCCCCTGGAGAATCTGTCTAATCCGTACCCCACACATCCCCTGGAGAATCTTTCTAATTTGTACCCCACACATTCCCTGGAGAATCTTTCTAATTTGTACCCCACACATTCCCTGGAGAATCTTTCTAATTTGTACCCACACATCCCCTGGAGAATCTGTCTAATCCGTACCCCACACATCCCCTGGAGAATCTTTCTAATCCATACCCCACACATCCCCTGGAGAATCTTTCTAATTTGTACCCCACACATTCCCTGGAGAATCTTTCTAATTTGTACCCCACACATTCCCTGGAGAATCTTTCTAATTTGTACCCACACATCCCGTGGAGAATCTGTCTAATCCGTACCCCACACATCCCCTGGAGAATCTTTCTAATTTGTACCCCACACATTCCCTGGAGAATCTTTCTAATTTGTACCCCACACATTCCCTGGAGAATCTTTCTAATTTGTACCCCACACATTCCCTGGAGAATCTGTCTAATCCGTACCCCACACATCCCCTGGAGAATCTTTCTAATTTGTACCCCACACATCCCCTGGTGAATCTTTCTAATTTGTACCCCACACATTCCCTGGAGAATCTTTCTAATTTGTACCCCACACATTCCCTGGAGAATCTTTCTAATTTGTACCCCACACATTCCCTGGAGAATCTTTCTAATTTGTACCCCACACATTCCCTGGAGAATCTTTCTAATTTGTACCCCACACATTCCCTGGAGAATCTTTCTAATTTGTACCCCACACATTCCCTGGAGAATCTTTCTAATTTGTACCCCACACATTCCCTGGAGAATCTTTCTAATTTGTACCCCACACATCCCCTGGTGAATCTTTCTAATTTGTACCCCACACATTCCCTGGAGAATCTTTCTAATTTGTACCCCACACATTCCCTGGTGAATCTTTCTAATTTGTACCCCACACATTCCCTAGAGAATCTTTCTAATTTGTACCCCACACATCCCCTGGTGAATCTTTCTAATTTGTACCCCACACATTCCCTGGTGAATCTTTCTAATTTGTACCCCACACATTCCCTGGTGAATCTTTCTAATTTGTACCCCACACATTCCCTGGAGAATCTTTCTAATTTGTACCCCACACATTCCCTGGTGAATCTTTCTAATTTGTACCCCACACATTCCCTAGAGAATCTTTCTAATTTGTACCCCACACATTCCCTGGAGAATCTTTCTAATTTGTACCCCACACATTCCCTGGAGAATCTTTCTAATTTGTACCCCACACGTTCCCTGGAGAATCTTTCTAATTTGTACCCCACACATCCCCTGGAGAATCTTTCTAATTTGTACCCCACACATTCCCTGGAGAATCTTTCTAATTTGTACCCCACACATTCCCTGGAGAATCTTTCTAATTTGTACCCACACATCCCCTGGAGAATCTGTCTAATCCGTACCCCACACATCCCCTGGAGAATCTTTCTAATTTGTACCCCACACATTCCCTGGAGAATCTGTCGAATCCGTACCCCACACATCCCCTGGAGAATCTTTCTAATTTGTACCCCACACATCCCCTGGAGAATCTTTCTAATTTGTACCCACACATCCCCTGGAGAATCTTTCTAATTTGTACCCCACACATTCCCTGGAGAATCTTTCTAATTTGTACCCCACACATTCCCTGGAGAATCTTTCTAATTTGTACCCCACACATTCCCTGGAGAATCTTTCTAATTTGTACCCCACACATCCCCTGGTGAATCTTTCTAATTTGTACCCCACACATTCCCTGGAGAATCTTTCTAATTTGTACCCCACACATTCCCTGGTGAATCTTTCTAATTTGTACCCCACACATTCCCTAGAGAATCTTTCTAATTTGTACCCCACACATCCCCTGGTGAATCTTTCTAATTTGTACCCCACACATTCCCTGGTGAATCTTTCTAATTTGTACCCCACACATTCCCTGGTGAATCTTTCTAATTTGTACCCCACACATTCCCTGGAGAATCTTTCTAATTTGTACCCCACACATTCCCTGGTGAATCTTTCTAATTTGTACCCCACACATTCCCTAGAGAATCTTTCTAATTTGTACCCCACACATTCCCTGGAGAATCTTTCTAATTTGTACCCCACACATTCCCTGGAGAATCTTTCTAATTTGTACCCCACACGTTCCCTGGAGAATCTTTCTAATTTGTACCCCACACATCCCCTGGAGAATCTTTCTAATTTGTACCCCACACATTCCCTGGAGAATCTTTCTAATTTGTACCCCACACATTCCCTGGAGAATCTTTCTAATTTGTACCCACACATCCCCTGGAGAATCTGTCTAATCCGTACCCCACACATCCCCTGGAGAATCTTTCTAATTTGTACCCCACACATTCCCTGGAGAATCTGTCGAATCCGTACCCCACACATCCCCTGGAGAATCTTTCTAATTTGTACCCCACACATCCCCTGGAGAATCTTTCTAATTTGTACCCACACATCCCCTGGAGAATCTTTCTAATTTGTACCCCACACATCCCCTAGAGAATCTTTCTAATTTGTACCCCACACATCCCCTGGAGAATCTTTCTAATTTGTACCCCACACATCCCCTGGAGAATCTTTCTAATTTGTACCCCACACATCCCCTGGAGAATCTTTCTAATTTGTACCCCACACATTCCCTGGAGAATCTTTCTAATTTGTACCCCACACATTCCCTGGAGAATCTTTCTAATTTGTACCCCACACATCCCCTAGAGAATCTTTCTAATTTGTACCCCACACATCCCCTGGTGAATCTTTCTAATTTGTACCCCACACATCCCCTGGAGAATCTTTCTAATTTGTACCCCACACATCCCCTGGAGAATCTTTCTAATTTGTACCCCACACATCCCCTGGAGAATCTTTCTAATTTGTACCCCACACATCCCCTGGTGAATCTTTCTAATTTGTACCCCACACATCCCCTGGTGAATCTTTCTAATTTGTACCCCACACATCCCCTGGTGAATCTTTCCAATTTGTACCCACACATCCCCTGGAGAATCTTTCTAATTTGTACCCCACACATCCCCTGGTGAATCTTTCTAATTTGTACCCCACACATTCCCTGGTGAATCTTTCTAATTTGTACCCCACACATCCCCTGGTGAATCTTTCTAATTTGTACCCCACACATCCCCTGGTGAATCTTTCTAATTTGTACCCCACACATCCCCTGGTGAATCTTTCTAATTTGTACCCCACACATTCCCTGGAGAATCTTTCTAATTTGTACCCCACACATCCCCTGGTGAATCTTTCTAATTTGTACCCCACACATTCCCTGGAGAATCTTTCTAATTTGTACCCCACACATCCCCTGGAGAATCTTTCTAATTTGTACCCCACACATTCCCTGGAGAATCTTTCTAATTTGTACCCCACACATCCCCTGGTGAATCTTTCTAATTTGCACCCACACATTCCCTGGAGAATCTTTCTAATTTGTACCCCACACATCCCGTAGAGAATCTTTCTAATTTGTACCCCACACATTCCCTGGAGAATCTTTCTAATTTGTACCCCACACATTCCCTGGAGAATCTTTCTAATTTGTACCCCACACATCCCCTAGAGAATCTTTCTAATTTGTACCCCACACATCCCCTGGTGAATCTTTCTAATTTGTACCCCACACATCCCGTAGAGAATCTTTCTAATTTGTACCCCACACATTCCCTGGTGAATCTTTCTAATTTGTACCCCACACATCCCCTGGAGAATCTTTCTAATTTGTACCCCACTCATCCCATAGAGAATCTTTCTAATTTGTACCCCACACATCCCCTGGTGAATCTTTCTAATTTGTACCCCACACATCCCCTGGAGAATCTGTCTAATCCGTACCCCACACATCCCCTGGAGAATCTTTCTAATTTGTACCCCACACATTCCCTGGAGAATCTTTCTAATTTGTACCCCACACATTCCCTGGAGAATCTTTCTAATTTGTACCCCACACATTCCCTGGAGAATCTTTCTAATTTGTACCCCACACATCCCCTGGTGAATCTTTATAATTTGTACCCCACACATGCCCTGGAGAATCTTTCTAATTTGTACCCCACACATTCCCTGGAGAATCTTTCTAATTTGTACCCCACACATTCCCTGGAGAATCTGTCTAATCCGTACCCCACACATCCCCTGGAGAATCTTTCTAATTTGTACCCCACACATCCCCTGGAGAATCTTTCTAATTTGTACCCCACACATTCCCTGGAGAATCTTTCTAATTTGTACCCCACACATTCCCTGGAGAATCTTTCTAATTTGTACCCCACACATTCCCTGGAGAATCTTTCTAATTTGTACCCCACACATTCCCTGGAGAATCTTTCTAATTTGTACCCCACACATTCCCTGGAGAATCTGTCTAATCCGTACCCCACACATTCCCTGGAGAATCTTTCTAATTTGTACCCCACACATTCCCTGGAGAATCTTTCTCATTTGTACCCCACACATTCCCTGGAGAATCTTTCTAATTTGTACCCCACACATTCCCTGGAGAATCTTTCTAATTTGTACCCCACACATTCCCTGGAGAATCTTTCTAATTTGTACCCACACATCCCCTGGAGAATCTGTCTGATCCGTACCCCACACATCCCCTGGTGAATCTTTCTAATTTGTACCCCACACATCCCCTGGAGAATCTGTCTAATCCGTACCCCACACATCCCCTGGAGAATCTTTCTAATTTGTACCCCACACATTCCCTGGAGAATCTTTCTAATTTGTACCCCACACATTCCCTGGAGAATCTTTCTAATTTGTACCCACACATCCCCTGGAGAATCTGTCTAATCCGTACCCCACACATCCCCTGGAGAATCTTTCTAATTTGTACCCCACACATTCCCTGGAGAATCTTTCTAATTTGTACCCCACACATTCCCTGGAGAATCTTTCTAATTTGTACCCACACATCCCCTGGAGAATCTGTCTAATCCGTACCCCACACATCCCCTGGAGAATCTTTCTAATTTGTACCCCACACATTCCCTGGAGAATCTTTCTAATTTGTACCCCACACATTCCCTGGAGAATCTTTCTAATTTGTACCCCACACATTCCCTGGAGAATCTGTCTAATCCGTACCCCACACATCCCCTGGAGAATCTTTCTAATTTGTACCCCACACATCCCCTGGAGAATCTTTCTAATTTGTACCCCACACATCCCCTGGTGAATCTTTCTAATTTGTACCCCACACATTCCCTGGAGAATCTTTCTAATTTGTACCCCACACATTCCCTGGAGAATCTTTCTAATTTGTACCCCACACATTCCCTGGAGAATCTTTCTAATTTGTCCCCCACACATCCCCTGGAGAATCTTTCTAATTTGTACCCCACACATTCCTTGGAGAATCTTTCTAATCCGTACCCCACACATCCCCTGGTGAATCTTTCTAATTTGTACCCCACACATCCCCTGGTGAATCTTTCTAATTTGTACCCCACACATTCCCTGGAGAATCTTTCTAATTTGTACCCCACACATTCCCTGGAGAATCTTTCTAATTTGTACCCCACTCATTCCCTGGAGAATCTTTCTAATTTGTACCCCACACATCCCCTGGTGAATCTTTCTAATTTGTACCCCACACATCCCCTGGTGAATCTTTCTAATTTGTACCCCACACATCCCCTAGAGAATCTTTCTAATTTGTACCCCACACATTCCCTGGAGAATCTTTCTAATTTGTACCCCACACATTCCCTGGAGAATCTTTCTAATTTGTACCCACACATCCCCTGGAGAATCTTTCTAATTTGTACCCCACACATCCCCTGGAGAATCTGTCTAATCCGTACCCCACACATCCCCTGGAGAATCTTTCTAATTTGTACCCCACACATTCCCTGGAGAATCTTTCTAATTTGTACCCCACACATTCCCTGGAGAATCTTTCTAATTTGTACCCACACATCCCCTGGAGAATCTGTCTAATCCTTACCCCACACATCCCCTGGTGAATCTTTCTAATTTGTACCCCACACATCCCCTGGAGAATCTGTCTAATCCGTACCCCACACATCCCCTGGAGAATCTTTCTAATTTGTACCCCACACATTCCCTGGAGAATCTTTCTAATTTGTACCCCACACATTCCCTGGAGAATCTTTCTAATTTGTACCCACACATCCCCTGGAGAATCTGTCTAATCCGTACCCCACACATCCCCTGGAGAATCTTTCTAATCCGTACCCCACACATCCCCTGGAGAATCTTTCTAATTTGTACCCCACACATTCCCTGGAGAATCTTTCTAATTTGTACCCCACACATTCCCTGGCGAATCTTTCTAATTTGTACCCACACATCCCCTGGAGAATCTGTCTAATCCGTACCCCACACATCCCCTGGAGAATCTTTCTAATTTGTACCCCACACATTCCCTGGAGAATCTTTCTAATTTGTACCCCACACATTCCCTGGAGAATCTTTCTAATTTGTACCCCACACATTCCCTGGAGAATCTGTCTAATCCGTACCCCACACATCCCCTGGAGAATCTTTCTAATTTGTACCCCACACATCCCCTGGAGAATCTTTCTAATTTGTACCCCACACATCCCCTGGTGAATCTTTCTAATTTGTACCCCACACATTCCCTGGAGAATCTTTCTAATTTGTACCCCACACATTCCCTGGAGAATCTTTCTAATTTGTACCCCACACATTCCCTGGAGAATCTTTCTAATTTGTCCCCCACACATTCCCTGGAGAATCTTTCTAATTTGTACCCCACAAATTCCCTGGAGAATCTTTCTAATTTGTACCCCACACATTCCTTGGAGAATCTTTGTAATTTGTACCCCACACATCCCCTGGTGAATCTTTCTAATTTGTACCCCACACATCCCCTGGTGAATCTTTCTAATTTGTACCCCACACATTCCCTGGAGAATCTTTCTAATTTGTACCCCACACATTCCCTGGAGAATCTTTCTAATTTGTACCCCACACATTCCCTGGAGAATCTTTCTAATTTGTACCCCACACATCCCCTGGTGAATCTTTCTAATTTGTACCCCACACATTCCCTGGAGAATCTTTCTAATTTGTACCCCACACATCCCCTGGTGAATCTTTCTAATTTGTACCCCACACATCCCCTAGAGAATCTTTCTAATTTGTACCCCACACATTCCCTGGAGAATCTTTCTTATTTGTACCCCACACATTCCCTGGTGAATCTTTCTAATTTGTACCCCACACATTCCCTAGAGAATCTTTCTAATTTGTACCCCACACATTCCCTGGAGAATCTTTCTAATTTGTACCCCACACATTCCCTGGAGAATCTTTCTAATTTGTACCCCACACATCCCCTGGTGAATCTTTCTAATTTGTACCCCACACATCCCCTGGTGAATCTTTCTAATTTGTACCCCACACATCCCCTAGAGAATCTTTCTAATTTGTACCCCACAAATCCCCTGGTGAATCTTTCTAATTTGTACCCCACACATCCCCTAGAGAATCTTTCTAATTTGTACCCCACACATCCCCTGGTGAATCTTTCTAATTTGTACCCCACACATCCCCTGGTGAATCTTTCTAATTTGTACCCCACACATTCCCTGGAGAATCTTTCTAATTTGTACCCCACACATCCCCTGGTGAATCTTTCTAATTTGTACCCCACACATCCCCTGGTGAATCTTTCTAATTTGTACCCCACACATCCCCTAGAGAATCTTTCTAATTTGTACCCCACACATTCCCTGGAGAATCTTTCTAATTTGTACCCCACACATTCCCTGGAGAATCTTTCTAATTTGTACCCCACACATTCCCTGGTGAATCTTTCTAATTTGTACCCCACACATTCCCTAGAGAATCTTTCTAATTTGTACCCCACACATTCCCTGGAGAATCTTTCTAATTTGTACCCCACACATTCCCTGGAGAATCTTTCTAATTTGTACCCCACACATTCCCTGTAGAATCTTTCTAATTTGTACCCCACACATCCCCTGGAGAATCTTTCTAATTTGTACCCCACACATTCCCTGGAGATTCTTTCTAATTTGTACCCCACACATTCCCTGGAGAATCTTTCTAATTTGTACCCACACATCCCCTGGAGAATCTGTCTAATCCGTACCCCACACATCCCCTGGAGAATCTTTCTAATTTGCACCCCACACATTCCCTGGAGAATCTTTCTAATTTGTACCCCACACATTCCCTGGAGAATCTTTCTAATTTGTACCCACACATCCCCTGGAGAATCTGTCTAATTTGTACCCCACACATTCCCTGGAGAATCTTTCTAATTTGTACCCCACACATTCCCTGGAGAATCTTTCTAATTTGTACCCACACATCCCCTGGAGAATCTGTCTAATCCGTACCCCACACATCCCCTGGAGAATCTTTCTAATTTGTACCCCACACATTCCCTGGAGAATCTTTCTAATTTGTACCCCACACATTCCCTGGAGAATCTTTCTAATTTGTACCCCACACATTCCCTGGAGAATCTGTCTAATTTGTACCCCACACATCCCCTGGAGAATCTTTCTAATTTGTACCCCACACATCCCCTGGTGAATCTTTCTAATTTGTACCCCACACATCCCCTGGTGAATCTTTCTAATTTGTACCCCACACATCCCCTGGTGAATCTTTCTAATTTGTACCCCACACATTCCCTGGAGAATCTTTCTAATTTGTACCCCACACATCCCCTGGAGAATCTTTCTAATTTGTACCCCACACATTCCCTGGAGAATCTGTCGAATCCGTACCCCACACATCCCCTGGAGAATCTTTCTAATTTGTACCCCACACATCCCCTGGAGAATCTTTCTAATTTGTACCCACACATCCCCTGGAGAATCTTTCTAATTTGTACCCCACACATCCCCTAGAGAATCTTTCTAATTTGTACCCCACACATCCCCTGGAGAATCTTTCTAATTTGTACCCCACACATCCCCTGGAGAATCTTTCTAATTTGTACCCCACACATCCCCTGGAGAATCTTTCTAATTTGTACCCCACACATTCCCTGGAGAATCTTTCTAATTTGTACCCCACACATCCCCTGGTGAATCTTTCTAATTTGTACCCCACACATCCCCTGGAGAATCTTTCTAATTTGTACCCCACACATCCCCTGGAGAATCTTTCTAATTTGTACCCCACACATTCCCTGGAGAATCTTTCTAATTTGTACCCCACACATCCCCTGGTGAATCTTTCTAATTTGTACCCCACACATCCCCTGGTGAATCTTTCTAATTTGTACCCCACACATCCCCTGGTGAATCTTTCTAATTTGTACCCCACACATCCCCTGGTGAATCTTTCTGATTTGTACCCCACACATCCCCTGGTGAATCTTTCTAATTTGTACCCCACACATTCCCTGGAGAATCTTTCTAATTTGTACCCCACACATCCCCTGGTGAATCTTTCTAATTTGTACCCCACACATCCCCTGGTGAATCTTTCTAATTTGTACCCCACACATCCCCTGGTGAATCTTTCTAATTTGTACCCCACACATCCCCTGGAGAATCTTTCTAATTTGTACCCCACTCATCCCGTAGAGAATCTTTCTAATTTGTACCCCACACATCCCCTGGTGAATCTTTCTAATTTGTACCCCACACATCCCCTGGAGAATCTGTCTAATCCGTACCCCACACATCCCCTGGAGAATCTTTCTAATTTGTACCCCACACATTCCCTGGAGAATCTTTCTAATTTGTACCCCACACATTCCCTGGAGAATCTTTCTAATTTGTACCCCACACATTCCCTGGAGAATCTTTCTAATTTGTACCCCACACATTCCCTGGAGAATCTTTCTAATTTGTACCCCACACATCCCCTGGTGAATCTTTCTAATTTGTACCCCACACATCCCCTGGAGAATCTTTCTAATTTGTACCCCACACATTCCCTGGAGAATCTTTCTAATTTGTACCCCACACATTCCCTGGAGAATCTGTCCAATCCGTACCCCACACATCCCCTGGAGAATCTTTCTAATTTGTACCCCACACATCCCCTGGAGAATCTTTCTAATTTGTACCCCACACATTCCCTGGAGAATCTTTCTAATTTGTACCCCACACATCCCCTAGAGAATCTTTCTAATTTGTACCCCACACATCCCCTGGAGAATCTTTCTAATTTGTACCCCACACATCCCCTGGAGAATCTTTCTAATTTGTACCCCACACATCCCCTGGAGAATCTTTCTAATTTGTACCCCACACATTCCCTGGAGAATCTTTCTAATTTGTGCCCCACACATCCCCTGGTGAATCTTTCTAATTTGTACCCCACACATTCCCTGGAGAATCTTTCTAATTTGTACCCCACACATTCCCTGGAGAATCTTTCTAATTTGTACCCCACACATTCCCTGGAGAATCTTTCTAATTTGTACCCCACACATTCCCTGGAGAATCTTTCTAATTTGTACCCACACATCCCCTGGAGAATCTGTCTAATCCGTACCCCACACATCCCCTGGAGAATCTTTCTAATTTGTACCCCACACATTCCCTGGAGAATCTTTCTAATTTGTACCCCACACATTCCCTGGAGAATCTTTCTAATTTGTACCCCACACATTCCCTGGAGAATCTGTCTAATTTGTACCCCACACATCCCCTGGAGAATCTTTCTAATTTGTACCCCACACATCCCCTGGTGAATCTTTCTAATTTGTACCCCACACATCCCCTGGTGAATCTTTCTAATTTGTACCCCACACATCCCCTGGTGAATCTTTCTAATTTGTACCCCACACATTCCCTGGAGAATCTTTCTAATTTGTACCCCACACATCCCCTGGAGAATCTTTCTAATTTGTACCCCACACATTCCCTGGAGAATCTGTCGAATCCGTACCCCACACATCCCCTGGAGAATCTTTCTAATTTGTACCCCACACATCCCCTGGAGAATCTTTCTAATTTGTACCCACACATCCCCTGGAGAATCTTTCTAATTTGTACCCCACACATCCCCTAGAGAATCTTTCTAATTTGTACCCCACACATCCCCTGGAGAATCTTTCTAATTTGTACCCCACACATCCCCTGGAGAATCTTTCTAATTTGTACCCCACACATCCCCTGGAGAATCTTTCTAATTTGTACCCCACACATTCCCTGGAGAATCTTTCTAATTTGTACCCCACACATCCCCTGGTGAATCTTTCTAATTTGTACCCCACACATCCCCTGGAGAATCTTTCTAATTTGTACCCCACACATCCCCTGGAGAATCTTTCTAATTTGTACCCCACACATTCCCTGGAGAATCTTTCTAATTTGTACCCCACACATCCCCTGGTGAATCTTTCTAATTTGTACCCCACACATCCCCTGGTGAATCTTTCTAATTTGTACCCCACACATCCCCTGGTGAATCTTTCTAATTTGTACCCCACACATCCCCTGGTGAATCTTTCTGATTTGTACCCCACACATCCCCTGGTGAATCTTTCTAATTTGTACCCCACACATTCCCTGGAGAATCTTTCTAATTTGTACCCCACACATCCCCTGGTGAATCTTTCTAATTTGTACCCCACACATCCCCTGGTGAATCTTTCTAATTTGTACCCCACACATCCCCTGGTGAATCTTTCTAATTTGTACCCCACACATCCCCTGGAGAATCTTTCTAATTTGTACCCCACTCATCCCGTAGAGAATCTTTCTAATTTGTACCCCACACATCCCCTGGTGAATCTTTCTAATTTGTACCCCACACATCCCCTGGAGAATCTGTCTAATCCGTACCCCACACATCCCCTGGAGAATCTTTCTAATTTGTACCCCACACATTCCCTGGAGAATCTTTCTAATTTGTACCCCACACATTCCCTGGAGAATCTTTCTAATTTGTACCCCACACATTCCCTGGAGAATCTTTCTAATTTGTACCCCACACATTCCCTGGAGAATCTTTCTAATTTGTACCCCACACATCCCCTGGTGAATCTTTCTAATTTGTACCCCACACATCCCCTGGAGAATCTTTCTAATTTGTACCCCACACATTCCCTGGAGAATCTTTCTAATTTGTACCCCACACATTCCCTGGAGAATCTGTCCAATCCGTACCCCACACATCCCCTGGAGAATCTTTCTAATTTGTACCCCACACATCCCCTGGAGAATCTTTCTAATTTGTACCCCACACATTCCCTGGAGAATCTTTCTAATTTGTACCCCACACATCCCCTAGAGAATCTTTCTAATTTGTACCCCACACATCCCCTGGAGAATCTTTCTAATTTGTACCCCACACATCCCCTGGAGAATCTTTCTAATTTGTACCCCACACATCCCCTGGAGAATCTTTCTAATTTGTACCCCACACATTCCCTGGAGAATCTTTCTAATTTGTGCCCCACACATCCCCTGGTGAATCTTTCTAATTTGTACCCCACACATTCCCTGGAGAATCTTTCTAATTTGTACCCCACACATTCCCTGGAGAATCTTTCTAATTTGTACCCCACACATCCCCTGGTGAATCTTTCTAATTTGTACCCCACACATCCCCTGGAGAATCTTTCTAATTTGTACCCCACACATTCCCTGGAGAATCTTTCTAATTTGTACCCCACACATTCCCTGGAGAATCTTTCTAATTTGTACCCCACACATCCCCTGGTGAATCTTTCTAATTTGTACCCCACACATCCCGTAGAGAATCTTTCTAATTTGTACCCCACACATTCCCTGGAGAATCTTTCTAATTTGTACCCCACACATTCCCTGGAGAATCTTTCTAATTTGTACCCCACACATCCCCTGGTGAATCTTTCTAATTTGTACCCCACACATCCCGTAGAGAATCTTTCTAATTTGTACCCCACACATTCCCTGGTGAATCTTTCTAATTTGTACCCCACACATCCCCTGGAGAATCTTTCTAATTTGTACCCCACTCATCCCGTAGAGAATCTTTCTAATTTGTACCCCACACATCCCCTGGTGAATCTTTCTAATTTGTACCCCACACATCCCCTGGAGAATCTGTCTAATCCGTACCCCACACATCCCCTGGAGAATCTTTCTAATTTGTACCCCACACATTCCCTGGAGAATCTTTCTAATTTGTACCCCACACATTCCCTGGAGAATCTTTCTAATTTGTACCCCACACATTCCCTGGAGAATCTTTCTAATTTGTACCCCACACATCCCCTGGTGAATCTTTATAATTTGTACCCCACACATGCCCTGGAGAATCTTTCTAATTTGTACCCCACACATTCCCTGGAGAATCTTTCTAATTTGTACCCCACACATTCCCTGGAGAATCTGTCTAATCCGTACCCCACACATCCCCTGGAGAATCTTTCTAATTTGTACCCCACACATCCCCTGGAGAATCTTTCTAATTTGTACCACACACATTCCCTGGAGAATCTTTCTAATTTGTACCCCACACATTCCCTGGAGAATCTTTCTAATTTGTACCCCACACATTCCCTGGAGAATCTTTCTAATTTGTACCCCACACATTCCCTGGAGAATCTTTCTAATTTGTACCCCACACATTCCCTGGAGAATCTGTCTAATCCGTACCCCACACATTCCCTGGAGAATCTTTCTAATTTCTACCCCACACATTCCCTGGAGAATCTTTCTAATTTGTACCCCACACATTCCCTGGAGAATCTTTCTAATTTGTACCCCACACATTCCCTGGAGAATCTTTCTAATTTGTACCCCACACATTCCCTGGAGAATCTTTCTAATTTGTACCCACACATCCCCTGGAGAATCTGTCTGATCCGTACCCCACACATCCCCTGGTGAATCTTTCTAATTTGTACCCCACACATCCCCTGGAGAATCTGTCTAATCCGTACCCCACACATCCCCTGGAGAATCTTTCTAATTTGTACCCCACACATTCCCTGGAGAATCTTTCTAATTTGTACCCCACACATTCCCTGGAGAATCTTTCTAATTTGTACCCACACATCCCCTGGAGAATCTGTCTAATCCGTACCCCACACATCCCCTGGAGAATCTTTCTAATCCGTACCCCACACATCCCCTGGAGAATCTTTCTAATTTGTACCCCACACATTCCCTGGAGAATCTTTCTAATTTGTACCCCACACATTCCCTGGAGAATCTTTCTAATTTGTACCCACACATCCCCTGGAGAATCTGTCTAACCCGTACCCCACACATCCCCTGGAGAATCTTTCTAATTTGTACCCCACACATTCCCTGGAGAATCTTTCTAATTTGTACCCCACACATTCCCTGGAGAATCTTTCTAATTTGTACCCCACACATTCCCTGGAGAATCTGTCTAATCCGTACCCCACACATCCCCTGGAGAATCTTTCTAATTTGTACCCCACACATCCCCTGGAGAATCTTTCTAATTTGTACCCCACACATCCCCTGGTGAATCTTTCTAATTTGTACCCCACACATTCCCTGGAGAATCTTTCTAATTTGTACCCCACACATTCCCTGGAGAATCTTTCTAATTTGTACCCCACACATTCCCTGGAGAATCTTTCTAATTTGTACCCCACACATTCCCTGGAGAATCTTTCTAATTTGTACCCCACACATTCCCTGGAGAATCTTTCTAATTTGTACCCCACACATTCCCTGGAGAATCTTTCTAATTTGTACCCCACACATCCCCTGGTGAATCTTTCTAATTTGTACCCCACACATCCCCTGGTGAATCTTTCTAATTTGTACCCCACACATTCCCTGGAGAATCTTTCTAATTTGTACCCCACACATTCCCTGGAGAATCTTTCTAATTTGTACCCCACACATTCCCTGGAGAATCTTTCTAATTTGTACCCCACACATTCCCTGGAGAATCTTTCTAATTTGTACCCCACACATTCCCTGGAGAATCTGTCTAATCCGTACCCCACACATTCCCTGGAGAATCTTTCTAATTTCTACCCCACACATTCCCTGGAGAATCTTTCTAATTTGTACCCCACACATTCCCTGGAGAATCTTTCTAATTTGTACCCCACACATTCCCTGGAGAATCTTTCTAATTTGTACCCCACACATTCCCTGGAGAATCTTTCTAATTTGTACCCACACATCCCCTGGAGAATCTGTCTGATCCGTACCCCACACATCCCCTGGTGAATCTTTCTAATTTGTACCCCACACATCCCCTGGAGAATCTGTCTAATCCGTACCCCACACATCCCCTGGAGAATCTTTCTAATTTGTACCCCACACATTCCCTGGAGAATCTTTCTAATTTGTACCCCACACATTCCCTGGAGAATCTTTCTAATTTGTACCCACACATCCCCTGGAGAATCTGTCTAATCCGTACCCCACACATCCCCTGGAGAATCTTTCTAATCCGTACCCCACACATCCCCTGGAGAATCTTTCTAATTTGTACCCCACACATTCCCTGGAGAATCTTTCTAATTTGTACCCCACACATTCCCTGGAGAATCTTTCTAATTTGTACCCACACATCCCTGGAGAATCTGTCTAACCCGTACCCCACACATCCCCTGGAGAATCTTTCTAATTTGTACCCCACACATTCCCTGGAGAATCTTTCTAATTTGTACCCCACACATTCCCTGGAGAATCTTTCTAATTTGTACCCCACACATTCCCTGGAGAATCTGTCTAATCCGTACCCCACACATCCCCTGGAGAATCTTTCTAATTTGTACCCCACACATCCCCTGGAGAATCTTTCTAATTTGTACCCCACACATCCCCTGGTGAATCTTTCTAATTTGTACCCCACACATTCCCTGGAGAATCTTTCTAATTTGTACCCCACACATTCCCTGGAGAATCTTTCTAATTTGTACCCCACACATTCCCTGGAGAATCTTTCTAATTTGTACCCCACACATTCCCTGGAGAATCTTTCTAATTTGTACCCCACACATTCCCTGGAGAATCTTTCTAATTTGTACCCCACACATTCCCTGGAGAATCTTTCTAATTTGTACCCCACACATCCCCTGGTGAATCTTTCTAATTTGTACCCCACACATCCCCTGGTGAATCTTTCTAATTTGTACCCCACACATTCCCTGGAGAATCTTTCTAATTTGTACCCCACACATTCCCTGGAGAATCTTTCTAATTTGTACCCCACACATTCCCTGGAGAATCTTTCTAATTTGTACCCCACACATCCCCTGGTGAATCTGTCTAATTTGTACCCCACACATCCCCTGGTGAATCTTTCTAATTTGTACCCCACACATCCCCTGGTGAATCTTTCTAATTTGTACCCCACACATCCCCTAGAGAATCTTTCTAATTTGTACCCCACACATTCCCTGGAGAATCTTTCTAATTTGTACCCCACACATTCCCTGGTGAATCTTTCTAATTTGTACCCCACACATTCCCTAGAGAATCTTTCTAATTTGTACCCACACATCCCCTGGAGAATCTGTCTAATCCGTACCCCACACATCCCCTGGAGAATCTTTCTAATTTGTACCCCACACATTCCCTGGAGAATCTGTCGAATCCGTACCCCACACATCCCCTGGAGAATCTTTCTAATTTGTACCCCACACATTCCCTGGAGAATCTTTCTAATTTGTACCCCACACATTCCCTGGAGAATCTTTCTAATTTGTACCCCACACATCCCCTAGAGAATCTTTCTAATTTGTACCCCACACATCCCCTGGTGAATCTTTCTAATTTGTACCCCACACATCCCCTGGAGAATCTTTCTAATTTGTACCCCACACATCCCCTGGAGAATCTTTCTAATTTGTACCCCACACATTCCCTGGAGAATCTTTCTAATTTGTACCCCACACATCCCCTGGTGAATCTTTCTAATTTGTACCCCACACATCCCCTGGAGAATCTTTCTAATTTGTACCCCACACATCCCCTGGTGAATCTTTCTAATTTGTACCCCACACATTCCCTGGTGAATCTTTCTAATTTGTACCCCACACATTCCCTGGAGAATCTTTCTAATTTGTACCCCACACATCCCCTGGTGAATCTTTCTAATTTGTACCCCACACATCCCCTGGAGAATCTTTCTAATTTGTACCCCACACATCCCCTGGAGAATCTTTCTAATTGTACCCCACACATTCCCTGGAGAATCTTTCTAATTTGTACCCCACACATCCCCTGGTGAATCTTTCTAATTTGTACCCCACACATCCCCTGGTGAATCTTTCTAATTTGTACCCCACACATCCCCTGGAGAATCTTTCTAATTTGTACCCCACACATCCCCTGGTGAATCTTTCTAATTTGTACCCCACACATTCCCTGGAGAATCTTTCTAATTTGTACCCCACACATCCCCTGGTGAATCTTTCTAATTTGTACCCCACACATCCCCTGGAGAATCTTTCTAATTTGTACCCCACACATCCCCTGGTGAATCTTTCTAATTTGTACCCCACACATTCCCTGGTGAATCTTTCTAATTTGTACCCCACACATTCCCTGGAGAATCTTTCTAATTTGTACCCCACACATCCCCTGGTGAATCTTTCTAATTTGTACCCCACACATTCCCTGGAGAATCTTTCTAATTTGCACCCCACACATCCCCTGGTGAATCTTTCTAATTTGTACCCCACACATCCCCTGGTGAATCTTTCTAATTTGTACCCCACACATCCCCTAGAGAATCTTTCTAATTTGTACCCCACACATTCCCTGGAGAATCTTTCTAATTTGTACCCCACACATTCCCTGGTGAATCTTTCTAATTTGTACCCCACACATTCCCTAGAGAATCTTTCCAATTTGTACCCCACACATTCCCTGGAGAATCTTTCCAATTTGTACCCCACACATTCCCTGGAGAATCTTTCTAATTTGTACCCCACACATTCCCTGGAGAATCTTTCTAATTTGTACCCCACACATCCCCTGGAGAATCTTTCTAATTTGTACCCCACACATTCCCTGGAGAATCTTTCTAATTTGTACCCCACACATTCCCTGGAGAATCTTTCTAATTTGTACCCACACATCCCCTGGAGAATCTGTCTAATCCGTACCCCACACATCCCCTGGAGAATCTTTCTAATTTGTACCCCACACATTCCCTGGAGAATCTGTCGAATCCGTACCCCACACATCCCCTGGAGAATCTTTCTAATTTGTACCCCACACATCCCCTGGAGAATCTTTCTAATTTGTACCCCACACATCCCCTAGAGAATCTTTCTAATTTGTACCCCACACATCCCCTAGAGAATCTTTCTAATTTGTACCCCACACATCCCCTGGAGAATCTTTCTAATTTGTACCCCACACATCCCCTAGAGAATCTTTCTAATTTGTACCCCACACATCCCCTGGAGAATCTTTCTAATTTGTACCCCACACATCCCCTGGAGAATCTTTCTAATCCGTACCCCACACATCCCCTGGAGAATCTTTCTAATTTGTACCCCACACATTCCCTGGAGAATCTGTCGAATCCGTACCCCACACATCCCCTGGAGAATCTTTCTAATTTGTACCCCACACATCCCCTGGAGAATCTTTCTAATTTGTACCCCACACATCCCCTAGAGAATCTTTCTAATTTGTACCCCACACATCCCCTGGAGAATCCTTCTAATTTGTACCCCACACATCCCCTAGAGAATCTTTCTAATTTGTACCCCACACATTCCCTGGAGAATCTTTCTAATTTGTACCCCACACATCCCCTGGAGAATCTTTCTAATTTGTACCCCACACATCCCCTGGAGAATCTTTCTAATTTGTACCCCACACATTCCCTGGAGAATCTTTCTAATTTGTACCCCACACATTCCCTGGAGAATCTTTCTAATTTGTACCCCACACATCCCCTAGAGAATCTTTCTAATTTGTACCCCACACATCCCCTGGAGAATCTTTCTAATTTGTACCCCACACATCCCCTGGAGAATCTTTCTAATTTGTACCCCACACATCCCCTGGAGAATCTTTCTAATTTGTACCCCACACATCCCCTAGAGAATCTTTCTAATTTGTACCCCACACATCCCCTGGAGAATCTTTCTAATTTGTACCCCACACATCCCCTAGAGAATCTTTCTAATTTGTACCCCACACATTCCCTGGAGAATCTTTCTAATTTGTACCCCACACATCCCCTGGAGAATCTTTCTAATTTGTACCCCACACATTCCCTGGAGAATCTTTCTAATTTGTACCCCACACATCCCCTGGAGAATCTTTCTAATTTGTACCCCACACATCCCCTGGAGAATCTTTCTAATTTGTACCCCACACATCCCCTAGAGAATCTTTCTAATTTGTACCCCACACATCCCCTGGAGAATCTTTCTAATTTGTACCCCACACATCCCCTAGAGAATCTTTCTAATTTGTACCCCACACATCCCCTGGAGAATCTTTCTAATTTGTACCCCACACATCCCCTGGAGAATCTTTCTAATTTGTACCCCACACATCCCCTAGAGAATCTTTCTAATTTGTACCCCACACATCCCCTGGAGAATCTTTCTAATTTGTACCCCACACATCCCCTAGAGAGTCTTTCTAATTTGTACCCCACACATTCCCTGGAGAATCTTTCTAATTTGTACCCCACACATCCGCTAGAGAATCTTTCTAATTTGTACCCCACACATCCCCTGGTGAATCTTTCTAATTTGTACCCCACACATCCCCTAGAGAATCTTCCTAATTTGTACCCCACACATTCCCTGGAGAATCTTTCTAATTTGTACCCCACACATCCCCTAGAGAATCTTTCTAATTTGTACCCCACACATCCCCTGGTGAATCTTTCTAATTTGTACCCCACACATCCCCTGGAGAATCTTTCTAATTTGTACCCCACACATCCCCTGGAGAATCTTTCTAATTTGTACCCCACACATTCCCTGGAGAATCTTTCTAATTTGTACCCCACACATCCCCTGGTGAATCTTTCTAATTTGTACCCCACACATCCCCTGGTGAATCTTTCTAATTTGTACCCCACACATCCCCTGGAGAATCTTTCTAATTTGTACCCCACACATCCCCTGGAGTATCTTTCTAATTTGTACCCCACACATTCCCTGGAGAATCTTTCTAATTTGTACCCCACACATCCCCTGGTGAATCTTTCTAATTTGGACCACACACATCCCCTGGAGAATCTTTCTAATTTGTACCCCACACATCCCCTGGTGAATCTTTCTAATTTGTACCCCACACATCCCCTGGAGAATCTTTCTAATTTGTACCCCACACATCCCCTGGTGAATCTTTCTAATTTGTACCCCACACATCCCCTGGTGAATCTTTCTAATTTGTACCCCACACATCCCGTAGAGAATCTTTCTAATTTGTACCCCACACATTCCCTGGAGAATCTTTCTAATTTGTACCCCACACATTCCCTGGTGAATCTTTCTAATTTGTACCCCACACATTCCCTGGAGAATCTTTCTAATTTGTACCCCACACATCCCCTGGTGAATCTTTCTAATTTGTACCCCACACATCCCCTGGTGAATCTTTCTAATTTGTACCCCACACATCCCCTGGTGAATCTTTCTAATTTGTACCCCACACATTCCCTGGAGAATCTTTCTAATTTGTACCCCACACATCCCCTGGTGAATCTTTCTAATTTGTACCCCACACATTCCCTGGAGAATCTTTCTAATTTGTACCCCACACATCCCCTGGAGAATCTTTCTAATTTGTACCCCACACATTCCCTGGAGAATCTTTCTAATTTGTACCCCACACATCCCCTGGTGAATCTTTCTAATTTGTACCCCACACATCCCGTAGAGAATCTTTCTAATTTGTACCCCACACATTCCCTGGAGAATCTTTCTAATTTGTACCCCACACATTCCCTGGAGAATCTTTCTAATTTGTACCCCACACATCCCCTGGTGAATCTTTCTAATTTGTACCCCACACATCCCGTAGAGAATCTTTCTAATTTGTACCCCACACATTCCCTGGAGAATCTTTCTAATTTGTACCCCACACATTCCCTGGAGAATCTTTCTAATTTGTACCCCACACATCCCCTGGAGAATCTTTCTAATTTGTACCCCACACATTCCCTGGAGAATCTTTCTAATTTGTACCCCACACATCCCCTGGTGAATCTTTCTAATTTGTACCCCACACATCCCGTAGAGAATCTTTCTAATTTGTACCCCACACATTCCCTGGAGAATCTTTCTAATTTGTACCCCACACATTCCCTGGAGAATCTTTCTAATTTGTACCCCACACATCCCCTGGTGAATCTTTCTAATTTGTACCCCACACATCCCGTAGAGAATATTTCTAATTTGTACCCCACACATTCCCTGGTGAATCTTTCTAATTTGTACCCCACACATCCCCTGGAGAATCTTTCTAATTTGTACCCCACTCATCCCGTAGAGAATCTTTCTAATTTGTACCCCACACATCCCCTGGTGAATCTTTCTAATTTGTACCCCACACATCCCCTGGAGAATCTGTCTAATCCGTACCCCACACATCCCCTGGAGAATCTTTCTAATTTGTACCCCACACATTCCCTGGAGAATCTTTCTAATTTGTACCCCACACATTCCCTGGAGAATCTTTCTAATTTGTACCCCACACATTCCCTGGAGAATCTTTCTAATTTGTACCCCACACATCCCCTGGTGAATCTTTATAATTTGTACCCCACACATGCCCTGGAGAATCTTTCTAATTTGTACCCCACACATTCCCTGGAGAATCTTTCTAATTTGTACCCCACACATTCCCTGGAGAATCTGTCTAATCCGTACCCCACACATCCCCTGGAGAATCTTTCTAATTTGTACCCCACACATCCCCTGGAGAATCTTTCTAATTTGTACCCCACACATTCCCTGGAGAATCTTTCTAATTTGTACCCCACACATTCCCTGGAGAATCTTTCTAATTTGTACCCCACACATTCCCTGGAGAATCTTTCTAATTTGTACCCCACACATTCCCTGGAGAATCTTTCTAATTTGTACCCCACACATTCCCTGGAGAATCTGTCTAATCCGTACCCCACACATTCCCTGGAGAATCTTTCTAATTTGTACCCCACACATTCCCTGGAGAATCTTTCTAAATTGTACCCCACACATTCCCTGGAGAATCTTTCTAATTTGTACCCCACACATTCCCTGGAGAATCTTTCTAATTTGTACCCCACACATTCCCTGGAGAATCTTTCTAATTTGTACCCACACATCCCCTGGAGAATCTGTCTGATCCGTACCCCACACATCCCCTGGTGAATCTTTCTAATTTGTACCCCACACATCCCCTGGAGAATCTGTCTAATCCGTACCCCACACATCCCCTGGAGAATCTTTCTAATTTGTACCCCACACATTCCCTGGAGAATCTTTCTAATTTGTACCCCACACATTCCCTGGAGAATCTTTCTAATTTGTACCCACACATCCCCTGGAGAATCTGTCTAATCCGTACCCCACACATCCCCTGGAGAATCTTTCTAATCCGTACCCCACACATCCCCTGGAGAATCTTTCTAATTTGTACCCCACACATTCCCTGGAGAATCTTTCTAATTTGTACCCCTCACATTCCCTGGAGAATCTTTCTAATTTGTACCCCACACATCCCCTGGAGAATCTGTCTAATCCGTACCCCACACATCCCCTGGAGAATCTTTCTAATTTGTACCCCACACATTCCCTGGAGAATCTTTCTAATTTGTACCCCACACATTCCCTGGAGAATCTTTCTAATTTGTACCCCACACATTCCCTGGAGAATCTGTCTAATCCGTACCCCACACATCCCCTGGAGAATCTTTCTAATTTGTACCCCACACATCCCCTGGTGAATCTTTCTAATTTGTACCCCACACATCCCCTGGTGAATCTTTCTAATTTGTACCCCACACATTCCCTGGAGAATCTTTCTAATTTGTACCCCACACATTCCCTGGTGAATCTTTCTAATTTGTACCCCACACATTCCCTAGAGAATCTTTCTAATTTGTACCCCACACATTCCCTGGAGAATCTTTCTAATTTGTACCCCACACATTCCCTGGTGAATCTTTCTAATTTGTACCCCACACATTCCCTAGAGAATCTTTCTAATTTGTACCCCACACATTCCCTGGAGAATCTTTCTAATTTGTACCCCACACATTCCCTGGAGAATCTTTCTAATTTGTACCCCACACATCCCCTGGTGAATCTTTCTAATTTGTACCCCACACATCCCCTGGTGAATCTTTCTAATTTGTACCCCACACATCCCCTAGAGAATCTTTCTAATTTGTACCCCACAAATCCCCTGGTGAATCTTTCTAATTTGTACCCCACACATCCCCTAGAGAATCTTTCTAATTTGTACCCCACACATCCCCTGGTGAATCTTTCTAATTTGTACCCCACACATCCCCTGGTGAATCTTTCTAATTTGTACCCCACACATTCCCTGGAGAATCTTTCTAATTTGTACCCCACACATTCCCTGGTGAATCTTTCTAATTTGTACCCCACACATTCCCTGGTGAATCTTTCTAATTTGTACCCCACACATCCCCTGGTGAATCTTTCTAATTTGTACCCCACACATTCCCTGGAGAATCTTTCTAATTTGTACCCCACACATTCCCTGGAGAATCTGTCTAATTTGTACCCCACACATTCCCTGGAGAATCTTTCTAATTTGTACCCCACACATTCCCTGGTGAATCTTTCTAATTTGTACCCCACACATTCCCTAGAGAATATTTCTAATTTGTATCCCACACATCCCCTGGTGAATCTTTCTAATTTGTACCCCACACATTCCCTGGTGAATCTTTCTAATTTGTACCCCACACATTCCCTGGTGAATCTTTCTAATTTGTACCCCACACATCCCCTGGTGAATCTTTCTAATTTGTACCCCACACATTCCCTGGAGAATCTTTCTAATTTGTACCCCACACATTCCCTGGAGAATCTTTCTAATTTGTACCCCACACATTCCCTGGTGAATCTTTCTAATTTGTACCCCACACATTCCCTGGTGAATCTTTCTAATTTGTACCCCACACATCCCCTGGTGAATCTTTCTAATTTGTACCCCACACATCCCCTGGTGAATCTTTCTAATTTGTACCCCACACATTCCCTGGAGAATCTTTCTAATTTGTACCCCACACATTCCCTGGAGAATCTTTCCAATTTGTACCCCACACATTCCCTGGAGAATCTTTCTAATTTGTACCCCACACATCCCCTGGTGAATCTTTCTAATTTGTACCCCACACATCCCCTGGAGAATCTTTCTAATTTGTACCCCACATATTCCCTGGAGAATCTTTCTAATTTGTACCCCACACATTCCCTGGTGAATCTTTCTAATTTGTCCCCCACACATTCCCTAGAGAATCTTTCTAATTTGTACCCCACACATTCCCTGGAGAATCTTTCTAATTTGTACCCCACACATCCCCTGGTGAATCTTTCTAATTTGTACCCCACACATCCCCTGGTGAATCTTTCTAATTTGTACCCCACACATCCCCTAGAGAATCTTTCTAATTTGTACCCCACACATTCCCTGGAGAATCTTTCTAATTTGTACCCCACACATTCCCTGGAGAATCTTTCTAATTTGCACCCCACACATCCCCTGGTGAATCTTTCTAATTTGTACCCCACACATCCCCTGGTGAATCTTTCTAATTTGTACCCCACACATCCCCTAGAGAATCTTTCTAATTTGTACCCCACACATTCCCTGGAGAATCTTTCTAATTTGTACCCCACACATTCCCTGGTGAATCTTTCTAATTTGTACCCCACACATTCCCTAGAGAATCTTTCTAATTTGTACCCCACACATTCCCTGGAGAATCTTTCTAATTTGTACCCCACACATTCCCTGGAGAATCTTTCTAATTTGTACCCCACACATTCCCTGGAGAATCTTTCTAATTTGTACCCCACACATTCCCTGGTGAATCTTTCTAATTTGTACCCACACATTCCCTGGTGAATCTTTCTAATTTGTACCCCACACATTCCCTAGAGAATCTTTCTAATTTGTACCCCACACATTCCCTGGAGAATCTTTCTAATTTGTACCCCACACATCCCCTGGTGAATCTTTCTAATTTGTACCCCACACATTCCCTGGTGAATCTTTCTAATTTGTACCCCACACATTCCCTGGTGAATCTTTCTAATTTGTACCCCACACATCCCCTGGTGAATCTTTCTAATTTGTACCCCACACATTCCCTGGTGAATCTTTCTAATTTGTCCCCCACACATTCCCTAGAGAATCTTTCTAATTTGTACCCCACACATCCCCTAGAGAATCTTTCTAATTTGTACCCCACACATTCCCTGGAGAATCTTTCTAATTTGTACCCCACACATTCCCTGGTGAATCTTTCTAATTTGTACCCCACACATCCCCTGGTGAATCTTTCTAATTTGTACCCCACACATCCCCTGGAGAATCTGTCTAATTTGTACCCACACATTCCCTGGAGAATCTTTCTAATTTGTACCCCACACATTCCCTGGAGAATCTTTCTAATTTGTACCCCACACATTCCCTGGTGAATCTTTCTAATTTGTACCCCACACATTCCCTGGTGAATCTTTCTAATTTGTACCCCACACATCCCCTGGTGAATCTTTCTAATTTGTACCCCACACATCCCCTGGTGAATCTTTCTAATTTGTACCCCACACATTCCCTGGAGAATCTTTCTAATTTGTACCCCACACATTCCCTGGAGAATCTTTCCAATTTGTACCCCACACATTCCCTGGAGAATCTTTCTAATTTGTACCCCACACATCCCCTGGTGAATCTTTCTAATTTGTACCCCACACATCCCCTGGAGAATCTTTCTAATTTGTACCCCACATATTCCCTGGAGAATCTTTCTAATTTGTACCCCACACATTCCCTGGTGAATCTTTCTAATTTGTCCCCCACACATTCCCTAGAGAATCTTTCTAATTTGTACCCCACACATTCCCTGGAGAATCTTTCTAATTTGTACCCCACACATCCCCTGGTGAATCTTTCTAATTTGTACCCCACACATCCCCTGGTGAATCTTTCTAATTTGTACCCCACACATCCCCTAGAGAATCTTTCTAATTTGTACCCCACACATTCCCTGGAGAATCTTTCTAATTTGTACCCCACACATTCCCTGGAGAATCTTTCTAATTTGCACCCCACACATCCCCTGGTGAATCTTTCTAATTTGTACCCCACACATCCCCTGGTGAATCTTTCTAATTTGTACCCCACACATTCCCTAGAGAATCTTTCTAATTTGTACCCCACACATTCCCTGGAGAATCTTTCTAATTTGTACCCCACACATCCCCTGGTGAATCTTTCTAATTTGTACCCCACACATTCCCTGGTGAATCTTTCTAATTTGTACCCCACACATTCCCTGGTGAATCTTTCTAATTTGTACCCCACACATCCCCTGGTGAATCTTTCTAATTTGTACCCCACACATTCCCTGGTGAATCTTTCTAATTTGTCCCCCACACATTCCCTAGAGAATCTTTCTAATTTGTACCCCACACATCCCCTAGAGAATCTTTCTAATTTGTACCCCACACATTCCCTGGAGAATCTTTCTAATTTGTACCCCACACATTCCCTGGTGAATCTTTCTAATTTGTACCCCACACATCCCCTGGTGAATCTTTCTAATTTGTACCCCACACATCCCCTGGAGAATCTGTCTAATTTGTACCCACACATTCCCTGGAGAATCTTTCTAATTTGTACCCCACACATTCCCTGGAGAATCTTTCTAATTTGTACCCCACACATTCCCTGGTGAATCTTTCTAATTTGTACCCCACACATTCCCTGGTGAATCTTTCTAATTTGTACCCCACACATCCCCTGGTGAATCTTTCTAATTTGTACCCCACACATCCCCTGGTGAATCTTTCTAATTTGTACCCCACACATTCCCTGGAGAATCTTTCTAATTTGTACCCCACACATTCCCTGGAGAATCTTTCCAATTTGTACCCCACACATTCCCTGGAGAATCTTTCTAATTTGTACCCCACACATCCCCTGGTGAATCTTTCTAATTTGTACCCCACACATCCCCTGGAGAATCTTTCTAATTTGTACCCCACATATTCCCTGGAGAATCTTTCTAATTTGTACCCCACACATTCCCTGGTGAATCTTTCTAATTTGTCCCCCACACATTCCCTAGAGAATCTTTCTAATTTGTACCCCACACATTCCCTGGAGAATCTTTCTAATTTGTACCCCACACATCCCCTGGTGAATCTTTCTAATTTGTACCCCACACATCCCCTGGTGAATCTTTCTAATTTGTACCCCACACATCCCCTAGAGAATCTTTCTAATTTGTACCCCACACATTCCCTGGAGAATCTTTCTAATTTGTACCCCACACATTCCCTGGAGAATCTTTCTAATTTGCACCCCACACATCCCCTGGTGAATCTTTCTAATTTGTACCCCACACATCCCCTGGTGAATCTTTCTAATTTGTACCCCACACATCCCCTAGAGAATCTTTCTAATTTGTACCCCACACATTCCCTGGAGAATCTTTCTAATTTGTACCCCACACATTCCCTGGTGAATCTTTCTAATTTGTACCCCACACATTCCCTAGAGAATCTTTCTAATTTGTACCCCACACATTCCCTGGAGAATCTTTCTAATTTGTACCCCACACATTCCCTGGAGAATCTTTCTAATTTGTACCCCACACATTCCCTGGAGAATCTTTCTAATTTGTACCCCACACATTCCCTGGTGAATCTTTCTAATTTGTACCCACACATTCCCTGGTGAATCTTTCTAATTTGTACCCCACACATTCCCTAGAGAATCTTTCTAATTTGTACCCCACACATTCCCTGGAGAATCTTTCTAATTTGTACCCCACACATCCCCTGGTGAATCTTTCTAATTTGTACCCCACACATTCCCTGGTGAATCTTTCTAATTTGTACCCCACACATTCCCTGGTGAATCTTTCTAATTTGTACCCCACACATCCCCTGGTGAATCTTTCTAATTTGTACCCCACACATTCCCTGGTGAATCTTTCTAATTTGTCCCCCACACATTCCCTAGAGAATCTTTCTAATTTGTACCCCACACATCCCCTAGAGAATCTTTCTAATTTGTACCCCACACATTCCCTGGAGAATCTTTCTAATTTGTACCCCACACATTCCCTGGTGAATCTTTCTAATTTGTACCCCACACATCCCCTGGTGAATCTTTCTAATTTGTACCCCACACATCCCCTGGAGAATCTGTCTAATTTGTACCCACACATTCCCTGGAGAATCTTTCTAATTTGTACCCCACACATTCCCTGGTGAAACTTTCTAATTTGTACCCCACACATCCCCTGGAGAATCTTTCTAATTTGTACCCCACACATTCCCTGGAGAATCTTTCTAATTTGTACCCCACACATTCCCTGGTGAATCTTTCTAATTTGTACCCCACACATCCCCTGGTGAATCTTTCTAATTTGTACCCCACACATTCCCTAGAGAATCTTTCTAATTTGTACCCCACACATTCCCTGGTGAATCTTTCTAATTTGTACCCCACACATTCCCTGGTGAATCTTTCTAATTTGTCCCCCACACATTCCCTAGAGAATCTTTCTAATTTGTACCCCACACATCCCCTGGAGAATCTTTCTAATTTGTACCCCACACATTCCCTAGAGAATCTTTCTAATTTGTACCCCACACATTCCCTGGTGAATCCTTCTAATTTGTACCCCACACATCCCCTGGTAAATCTTTCTAATTTGTACCCCACACATTCCCTAGAGAATCTTTCTAATTTGTACCCCACACATTCCCTGGTGAATCTTTGTAATTTGTACCCCACACATTCCCTGGTGAATCTTTCTAATTTGTACCCCACACATTCCCTGGAGAATCTTTCTAATTTGTACCCCACACATTCCCTGGTGAATCTTTCTAATTTGTACCCCACACATCCCCTGGTGAATCTTTCTAATTTGTACCCCACACATCCCCTGGAGAATCTGTCTAATTTGTACCCACACATTCCCTGGAGAATCTTTCTAATTTGTACCCCACACATCCCCTGGAGAATCTTTCTAATTTGTACCCACACATCCCCTGGTGAATCTTTCTAATTTGTACCCCACACATCCCCTGGTGAATCTTTCTAATTTGTACCCCACACATCCCCTGGAGAATCTGTCTAATTTGTACCCACACATTCCCTGGAGAATCTTTCTAATTTGTACCCCACACATCTCCTGGGAATCAGTCTAATTTGTACCCCACACATCCCCTGGTGAATCTTTCTAATTTGTACCCCACACATCCCCTGGAGAATCTGTCTAATTTGTACCCACACATTCCCTGGAGAATCTTTCTAATTTGTACCCCACACATTCCCTGGTGAAACTTTCTAATTTGTACCCCACACATCCCCTGGAGAATCTTTCTAATTTGTACCCCACACATTCCCTGGAGAATCTTTCTAATTTGTACCCCACACATTCCCTGGTGAATCTTTCTAATTTGTACCCCACACATCCCCTGGTGAATCTTTCTAATTTGTACCCCACACATTCCCTAGAGAATCTTTCTAATTTGTACCCCACACATTCCCTGGTGAATCTTTCTAATTTGTACCCCACACATTCCCTGGTGAATCTTTCTAATTTGTCCCCCACACATTCCCTAGAGAATCTTTCTAATTTGTACCCCACACATCCCCTGGAGAATCTTTCTAATTTGTACCCCACACATTCCCTAGAGAATCTTTCTAATTTGTACCCCACACATTCCCTGGTGAATCCTTCTAATTTGTACCCCACACATCCCCTGGTAAATCTTTCTAATTTGTACCCCACACATTCCCTAGAGAATCTTTCTAATTTGTACCCCACACATTCCCTGGTGAATCTTTGTAATTTGTACCCCACACATTCCCTGGTGAATCTTTCTAATTTGTACCCCACACATTCCCTGGAGAATCTTTCTAATTTGTACCCCACACATTCCCTGGTGAATCTTTCTAATTTGTACCCCACACATCCCCTGGTGAATCTTTCTAATTTGTACCCCACACATCCCCTGGAGAATCTGTCTAATTTGTACCCACACATTCCCTGGAGAATCTTTCTAATTTGTACCCCACACATCCCCTGGAGAATCTTTCTAATTTGTACCCACACATCCCCTGGTGAATCTTTCTAATTTGTACCCCACACATCCCCTGGTGAATCTTTCTAATTTGTACCCCACACATCCCCTGGAGAATCTGTCTAATTTGTACCCACACATTCCCTGGAGAATCTTTCTAATTTGTACCCCACACATCTCCTGGGAATCAGTCTAATTTGTACCCCACACATCTCCTGAAGAATCTGTCTAATTTGTACCCGAGATGTCTCCTAGAGAATCTGTCTAATTTGTATCCCAAACATCTCCTGGAGAATCTGTCTAATTTGTACCCGAGATATCTCCTAGAGAATCTGTCTAATTTGTACCCCACACATCTCCTGGGAATCAGTCTAATTTGTACCCCACACATCACCTGAAGAATCTGTCTAATTTGTACCCGAGATGTCTCCTAGAGAATCTGTCTAATTTGTATCCCAAACATCTCCTAGAGAATCTGTCTAATTTGTACCCCACGCATCTCCTGGGAATCAGTCTAATTTGTACCCCACACATCACCTGAAGAATCTGTCTAATTTGTATCCCAAACATCTCCTGGAGAATCTGTCTAATTTGTACCCGAGATATCTCCTGGAGAATCTGTCTAATTTGTACCCCACACATCTCCTGAAGAATCCGCCTAATTTGTACCCGACATATCTCCTGGGAATCTGTCTAGAACGCTTCTGTCTTCATGTATCTGTCTAGTGTATATCCCATTGTTTGTGCACTGTCGTATTTACCAATGTTTCTTTCTCGTGTAACTCATTCCCTTTCTGTCTCATTAAAATTGACTTTTTCCAGTTATACACCTTAATCTTCACTTATTCTGATTTTCAGTTTTCCTGGTGAATCTAATTATGTTCTACTTGCTGTTTTCTACATGTTCCCCTAACTTTATGTTACTTATGCTACTTAATCTGTCAGAAGTGCATCCAGTATCATCTATTTCCTTGCTGGGCTAATAAGATACTGATTTAGTCACGCTGTAGAAACCCCACCCCTTCTTTGCCAAGCACGCTATTCTTAACCTCCTCCCCATCCTTCTTTGGATAATTAAATTCACCCATTTTATTATGCCTCTCTAGTTCCTGTAATTTTTCTGTAAATTTTCACCATATCCCCAGCTCTGTCCTTTCCACTGTTTGGTGGTCTATAACAAGCTCCCAATAGAGTAATAGTTTCCTTCTTATTTTTGAACTCCAACCAAGTATGCTCATCTCTCATACCACCCTCTATACGATGTGTATCTTTAATTAGCACTGCTGCCTCACTCCTCCCTTGAATATGAACATAAGAACACAAAAAATAGGGGCGGGAGTAGGCCAGTGAGCCTGCTTTGCCATTCAATATGATCATGGCTTACTCTACCACAGGGATTAGTTGCAAAGAATTACAATGTATTTACAGCACAGGAACAGGCCATTCAGCCCAACAGGTCTATGCTATGTTTATGCTCCACACAAGCCTCCTCACTCCCCTCTTCATCTAAACTTATCAACATATCCTTCTAATCCTTTCTCGCTGATGTAGTTTTCTAACTTCCCCTTAACTGCATCTATGCTATTCACCTCAACTACTCTATATGATAGCAAGTTCACATTTCAACCACTCTCTGGTTAAAGAAGTTTCTCCTGAATTCCTTATTCAATTTATTAATGACTGCCTTATATTTTTGGCCTCTAGTTCTGGTCTTGCCTCCATTTGGAAGTATCGCTACATCTACCCTATCAAACCCATGCATAATCTATCAGATCACCTCTCTGTCTTCTCTTTCTAGAGAAAAGAGCCCCAGCCTTGAATTAAATCTTTGAGTAAGATTTCCATCATCTTTCCTACCACCAACGTTAAACTAACTGGTCTATGCATTCCCTGGATTTGGTCTATCTCCCTTTTTAAATATGGGGATTACATTAGCTGTCCACCAGTCCTCTGTTTTCTAATGATTTTTTGCATATTTGTAATAGTGCCTCTGCTATTCTTTAATTCGTACAGATGCAGTGCATCTGGATCAGAGGTTTTATCTGCTCTAAGTTTGATTCATTTCAGTGGCCCTACCCCTATCTTGATTTTCCTTTCGTTATTTAGGATTTGTAGAATACTTTACTATTTCTTTATATATTTCTTGATAATTTCATTTTGTAGTTCCTTTTTGCCTTCCTAATTGTTTTTACTTCTTTCCAAACCTCTTCTCATTCCCTTTTGTCGTCCTTGGCTGAGGTGAATGGCATAGATGCATTACAAGGCAAGCTAGATAAGTACATGAGACAGAAAGGAACAGAAGGATATGCTGATGGGGTTAGATAAAGTAGTGTGGGGTGAGTTACATGTGCAGCATAATCACCAGTTGGGCCAAATGGCCTGTCTCTGTGTTTTAAATTCTATGGAATGTACTATGTTATCTATTTGGATCTGCAAAGGTGTGTTTGTCATTGTTGCAGGAGAATACCTCAGATTGCGGTGGTGGAGCCATGTTGACGCCCTCCTTCTCCATCATAGTAGCTCTGCAGTTGTTTCTCCTGTCTTGGACTGCCAATCTCAACCTCTTTTCCTGGGCCAGCAATCTTTGATTTGGGACCTTCCTGTAACTAGATATCAGCTGTGCGATTCTCATGGCTGAGGACTTCCCTTCCCCTGGAAGCCTAATTCTTCATTCCAGTCTCACATCTCCGTGTTGTCGTGTGGTGGAGCTGCAAACTGTGTGTGTGTGTGGAGCTGGTTTATTGTGGTCGTTTGGACAACCAGTATTTTCCTGGCAAGATAACTTGTGGGGAAAGCAGGACTTCATGGATCTGCTTTGTGGAAGACCCTTTACATGAATCAGAAGATGGGAAACGCAAGAGGAGCCCATCGTCCCCTTGTGCAGGCGCCACTGCTTTCCCAGACTATCTCTTTACATTTGATAGGAGTCATTGGCAGTTTCAATGTTACTGGATAGCATTACTTCCATTGGTATATTTAGCTTTTATCTGCTGTTGAGACAGGTTGCATTTATTTATGCAGTACTTAGTTTTGCCAAATGAGATGGCTTTAATCACATATTTTGATTGACAGCCAAGTTACAGGGCAGTTTTCCAACTGAAGTGACTGTAACTGTAATGTAATGACATCAGCAGTCAGGATAGCATGTTACTCATTACACCTTCCAGTTGCCAGACTCCTTCCTTTTTATACCACTGCTTCCATTTTTATTCAGGGAGATCTCTGTTCTCACTCGTAAAATATGTACCTCACAAATTTGTTTAAACTCATATTAAATGTTCCTTCCTTCATCTGAGCCCAGGGGCTGCTACCAGGCAGATGCCCCATCAGAGGTCCAGGTTCTTCAGCTGTTATTTGCATTCCATTCCCAAACTGGGCTGTAACTGTGGAACAGGTGTGCAGGCGCAAGTCACAGGCAACTTCAGGGAAATCCAAATGAAACGGTCTCAATGCGAAAAGTTCTTTTGCACACTTTACATGTGTGGGTAACTTAAGAGAAAAGCAGAGCCAGGGGTGTGGCAGGTGAGGAGGGAATGAAATCCACTGGTGGTGAAGGAGCCTTTTTCCAGTCTCCCCTTTCCACTGTGTGCTGCTTATAGATGACTGTAAGTGACCTATGGTGATTGAGAATGTGTGTAATATATGTTAGTTGAAGTTGGTCGAGGGTGTTGTCGAGTTCCCTACAAGATGTTGTTATATGAGAGAAAAAGACTTATTTGTAAGCTGACTGGGTGTTGCCTACAGACACACTCATTATTTGTGCATCTGTTCCTTAAAAAAGATTAACACTTTGAAAGAATAATATCCAAGAAATCATTGAACAAAGTCAGTAAGTGTAGCATTTATTAGACATGTTAAGTGCTGTGATATTGTTAAACTATAGGCATTCTAGGTGGCTATAGTGAGTGAAATCTCAACACCTGTTAGATATCAAACCTCCCTGTGAATAAAATTTACACACTTGGGGACTTTTAAATCTCTATCATCAGCAGAGGACATTATTCTTTAGATATGTTACTTATACACAGTGGTTCACTCATAAAATAAACTTCATATCCAAAAACTATTTATTGTCTATTACTCTTGCTCTCCTTCCCTAGTTCTATTTGCATGTGAATAACCCTTTATTCAAGCTGCATGTTGGGGAACATAGTGTTCTTAGTGGCACTCATTAACAAGCACAGCATCTCAACACTCCTTGCTCGCAATCAACTGCACCTTAGTGTATTCAAGCTGCAGCTACTAGTCTTATGCATGTGCAGAACTCCCCTTCCCAGTGGCTAAAATTTAAATATTTAGACAAATAGAGTGAAAATATCTGCATTTCCAAATTATTAAATGAACTCCAGTTGGGTTTTTTAAAAAATGGCGAAAGGTCCAACTGTGAGGATATTTGAACCGAATCCATCGCTGATTCTCACAAACCCAAAATGTGTGAGACTGCCTCGCCCAGGGCTCTCGCGCTGCTTCTTTCTGGAGTCGGGCAGAGCTAGGCTTCAACACCATAGTTAAGGTGCAACTTTAGTATCGGCAGAAACCAGCATTAGGAAGTCAGTGTATAAATGAACCTTCATTAGCAAATACCCCTACATTTTACTTGGATATTTTACTATGTTAAAGGCACTATATAAATGCAAGTTGTTGCTGTTGTACTTTTTTTTACTTCTCTTCAGTAAATACCTGTAATTCAAAGAAATGCCTTCATTTTTATCTCATTAGGAAGCATGCAGATCTTTTTAATTCTTGACAACGCTGGAGTTTAGAAGAATGAGAGGTGATCTCATTGAAGCATGTAAGATTCTAACAGGGCTTCACAGGATAGATGCTCAGAGGCAGTCTCCCCTGGTTGGAGCCATTTAGGACTGAAATGAGAAGAGATTTCTTCACTAAGAGGCTTGTGAATTTTTGGGATTCTCTACCCCAATCTCAAGGCTGAGATTGATAGATTTTTGGACTCTAAGGGAATCAAGGGATATCAGGATCAGGTGGGAAAGTGCAGTTGAGGTCAAGGATTGAGCATCAGTTGACAATCATTATTAAATGGTGGAGCAGGCTTGAAGGGCCATACAGCCGACTCCAGTCCCTATTTTTTATGTTTGTTCGCCCCGCGCATGTTTTACAATACAAGCAAGCAGCTGCACTGTGCTGTTTTACAGAGGCTCTCAGCAGCTAAGGTAAGAATGTAAATGTTGTATGTTTGGTTTGTCCACTGACACCTTAGTATAACATGGTTAGTCTTTAGTATTTTGAACATTAGCCTTTTATTACATTCTAACTATTTGCAGCTTTACACCAGTCTGTGTGTTGCCTCTGAAGCCACGCTGCATCTCTCTCCAAGTCTCTCTCACATGTGATCTCTTACATCATCATGGTGGGAGGTAATCCTTACACTGTCTCAATCATTAACTCTTTTAGACCCTTATACTACATCTCCCCCTAAACCTTTATCCATATATATATTTATACATTCACTTTTTTATTTTTACATACTACCCATCTCCTCCCCAAGTCTCTGACATCACAGATTCAATCTGTCAGGAGGCTTCACAACCCTGATCATGTTGTCAGACTTGGAAGATCAGTAGTCTTTCTCTGAACTCTTGTTTCTTGACTTGGACGGCCTGCAGAGGTTTATAGTATGTGGTGCTTTCTGAATTTCAGGTTCAACATCTGGTTCATTCAGATGTATGGCTGATTGACTGATGAATAGGAATAAGATTCCTCCCATTTCTTATAGTACCTGCTGAAGTATGTACTAAATAATATCTCTGTTGATTCTCATCTCTCCGGACGATTATTCCTTTTGTGCCTTGGTCTCGTGCCCATGCCTTTTGTCCTTAGGTCCCTGGTATGATATTTCCCACTATAGTTATGGGCTTGTTGCTTTCGGTAAGACTTTTCTCTGCCTTGAACTCGTTGATAATCCTGGACTTCTAGCCCTGGAAGTAATTTTTTGGGTAAGAATGGAAGTTGTGTTTGAACCTTCCTTCCCATCAACAGTTCTGATGGTGCTAATCCACATAGCAGTGGAGTAGTTCTGTATTTCAGGAGTGCCGTTTGAAAATCTTCATTTTTCTGTAACAGTGCTTTAATAGTTCTGACTTCTCTCGCAGTTTCTCCATTAGATTATGGATATCCAGGGGAACTTGTAAGATGTACAAATCCACAGTTTTCCACAAAGTATGTAAAGTTTGCATATTGTGGTCCATTATCGGAAACTATCTGGTCAGATACACCATGTGTTGTAAAGATTTCTTGTAACACTTGAATGATTGTCTCCTTTGTCATTGTGTACAAACGTTGACCTCAATCCACCTTGAAAAGTAATCAATGACAATCAGGTAGGATTTTCCATTAAACATGAATAGATCCTTCCCCAGACGTTCCCATGGTCTGGTTGGGAATTGGATCGAGATTAGGGGTTCCCTCTGATCCTGTCTGTGCACAGCTCATACCTGGCAATTAGAAAACATTTCTTCTATATCTCTCGATATTCCCAGCCACCACACAGATGCTTAAGCCCATGCTCTACATTTCGTTATACCCATATGGCCTTGGTATATTTTCTCCAAGATGTCTACCCAGAGGGAGTTTGGAATCACCAGCCTCTCATCATAGACCAGCAAATCATCCACAATCATAAAGTGTCTTCTGTGTTCAAAGATTTATTTTCATTTTCTTACCACTGGGATGCTGCTGCGGCCAGCCTTGCTTGCAAATTGGCGGATATAGATGCATTCTTCATCTTGCAGCTGAGAATGACGAACTTCTCGGAGTTTTTTGAACTTGCCGGCCATTGTGATGCAGTGAACTGAGAATATGATTCAATTTCATCATGAAAGTTAACATTCTGTTGTGTAGGATGGTCGACAGTAGCTCTGGACAATGCATCTGCTGTCAGAGAATTGTAGAAAGTTTACAGCACAGAAAGATGCCACTTGGCTCATCATGCCTGTACCAGCCAAAAAATGATCCACCCAGTCTAATCCCACCTTCCAGCATTTGGTCCGTAGACCTGTAGATTATGGTACTTGAGGTGCATATCCAGACTCCTTTTGAATGAGTTGAGGGTTTCTGCCTTAACTAACCTTTCAGGCAGGCAGCCATAAAGACGGGGTTAAAGTGTGGCGAGTCGAAGAGACTTAGTAGTTGGCAGGAAAAAAGACAGAGGCGCAAGGGGAGAGCCAACTGTGTAACAGCCCCGACAAACAAATTTCTCTGCAGCACCTGTGGAAGAGTCTGTCACTCTAGAATTGGCCTTTATAGTCACTCCAGGCGCTGCTTCACAAACCACTGACCACCTCTAGGCGCGTATCCATTGTCTCTCGCGATAAGGAGGCCAAAGAAGAAGAACCTTTCAGGCAGTGAGCTCCAGACTCCCACCACCCTCTGGGTGAAAAGACTTCCCTCATCTCCTCTCTAATCTTTCTACCAATCATTTTAAATCTGTGCCCTCTAGTCACTGACCTCTCTGCTAAGGTGAATAGACCCTTCAGCTCCACTCTATCCAGGTCCCTCAAAATTTTGTACATTTCAATCAGATCTCCCCTCAGCCTTCTCTGTCCCAAGGTGAACAACCCCAGCCTATCCAATCTTTCCTCATAGCTGCATTTTCCCAGTCCTGGCAACATCCTCGTAAATCTACTCTGTACCCTCTCTAGTGCAATTACATCCTTTCTGTAATGAGGTGACCAGAACTGCCCACAGTACTCAAGTTGTGGCCGAACCAATGATTTATACAGTTCCAGCATAACCTCCCTGCTCTTATATCCTATACCTCGGCTAATAAAGGAAAGGATTCCATATGCCTTCTTAACCACCTTATCAACCTGTCCTGCTACCTTCAGGGATCTGTGGACATTCACTCCAAGGTCCCTCACTTCCTCTACACTTCTCAGTATTTTCCCATTAATCTTGTATTCCTTTGCCTTGTTTGACCTCTCCAAATGCATCACCTCACACTTCACCAAGTTGAATTCCATTTGCCACTTTTCTGTCCATCTGACCAGACCATCAATATCATCCTGCAGCCCACAGCTATCCTCCTCACTATCTACCACACGGCCAATCTTTGTGTCGTCTGCAAACTTCTTGATCATGGCCCCTACATTTACGTCCAAATCATTAATATATACCACATAAAGCAGGGACCCAGTACTGAGCCCTGCAGAACACCACTGGAAACAGCCCTCTAGTCGCAAAAACACCCGTCAACAATTATCCTTTGTTTCCCGCCACTGAACCAATTTTGTATCCACCTTGCTGCATTTCCCTGGATCCCATGGGACTTTCTTTTAACCCGTCTGCCATGTGGGACCTTGTCAAAAGCCTTGCTAAAATCCATGTAGACCACATCAACTGTACTACCCTCATCTATCCTCTTTGTTACTTGTTCAAAAAATTCAATCAAGTTGGACAGACAAGAGCTTTTCTTAACAAATCCATGCTGACTGTCCTTGATTAATCCGTGCCTTTCTAAGTGATAGTTTATCCTGTCTCTCAGAATTGATTCCAATAATTTGTCCACTACTGAGATTTGACTGACTGGCCTGTAATTATTTGGTCTATCCCTTGCTCCCTTTTTAAACAGAGGTACAATGTTAGCAGTCCGCCAATCCTCCGGCACCTCACCTGTATCCTGTGAGCATTGGAAAATGATGGTCAGACCTTCCGCTATTTCCTCTCTTGCTTCTTTTAACAGCCTGGGGTACATTTCATCTGGCCCTGGTGATTTATCAACTTTCAAGGATGCTAATCCCATAATACTTGCTCTCTCCCTCTGTTGATCACATCCAATACTTCACACCACTCTTCCTTAACTATAATATCTGCATCATCCCCCTCTTTTGTGAAGACAAACGCAAAATATTCATTTAGAACAATAACAACATCTTCCGCCCTTACACATAGGTAACCTTTTTGGTCTTTTATGGGCCCTACTATTTCCTTAGTTATCCTGTTACTCTTAATGTATTGATAAAACATCTTGGGGTTCACCTTGATTTTTCTGGTCAATATTCTTTCATGCTCTCTCTTAGCTTTCCTAATTTCCTTTTTGATTTCACCCCTCCACTTTCTATACTCCTCTCGGCTTTCTATAGTATTGAGTTCTCGGTGTCGGACATAAGCTTTTCTTTGCTGCCTTATCTTACCCTGTAGACTCCTTGACATCCATGGGGCCCAGATTTGGCCGTCCCACCCTTTTTCTCTGGGAACATGCTTACTCTGAACACCTTGAATCTCCCCTTTGACTGCCTCCCACTGCTCTGACACTAATTTACCTTCAAGTAGCTGTTTCCAATCCACTTTCACTAAATCACTTCTCAGCTTAGTAAAATTGGCATTTCCCCAACTGAGAACTGTAACTCCTGTTCTATCCTTGTCCTTTTCCATAATTATATTAAAACTGACTGAATTATGCTCTCCCACTGCTATTCCTTCCACCTGCCCATCTTCATTTCTTAAAACTAAGTCTAAAACTGTGCCCTCTCTTGTTGGACTTGCTACAGACTGGGAAAATAAGTTGTCCTGAATGCACCTCAAGAATTCTGCTCCCTCAATTCCTTTCACACTAAAACTATCCCAGTTAATATTGGGGTAGTTAAAATCCCCTACTATTACTGCCCTATTGTTCTTGCACTTCTCAGAGATTTGCCTACATATCTGCTCTGCTATCTCCCTCTGACTGTTTGAGGGTCTATAGTACACTCCCAGCAGTGTGAGTGCCCCTTTTTTGTTCCTTAGCTCAATCCATATGGCCTCATGATGAATCTTCCAACATATCATCCCTCCTCACAGCTGTAGTTGTTTCTTTGACCAAAATTGCCACTCTCCCTCCTTTCTTATCCCCCTCCCTATCGCATCTGAAAACTCTGTAACCAGGAATGTTGAGCTGCCATTCCTGTCCCTCCTTAAGCCATGTTTCTGTAATAGCTATGATATCATACCACCACGTGTCTATCTGTGCCCTCAGCTCATCTGTTTTATTTTCTATACTGCTTGCATTGAAATAGATACCTTTGAGCACTGTCAAACTTTAAAAAAAATTTCTAACCTTTGTTTCCTCTGTCTTCCAGACTCATCCATTAATTTTCTGCCATCCATTTTCATTTCTGATTTTGTCCCAATTGAGTCTACCTTCAGGTCCCCATCCCCCTGCCAAACTAGTTTAAACCCTCCCCAACAGCATGAGCAAAACGTCCCGCAAGGAACTCAGCTGTTTGTTTCTTGCCCTGCATGTATACCATTTCGTACGTGAACCTCATTAGCCTCAACTGGAATCTCTGGATTTGTGCAGGCATCCAGTGAGTTCCTTTTCATCAAGCAAGGAAACTAGAGGCTTGTGGTCTGTCTCCAGGACAACCTTTAAGCCAATAATATAGTCTGAGAATTTCTCTCAAGCCTGCGTAACTGCGAGAGCTTCTTTCTCTCTGATGGTGTATCTCACCTCAGTCTCAGACAATGCTCGTGACACATAATAAATCAGTCTTCAACATCCATCTAGCGTTCTCGTAAAAGGACTGCCCCTATCCCTGTAGATGAGGCATCTGCTGCAATTGTGGTTGACAGTGAGGGGTTATAATGCACTAAGATATCCAGTGAAATCAGCATTTTCTTGATCCTTTGAAATGCCGGCTCCTGATGTACATCCCAACACCATGCTTGAGTTTTCCTTAATAGTTGTTGTAAGGGCTCAGTAACTTGCACTAGATTGGGTAAAAGGTTTGCCAACCGATTAGCGATTCCAAGGAATCGTTGCAGATCTTGGACAGAAGTAGGAAGTGAGAATTCACTAATGGCTCTCGTCTTTTGTGTGTCTGCCATTATGCCGTTGCTACTGACAATGTATCCTAAAAAACTAATACACCTTCTTGTAGACGATTCAAAACTGCTCTAACCCTTAGGTCATGTTCTTCAATAGATTCACTATAGACTAAGATGTCGTCCATATGGCATAATACTCCTTTAAGGCCCTGTATTTCTAGTGCTGATGTTATAACGAATGGTAAATGATTAAAACAAAATCTTCCCAACGGAGTAATGAAGCTTGTCAATACCTTGACTTCCTATCCAATGGAACATGCCAATACCCACTATTTGCGTCAATCTTTGTTTAACTTTTGGATAACTTTGCCAAGCACTCATCCACTGAGAACATCAGATGAACCTCTCTTGCCACAGCCTTATTAAGTTGAGTTAGGTCTACACAAATGCGAAGACTACCGTTAAGTTTAGGAACTGGAACCATTCCAGAACAACACTCTGTAGGTTCAGTGACAGGTTGAACTGACACCCATCCTGGTCATCTCTTCTAACTGATGTTGGACTTGTTTCATTAGTGGGTGTGGTATCTTCCTAGGCTTGAAACGACATACTGGTTTAGCATCTTTTCTGAACATAATGTTGTCTTCAGTCTTCCTATAACAGTAAATAATTTTGGAAGGTCTTTTTGGAAGTGACTCTTGGGTTCTTGTTGCTTAACGTCTTTCACTTTTCTTATAAGATGTTGGTCAATACAAACTCTTCTACTTAAGAGACAGAATTCCTGATTCCTCAGAACATACAGTATTTCTGATATCTGCTTTCCCTCTTACTGGAGTGTTACCTGTAGCTTCTCCTTGACTTTCAGTTCAATCCCTCCTGGGCCATGTAACTGAGTTTCTGTTGGGCGCAGGTACTACAGTGAGGGACCTTGGAGTGAATGTCCACAGATCCCTGAAGGTAGCAGGACAAGTTGATAAGGTGGTTAAGTAAGCATATGGAATCCTTTCCTTTATTAGCTAAGGTATTGACTGGGACTCACTTAGTGCTAGGGGCTTGGATGGGGAAGAATTTGTGAGGAGCATCCAGGAGGGCTTCTTGAAACAGTATGTAGAAAGTCCAACTAGGGGTGGGGCCATTCTGGACCTGGTATTGGGGAATGAGCCCGGCCAGGTGGTCGAAGTTTCAGTGGGGGAGCATTTCGGGAGCAGTGACCATAATTCCATAAGTTTTAAGGTACTTGTGGATAAGGATAAGAGTAGTCCTCGGGTGAAGGTGCTAAATTGGGGGAAGGCTAATTATAACAATATTAGGCAGGAACTGAAGAATTTAGATTGGGGGCGGCTGTTTGAGAGTAAATCAACATCGGACATGTGGGAGTCTTTCAAACGTCAGCTGATTAGAATCCAGGACCAGCATGTTCCTGTGAGGAAGAACGACAAGTTTGGCAAGTTTCGGGAAGCCTGGATAACACGGGATATTGTGAGCCTTGTCAAAAAGAAAAAGGAAGCATTTGTAAGGGCTGGAAGGCTAGGAACAGATGAAGCACTTGAGGAATATAAAGACAGTAGGAAGGAACTTAAGCAAGGAGTTAGGAGGGCTAAAAGGGGTCATGAAAAGTCATCGGCAAACAGGATTAAGGAAAATCCCAAGGCTTTTTATACATATATAAAGAGCAAGAGGGTAACCAGGGAAAGGGTTGGCCCACTCAAGGACAGAGATGGGAATCTATGCGTGGAGCCAGAGGAAATGGGTGAGGTGCTAAATGAGTACTTTGCATCAGTATTCACCAAAGAGAAGGACTTGGTGGATGATGAGCCGAGGGAAGGGAGTGCAGATAGTCTCAGTCAACTCATTATCAAAAAGGAGGATGTGTTGGGTGTCTTGCAAAGCATTAAGGTAGATAAGTCCCCAGGGCCTGATGGGATCTACCCTAGAATACTGAGGGAGGCAAGGGAGGAAATTGCTGGGGCCTTGACAGAAATCTTTGCATCCTTATTGGCTACAGGTGAGGTCCCAGAGGACTGGAGAATAGCCAATGTTGTTCCTTTGTTTAAGAAGTGTGGTAAGGATAATCCAGGAAATTATAGGCCGGTGAGCCTTACGTCAGTGGTAGGGAAATTATTAGAGAGGATTCTTCGGGACAGGATTTACTCCCATTTGGAAACATGCGAACTTATTAGCGAGAGACAGCATGGTTTTGTGAAGGGGAGGTCATGTCTTACTAATTTGATTGAGTTTTTTGGAAGTGACGAAGATGATTGATGAGGGAAGGGCGGTGGATGTTGTCTATATGGACTTTAGTAAAGCCTTTGACAAGGTCCCGCATGGCAGACTGGTACAAAAGGTGAAGTCACACGGGATCAGGGGTGAGCTGGAAAGATGGATACAGAACTGGCTCACTCACAGAAGACAGAGGGTATCAGTGGATGGGTGTTTTTCTGAATGGAGGGATGTGACTAGTGGTGTTCCGCAGGGATCAGTGCTGGGACCTTTGCTGTTTGTAGTATATATCAATGATTTGGAGGAAAATGTAGCTGGTCTGACTAGTAAGTTTGCGAACGACACAAAGGTTGGTGGAGTTGCGGATAATGATGAGGATTGTCAGAGGATACAGCAGGATATAGATCGGTTGGAGACTTGGGTGGAGAAATGGCAGATGGAGTTTAATCCGGACAAACGTGAGGTAATGCATTTTGGAAGGTCTAATGCAGGTGGGAGGTATACAGTAAATGGCAGAACCCTTAGGAGTATTGACAAGCAGAGAGATCTGGGCGTACAGGTCCACAGGTCACTGAAAGTGGCAACGCAGGTAGTCAAGAAGGCATACGGCATGCTTGCCTTCATCGGTCGGGGCATAGAGTATAAAGATTGGCAAGTCATGTTGCAGCGGTACAGAACCTTAGTTAGGCCACACTTAGAATATTGCGTGCAATTCAGGTCGCCACACTACCAGAAGGACGTGGAGGCTTTGGAGAGGGTACAGAGGAGGTTTACCAGGATGTTGCCTGGTCTGGAGGGCATTAGCTATGAGGAGAAGTTGGATAAACTCTGATTGTTTTCACTGGAACGACGGAGGTGGAGGGGGCGACATGATAGAGGTTTACAAAGTTATGAGAGGCATGTACAGAGTGGATAGTCAGAAGCTTTTTCCCAGGGTGGAAGAGTCAGTTACTAGGGGACATAGGTTTAAGGTGCGAGGGGCAAAGTTTAGAGGGGATGTGCGAGGCAAGTTTTTTACACAGAGGGTGGTGAGTGCCTGGAACCTGCTGCCAGGGGAGGTGGTGGAAGCAGGTACGATAGCGACGTTTAAGAGACATCTTTGACAAATATATGAATAGGAAGGGAATAGAGGGATACGGACCCCGGAAGTGCAGAAGGTTTTAGTTTAGGCAGGCATCAAGATCGGCGCAGGTTTGGAGGGCCGAATGGCCTGTTCCTGTGCTGTACTGTTCTTTGTTCTTTGTATAGAGTATAAGAGCAGGGAGGTTATGATGGAACTGTATAACTCATTGGTCAGGCCACAATTTCGGTACTGTGTGCAGTTCTGATCAACTTATTACAGAAAGGATGTAATTACACTAGGCAGGGTACAGAATAGATTTACGAGGATGTTGCCAGGACTGGAAAAACGCAGCTATGAGGAAAGATTGGATAGGCTGGGGTTGTTCTCCTTGGAACAGAGGAGGCTGAGGGGAGATTTGATTGAGCTGTACAAAATTGTGATGGGCCTGGATAGAGTGGAGGTAAAGGGCCTATTTACCTTAGCAGAGAGGTCAGTGAGTAGGGGACAAAGATTTAAAGTGATTGGTAGAAAGATTAGAGGAGAAATGAAGAAAAAAAATTTCACCCATAGGTTGGTAGGGGACTGGAAATCACTGCCTGAAAGGGTGGTAGAGGCAGAAACGCTCAACCAAAAGGTTTATGGATATGTACCAAAAGTGCCATTACCTGCAGGGCTACGGACCAAATGCTGGGTTAGGCTGGGTGCCTTGTTTTTTGTCTGCCGCAGACACGGTGGGCCAAATGGCTTCTTCCTGTGCCTTAAACATTTTATCTTCTATGTTTCTATATTCTATGATAATCACAGTTCTTTGATAAGACCGTTACACTTTCTCCAGTGTCCAGTTTAAAATTGGTGATATGTCCGTTGACATATATATTTGCAGACCAAATTGCCTGATTAGGATCGTTGATCTCACCAAGGAGGTTTTTTGATTTGTCTGATGATGGAGATTGCTCAACTTCATTCGTAACTCTGTGCTTAAAGATTTTTCTTTTGAACTAGTGGGAGTAGAGATTCTACTTGCCCATTTTCCCAAAATTGTCTGTTTTCTTACAGTGGAAGCATTCTGCTTTGTTTGCAGGACACTGTTCGCGCCTGTGGGTCTTTTTGGTGCCACAATGCTGGCAGGGTTCATGGTGTCTTGCACTTCCCCCACAGTGTACTTTCTTTTCTGCTGCTTTTTGTATAGTCCTCTGATTAAGGAACTGTATGGGGGCCGGGGGTTTCCTGACCAAGATCTTTCTTCACCTCTCAGGGTTGCTCGGTTCTTCTTCCAGATCTCTGCTTGTCTCACCAGCTGAATTGCTATGTCTCGGGTCAGGTCTTCCTTAGACTGCAATAAATCTGATAGGGATTCATCAGTAATACCTACAATAATGCGGTCTGTTATTAATTCTGCTTTTAGGTCTCCATATTCACATCCTTCAGCTAGTCTGTAATGAAAGCATCAACTGTTTCACCTGGTTTCTGGGCCCTTCTGTTAAATCTTGCCCTTTCTAGAATCTTATTGCTCTGCAGGTTGAAATAGCTATCAAAGGCATTTAAAACTTTATCAAATTTATCTGATGTCTCATTAATGCTTTGTCTTGCCATAACATCATCTGCTATTGCTCCAATGGAATACAGCAATGTGTTCATTTGCTCTGCTTCAGACTGGCTGTCTAATTTGGAAGCAATTCACTATCTTAAAAATCTTTTTTGTCAGAGTGACCAATTTGGAGTTGAATTTGGTCCTTCCATGTGTCAAAACCTCTCTGGTATTCTAAATTTAAGATCCATGGCTTTCTATTTGCTTTACTTCCTTTTTAAAATTTTCCCTCCAGTGTTGGAATTTTCTCGTGCTTTTCAGCCTTGCACTGACTCCTGTTATGGTCACAGTATCTCCCTGTAAAATCTCTCCGCTAGATTCTGTATTTATTTCTTTCATTAAATGCAGAGTAGCGTTTTTACTAAGCTCTTTTTTCTCTCTTGTTTTAGTGCATTGAGCATTTTCATCTACTGTGCTTTTTTTTTGCTTGCTCCAGTTGCCACTTTACCCTCTTTAAGGTTGCTCACCAGAGCCCTGATCATTGCTTGGTTGTCCAACTCGAAGTCTGCGATAGCTGGACCGCAGTTTTTTCACAGATCACCCACCTCTGTGGTGCAGCCTGGATGCATCTTCAAGCCAATTCCCTGACTCTCTGTGCCTCCTTCATCCATGGAGCAGTTGTGGAGCTTTTTCACAGCCTCTTCTCGAGTTCTGCAGTTTTGGCACTTTTTTCAGGTCAGCCTTCTTCAAAATATTTCTTCAAATTCTCCTTCTGGACGTTGCATGGTAAGAACCACCGCTGTTCACCATCCTACCGCTGATCACCATGGTGTATGTTTGGTTTGTCTGCTGCCACCTTACTATACTAGATTAGTCTATCTTAGAGAGATTACTGAGACTTCAGTACTTTGAAAATTAACCTTTTATTACATTCTAACTGTGTACAGCTTTACACCAGCCTGTGTGACACCTCTGAAGTCACGCTGCATCGCTTTCCAAGACTTTCTCACATGTGATCTCTTACATCATCGTGGTGGGAGTGGGGGGGGGGACGTGGTATTCCTTACACTGTCTCAGCATTAACCCCTTTCAGACCCTTATACTGCAGTGAACTTGCTGAATGCCACTTTTTTTTTGTTCTTTGCCTGTGAGTGTCACTGGCAATCACTAGCTGTAATCACTAGTGATACTCAAGGTGCTTGTGCTGCATGTTATTCTCCTACCATAATTTTCAGAGCTCTGTGCTTATCCCACGGTGCTTCCATTGCCTCCAGTGCCCATCTGTTGCATCCTCCATACTACATATTGCCACATATCATGTGCTGACCTCCATTGCCATTTGTTCAGCTCTCTTTTGCAGCTCCACATCACTACACTCTGCGTTCTGCCAACCCCCTGTGTCCATGCAGTTCCATCACTAGACTACCACACTCCATGCTGCACACTTTGCTTTGACTCACATCATATTCAGAATACTCCCTCTCCCTTTGAAGCCTATGCTATTATATTTCCACAAGGCTGAGTTTGGTAACCCCACAACTGCAGAGGGCGCACTTCCCGCACATGTAGTTGCAGTGCCTTTGACGTCAAAGCCCAGACAGCTGCCTACATCAAAGATAATGCAGATCTAACAAAAACAGAAAGAAGGAAGGAGCGGGTCTGACGGGTTAAGGAGTGAGGCGCCCAGTCCTGGGAAGAAGCGAGATGGAGCCCGGTAGACTGCGGGACTTGAGCAGAAACATTACTTTTAGTTATCTAACAAATCCCTGTTCTTCACAATGCCAGGCACTTAAGTCTGCTCCCAGTTTAGTTCTGCAAAACGTATAGAATTATAGAATGGTTACAGCACAGAAGGAGGCTATTTGGCCTGTCATGTCCATGCCAGCTCTGTGAAAGAGCTACTCAGCTAGTCCCACTCCCTTTTGAAAGCCTCCACACTCTCAGGCAGTTCATTCCAGATCCTAACCACTCGCTGTGTGAAAAAGTTTCTCCTCATGTCGCCTCTGGTTCTTTTGCCAGTCACCTCTGGTTCTCAACCATTCTGCCAATGCAAACGGTCTCTCCCTATCTACTCTGTCTAGACCTCTCATGATTTTGAACACCTCTATCAAATCTCCCCTCAACATTCACTTCTCCAAGGAGAATAGCCCCAGCTTCTCCAATCTATCCTCATCCCTGGAACCGTTCTCGTGCATCTTTTCTGCACCCTAGTTGATACTTTCACATCCTTCCTAAAGTGGTGCCCAGAACTGGATAAAAAAGTCCAGTTGCAGCTGAACAAGTGTTAATAAAGGCTCACCATAACTTCCTTGCTTTTGTACTCTATGCTTCTATTTATAAAGCCCAGGATCGTATATGCCTTTTTAGCCACTTTCTCAACCTACCATGCCACCTTCAACAATTTGTGCACATATATTCCCAGGTCCCTCTGTTGCTGCCCCCTTTAGAATTGTACCCTTTATTTCATATTCTCTCGTCTTGTTCTTCCTACTAAAATGTATCACTGCGCACTTCTTAGCATTAAATTGCATCTGTCATGTCCATTTCACCAGCCTGTTTATGTCCTCTTGAAATCTATCACTATCCCCCTAACATTTCACAATATTTCCAAGTTTTGTATCATCTGCAAATTTTGAAATTGTGTCCTGCACTCCTAAGTCTAGGTCATTTAGGAGGGACCAGGGCAAGAAACAAAGAAAGGGAACAAAGACAACAGACCTGGACAGCTTAAGGAATATAACAGAATTGAAAAGGTAAGAAAAATGTAGCAAGTAGATTAATACAGGCAAAAGAGAAAACAGTAAAATGGAGAAGAGCGGGAGTGGGGTAAAACAGGAAGAGCAGAGAGAATAAAAGAGCAAAGAATGGGAAAAGAATTGCCGCACTGAACTCTGCGGAAATGGAAATGTTTCTTGTAGATTTGGCCCTTGCTCACATTTTAATTTACTTCAATACAACAGATTCTCAAGTTACTAAGAGTTTGACCTGCAGAGCTCTGTGATGATAGCAGATAGTGCTTCATACGCTGTTACTTTAGCATATATTTTTAAAATTACTCACACATGGAGCTTGCATTTTGTTTTCCTGACTGGATCTGTGTAAATTTTAATAACTCCCAACTTTAGAGTCATCATAATTGCAAAGCAGTTGGTTGGGAGTTCACAATCTAATGCTGAGTTAGCTCTTAGTGTCAGGGCTTCACTGTCAGCTGTCCATTGCAAGTAACATTTGGCACATCCTGTTGGACTTTGAACAAGCAGGAAGTCTTTAATATTCTCCTGGTTGTGCCCTGTCTGGTGTCATGGAGGGAATTCCAGTGCTCGTTCTCTGGACTTTTTCTCTTACTTTCTTCATGTTCTTTGGTGACAATCTTCAGGTGAAGTTGTTAACTATATCCTGGACTTCAGCCTTTCAATTATTGGTCAAGGATTGCCTTTTAGTCAGAAAAAAAGCAGCTGTGAATTAGTGGAGGAGTGAGGTGATTCAAACAGTGAATGTAAAGGGAAACAGTGTCAGTGCCAGCAAACCTTTTAACTCTTATTTCTAAGGCCCAGAATTTAGGTAAACATCAAGTCCAAGCTAAAAACCTCAAGCCAAACTACAAGTCTGCCCATGCCCCTGACACACACAGTAAGCTTTCCAGGATCAGTGAAGGTTTTACTCTGTTTCATTTTACAATATCATTCCAGAGAGTTATCATTTAAGTATCTTTGGGTGGAATAAGTTGAGAAGTTATAACTTAAAGTTATTATTGTGTATTTCACTGAGCAGCTAACTTGTGGACTCACAGTAAGCAACCATTCTTGAACAACTTTATTTACACCTCCCTGCCAGAGGGGGCAGCAGAGATGGCAGTATAACAAAATGTTCAGCTATTACAATATACTACACTCCCCACTTTATAAAAACAACTTAGAGATTAAAATGTAAAATAGTGAGAATTTTTTTCTCTGAGGGTCGTGAGTCTTTGGAAGTCTCTTCCTCAAAGGGCAGTGGAAACAGTGTCTTTGAATATTTTTAAGGCAGAGGTAGATAGATTCTTGATAAGCAAGGGGGTGAAAGGTTATTGGGGGTAGGTGGGAATGTGGAGTTGAGGTTACAATCAGATCAGCCATGATCTTATTGAATGGGGGAGCAGGCTCGACGGGCCAAGTGGCCTACTCCTGCTTTTAATTGGTATGTTCATATGTAGAATACAATAACAATACCTGAAATTTAACAGGTTGTTTTGCATGCTTGTTGTTACTATAATCACAACTAAAACATTTCCAGAGTAATTTAGATGTAAAAATATTGTTTTCCTATCATTTGACAAGGAGTAATGAAAAGAACAACTTATTTCTTCTTCCTTTCTACATACTTTCAATTAACCCTTCTGGCTTCTTTCTTTTTCTGTCTGGGTATCTTCCATTTCCGTTTGCTTGATTCTGCTCTGTCAAAATCTGAGACGGTCAACCCTGAACTTTGACTTTGACGACGAACTCCATTTAATGGTTTAGACTGTGAATTTAATTTATTAGTCTTAATCAAAGACCCTGTCTCGCTTTGCTCTACCTGTAGATTCTGTATTACTGGAAAACTTTCAGTTCCTTTGTGACTTGCAGCTTCTTTGTGACTTTCACTTGGGACTGTAGGAAGTTGGACTCCAAAGGTTTCTCATGCTCTCCCTTTGTCAGGGTAACCCAGAAATTGCAAACCAACTTCTCAAAACCTCAATAGTTTTGTCACTTGTGGGATTGGGCATAGACTCAGCATTTATCCACTTGCTATGGCTATCAACCAAAACAAAATAGTTTTTCCCTTCAAAGATATTGGCATGTACTCATTCCCACATTTCCTTGTGTTTGACCATGGAATGAATGGAATCTTGGTTGGATCATTTCTCAATCTGAGACCCACTTAACAACTTTGCACCAACTCTTCAATATCTTTAGCTACCTTTTCTCATGTTTACGAGAAGCACGACAATGAAAAAATACAGTCGAAGAGTTATGAATTATTTTTACCTTTTTAAAAATTGGATAATGCTGCAAAAGATGGCCGCATGTGTATTCAAACATTGCCACACTGTTTAGAACAAAGGATGCCTAACCAGGTTGAAAGGTGTCAATTACACCCATCCTGAAACATTCTTGAATTGAATGGGTTCTACTGCAGCAAAGAAGGTATGAAATAGAAACATCACAATCAGATTATCATCATCCTGGGCTATTGTGTGATCAGCATGGGGAGAGACCAAAGCATCTCCTACCAGAATCTGCTTTGACAAACTTTTTACCTGAAAAAGGCAGCCCTCGAGGCAGAGAGAGAGACCCACAAAGAAGTACCAGCAGAAGCTTGTCCACCTAAGAGCTGGGAGAAAATCAAGCAAGCCAAAAGGGAAGGTGCCCCACTGTGAATTCTCCATTTTCAACTTGTGTAGATGTGAATTAGAAGTGATCTTCTGTCTTCAACCAACAGAAAAATCTACAAACACTTCAGGCCTGCAATCAACAAGAACTTGACTTGCAAGAGAATTCAACAGGTTTACCATGAACCCCAAAACCCTACCTCACTTGAAAACCACTTACTCTTTTTCCTTTCTGTCACTTTGTTTGTGCATATGTGTGTGTGTGTGCGCGTGTATACGTGAGTGGATGCATTCGTGAAAGTTTAAGGATAAGGCATATTGCTTTTTTTTATTCATTCATGAGATGTGGGTGTCGCTGGCTAGGCCAGCATTTATTGCCCACCCCGAATTGCCCTTGAGAAGGTGGAGGTGAGCTGCCTTCTTGAACCGCTGCAATCCATGTGGGGTAGGTGCACCCACGGTGCTGTTAGGGAGTTCCAGGATTTTGACCAAGCGGCAATGAAGGAACAGCGATGTAATTCCAAGTCAGGATGGTGTGTGGCTTGGAGGGAAACTTGCTGGTGGTAGTGTTCTCATGCATTTTCTGCCCTTGTCCTTCTAAGTGGCAGAAGTCGTGGGTTTGGAAGGTGCTGTCTAAGGAGGCTTGGTGGTTTGCTGCAGTGCATCTTGTAGATGGTACACACTACTGCCACTGCGTGCGGTGATGGAGGGAGTGAATGTTTGTGGATGGGGTGCCAATCAAGCCGGCTGCTTTGTCCTGGATGGTGTTGAGCTTCTTGAGTGTTGAGGTGCACCCATCTAGGCAAGTGGAGAGTATTCCATCACACTCCTGACTTGTGCCTTGTAGACAGTGGACAGGCTTTGGGGAGTCAGGAGGTGAGTTACTCACCGCAGGATTCCTAGCCTCTGACCTGCTCTTGTAGCCACGGTCTTTATATGGCTACTCCAGTTCAGTTTCTGGTCAATGGTAACCCTCAGAATGTTGTTAGTGGGAGATTCAGCGATGGTAATGCCATTGAATGTCAAGGGGAGATGATTAGATTCTCTCTTGTTGGTGATGGTCATTGCCTGGCACTTGTGTGGTGCCCAAGCCCGGGTATTGTCCAGGTCTTGCTGTATTTCGACACGGACTGCTTCAGTGTCTGAGGACTGCTTCAGTGTCTGTGGTTGAGTACAATTCTGCTGCTGCTGATGGACCACAGTGCCTCATGGATGCCCAGATTTGTATTGCTAGATCTGTTCGAAATCTATCCCATTTAGCACAGTGGTAGTGCCACAGAACACGATGGACGGTATCCTCAATGTGAAGGCAGGACTTCGTCTCCACAAGGACTGTGCGGTGGTCACTCCTACCAATACTGTCATGGACCGATGCATCTGCGGCAGGCAGATTGGTGAGGACGAGGTCAAGTATGCTTTTCCCTCTTGTTGGTTCCGTCATCACCTGCCACATACCCAGTCTAGCAGCTATGTCCTTTAGGTCTTGGCCAGCTCGGTCAGTAGTGGTGCTACCGAGCCACTCTTGGTGATAGACATTGAAGTCCCCCAACCAGAGTACATTCTGTGCCCTTGCCACCTTCAGTGCTTCCTCCAAGTGGTGTTCAACATGGAGGAGTACTGATTCATCAGCTGAGAGAGGGCAGTAGGTGGTAACCAGCAGGAGGTTTCCTTGCCCATGTTTGACCTGATGCCATGAGACTTCATGGGGTCTGAAGTCGATATTGAGGACTCCCAGGGCTACTCCTCCCGACTGTGGACCACTGTGCTGCCACCTCTGCTGGGTCTGTCCTGCCAGCGGGACAGGGTGTACCCAGGGATGGTGATGGCGGTGTCTTGGACATTGTCTGTAAGGTATGATTCCATGAGTATGGCTATGTCAGGCTGTTGCTTGATCAGTCTGTGGGACAGCTCTCCCAACTTTGGCACAAGTCCCCAGGTATTAATAAGGAGGACTTTGCAGGGTTGACAGGGCTGGGTTTGCATTTTTCATTTCCGGTGCCTCGGTTGATGCCAGGTGGTCCGACTATTTCATTGTTTACTGACTTTGTAGCAGTTAGATACAACTGAGTGGCTTGCTCGGCCATTTCAGAGGGCATTTAAGAGTCAACTACATTGCTCAATAAATAATTAATCTTCTGTTTTAAACATTCAAGAAAACGTGTCACTGTCTGTTTATTTCATCAATAAAACACAAAGTGGGGTTCAACCCCAAAACAAAAAAAACACTTGCTGTGGAACAGTGGCGACCACCCACACCCATCACCACATGCCTGTAACAAATTGGGGGCTCATCCGGGATCTGAAACAAATGAGAAATTTGGAAAATGGGAGGAAAATTGCCCTCTAAAATTGTGGAAAAGTAAACAAACAGGTTTTCTTGTATTCTCCGCGACAATGTTAGAAAAACAAAAGAGATGGCTGCATTTCATACTAAGGAGTTTGTAGAGCAGGGAGAGATAACCCGCGATAAGTTAAAGAAATTAAGTATTGAAGATTTATAAAGCTTAGCTGCAGAGGTGGGAATCACGTTCAAACAAAAGTGCTGGAGAGTCTGACATCCCTGAAAGTGGATAAATCGCCAGGACTGGATGTTTTGCATCCCAGGTTGTTAAAGAAAACCAGGGAGAAAATAGTGGATGCGCTGAGGATCATCTTCAAATCCTCACTGGATACAGGAGAGGTACCAGACGATTGGAGGTCTGTGAATCTTGGACCATTGTTTAAAAAGGGTGCGAGGGATAAGCCAGGTAATTATAGGCCTGTCAGTCTGACCTCGTTCGTGGGTAAATTGTTAGAATCTATTCTGAGGGACAGGATAAACTGTCACTTAGAAAGGCACGGATTAATCAGGAATAGTCTGCACGGATTTGTGAAGGGAAGGTCATGTCTTAATAACTTGATTGAGTTTTTTCAGCAAGTAACAAGGAGGATTGATGAGGGTAGTGCAGTGCATGTGGTTTATATGGATTTTAGGAAGGCATTTGACAATATTCCGCACGGCAGACTGATCAGTAAAATGAAAGTCCATGGGATACTGGGGAAGGTGGCAGGTTGGATCCAGAATTGGCTCAGTGACAGGACACAAAGGGTAGTTTTTGTATTTGTGAATAGAAAGCTGTTTCCAGTGGTGTTCTACAGGGCTCAGTGTTGGGTCCCTTGCTGTTTGTGGTATATATTAATGATTTAGACTTAAATGTGGGAGGCATGATTGGGAAATTTGCTGATGACACAAAAATTGGCCGTGTAGTTAATAGTGAAGAGGAAAGTCGTGGACTCCAGAATGCTATCAATGGTTTGGTTGAGTGGGCAGAAAAGTGGCAAATGGAATTCAATCCAGAGAAGTGAGAGTAATGCATTTGGGGAGGGCAAACAAAACAAGGGAATACACAATAAACGGGAGGATATTGAGAAGGGTAGAGGAAGTGAGAGACCTTGGAGTGTATGTCCACAGGTCCCTGAAGGTGGCAGGACAGGTAGATAGAATGGTGAAGAAGGCATGTGGATTGCATTCCTTCATTGACAGAGGTATAGAATACAAAAGCAGGGATGTGATGCTGGAGCTGTACAGAGCGCTGGTTAGACCATGCATTTCTGGTCACCACATTACAGGAAGGACATAGTTGCTCTGGACAGAGTGCAGAGGAGATTTACAAGAATGTTGCCAGGACGTGAGGTTGCAGCTATGAGGAAAGATTGAACAGGTTGGGGTTGTTTTCCCTGGAATTGAAGAGGCTGAGGGGTGACTTGATTGAGGTGTACAAAATTATGAGGGGCCCAGATAGAGTGGACAGGAAGAACCTGTTTCCCCTGGTGGGGAGGTCAATTACCAGGGGGCACAGATTTAAGGTGACTGTTCGAAGGATTAGAGGGGACATGAGGAAAAACGTTTTCACCCAGAGGGTGGTGGGTGTCTGGAATTTACTGCCAGGATCGGTGGTGGAGGCAGAGACCATCAATTCTTTTAAAAGGTACCTGAACATGCTGTAACCTGCGGGGCTATGGACCGGGTGCTGGAAGGTGGGATTAGTTTGGGTGGATAGCTTATTCGGCTGGCGCGGACACGATGGGCTGAATGTCCTCCTTCTGTGCTGTATTTTGTTCTATGTTCTATGTTGTAAAAAGCAAAGAAATCTGAAATGGTGAAGGGTCTAGCTAACCATTTTAAACTGTCCCCTGAACGAGAAGAAGAAAGCATGGAATCTGAAACTGAAAGGATAGACCTAACTAAAATTCAGTTGAAAAGAGAGGAGATGCAGTTTCAGAAGGAAAAGAAAGAGAGTTAGTTTCAGAAGGAGAAAGAGAAGCAAAACAATTTGAGTTAGCAAGGCTGCAAACCCAAAATGAAAATGCCAATAGCCACTCAAACCTTATCCCCAATTCAGAGCAAAGCTTTGATGTACTGAGACACTCAAGACTAATGCCCAAATTTAATGAGAAAATAGCTACCAGGCTAAATTGGCTGAAAGAAAATTGGACTCTCCACTTACAAGGTGAGTTCGTGGATAGGGCACGCGAAGCTTTTTCTCTGTCCTCAGAAGAGAGTTCCTCTGACTATGAACAAATTAAAACATTCTAAATGCATATGAGTTAGTACCTGAAGCATATGACAGAAATTCAGACACACCAGGAAAAGACCCGCACAGACGTAAATAAAATCAAAAAACTGCAGATGCTAGAAATCGGAAATAAAAACAAGAAATGAAAGTACTCAGCAGGCCTGGCACCATCTGTGGAGAGAGAAGCAGAGTTAACGTTTCAGGTCAGTGACCTTTCATTCGAACTGCAGAATTCCCGCACAGACTTACCTTGATTTCGACAGAATTAAACACATGGCCTTTGATCACTGGATACGATCTCTCAAGCTAGCTCTTGGGTTCAACAATTTCAGAGCATGACTACCTTTTTTTGTTTTATTTTATTATACTTTATTTTATTTTATTTTATTTTTAACCATGTGCCTGTCATAAACTTGTTTTTTAGGTTTTTGCTTTTGGACAGAGCTGTTTGTTATTCTGCCATTAACAGTGTCCCTGGACTAATGCTTTTTATGCTAACACCACTATTAGCATTCCCTTTGTCTTTATTCCGTGACACCTTTGTCATTTAATCTCTCCTGCCCTCTGCGCTATGCTATGACCGAGGCGGGAGGAATGCACTGTTAATTCAGTTCCACTTCTCCATGGGTCACAGCATATCAATAAAGTTTCCCATCTACCGAAAAACAACAAATTACATACTCAATTTGTACCCCAGAATAAAGCACACCAACGAGGTTTCTTTAATCAACAACAAAATTAACTATTTTAAAAACATTTGTTAACCAATAATGAGATAAATCTATATACGAAATGATCCTTATTTCCCTAGCCCTCGTGCACATTCAAAAAAGACGGTTAACCGAGGAAAAAGGATTTTGGTTTATTGCTGTTTCATCGGAATAGAAGGAATAATAAAATAACTTAGTTTTTCACGTTCTGGTGGGAAGTTCTTTGGTTTGGTGAGGTGTTCCAGAGTCGAATAGTTGGATGACACTCAGTCTCTCCAGGCGAGATTGATGAACAGTCTGTGATGGGTAGGCGTTCAAGGCAATTCAACTGCAACAGGCTTCACCTAGGCCTTTCATCTGCCACCTTTGAAATACAGGGTTTCTTCTCAAGAGATGCAGGATTCCTTTACAGAGAGGTGCAAGATTTTCTCTGGGTCTTCCTCTCTGATCTCCAGGCAGGTCAAAACCAAATTTCAAATGCCTGCTCTTTGTCCAACTAACTGGCATTTTTAAAGGGTCCAAAGTGAAAGTAAAATCTTCCTACAGGTCTCATGTCCAGACTTAGAGTCTTCCTTGTCATTCAAAGAGTTGCTCCGAGGAGATAAAACCCCTTGCTGCTTTCCTTGAAATTGCCTGCTTTCTTATCCTTGTATACAATGTTAGCTTCCTTTCAAAACATCCAAAAATGTCAGCTATTTGCAGGTGTCAATGTCCGCTGAAAAATCCTTTTCTAATTTTTTAAACACACAGCATGCTAAGGTTTTACTACAAAAACGAAAACCTTGTAACACTATCACAAACCTTCCTTTTTGTTCTTCTTCCCCACACCCCTTTTCACTTGCTCGAAGCCTATTACATTTCCAATCTTTGCCAGTTCTGATGAAAGGTCACAGATCTGAAACGTTAACTCTTTTTCTTTCTCCACAGATGCTGCCGTATCTGCTGAGACGTGCTGAGTATTTCCAGCATTTTCTGTTTTTATTATTGAAGAGCAATGAGTTACAAGCGTAAGAGAAACAGCAAAAATGGTCGATGATTATGAGTTAGTACACAAATCCCTAACTCAAAAATAAATTTGGGTCTAGTAACTCTTGCAGGCTAGGGGGAGATAGCAGGGATGCAGAGGAAGCAGAAATGGACTCAAGAGAAAAAGGAGAGTAGGGTAGGAAAACCAGACCAGTCTCCAACTTTTAAAAGAAGGAACCCACATGATAAACCAGTAGGGGTCCACCTGACCCGACGTATTTCCAGTGTGGAAAATCTGCACATGTCCAGGCAAATTGTTGGTTTTCCAAAAAACCAACAGGAGGCTGTAGTCAAACCATGTCTGTGGCTATGAAAGTGATAAGCATGTGCTCTAATATAATCCAAGAACAGAATACATACCAGAGCTTTGTACAAAGAGGAAAAATGACTCTTTTTGTATCCCAGGCACCAGGTTAAGAGATAACCATCCTCTTGGATACCAGTTGTTTTCAGACCCTACTGGCAGCCAGATTTACAGAAATGCCACCCAAAAACAGAACAAATACCACATTATTGGTAAAAGGGCTTACTGGCAAATGCTTAAAGGTTCCCTTAGTTAATGTTACTTACCTGCAGAGTAAGTTGGTTACTGGTATGGTGATGTTCGGATTCATTCTGAGCTTACCATTGCTGGGCAATGACTTGTCAGGAAGCACAGTATTGTACCCAGAGAGTCCAGAGCAGTGCACCCAGAAAGAAGCATCACCAAAAGCTTGTCCAGCGAAGAGCCAGGAGAAAATCCAGCAAGCCAAAAGGGAAGGCACCTTGTTGTGAATTCTCCATTTTCAACTTGTGTAGATGTGAATTGGAAATGATCCTCCGACTTCAAATTGAACTTCCAACCACAGAGAAATCTATAAATGCCCCGTTTAACCTAGTTTCTTTAGCCAATTCTTTCTCATCAGGGAGACGTTGTTTGCTCCTACTACGACCAATGGCAAGCAATAAGATGCATTATCATATACCACTCTAACACTGACTTTAGCTAACATGACTAGAATGCGGTTATTGGAATAACTCATCAGTTTCACAGCAGTTTTGTGTCAGGGAATGTTACTTCGGGATTTCTTGTACTCTCCTAAGATAACAGACATGAAAGTAAGTTGTGAATCTCCGACTTTCATTTTTACTGTGGGCACTGGAATTATATCTTCAGCCCTTTTACCCTCAACTTCCATATTTTTTTTTCTCGCTGAGTACAACTCTTGATCTTCCTGCTTGATAACGTCAACTTCTGTTTCCATATCCATCATATGCAGATTTGAGGATTTCCAGGCTCATGAACTAACTTTAGATATACCACAACCTCAATCTCACTGCTGCGACCTGGAACATTTCTGTTTCCTCTACTCCTGCATGTTGTCTGGGTATGACTGACGTCTCCAAAGGCGTAGCACTTTGATTGGAAATGGGGGCATTTGGATGGTTGGTGGCTACCACGGCAATGGTAACAACTAAATTTCTGACTCTGAGTCTTTGAACTTGGCTGCCATGGCCTGGTTCCTGCTGAAATCCAGTGGACCTCCCCTGCCAGCTCAGGAAAAGAACTTCCTTGCAATCTGCAACTATCTCTTCCTGCCATTTCCATGGCTGTGGCCTCATCGCAGGCCTCCTTCCACATCAGCTTATTGCCTTTACACAAAAGCTTGGCCTGGATTTTACTGTTCTTTAGACCTCCAATGAATGCATCCCTGAGGTAGACTTCTAAGTTTGTGCCATACCCACAGTGATGAGAGAGTTTCTTTAATTCGAGAGTATAATCTGCAATAGTCTCACATGGCAACTGCTTCCTTTCATGGAATGCAACTCACAGTACAATTTCATTCTTAGTTGTACCATAATACGAGTCCAGAATCTCTCTGATTTCAGAATAGTCCATATGGCTGGGGTCTCATGGGCAACATTGGTTAGACAACACCTCAAAAACATCTGGCCCCATCATGGTGAGGAAAACATTTACTTTATCTCCTATTTTATTTGCTTTCAGCCAAATGTGTAAGCTTCATTTGTAATTACACCAGTCCTCTTTTTAGGGTTGAATTCCCCCATTGTCCCAAAAGATATCTTCAGTGCCATTTTTTTCAATTACGTACTGTAGGATGTGAGAGTCCCCTGAGCTGTACTTTGGACGTAACAGGAATGAGTGACGCAACACCAAATAATATGTTAAAACAGTAATTTTATTAAGTAATTATTAAACAATTATTAATGATAAAAATAGGCAAGAAAGATAACTTTATTAAAAAGAAAGGAAGGCACAGGGTATAGAAAGACAAAAAAAAACTTATAACACAACCGCTGTAACCCCAAATTAGTCTATTCACGACAGTCCCCTAAAATTATACTGCACTCCCTTGGTACATACATCACCAAGTCTCTGGAGAACCTTGCATGGTGGCGGACTCTCCGGTCAGTCACTCCGTTGACGTCCCTTCCTCTGTAGTCTTCAGTGGTTGACTAGTGCACTCTGGCTGCAGCCCTGAATGTTGAATGCTGTACCCCTTTAAGTCCAATTTCTCGTTCCATTCAAGCTTTCCAAGGCTTCCATCAGACTTTCTTAAAACAAGAGTCTGACAACCATGAGTTCTTATCGAATTCTTCTCACAGGCACTACGAGGCTGTTCAGGTGGTTTACACGTCCTTTGATGGTGTGTCTCACCTGTCATCACCTGTTATACTGTCCATTAAACTCCATCTTCTGACTTCACTCCATAGTGGACCACCCCATGTGCAAGGTTATCCATTGTCCTGGCTTGCAGTTCAAGGGTCATTGAATACCATAAGAACTGATTCCTGTTTAAACAATAGGAAACAACCGTTATTTTTAAGAAGACAAAAACAATAGTTTAGACAAAACAACAGCTGCAAACATAGCTAGCTTTGACCAGCATGAAAACAAAAGGAAGGCATTCCTGGGAAAATACAAGTTCACAGTTAATAATAATATTATTATTAATATACCATTATTACATAATTGATTAATTACTTGACATAATCAGAGCACAATCACACTTAGTTTTAAATCAATGTCTACAAAGTAACCTTAAAAATTCAATACAGGTTTAATACGGGTTTTTTTAAAAAATCAAGAGCAAAGCAGAAGTAAAATGTAAAAATATAAAAGTGCAAAAGGTCATGGCAACAGGCCTCAGGCCTACAGTACTGTGCTGACACACTGAGTTGTACCTGAACATGGTGTGCACCCACAATCTTTCAAATCGCCAAACTTCCTGAACATCGGGAGTTCCAAAAAGTGTCTCACAATGTTCTTCAGACTGTAATTTCTCATATGAACTGCAAAAAAAAATTCAATCCCATCATCTTTCTGTTGTATATTTCCCTGAGTGATTCAAATATGTGGACTCACAGCAAGTAGCCATTAGTGAACAACATTATTTACACCGCAGCAAGGAGCCAGTATAATAAAATACTCTGCTATTACAATATACTACACCTTATATAGGGTTGTCCAACCTTCTTGTGTGGGGGGGCCACATTACAATTTTTGTCTTACATTTGGCGGGGGGTGTGCGGGGTGGGGTGGGGTGGGGTGGGAGCCTGTGAGACAATTTCAGAAAGATAAGGGCATTAAAGATTTAAAATAACAAATGTGCATTTTTGTAAGAAGCTTTAAATGAGATTAATTTATTGATCTACTTTCTCATCACTATGTTGGACAGTGATTTAGTAAGATACCTGGCATTACTTTGCTTGCACAAGTAGTCAATGCTTGCCCGCACAGGTGTAGCGATGCGGAGTATTCCAGATAGATGTCCATCTGTCAGGAGTGATCTTGATCATTCTCTCTCCCTCTCTCTGACTCGCTCTCTCCTCGTGTTGTCCCCTCTCTGTGTTGTTCCCCCCCTCTGTGCCATCTTGCTCTCTGTATCCCCCCCTTTCTCTGTGTCCCCCTCTCTCTGTTCCTCTGTCTCTCTGCTCCCCCTCTCTCTGTCTCCGTCCTCTCCCTCTGTACCCTCTCGCTTTTTGTCCCCCCCCCCTCTCTCTATGCCCACTCTCTCTCTTTGTTCCATCTCTCTCTCTCTCTCTCTCTCTCTTCGACAGTTGCAGGGAACGGGAACACTCAACACAGCAGTTTTGTGATTGGTCAGTTTTTAAAAAACATCACACTGAGTTTCACAGCTGACTAGTGCTCAAATCGGGAACAGTAGTTTCTGAACGTCAGACAGACTCCGGGCTTTCCAACGGCCTTTTAAAAAAAAAGTCGGAAAACCCCGAATCTGTCCGAAGTTGGGAAACCGCTGTTACTGCTCTCGTGCAGCACCTGTCAGCTGTGAAACTGACTTGCAATATTTTTTAAAAAGCCGGTCTGGAAGAAGCCACTGGGAAATTTCACATCTCTGAAACACATCTGTGGGCTGGATGGAAACCTTTCGTGGGCCGGTTTCTGGCTTGCAGGCCTTATTTTGGACAACCCTGTTATATAGCATAGAAGGGAACTCACGCCAATAGACTTAACTGCAGGCGAGCCATATGTCCTTGTTTTGATCAACTGAGTACAGGACAGGTATTAAAGTAGGAACACTCCACTGAAATTTGGTAATTGCTCAAGGCTCAACAAGACAAAAGGCATTTGGGAAATGCACTAACCTCCTGGGCAAGAAGTTAGAAAGCTAGAGGAGGCTTCACCATCACCAAATCAAATATCAGTGATGACATCAGTGTAAGGAACGGATGGAATGCATTTTGTTCAAGGACATCTTCAGCAGCACGTTGACCACAAGAGATTGTAGGTATGGATGGGGACATGTGTGCAGGGCAGGATTGAGGGGGTATTAGGGAGATCTCATGCACAGAGCAGGATTGGGCAGGGTCAGTGAAATCACATACACAGAATAGGGTTGGGGGTCAGTGGGGTCACATGCACAGGACAGGGTTGGGGGTCAGTGGGGTCACATGCACAGAGTTGACCAGCAATGCATTCTTTAATTCAATTTGAGATCGTACCTGAGGAATCCAGAGTCAGAAAAACAGGAGAAAGTGCAGTTAATGCTGTTTTTCGAACTGGAAGGCTACAAGTACACTTAATGGAGATTTATTTTACGAATATGAAGGGGGTTGATAGAGATAACAGGGAAAGATTATTTATTTGTTAGGGAGTCAGTGACAAGGAATTATCAATTTAAAATTATGCGCAAAGAGTGAAAAGAGAGATTAGGAGAAATTTCCTTATACAAAAGGTTGTTGTACCATGGCTGAGGCATATCCCATTCTATTTTTTAAGAAAAAAATGTATAAATATTTTAAACAAAGTAAGATACAGAGCTACGTGGCAGTGGGATTAATTTTGGATTGCTCGAACAAACAGCTTGCCGTTATGGACTGAATGGCCTCGTTCTGTGCTGTAATTCTTATGGTTCCATTGATCGTGGCACTTTGCCAGTCGAACAGATCAGCAATACAGGCCGCAATAACCACCAATGTGCACTAAAATGCTAAAAGTACGCAACAGATCAGCCAGCATTGGAAAACAAAAGACAAATTAACATTTCAAGCATCGGCCCTTCATCAGAACCTAAAACTGGAAAGCATATATTTCAGTAAGGGTAGGAAAACAGGAACATGAGGGACAACAGATAGTCCAAATCACAGAGAGGGAGTTAATGTAGTGAATGCATTTGCAGCTTATTTCAGGAAGATGCGCTCAATTTTCAGAAGAGGAGGTTGAATTGCTTTCATATCCTGACCCACAAATATGTACGCAACCAACTGCTGGAGTCTGTGTTCAGAAGATGTAACATCAAATGAAACAGTAGCCCACTTAAAGAGACAGTACTTGTCATTAGGAACCCACATCTCAATGTCAGTGTTGGGATGGTGTAGGGCTACTGCACTGTCCCTGGATCTCCTTTCACTTGCCTGAGTGCGTGAGGTGCCATTGCTAGCATTTTATGAAGCTGAGGCAGTGTCGTGCCACTATCAGCATTCACTGTTAATTACTCCTCCAATCCATTAAAGAGGTAACTCAATACTCTCTCTTTTCCCCCTCTCTCTCTCGCTCTCTGTCCCTCTCTGTCCATCTCTCTCTCTCTGTCCACTTCTCTCTCTCTTTCCCTCCCTCTCTCCGTCCCCGTCTCTCTGACTCCTCTCTCTCTGTCTCTCAGTACCCCCTCAATGTCCCTTCGCTTTCTCTCTGTCCCTTCTCTTTCTCTGTGTCCCCCCCTCTCTCTCTGTTCCCTCTTTCTCTGCCCCCCACTCTCTGTCTCCCCCCCTCTCTCTCTGTCTCTCCCCTCTCTCTCTCTCTCTGAACTCCCCTCTCTCTGAACTCCCCTCTCACTATCTCTGTCCCCGCCCCCCTCTCTGTCCTGTCTCTCTCTCGGTCCTCCTTTCTCTCACTGTACTCCCTTTCTCTCTGTGCCCCCAATCTTTCTCTCTCTGTCCCCCACCCTCTCTCTCACTCTCTCTCTGTCCTCCTCTCTCCGTCTCACTCTGTTCTCCGTCTCACTCTGTTCTCCCTCTCTCTCTGTACCACTGCCTCTCTCTCTCTCTCTGTCCCCCTCCCTCTCTGTCTCTCTCTGTCCTCCCTCTCTGTCTCTCTCTGACCCTCTCTTATTCTGTCCCCCCTATCTCTTTTTTGTCCCCCCCCCCCGTCTTTCTGTCCCCTCTCTCTCTCTCTGTCCCCGCTCTCTGTCTCGCTCTGTTCCCCCCCTTCTCTCTGTCTGTCCCTCTCTCTGTTCCCCCTTTCTATTTTTTCTCCCGCTCTCTGTCTGTCTGCCCCCTCTCTCGCTCTCTCTGGTCCCGCTCTCTCTCGCTCTGTCCCTGCTCTCTCTCTCTCTCTGTCCCTGCTCTCTCTCTGTCCCCCCCCACCCCTCTCCCTCTGTCTCTCTGTCCCGCTCTCTCTCTGTCTCTCTCTGCCATGCCCCCCCGTCCCCCCCTCTCTGTTCTCCTTCTCTCTGTCCCCATGTTGCTCTGTATCCTCTCTGTCTCCCTGTCCCCCCACTGTCCCCCCCCCTCTGTTCTCCTTCTCTCTGTTCCCCCCGTTCCCCCCTCTGTCCCCATGTTGCTCTGTATCCTCTCTGTCTCTCTGCCCCCCCACTGTCCCCCTCTCTCTCTGAACCCCACCACTCCGTCTCTCTGTCCCTTTCTGTCTCTCTGTCTCTGACAGTTGCAGGGAAAGGGAACGCTCAGCGCAGCAGCTTTGGGATCGGTCAGTGTTATATATTGTTATATTATCTGTAAAGTGCTGGAAACTAATTAGCTAGGAACTAGTTGTTAGGTGTAAGTGTTTCAGTGGGGCCACATTCATGGCTGCACTGGAGAGTCATGTAATATGGAACAGAAAAGCAGGCAGCCTGGTGACTGAAGAAATAAATGAAAAGCTCAAGCCTTTTCAAGTTTAAAGTGTGATTATTTCCAATATCTGCGAACCAGAAAACAACAAGAAGATGTAACATGGTGGCAGTGAGTGTCTGTGAGTAAACCTAGAATATTTTAAAAGAAGTAGATTGAGAAAATTGACACAAATTAGTGCCAGAGAGAGAGAAAGAAAAACTGAGTGACTTGTGCGAAAGCGAAAAACGAAATGTCAGCGGGGACAGGAATGAATGCACAGCTACAGCCCTTAATGAATTGGGAAGCTGATGATGTCATAAAGGCATTTGAGACGTTTAAACAAACGTGCAGACTGTCATTCAGTAGTTTCCTAAAAGACACTAATGAAGAGGAGAGGGTCAGCTATATCCTTCTGTGGGCTGGAGATAAAGGATTACATTTATTTAATCTATCTCCAGCCAAAAGCAAATCATCCAATATACCAATATGAATTTCAAAGCCTCAGACAGGAACAAGGTTAGCCTATCGACAATTTTGTAACAAGATTGAAAAATGCAGCCAGAAATGTAAATTTAAGGACACAGATGAACGGGCTGATAGATCAGCTCATTTGGGGTTCTGCGCATCCTGAAGTACAAAAAGCTCTAATCGGACAGGACAAGCTCACAATATTGCAGGCTATAGACACTGCCAGAGTACATGAAGCCATGAGCAGACAAATGAAGGCACTCACTACCTAAACAACTAGCCTTCAGCTAAGCCAACAGAAAGGCAACAGTAAAATAAAAGCAAAATACTCGGAGTGACAATAAGGCCAGGTTTGGGTCTTCCTTCATCTGTTGGCATTTCACCAGTGTTCTTTTGACCGACTGGACGTGTCTTTCTATAAATCCGTGTCCCCGTGGGTAGTGTGGTGATGAGGTGATGGTGTTGAACCCATACTGGTCAGCGAATTCCTTAAATTCTCTGGATGTAAATTGTCACATATTAACCTTTCAGGAATCCCTTGCTCAGCAAACAAAACTCATATTGCTGAGATTATTGCTGTAGCTCTCAAGTCTTTCATCTTCCGGATAAAAGGGAATTTTGAGCAGTAGTCTGCGACTATGGGATACCATTCTTGATTCTGTGTGAATAAATTGATTCCTACAGTATGCCATGGTCTGGGTGGTACTTCAGTAGCTATCATCTCTTTCTGCTGTGTGTTTCTCTACTTCTGGCATACATTGTATGTAGACATCATATTTTCGATATCTTTGTGAATGCCTATCCAGTACACAGCTGATCTGGCTCTGAGCTAACACTTCTCCATTCCCACGTGGCCTTCATGTATCTTTTGGAGAAGTTCTTCCTGCATTGTCTTGGGGTCTGATTATTCTGTAATCAGAATAATTACCTCTCAAGGCTGACATGAAATCACCTGCACAGCTGTTAAATGGAAGAAAATATAAGACAACTCTGACAAGCAAAATACATCCTTCTAGTGACCAGGAGGAAGTGAGACAACAACTCACTGGAGCACAGTTAAGGGGAGAACAACACTTCAATAAATATGCTAAATCCCTACCCGAGCTGTTGAAAGGACAAACTGTACATGTACAGGATCCAATCATGAAAACCTGGAGCCCAGCAAAAGTCATTATTGAAGCTGAGACTCCGAGGTCATATATCGAGACCGAAACCAGTAACCAAATGAGAAGGAACAGAATCCATATTCGACCTACACCTGAGCTGGAACAACAGAAAAGACCATCAACAACACCGGAAACATCACTATCCAGCGAGACAACATTAACAACATCACCAGCAAGTGACACAACATCGCTTGTACAGCGTGACAACTCACCACTGAGAGCAACAAATGCCAAATCTACAAGATGGAGGCACAACATCTTACCACCCAAGCGATACCGTGAATATTTTTTAGAAAAACGAATACACGCTATAAAAGACTCTAAAAAGGGGTTCAGATTATTTCCAAAAGTCAGTTGATAATCTTCTTTAGTTATATTGACAGTTATATTGATATAAGTGCATTATGTTTTAAAGAAAGAGGGATGTTATATATTGTTATACTATCCGTAAAGTGCTAGGAACTAATTAGCTAGGAACTAGTTGTTATGTGTAAGTGTTCCAGTGGGGCCACATTCACGGCTGCACTGGGGAGTCATGTAATATGGAACAGAAAAGCAATCCTACAGCAGTCAGCCCGGTGACTGAACAAATAAATGAAAAGCTCAAGCCTTTCCAAGTTTAAAGTGTGATTATTTCCAACATCTGGGAACCAGAAAACAAGAAGACATAACAGTCAGCTTTTTTAAAAACATCACGCTGAGTTTCACAGCTCACAGTGCTCACATCAGGAAAAGCGGTTTCTGAACTTCGGACAGACTCGGGGTTTGCCAGCGGCCTTTTGAAAAAAAAGTCGGAAAACCCCAAATCTGTCTGAAGTTGGGAAACCACTGTTACCGCTCTGCTGTGAAACTGACTTGCGATATTTTTTAAAAAGCCAGTCTGGAAGAAGCCGCCACTGGGAAATTTCTCATCTCTGAAATGCATTCGCAGGCCGAAGGGAAACCTTTGGCAGTCCGGATCCTGGCCCGCGGGCCATATGTTGGACAACCCTGCTTTAACTCGACCTGATTTTGTACAAAAAATGTAAAATATTGTGTCTGTGATTACTTGTAAAATATTTTCAAGTTGTTTATTACAGATAATCAGTTAATAAATAGTTCACCCAGTCAGGGCACTATTGCATACCCTGAAAAAACACTGATGTTTCTACTGTTATGATCCTGCAGTTTTTTTTTTTCAGGAAGATTGTGGTGTGCCTTTAAGACTGGAAAAGGAGCAGTACTGCTTTAAGGCAACAAGCTCCAGAAACTGAGTCAAAGAATGCATTCTCGTTGCCCCAGGATACAGCCACTCTGAGACTGCAGTTCGAGAAATACAATGTTGCAATTTAATTTTGAATTGGCTTATAGAGGAAACAGACTATTCTAACTCTCAAACACAGACAGATAGCTGGAACAGCATATACTGAACGAAATGAAAGCTCTCTTTCAATTTATTTAAACCCTATTTATTATACGCTCAGAATTCTGATGTCAAGCCAGATTAATTTCTTAAAACAAAATAACCAAATTCCTTTTACTACTGAATTGTAATTGTTGAAATTCATCACTGGAAAAGAAGAACACAATTCAACTGCTGAATTAGACTGCGGACTTTTCCACTGTTGAAGAACCTCCCCCCCCACCCCCCATCAGACGGCTGTGACCCCCCCATCAGACGGCTGTGAGGACTTCAAGCAACCTTTGACTATTCCACATTGGAAGATTTCACTTTGGTAAGAGCGTAAATATGCAAGGACTCTAATTTTTTCTGTTTTAAATGTTGTTTATATCTTAGTAATGCTTAAGAATTTAGTTTTTCTAATTAAACAGTTAATTTGTTGATCTAAAGACACTTGGTTTGGTTAACCTCATCCTTTCTTTAGGGTCTTTCTTTAATTTGGAAAGTTTAAAATGATATGTTAGTTGATCTGTGGCAGGACGGGACTGAATCAACAGTGCATTTCGCCTACCACAATCAGAATCGTATATTTTGTTTGGGGGCTTTGACTTGAGCAGTTGGTCGTAACACTAGTCAGAGCGTTAAAACAGTTTAGATTTAGATTTAGAGATACAGCACTGAAACAGGCCCTTCGGCCCACCGAGTCTGTGCTGACCATTAACCACCCATTTATACTAATCCTACACTAATCCCCATATTTCCTACACTAATCCCATATTCCTACCACATCCTCACCTGTCCCTATATTCCCCTACCACCTACCTATACTAGGGGCAATTTATAATGGCCAATTTACCTATCAACCTGCAAGTCTTTTGGCTGTGGGAGGAAACCGGAGCACCCGGAGGAAACCCACGCAGACACAGGGAGAACTTGCAAACTCCACACAGGCAGTACCCAGAATTGAACCCAGGTCGCTGGAGCTGTGAGGCTGCGGTGCTAACCACTGCGCCACTGTATTTAATGGCATCAAGTGATAAGAATCAGAGAAATTAAAAGCAAATTGTCTTAAAGTTACACAGACAATTTGCTCCCCCTTCTTGACAGAGATTAAAAACCCTGCTAAAGGATGCAGGTGTGATTAATGAAGAGTATTCCAGGATAATAGAAGAGATTAGTGAAAAGTGTGAAATCTGTAAAAAGTATCGGAGGACACCATCACGTCCTACTGGCAGCCATCTATTGGCATGTGACTTTAACGAGATAGTTGCCATGGATTTAAAGGTATGGGACAAAGACAAGAATATTTTCATTCTACATTTTATAGACCTAGCAACTAGATTTAGTCTTTTTACAATAATAAAAAAAAAGGAAAGAAGGGTGATTATAGTCAAAATTATGGAGAAATGGACTTGGGGCACCTGCTAAGCTCCTGACTGATAATGGAAGGGAATTTGCCAATGATGAGTTCACAGATATATGAAAACATGAACATTGTGGTTATGAATACTGCAGCTGAAAGTCCTTTCAGCAATGGGCTCTGTGAAAAGAATCATGCAGTAGTTGATGAAATGCTGCATAAAATCTTAGCTCACCAGCCAAACTGCAAGTTGACAACTGCCCGGGCATGGGCAGTTCATGCGAAGAATTTGCTTCAGATGGTTGCGGGATATAGTCCCTATCAATTGGTCTATGGGCGGAATCACAAATAGCCTTCTGTCCTGTGCGACAGTCCTCCTGCTCGACAAGGTACGGCAATTAGTTCCATTTTTTCTGCTTCACATGCAGGGAGACAGGCTTTCAACAAGGCTGAGGTCTCTGAGAAAATTCACAGAGCTCTGAGGCATCGTATGAGGCCAAATGAGGCAGAATTTAATTCAGGAGATTTGGTGTATTATAAAAGAGGGTCATAGGGAATGGAAGGGCTCTGGTAAGGTCATGATGGTAAGACAGTAGTTATCAAGCGTGGAAATCAAGCTGTTAAGGTTCATTCCTCGCAATTGATCAGGGTTGATTATAAAATCTCAGAATCGGAGCAGTTGATAGAGGGAAATGAGGCACCTTGTACCTCAAATACTCATGTGTTTTGTGATGAAGGTCCTGAGGAACAGAATGAGGTAGATCAAGGGTTAGATAGTAATGTGAGGGATCATGATGCTCAAGAAAGAGCTATCGCATCCAAAGGACAATTTCCCCAAGACAGTACTCAGGTAACATATATTCCAGAGAGGTCTAATAGATGGAGGGATGCAACAATTGTGGGACGTGCAGAAAATGCAAGTTTAAATATTGGTTAAATGTTCAACATGATGGTCAAGAAGCAAGGTCCATGGACTGGCAGAATGAGGTGAAAGAGTGGAGGGTAAGAAAGTGCAGTGCAAATTCTAATAGTGGGTTTGGAAGTGACTCTTGTGTCAGGAAGTCATCACGTACTGGAAGCCTCTGATAATGTGCAAGGGAGATCTTCTAGCAGTCATCCTGAAAAACATCAAAGTGCTAATAGAGGCTGTAGTATGAATAGATTCCACAATGAAACGAAGGCTTGACAGCAGACTCATAATAGAACTAGAAACAGAAGTCCTCATGATGGTGAGGTTTTAGTGGCTGCCAATAAACTTGAGGATAAACTAATAAGAGAAGCAAAACATAAGGAATTAGAGAGTTTGCCGTTTATTCTGAAGTACCAGATAGGGAACAGCCAGCCTTCTCACATAGATGGATCTGTACTGAAAAAGTCCTTCCCGATGGAACTTATAAGACTAAAGCGAGGCTAGTTGCGAGGGGTTTTGAAGAGTGACTGAGTGATACCGATGTTAGAGTGGACTCTCCCACAGCTGGAAAAGTAATCTTGAAAACCTTTTTAGCTCTTTTGGCCACATATTCATGGGAATGTAGATCCATTGATACAATAGCCACATTTCTGCAAGGTGATACTTTTTAAGAGAGAAGTGTATCTGAAACCACCCAAAGACGCAGCAGATACAAAAGTAAAATTATGGAAACTGAACAAATGTGTCTATGGCCTTAATGATGCTTCCAGGGTGTGGTATTTCTTGGTGAGATCTGTTTTGTTGAAAATTTGTTGTGTTCAACTCAAAGCAGATCCTGCAATGTTTTATTGGTATCATAAAGAGAAACTTTCAGGCATCTTCATGATACATGTTGATGATTTCTTATGGGGTGGTACTGCGGATTTTGAGAAATATGTTATTAATAAGATTAGGGCAGAATTTAAGATTGGGAGTCAGGCTTGTGGGGCCTTTAAATATATTGGACTAGATATTAAGCAGACTAAGTCTGGAATAAATTTCAACCAACAATCCTATTTAGAGAGTATTACTCCCATCCTGGTTAATCGTGTTAGGTCATCACTGAGAGATGATGATATATCTAAAGCAGAGATTGAGCAATTGCGAAGCCTGGTGGGTCAATTAACTGGCTGTGCTCTCACACTAGGCCTGATGCAAGTTTTGATGTGCTGGAGTTAAGCACGATGCTGAAACATCTGAAAGTTGAGAATGTTTTAAGGGCAAATAAAACATTAAAAAAACTAAATCTGGAGAAATGTGTACTGAAGTTCCCATCCTTAGGTGAGCCAAAGAACATGAAGCTAATAATTTTTAGTGATACTTCACATACTAATCTTGCTGATGGGTATTTGAGCGCAGCTGGCTTCATAATATTTCTAATGGGTGAAAATGGGAAATGATGTCCTTTAGTTTGGGAGGCTAAGAAAAATACAATGGGCCTGTATTATTTATTTAGAGATACAGCACTGAAACAGGCCCTTCGGCCCACCGAGTCTGTGCCAACCAACAACCACCCATTTATACTAATCCTACATTAATCCCATATTCCCTACCACATCCCCACCATTCTCCTACCATCTATCTACACTAGGGGCAATTTACAATGGCCAATTTACCTAACAACCTGCAAGCTTTTGGCTGTGGGAGGAAACCGGAGTACCCGGCGGAAACCCACGTGGTCACAGGGAGAACTTGCAAACTCCGCACAGGCAGTGCCCAGAACTGAACCTGGGTCGCTGGAGCTGTGAGGCTGCGGTGCTAACTACTGCGCCACTGTCCCTCTAGAGTTTCGAAGAATGAGAGGTGATCTCATTGAAACCTACAAAATACTTAAAGGGATAGACAGGGTAGATGCAGCTAAGATGTTTCCCCTGGTTTGGGAGTCTAGAACCAGGGGACACAATTTCAAAATAAGGGGAAAGCCACTTAGAACAGAGATGAGGAGAAATTTCTTTACTCAGAGGGTTGTGAATCTTTGGAATTCTCTATCCCAGAGGGCTGTGGAAGCTCAGTCATTGAGTACGTTTAAAGCAGGGATTGACAGATTTCTAAATACCAATGATATAGGGGGATATGGAGATAGTGTGGGAAAAAGACATTGAAGTGGATGCTCAGCTATGATCATATTGAAAGGCAGATCAGGCTCAATGGGCTGAATGGCCTACACCTGCTCCTACGTTCCTATGTTAAAAGCACTTTGGCTGCGGAAACACTGGTGCAGGCAGTGGATATGAGGCTCTACTTGTCCAATATTTTGAGTGAAATTCTGAACAAGAGAAATACTGATGATTGGATAGCCATTGAATGTTATATGGATAATCGATCTTTGTGGGACAATGTACACACTACAAAAAGTGAGAGTGAGAATAGACTACGTATTGACCACGCTGGATAGAAACAAATGCTGGAGAGAAATGAAATCTCCAAATTTAAATGGCTAAATGAAAGTCATCAGCTATCCGATTGTTTCACAAAAAGAAATGCTAGTACAAAGAAATTGTGGGGGGTGCTAGAGGACTTTGTACCCAATGTAGAATTTATTTTGAAATGTTCTTTGAGCATGTTAATAATTTGTGCATAATATGGAATTTATTTTGAAATGTTGCTTGAGCATATTAATCTACATTGTATTATGAAATAAAAGGCAATCTGTTACTCTGTTAATTGTGTATGAATTGTTTGATTATATGCATGTGGAGGATGTTAATTGGGGTCTTGCTTGACCACTTATAAGCAGACACTTACTGAGACTGGGGGCAGGGTTTCGAGTGAGGAGCTACATGTATGTAATCCTTTAATTCTGCCAATAAATGTGAAGCTGAGTAAAGATAGGATCCAGCATTATCCTTCCATAACAAGCTTTCTGGAGTTTAACAAGGAGGTCAACTCTACGGGCTGGATTTTATCTGGGTGCTGCGCTCCACAGCGGTGCCCTTTAAACTCAGCGCGGTGCCTGCATTTAACGGCCACCGAGGAGCCCCCACGATATTACGCGCAGGGGCTCATTTTAATAGTGGGGGCAGAGCGCCCGCTCCTGATGACGTCCAGAGGCAGCCTCTGTGTCCCCAGCAATGGCATCCGGCGCTACCACGCAGGCACTGGCACCATTTTTAAGGGGCTTGAAGCCGTTACAATTATTTTTAATTTTTGAAGACTTTTATTAAATAGAAAAGTAAGTAATGGAGGCCCTTCCCCCACCCACCCCATGGTTATTTCATTGCACGAAATGACCATCAATTGATTTCTCGAATACCCAAACTTTCCCCCCCAACCTTCTAACATATGACCTCTAACCCCTTCCCACCATTCACACAACCAATTACATTTGTTTTCCCACTTCCCCATCCCTCCCACCCTAAAATTGTTATTACTCCCCACTCCCCACCAGGTTCACGTCTTGGAACTCCATGCGGAGTTCCGAAGGCATGCAAAGGCTGAATGGAGGCTGTAAAATTGGCGTGTGACAGCAGGTAAAGTTACTTTGAATATATTTAGTGGCCACCTGCATATGGAGATGAAGGGCCTGCCTCTGGTAATATGTGGTGGGCCCTGTCGAGGCAGGCCTCTCCCTGCAGCATTTTACCGGCCCCCGCGCCGCGGCCCGCTGAGTTGAGGGGCTGGTAAAATTTAGCCCTACGTTTCTTGGGCCGGATTTTAAGAGCTGCTGCGATCTCCGGTGCGGCGGCTCAGTTAAATAGCCGGACGGCCCGCCCACCAATCACGTGGAGGGGGTGGGCTGTCCGTCCCCGGCAATGACATCGGCTGTCCGCAGGTGCTGGTGCTAGTTTTTAAAGTGCAGCCAGCCCTGCCAGCTCATTTACATTTTTAAAGAAGTATGCCCCCAAAAACTATACAATAAATTTCTAACACCCCTTTCCCACCTCATAACATTTACATTAATTATTTGCCCTTTCCAAAAAACTTACCTTTAAATGTGATCTTCATCCCAAAGACTGCACAAAGTATGGAGTTCGCCCCTTCCCACCATCCCCTACACCCATTACATTTATTTGACCCCGTCTCCCCACCCCACACAGAAAATATTAACTCCTCCCCGCTCCTCACCAGTGTTACGCCATCTTTCCCTGGATGGGGAAATGAAATCACGGCGGGCCCGGAAGAATGAAGGTAAGTCCACTTAAATGTATTCATTTTATTAATTTAAATATTTAAATTCGAGTCCGGGGTGGGGGGGTGTGGGGGCACCACGGAGCCTCGCCGCCGTTGGGAGGATCAGTCTGGGCTCTCCCAGCATCGAGTTCCATGGTGGGCCTCTTCCCGACCCATCTTCAGGCCCCTCCCGCCACAGATCATTGCGCCGGGGGGAAACAACAAGATCCAGCCCCTAGTGTGGCAGGGGGGGGGGGGGGGAAGGCGTGACCTCTGCACTTTGTGCATTTGAGGGGGATAGAGGTCAAATGGTCAATGTAAGAGCTTTGTGGGGGGGGGGGTGGGAAATGGGGCTGCCATTTATTTTCATTATATTGGGGGGCTATGGGTCTGAAATTTATTTACAGTGTAGTGGGGGGGGGGGGGGGGGGGGAGAGCTTTGGAGTTCCTTTAAAAATGGGGCCAGTGCCTGAGCAGAGGCAGCTAAGAGGCTGTTCACGCGTCGCAGAGCCCGCTCCTGCCACACGATTATGGGGGTGGCCCACCCTGCATATTTAAATGATCCGCTGCGCACTAGATTGCCTACGGGCTGCCATTTTTTTCGCCCGTCACCGCTCCCGGCAGCAGGGAAAAACAATTCACCATAAAATGGAGCCCATTACGACCACGCCGAGGGCTGAATTTTATTGGCGCACCGCACATCGCGGTGTCGTGCTTTGAAGTTGGCGGCCTTCAGAAACGGATGCACTGTCGCTGAGTTCCCCGATATTTCGCGCGGGGGCTCATTTAAATGGAGGGGACAGAGCGGCCACCCCCGATGACGTAGAGGAGGCAGCGCTCCGTACCCGGCAATGGCATCCGACGCCACTACGTAGGCGCCGGTGCCATTTTTAAAGGGCTTCAAGCCCTTCAGGTTCAACAAAATTTTTAAAGGTGCCAGCGCCCAGAAATAACAAACAAAATGGCAGAAACACTTTCAATCCCTTCTCCAACCACCGTTACCAATTAATAAAATAACCCATCCCCCCGAAAAACTAATTTGTAAAATTACGAACTTTAACCCCCCCCCACCTTCAGACGATTTGACCCTCAACCCCTTCCCACCATCCCCACAACCAATTGGAGCGGTTTTCCCCACTCCTACATCCCTCCCGACCTGAAGATTTTACTGCTTCCCTCTCCCCACCAGTGTCACACCTTGGAACTCCAAAAGGCGTGGGACTTCCATTTGGCGGCCATAATATCAGGATGGGAAGTCTGCCAGGACAAGGTGAGTTGATTTAAATTTATTTCCATTCATTTCAATATGTAAATGAAGGCCCAGCCGCCAAGTGATAGGGTGGCTGCACCGAGGCCTCGCCTACACTGGTAAAATGCAGCAGGGCCTTGTTGGCGCACGGGTCATGGCAGCCCCCCACCATGACCCCCGATGTCGAGGGACTGGTAAAAATCAGCCCCCAGTATCACACCATAAAATCGAGCCTATTACAACCACTCCCAGTATCGCATATAAAATTGAGCTCATCACAACCATTCCCAATTTCACACCATAAAATACAGTCCATTACAACCGCTCCCTATATCACACCTGTTATGACTGAGGCGGGAGTAATGCACTGTTAATTCAGTCCCACTACTCCACGGGTCACAGCATAATTGTAAAGTTTTCCCACCTACCGGTAAAATAACTAAAATAATCAGTTTATTTATCTCCAGAATAAAGCACGGCAAACCAGGTTTCTTTAAACATTAACAAAATTAACTATTTATTAATAAACCAAATTTTATACGATACTGAGATGAATCTATATGTATGAATCTTAATCTTCCTAACCTTCATGCATAATTTACATTCAATTACCAATGGTTAACTGGGAAAAAAGGAAATATAGTCTTTACAAGTGTTTCTTAGGAATAAGTAAATAACTGAGTTGTAACTTTTGGTAGTATTTTTCTGGATAGGTGAGATGTCCCAGAGTCAAATAGTCAGATGCCACTTGATGTCTCTCCAGGTGAAATTAATGAACAGACTATAATGGGTAGGCTCTCAAGGTAGTTTGTCTGCAGCAGGTGTTACACAGATCTTTCAGCAACAGGTCTATTTAAATTTTAAAGCAGCAGTCTAACAGTAGAAACTTTCTTGAGATTTCAGGAACTTCTAAAAATACAAAAAATGCAACAGGACTCACACTTGAAGTGGAGATTTTTCAGAGACTGGAGACTGCCTTCAACAATGCGGGCTTCCTCTCAGCAAAGGTGCTTCTCTCCATAGAGCAGTGTTCCTCCAGTATATAGCAACTTCTCTTCCTCTGAGTCTTTTCTCTCTCTTCAGGCATAAAGAGAAACAAAGGTTTTAGCTCCCACACAGTAGATTTTTTCAACTCTTTCAAAGTTCTTTTAACTTCATGAAGAAATCAGAATTTCACTTGATCCAGGAGTTATTTTTCAAGAGAAAGAGTTTTCTAGGCTGTATTCCTGGCCAGTTCCAGCAGTAACTCTTTCAGCTGCTCACAGCCCCCTGGTTTCTTCTTTCACTGCCAAAATGGAACTAACAGTTTTTTCAATGGAGTCATAAGACTGTCGTAAAACTATCAGGTTGCTTGGATACAAATTGCCATGCAGCCTGGACTCTTCAAACACTAAACCTCTGCAGTTATTGTCCACACAGTTTTTTTTCAGTCTTAAAGGAACACAGATCTCCTAGTTTTAAAAAAAAATGCTTATGACACACCATAAAATAGAGGCCATTACAACCACTCCCAGTATATCATAAAATTGAGCCCATTACAATCACTCATGGTATTGCAACATAGCAGCACTCCCATTACAAATACTCGCAATATGGCATCATTGAATCGTGCAAATTACAACCACTCAGAGTACTACACCATACAATTATGCCCATTACAACCACAAGCAACACTGCAGCTTAGCATCATCCCATTACAACCACTCGCAGTTACCCCACACCATAGAATCACACCCATTACAACCACTTGCACTATGGCATCATAGAATCAGACCCATTGCAACCACTTGTAATTTTGCATTCCCCTCATTATGATGTGACTAGTGATGTTACCCTCTGCAAACTTGAGCTCATTCAAAACTCTGCTGCCTGTAACCTAACTCACATCAAGTGTTGCTCACCCATCACCATTGTACTCGCTGACCTACATTGGCTTCCGCTCTGGAAACCCTTCAATTTGAAAATTCTAATCCTTGTTTTCATATCCATCCATGGCTTCACCTCTCCCACCTCTGCAACTTCCTGCAGCCTCACAACCCACCGAGGTATCTGCCTTCCTCAAATTCTAGGCTCTAGCACATCCACCATCGACAACCATGCCTTCGCTGCCTAGCTCTAACCTCTGGAATTCCCACCCTAAACCTCTCCATGTCTCTTTCCTCCTTTAATATACTCCTTAACATCAGAACATAAGAAATAGGAGCAGGAGAAGGCCATTCGTCCCTTTGAGCCTGCTCAGCCATTCACTATGATCATGGCTGATCTACCTCAACTCTATCTTCCCACTCTATCCGCATATCCCTTAATTCAGTTTGTATCCAAAAATCTGTTGATCTCAGCCTTGAATATACTCAACAACTGTGCAGCCACAGCTCTCTGGGGTAGAGAATTCCAAAGATTCACAACCCTTTGAAGAAACTTCTTCTCAGTTCAATTGTAAATGGCCGACCCCTTAGTCTGAGACCATGTCCCCTAGTTCGAGGTTCCCCAGCCAGGGAAAACATCCTCCCAGCATCTGCCCTGTCAAGCCCCTTAAGAATGTTATGTGTTTCAATTAGATCGTTTCTCATTTTTCTAAACTCCAGGGAATGTATGCCTAGTCTACTCATTCTCTCCTCAAAGGGCAATCCCTTGCTCCCAAGGAATCAGTCTCGTGAACCTTTGTTGCACTCCCTCCAAGGCAAGTATATGCTTCCTTAGGTAAGGAAACCAAAACTGTGCACTGTACTCCAGGTGTGTTCTTATCCAGGCCCTAAAAAAATTTCAGTAAGAGCTCTTTACTCATAAACTCCAAACCCTTTGGAATAAAGGCTAACATATCATTTGCTTTCTGAATTGCTTGCTGTTAATTTTTTATTGTTCATATACAAGAACACCCAGGTCCCCTGAATACCAACATTTCCCAGTCTCTCACCATTCAAAAAGTATTCTGCTTTTCCTTCCAAAGTGGATCATTTCACACTTTGCCACATTATATTCCATATAAACGTGGTTCTTTGACCAAATGTTTGGTCATCTATCCTAATATCTCATTACGTGGCTTGCTGTCAAATTCTCCAGTCATAGTCATAGAGAGATACAGCACTGAAACAGGCCCTTCGGCCCACCGAGTCTGTGCCGACCAACAACCACCCATTTATACTAATCCTACATTAATCCCATATTCCTACCACATCCCCACCATTCTTCTACCACCTACCTACACTAGAGGCAATTTACAATGGTCAATTTACCTATCAACCTGCAAGTCTTTGGCTGTGGAAGGAAACCAGAGCACCCGGCAGAAACTCACACAGTCACAGGAAGAACTTGCAAACTCCACATAGGCAGTATCCAGAACTGAACCTCGGTCGCTAGAGCTGTGAGGCTGCGGTGCTAACCACTGCGTCACTCCAGTGAAGTGGCCTTGGATGTTTTACTACATTAAAGGTGCTATATAAATGCAACTTGTTTTTTTTTTGGGCTTTCTCCAGGCCCCTACTTTACCTAATGTACCAACATGTAAGTGGTTGTACATGGAATAACTGTGTGATGAGCAGTGGGGGGTGGGTTGGGTGAGTATAATTTAGTTTCCACTGTGATTTCAAGCACAGGTGAGTTCTGTTTGACGTGTGTGGTGGGTTGATCTGTGTGATGGGCTGCTCTGTTGTTGTCTTTGCCTAACGCCGAGAGATTTTTTAGTCTGGGTGCTTTTGATTGTATCTGCTGTTCTGTAGACCCTGCTCACCAACAAGCTGAGCTGAATCCAGGGCAGCTGTAACAGGGACCGATCAAAGGAAGCTGCCCCAGTGAATCATCAAATCATTTCAGAGTGTTTGTGCAGGATTTTCCCCCTGTTGTGATGACACAGAGTTCTCCTTCACCTGGGGCTGCCAACCCTCTTAGATTGTCAGAGTCTCCAGGAGTGGAACATGAATCTCCCGGTCACTACAGTCAGCAACACCGGGAGAGAAGTAGCGTTTGCACTATGCACCTCCAATTTACGCCAAAGAACTATCTTCACCAATTATAAATGCTTCTTCACCCACCTGCAGCTGGCTTCCCGTTTCTCAGCATTAGCAAGGAGAGACCCGGTCGTTATTCTTATGATGTCAGTGCGGGGCGGATTTCGGTCGCCGTTCTGATGATGTCAATGCGGGGCGGTGATGGGTTTCGGTCGCCGTTCTGATGCTGTCAATGCGGGGCGGTGATGGGTTTCGGTCGCCGTTCTGATGATGTCAATGCGGGGCGGTGATGGGTTTCGGTCGCCGTTCTGATGATGTCAATGCGGGGCGGTGATGGGTTTCGGTCGCCGTTCTGATGATGTCAGTGGAGGGTAGTGGGTCAGAGGGAGGCTGTTGTGCGGAGGGTGCTAGGCTGTGGTTTGGGCAGTCGGGCGACGAGCGCGATCCTGCCGTTTGCCTCAGGAAGAGAGAGCGGGGCCACAGGGAGCAGGAGACGCCGCTCGCACTGGGAAAGTGGTCTGTGACACAGCTGCCGACAGCACGGGTTCCCCAGAGAGCGGCCTAGTATCCCCGTCCTCGCTGAGCTGGGCCTGGGCCAGAGTGGGGCGCAGTGGGTGAGGACAGGCGGTGCAGTCCATGTATTTGCCGGGCCGACTGTCCGCTTCCTGGTGAGCCGCCCGCCCCAGCCGCTGCCATGAGCCGGTACCTGCCGGTAGCCAGGCAACATTTCTTGGCGGCTGTGGCCAGCACCAGTGTGGTGGTGAAGTCCCTGTGCGGCACGGTGCTGGCTCTCTACTGCCTCTCTTTCCTGATGGACACGGTGCACGGCCTGGGGGTGACCCCTGGCTACCTCTTCCCACCCAATTTCTGGGTCTGGACCCTGTTGACCCACGCTGTGGTGGAGAATCACATCTGGGATGTTGGTATTGGTCTGGGGGCGGTGGTGGTGGCTGGGAGGCTCCTGGAACCCCTCTGGGGCGCCCTGGAGCTCCTCATCTTCTTCGCAGTTCTCAATGTGTCAGTGGGAATCCTTGGAGGACTTTCTTACCTCCTGACCTATGTGGCAACTTTCAACCTGGATTACTTATTTACTGTGCGTATCCATGGCATGTGGGGCTTTGTTGGTGGAGTGTTGGTGGCTTTGAAACAGACCATGGGAGACACGGTGGTGGTAAAAGTGCCACAGGTGCGAATGAAAGATGTCCCAATGATGCTGTTGGTTATTATTGGTGCCCTGCGGTTGACGATGCTGTTCAGTAGCTCACTGCTGGCATCTTACGGGTTTGGAGTGCTGTCCAGCTGGGTTTATCTTCGATTCTACCAGAAACATGGCCGGGGCCGAGGTGACATGTCTGACCACTTTGCATTTGCCACCTTCTTTCCTGAAATCCTGCAGCCACTTGTCTCCATGGTGGCCAATGTGATCTACAGTTTGCTGGTGAAGATCAGAATATGTAAGAAGACAGTCAAACGATATGATGTTGGGGCACCATCTTCTATTACAATAAGCCTGCCTGGCACTGATCCACAAGATGCAGAACGGAGAAGGTATTTAATGCAACATTTATTTCTATTCTAAAAAGTTATATTGGGAGACTTGGGGCCTTAGAAATTCATCAACAGTGCAACTCCATTACATAATGTGGCCAAATAGAGTTGTGGTAATAAATCTATACAATGCAATTTAAATTCCAATATGATATCTGGATCATCATACTGACTTTTATAAAGAGATGACCTATCATCTATACTGCCTTATTTTTGAGGTACAGTGGAAACAATTATGTTAAATCTTGCAAACCTAAGATGAGTAAAATGTAAAATTCCAGCTTGAGTTTGGGTAGGCAGTGGATGGAGGTTAAACACTCTTCACCTGCCATTTGCCTGTATGAGAGAAGAGAAAAATTATGTTGCGTGTAACCTTCACTGCTTTATCCAGGGACCAGTACAAGAGTGATGTTGTCAGAGGGTAGGGATTGAGGAATGTACCTAGATGTATGTGGAGGGAAAAAAACTTAGAAGATTCTTTAGTGGCTCTGACAGTGAGTAATTGAGTCATACACACCCAAACTCTAACCCTCAGCACTGCTGTTGGCTAATTTAATCTGGAATGGCAGCAGCAACATGACAATTGATGCCTATGTTGCCAAATAAGGGAGGAGACAGATTGGCCAGCCTTTCTGCACCTATCCAGTTGCCACTGCTGGAAATGCATGTGTGTGAATATTGATGAGGACAGAATCACAGAAATTTACAGCATAGAAGGAAGCCATTTGGCCAATCCTGTCCATGCTGGCTGAAAAGTAACCATCCAGCCTAATCCCACTTTCCAGCTCTTGGTCCGTGCCCTTGTAGTTTATGGCACTTCAAAGTACATATCCAAGCAATTTTTAAATGTTTTGAGGGTTTCTGCCTCTACTACTCTTTCAGGCAGTGAGTTCCAGATCCTCTGGGTGAAAAAAGAATCTCCCCTTGAGTCCCCTCTAAACCTCCTACTTTCCCTAAATCCATGTTCCCTGGTTATGAACCCCTCAACCAAGGGGAATAGAGCCTTCCTATCCACTCTATCTAAACCCCTCATTATTTTATATATTTCAATTAGGTCATCCCTCAGCTGCCTTTGTTTCAGAGAAAACAACTCAAATCGATCCAATCTTTACTCAAAACTAAAATTCTCCAGTCCAGGCAACATTCTCGTAAATCTCCTTTGTACCCTCTCTAGTCCAATCACTTCTTAACTATAGTGTGGTGACCAGAACTGCACACCGTGCTCCAGCTGTGGTCTATTATGCTTTATACAGTTGCAGCATAACCTTCCTGCTCTTATATTCTATGCCTCAGCTGATAAAGGCAAGTTTCCCATATGCCATCTTGACCACCTTATCTACTTGTCCAGCCACCTTCAGGGATCTGTGAACCTGCTCTCCAAGGTTCCTCTGTTTCTCTACGCTTCTCCATATCCTATTGTGTATTCCCTTCCTTGTTAGCCATCTCTAAATGCATTACCTCTCACTTCTCCAGATTGAATTCCATTCGTGACTGTTCCACCCACCTGACTAGTCCATTGATCTTTTCCTGCAGTCTACAGCTTTCTTCATTTATCAACCACATGGCGAATTTTTTTATCATTGCAAACGTCTTAATCATACCCCCTACATTCAAGTCCAAATCACTGATATAGGCCACAAAGCAAGGGACCAGGTACTGAGCCCTGTGGAACCCCACTGGAAACAGCCTTCCAGTCGCAAAAACGCCCATCGACCATTACCCTTTTTTCCTGCCTCTGAGCCAATTTTGGATCCAACTTGCCACTTTGCCTTGCATCCCATGGGCTTTTACTTTTGTGATGTGAGACCTTATCAAAAGCCTTGCTAAAATCCATATAGACTACATCAAATACACTACCCGCATTGACCCTCCTTGTTACCTACACACATTCAGTCATGTTGGTCAGAGACAATATTTCTTGAACAAATCCATGGTGACTGTCTTTGTTTCATGTTTTTCTAAATGAAGATTTATCCTGCCCCTCAGAATTTTTTCCCAGTAATTTTCCCACCACCGACATTAGGCTGACTGACCTGTAATTACTCGGTCTATCCCTTTCTGCTTTTTAAACAATGGTACAACGTTAGCTGTTCTCCAGTCCTCTGGCACCACAGCTGTAGCCAGGGGATTGGAAAATTATAGTCAGAGCCTCTGCTATTTCCTCTGTTGCTTCCCTTAACAGTCTAGGATACATTTCATCCAGGCCTGGGGATTTATCCACTTTCAAAGATGTTAATCCCCTCAATACTTATTCTCTCACTGTTAATTTCATCTACTTTTCACACTCCTCTTCCCTGATTGTAATGTCTGTATCGTTGCTCTCATTTGTGAAAACAGATGCAAAGTATTCATTAAGAACCATATCAGTGTCCTCCGCCTCCACACACAGGTTACCCTTATGGTCCCTAACAGGCCCTACTCTTTCTTCTGTTGTTCTCATGCTCTTTAAGTATTTATTTTCTTGCCAATATTTTTTATGCCCTCTCTTTGTTTTCCTAATTTCTTTTTTAATTTCACCCCTACACTTTTTATAGTCCTAGGTTTTCTGCAGTATTGAGCCCCTTGTAACTGTCATAAGCTTTTCTTTTGTACTTTTTCCTCTCCCTTTAAGTGATTCCTTTGGATTGGTCTTGATTGTGTTTGCAAAAGAGAAAGATATGGTAAGTTGGTGGCGTAGTGGCATTTTCACTGAAGGTGTAATCCACAGGCCCAGGCTAATGCCCTGGGGACATGGGTTCAAATCCCACCATGGCAGCTGGTGGAATTTAAGTTCAATTAATAAAAATCTGGAATTGGTGCTGTGAAACTATCATTTGTTGTAAAAACCCATCTGCTTCACTAACCTCCTTTAGGGAAGGAAATCTGCCCCTGCCTGATCAGGCCTACATGTGATTCTAGATCCACAGTTGATCTTAACTGTCCTCTGAAATGGCCTAGCAAGCCACTCAGTTGTCAAGGGCAACTAGGGATGGGCAACAAATGCTGGCTTTGCCAACAAGACCCACATCCCATGAAAAGAATTTTAAAAAAATCCTGGATTAATTGAAAGTGAGATGAGAGGTACTATAAATAAAATAGTAATTGCAGAAGATAGTTAAGTTCCGGGAAGACAAAGTGTTGGGGCCTGCCAAGGTACATCTAAGGACCCTGAGGGAAATGTGGGAAAAATAGCTGAGGCCAATTAGTTTAACATCTATGTTGGAGGAAATTCTAGAATCTTTAAGATCAATTTATTTGAAGAAGAAATAATTAAAAGGCAGCCAACATGGATTTCAGAAAGGGGGATCATGCTTGACAAACCGGACCTTGATGGATGGGGAAAATTTAGCAAATGTGGCCACAATCTCCTATTTCTCTTGTGCATGCTGTCCCTTGGTGACATCATCTGAAAACACAGCATCAATTTCCACATTACTCTGATGACACCCAGCTCTACCTCATCACCTCTTTTGATCCCTCCACTGTGTCTAAACAGACTACTTGTCCAACATCCAGTACTGGATGAACAGAAATTTCCTCCAACTTAATATTGGGAAGACTGAAGCCATTGTCTTTGGTCCTCACCACAAACTCCATTCCCTAGCTGCCATGTCCATCCTTCTCCCTGACAACAGTCAGGCTGAACCAGACTGTTTGCAACCTTGGTGTCATATTTGACCTGAAAATAAGCTTTCACATATCCGCGCCATCACAATGGCTACCTATTTTCACCTCTGTAACATCATCTGACTCTGCCCTGCCTCAGCTCACCTGCTGCTGAAATCGTCATCCATGCCTTCATTACCTCCAGACTTGACTCTTCCAATGCATTCCTGGATGACCTTCCACATTCTACACTCTGTAACCTTGAGGTCATCCAAAACTCTGCTGCCCATGTCCTTACTTGCACCTAGTCCTGTTTGCCTATCACCCCTGACCTTGCTGATCTACATTGGCACCAAGTTAAGCAATGCTTTGATTTTAAAATCCTCAACCTTGTTTTTAAATCCCTCATGGCCTTGCCCCCACCCTATCTCTGTAATCTCCTCCAACCCCACAACCCTCTGAGGTACCTGCTTTCCTCTAATTCTGACCTCTTGTACATCCTCTAATTTAATCGTTGCACTAATGGTGGCCGTGTCATCAGCTATCTAGGCCTCAAACCGTGGAATACCCTCCCTTGACCTCTCCAACACTCTACCTCGCTTTCTTTCTTTAAGACACTCCTTAAAACCTATGTCTTTGACCAAGCTTTTGGTCATCTAACTATCTCCTTTTGTGGATGAGTGTCATATCTCGTTTTATAATGCTCCTGTGACATTCCTTGGAATGTTTTATCACATTAAAGGTGCTGTATAAATATTAAGTTGTTTATTGGGAAAAGTAATGACAGATGGAATTTAATATCAGTAAAGGTGAAGGTACATTTTCATTTTTAAAAAAATATATACTTTTAATGGGAGAAAGGTAGCTGCTGTCTAGAAGCAAAGGGATTTGGGAGTTTAAAGTTCACAAGACATCAAAAGTAGCACCTAAAGTGAATAAGGCTATTCAGGAACAAACAGAATACTGAGTTTTATGTCAAGAGGTATAGAATGTAAAAGTTGAGATGTAATCTATATCAAGCCTTAGTAAGCCCACAATGGAAGTACTGTGTGCAGTCTTAGTCTCCACACAATAAAAAGGATGTTGAAGGTATAGCACAGATTCACTAGGATTCTGCCTGGTGTGAGGAAACACAAATACAAGGAAAGACTTGGGAAAACTGGGGCTGTTTTCAGTAGAACAGAGGAAATTACAGAGGTATTTAAAATTGACAGCATGCGGTAGGAAAAACAGAAACTGACTGTTTCCAATAGATGAGAGGTCTAGATTAAGGACATGAATATAAAATTAGATGTGAGAGTTTTAAGACAAAGCTAGAGAAATGATTTTACAAAGGGTTGTGGAATTCACCACCAAAGTTCGTGACGGAAGCAGAGGCCATGTTGATGTTTAAGAACAGATTAGATAGGTAGCTGCAGGAAAGGGACATAGAGGGAACATGGGATTAGGATACTGCTTCTGTGGAGGATAAACACCAAAATGGACTGGTCGAGTTGAACCGAATGTTTCCCTGTTCTACTTTCTATGTACTGTGTTTTCTCCTCTCACATCTGACTTTGAAAATGAAGGTGGTGGGGAGGGATTTGAGGAGGCAGTTCATTGTCGAAGCGTCTGGGATTGTCTTTGCCCTTCAGGATAACCATGGACTGATGTTCAGTTTGGGTTTGATCAGGACTACTTTACTCCAGGCCTCTTTACCAGCATGGAAAAAGGAGCTGAATATTAGAGGTGATGTGAGGGTGACTGCTCTGGACATTTCGCCAAGTGTGGCATTTTAAAGGAGCCCCAGTAAAATTGAATTGAATAAGGGGAAAACTCTCCACTGGTTTGCACTAATGCAAAGGAGAATGGTTAGAGTAGTGGTGGTTGGAGGCCAAACATCTAAGCTCCAGGACATTGTTGCAGGAGTTCCTCAGGGTAGTGTCTTAGGCCCAGTCATCTTCAGCTGCTTCATCAATGACCTTTCCTCCATCATAAGGTCAGAGTGGTATGTTTGCTGATGATTGCACAGTGTTCAGTCCCATTATTAACTTTTTAGATAATGTTCCAGGTCTCTGAATTCCTAGTCGTCGTCATCTTCTTCTTTGGCCTCCTTGAAACCCTATGCTACTGTTCCCTACACTGCACTGAAGCATGAACTTAGATTATGTGCACAGATCGCTGCAGGGTGACTTGCTGCCATGGCAGTCTGACTCAAGCTAGAGAGCAACCAGTTAGCCAAGGTGGTGGAGGTGGGCGTTGTCTGTTTCAATCTCAAAAGTGACGTGTTAAGGCTAAATAAATGGATGTGCAGGGTGAGGGGTGAAGAAGGATAGGTGGACCAAAGTCTGTGCAGCGGCAGTGGAGATTTAAGGGGATTTTGAATGTTGGTTAAAATCTCTTAGGGTGAAAAATGGCATAGCAAGCAAGTTGATATAGTATTTGGTTGCCCAGTAGACAATAAGGACTTTTAAAGCAATGGAGTGGAACAGGGTGAGGTGCTCAAAACTAGAAGGTGCTAGAGGAATAGGAGACATGACAAAATTTGCTGAAATATTGGGAACCACAGGGCTGCTACGACAGTGTGGACAAGGAATGTGTTAGAACATGTATGTGGCTGGTGCGGCTTCAGTGAGGCCCAGGAATTCAGGTTGCGGACCTAAACATTCTGGGGTTATGCATTGGAAGGGCCTTGTTTGCAAAGGATCAAAACTTTTGCAGGGCAATCTAAGATAGAGCAGTCGTTGGAGGCCTTGCTGAAGGGGGCTGATGGGATTGGAAAGCTCAAATCCATCCAAGACTTCAGTAGTGCTTCCATATCTGGGGAGGCTTTTCTACTGCACTGCTCTCATTCTTGGAAAGTAGACAAGTAAATGTTTGCTCTCTGAACCTGTCAATCTCTCTCTTTCCCCTCTCCACCACAGCATCAGGACTGGTAATAGGGCTATGATGTAGTTTTAACATTGGAACTAATAATTTTTGTCACAAAAGAGAGGAAAAAGGAAATTAAATGTATGATGCACTGCAGGATGGAACGATGGTCTTAGCTACCCAAAAGATACTGCGTGAGTAATTTCAAAATAGTGAAGGATGAAATTGAAAAAAGACCTATAGGTCTTAGAAGCTACTTAACATATCCAAGAGCTGCAAAGCAGCAATCAGAGCAAACCATGCTGAACTATTTAGCCAAAGCAATAGAGTAAACAGTATCTGCTCCATACACAGTGGTTGTGAAAAGAGTGCTGTGTTAACAGTGCTAAAGTTGGGCATTCAGTGTGGAGGGGAAAGGAGGTGTTGCTTTTTATTGACTCCAATACTTGTAGTGGAAGCATGAGGCAGTAAATAATTAAAATTTTTGTCCACTGCTTAATGCAAGTTAGTGTGTAGCAAAAGAAAAGCTTACAACAAACTAAAAATTAGATATAAAAATTATACATAATAGCGCCAAGATATGGCAATGTGACTGGACTGGAGTTTTTTTATTGCGCGACTGTCCAGAGTGAACACGTCTGCAGTAGATGTCTCCGTCTCAAATTTCTCCAGCTTGGCATCATTGAGCTGGAATCTGAGTTGAAAACACTTCAACAGAAAAGAGAGGAGAGCAGGATCTGGACAGTTTGCTCCAGACGTCGGTCACAACTGGTTGAGAGGTACAGGTTCTTGGCTACTTGGTTATAATATGGTACAGTGTTCTCAAGGGCCTTCCAGTCATGGCTTAATATGGGCTCACCCCTGTAGTCTTATGAGTGGTAGATCTGATGGCCATCAAACATCAGGGTAACATAGCAGCTCATTGAGTGGGATGTTCTGCACGTATCTTGGTCAAAAATGTTTTCAACCTTCTGTTGCTCTGTTCCACTATCCTAGATGATTGTGGATGGTGGGATATGTGCAACTTGTGTTTGATCTGCAAAATGTCTTGCAGTACTGAAAAATTTTCACCCATAAAATAAAACCCCCGATCACTGTCTACTTGGATGGGCAATCCCACCTGCAGAACACCTCACTCAAAAGGATTTTTGCTGCTGTTTTGGCTGTATTATTTTTGGTGGGAAGCGCCTCAGTCCATTTGGTGAACTGATCCACGACCACCAGAGCATACTGAAAATTGTTTTGCGACCTAGTTAAGGGACCTATGAAGTCGATCTGGAGATGGGTCCACTGCCCTTCTGGGGGTAGTTGTGAGCGCAAAAATGTTCTATTAGACCTAGAGGTAGGATTCGGCTGCAGACATGGGAGACACCAATTAACATACTGGTGGACAAATTCTACCATGCCTGGCCACCAACAAACTTTGGATAAATTTTGCAGGTTTTTTTTTTAGAGATACAACACTGAAACAGGCCCTTCGGCCCACCGAGTCTGTGCCGACCAACAACCACCCATTTATACTAACCTTACAGTAATCCCATATTCCCTACCACCTACCTACACTAGGGGCAATTTACAATGGCCAATTTACTTATCAACCTGCAAGTCTTTGGCTGTGGGAGGAAACCGGAGCACCCGGCAAAAACCCACGTGGTCACAGGAGGAACTTGAAAACTCCGCACAGGCAGTACCCAGCATCGAACCCGGGTCCCTGGAGCTGTGAGGCTGCGGTGCTAACCACTGCGCCAATGTGGGTTGTTGGGACTGAATAATATCCGACAGTGGGAAGGGCATAGTAGAGGGCTAACATTTCGTCCTTGGAATGGGAAACATACAACCAACTGTTGATCAGCATTGTATTTCATCAGGAGCTTGGGACCACTCGCTTCAAGTTGTAATATTGTCTCATGAGCCCAAAGGGTCGGTTGGAAAAGGGCTGGTCTGCCTGATGCCAGGCTATAATCTGCTGATCCGGGAGGAAAGAAGTTTGGAGACTCAACAGGTCAGTAAGTTCCACCATAGTAATGGCTGCAGCTAGCTCCGTGGAGGAGCAATTAGCCATAACCCGACCTGGGACCTGTGCAGGGCTGCTGCTTTAGTAGTGGTGTCGGCCAAGTTGTTAGCTACTGTGGGGATCAGACCCTTTCCGATGTGCAGGGGCCTTCCCAACATGGCATAGCGCCTTAGGATTCTGGAGCACCTCCCATAGTTTACGTAATAAATATCGGTGTGCCCAGGGCTTCCCTTCAGCTGAGCAGAATTCATTCTTGACGTCTCGAGGAAGAGCCATTATTGTATTGCATACGTACGCACTATCTGACCACATATTCACTACTACTTCCTGGGTCTGTGAGAGGCTTATGATAACTGCATTAGTTTTGCTTGCTGGGATGACCGGCAGGCTAAAACATAAACCATTGACCACTCCGAGTCCTCAGGATCTACCACTGCACATCCCGTGGCTTGCTTACCATCTTGGTAGTAAGCGGACCCATCCATGTATATGTTTCGCCCCTTTTCCAAAGTCAAAGGGCATACTGGGTTAGGAACGTCATTCCATAAAGGGAAGGCACTGGTGTGGGGCTCCCTCATACGCAATCATGAGAGGTAGAAGGGTGGTTCAATGTGGAGTGATTTCCAAGTCCGTTGTAAAACTTCCAAAGTCCACTTGCGGTGGACAAGACCTGGGTTTCACTGGGCTTCATCAGGTTTAAGGGTGTGTGTGGTGGAGGGTGACCTTTTGCAGGCCTGTGATAAAAGTCATGTGGCTAATTCCCCAAAAGGTCGCCAGTAAGTGTTTCTCACAGGCGGAGTAAGTGGACTTAGCTCCCTGCAGTAGTTGAGGGGTGAAAGCTATTGGTCGTAACATACCCCCTCATTCTTGACCAAGGACTGCAGTAAGTGAGGTTCCAATGAACCCCACCTCCAAATGGAAAGGCTGGGTGAGGTCAGGGCTAATAAGGGAGGTGGCATCTATTGTGGCCCTCTTCAGTTGATCTGTAGTTTGGGTGTGGATTTCAGTCCAGTATTCAACAATATCCTCTGAGTAGTCTTTGTGTAGGAGGCCGTATAGAGGCTGAGCCATCTTGGCGAAGTTTGGAATAAAATTCCTCTGGTACCCCACCAGGCCCAGAAATGACCTCAGTGCTGTTTTGGTTATTGGTTGAAGTAACCACTGAATGACTACTACTTTCTGTTGGTCTGGGGTAAATCCAGACACAAAAATCCTTATACCCAGGAACGTTACCTCTTCCTGCACCAGTTGTGCTTTCTTGGGGTTAACTTTTAACCCTGCCCTAGCCAACAGTGTTATCAGTTCATCCAGAAGAGAGCGATAATCCACCACTGTCTCTGATACCAACAGAATATCATCTACAGACTGGAGTAGTTGATCAGGGCGAGAGAAGGATTTAATGGCTCGTGCCATATGTTAATGGAATATTGAAGGTGAGTCTTCAATATTCGATAACGGGAGGCAGTTCCACGTATACGCTTGTCCTTCAAAAGTTACGGCGACCTTGTACTGATCGTCCCTGGCTACAGGCATGCTCCAGAACCCATTGGCAGTGTTCACGATAGAAAAGACCCTGGATGTGGCGGGGACACTAGTCAAATGGGTGCTTGGCTCACTGTCAGGCTCTGTTTCGGGGTAACCTTAGTCAAAGCACGGTAGTAAATAGTAAGCCTCCACGAGTCAGGCTTCCTGACTAGCCAGATAGGTGAGTTGGTAGTGAACGACCCTGCTCATAACACTCCCTATTGGATGCGTGAGTCAGTCATGCCCTGTAGGCAGGGGATGCTCTCACGTGGGATGGGCTACTGTTTACATGGTCTATGGGGTGGTCTGTTAATGTTGACCTCTTCCTGCATTCTTCCGCAGTCATGTTTTAGAGGTGGCGAACACCCCTTCGTGTATCAGTTCAGCAACTTGGGGGTAATCGGACAAACCATACAGTAATCACGCATCCGATGTGGTCTTGATCCCTTTTCCCGAACCAAATTCAACTGTTAGTATAATCAACAATGGCTCCGGCCAGATCAAGGGAATCCCTCTCCGGAAGACCTCACCCGTACTTAACGGTCATATAGAGTGGCTTCTCAACCTGAAGGTGTTGCTATCCTAGTTTCAAAAGTAATCTCTCACCTGTGAAAGCAATTGCCTCATCCCCCCGTTACCCCTTTGATGCAAATCCCATTTTTCCCAGAGGTGGCTTGCCTTGTGGGGCTGTGAAGTGTATAATATTAGAGGCAGACCCAGTGTCAACGAGCAGCAGCGCCCGTCACAATCGACCTGCCTTGCTGATCTCTCCTGAACTCCATCGCAGGAGAGCTGGCCAGGGCCTCGCACCGTCAGATCTCTGGAGGTCTGGGAGGCATGCTTCCTTCTGCAGCGCAAAGGGGAAGTAAGAATTATATTTTGTGGGAGGCCGATGTTGCCTGCACCGCGAGTATGGACCATTGTTTGAACCACAGAGGAGAGTTTCTCCATATTTTGGATTATTAGCTCCAGCTTCCTTTCCAGAGTCAGGCTGGGTTGGAGTGTACAGGGGTGGAGAGGCAGAGTGGGCTAAATAACTGTTACCGGTTCACGAGTTGTAATTATGTTCTCCCTGCCTACCTCTATTATTCCCTGTTCGCTGTTCTGATTGCTTAGGGGCCCTACCTTCTTGGGCAATGTGCCCTGGCCTATTACAATTATTGCATCGTAAGGGGGCTGCTGAAGGGGTGGTCATAGGACCTACAACGACATGTACGGGCTTTTTTGACTTTAGTTCGTCTTGCAGATGACCCTTAGAATATTCAAAGGCCGCAGTGACTGCTCAGATAATATCTTCCCAGTCATCCCGTTTATCGAAGGAATATCCCAAAGCCTGTCTTATAGTGCGGAATATTCCCGTCAACAATATGTCTTTAAACAGGGATCGTTGCATAGCGTCTTTCTTTGACTCGTCAACTCATCCCTGTAAAAGGTGATATATTGTAAACAACTGATCCGCAAAGGCAGCCAGTGTTTCCCCCCACTTCCTGTTTGCAATTAAACAAAATCTCAGTCAAATTCAAAGATCTTACTCCAAGGGTACATTGAACGGCAAAGACGGTGCTGTCAAACGACCAATCCGGGTCTTTCCCGGATTAATCTGTCTAACAATTATAGGTGAACATGCCGAAATAAGAATTCTTTTCATGTGGTCATCTGTAAGCGAGGGATGGCAGATACAGATATAATCTAACTGGCTCACTAAGTGTAGGGGACAATCCCTCATCGTTACCTGACCTAATTGACTAGTGAGGGTACTTAGGTCAGAGACCGATAGGAGTACGAAGGTTGATGAGGTAGAAAAGCCCCCTCTCCTGTCCGGCCAGGTTTGCTGAGTTACCAGACATACCAGTGGATTATATATTTATTGAGGTAAGGTGGCATATCGCTATCGGGTGGTTCATTATCAGTTTCCAGGTCTCTCTCATTACTCTCGTTTGTTCGCTTATTTCTCGAATCGACCTCCTCACTGTTGAACTCTCTTCCTAATCCCTCTGTAAAACCTTCGTCTGTAAGTGCATCATCATCTAGTCCAGCTGACTTAATTTGAACCTCCACTGTTGGGGTCTGTACTTTAACTTCGTCAGAACGGGTTATTGCACAAACAATGGCTTCCTGCCTATCCAAAGCATTTTTTAATGCTGCTATTTCCTGATTACATTGCCCGCAGTCAGCTTGCCGGTGTGGAGCTTCTCGTAAAGCTCCTTTGGCATTGTCTAATTTGGGTCGCGATTCGTCCCGTTTCCCAATCAGTTTTAATTTTATTTTTGGCTAGTCGTACATCATGTCAAGCAGAGCCCGCTTGTACAGCATTCAGTGACTGTTGTTGAAGGGTGGCGGTGGACGTCGCCAGCTGACTATGCAGGAGATCAAGCTATGTCTCCTGATGGAGTAATTGCTGTTCTAGTTGTTTAAAAAGCTCGTCATCGCGTTGGGCACCAAAGAACGCCGCATACGTGACTAAATGTAAAGCTTTATCAGCCTTCCACTTTTTCAGATCAACTTGATCTTGAATAAGCGCTGCTACTACCTCCAAGGAAATGAGCTGTTTATTCAGACACTTGCTCAAGAGAATCTGTATCGTCCCAGCGGGACACTTACTATCTACTGTCTTTTGGAAAATTTTCCAGACTTTTTGTCATTTTCCTCACTATGTTCCTTGCGTGTCTTAATCAGGAACACCTATTGGATAACTGTAAAATCGCTGCCCTTCTTTTGAAGTTATCCCAGTTCACATTAATCGTTGGTCAGGCGATACTATGGACGTTAACGCAATCAGTAGATGGAACACTCGGTTTGATGGCAGTCAAAGGTCCTTTCTTGGTCACCACTTATAAGATCGTTACCAGTGTTAATTCAATTTGCAGACCCGGTATCGTGACTACTGACAACCCATTGCAGGTACAAGTGTTCGTCTTTAAAGATCGAATAAATTTATTAAGTATATTCATACAGACATGCAAAATGATAATACTTTAGGTAGACAATAGGATACAGCTGGTTCAGTTGAGCCCCGAACCGTAGAAACCTTGTTGCTGTGGCTCTGGTTCTTGAGATCTCCCGCTGACCGAAGTCTTTCTCGTTTGTCTTTCTGTTCTTCGGGATGCACGCCGTGGATCTCGAGTCTATCTTTTTATACTGTTTTCTGCGCCTAGCCTTCCCCTTGATTGATTAGTTTACCTTTGAGTAGGGTAAAAACCTCGTCTTTTTCCTGATTACGTTACCATGAGCTCTTTTGCCTATTTGATCAGTTTGTTACGGCCTTGATTAGTTTATCATTGTCCTGATGTCAGGAGACATTTAACTGTTATTTACAAAAGTTATTACATTACAGAACCAGGTCTGTGATTAAATACACATTTCACTTAGTTAGTAATTTGAACACGATCTCACCTCTCGACCCCCTAGTAAAGCTTGGCCAACATCTCAAAAGATTATTAAAAGAATTTGTTATAAGAATGTACTTCATCAAAAAAATACTAATTCTTACAGGGAGGCTTGAAATATGATGGTCAGAGCCTCTGCAATTTCTTCCCCCACTACTTTTAACAAGCTGGGAAATATTTCATCCCGGCCTGGCGACTTATCTACTTTCAAAGGCGTTAAACTCTTCCTTTAATACTACTTCTCTTACAATGCTTTACCCCTCCAATTTTTCTGTCTCTCCCTCCTTAACAATGACGTCATTATCGGCCCCCTCTCTTTGAAGATTAAACATCTTTGGATTTTCGTTTATTTTACTTGCCAGTATTTTTTCATGCCCTCTCTTTGCTTTCCTAATTTTCCATTTAATTTCACCCTTACACTTTCTGTACTCTTCTATGCTTTCTGCAGTATTGGCTCTCAGTGTCTGACATAAGCTTCCCTTTGTTTTGTTTTACCTTACCCACTGTGCACCTTGTCATTCAGGCGGCTCTAGATTTGGCTGTTTCACCCTTTTTCTTTATGGGATCAAGTTTACCCTGAACCCCTTGAATGCCTCCCATTGCTCTGGTACCAGTTTACCTTCAAGTACCTGGTCCCAGTCCACTTTTGCCAAATCGCTTCTTAGCCAAGTCAAATTAGCCTTCCCCCTATTTATAACCTTCACTCTATTTTATTGTTGTCCTTTTCCATAATTATGCTAAATCTAATTGAATTATGATCACTACCACAAAGGTGCTCTCCCACTGATACCCCTTCCCAGCTTTATTCCCTAAAACTAAATCCAGAAATGCCCCCTCTCTTGTAGGGCTTATCACATACTGGCTGAAAAAATTCTGAATACAATTTATATTTAGGAATTCTGTGCCCTCCATACCTTTTACGCTGACTTTATCCCAGTTAATATTAGGGCAATTGAAATCCCCCAATATTACTACCTTATGATTTTCGCACTGAGTTCCGATTTGGTTGGCTGTATGTCCAGCTCATCCATGACTGGTAGAGGCTGGGCTGCATTGAGGGCAGTCTCAGTGACAGCATTCTCCCTGGAGTACAGTTCTAGGTAGTGCTCAACCCAGCGGTCCATCTGTTTGCGTTGGTCAGTGATTATGTCCCCCGATTTAGATTTGAGGGGGGTGATCTTCTTGATGGTTGGCCCAAGAGCTCTCTTCATGCCATCATACATTCCTCTGATGTTTCCGGTGTCTGAGGCCAGCTGAATATGACTGCATAGGTGTTGCCAGTAGTCGTTTGCGCAACGCCTAGCTGTTCTTTGTGCAGTACTTCTGGCTGCTTTAAGTGCTGCGGATGTTAAATCGCTGGGGGCTTTCTTGTAGTTCAAAAGTGCAATGCGCTTAGCGGCTATGACAGGTTCCAGCTCTTCATTATGAGATTGAAACCAGTCTGCATTTCTCTTCGCACTTTTGCCGTAGGTGGTCAAAGCTGACTCATAGATGGCGTCTCTGATGTGGGCCCACTTGGTCTCAGCATCCCCTGTGGGAGTGTTTTGAAGGGCTGTTACAAGTGAATTTAGAAATTTTTGTAACAGCTGTGGGTGAGAAATTCTGCTCGTGTTGATGCGCGGGTGGCACTTCTGCTTGGAATGATGCAACTTCTTTGGTCTGAGTCTAACCTTGCTGCACACCAGGGAGTGGTCGGTGTCGCAGTCCGCACTGTGGAAGCTGCGTGTGATTTGAACACTGTTTAAGGCGGCTCGCCTTGTGACAATGAGGTCTAGCTGGTGCCAACGACGTGATCTTGGGTGCCTCCATGAAACCTGGTGACAGGGTTTAGTGTGAAAGAACGAGTTGGTGATGCAGAGGTTATGATAGGTACACAACTCAAGCAGTCTCTGCCCGTTCTCATTCATCCTTCCAACGCCATAGCGCCCAAGGCAGGAGGGCCATGAGTCATGGTCGGCCCCAACCCTGGCATTAAAGTCCCCCAGCAGGAATAGGTGTTCGGTGTTGGGGATGCTGCTAATGATGTTATGGAGTTGTTCATAGAACTGGTCTTTAGCTTCAGGTGCGGAACAGAGTGTTGGAGCATAGATGCTGAGTAGGTGTACTGGACCAGAGGTGGTGAGCAGTCGGATGGACAGTATGCGTTCCGAGCCATTTGAGGGAGGCTCTATCATGCTGAGCAAGGAGTTTCTGATGGCGAAGCCCACTCCATGCTGTCTTGGTTCTTCAGGATCCCTGCCCTGCCAGAAGAAGGTGTAGTCTTGCTCTGCTAGAGAGCCACTCGCGGGGAGGCGAGTCTCCTGAAGTGCTGCAATGTCCACATTGAGTCTACTGAGCTCGTTGTTAATGATGGCGGTCTTCCGAGAATCGTTGATTTGTGTAAGGTCTTCCGACAGGCCAGGACACACAGTTCTGACGTTCCAGCTTGCAAAGCGAAGGGCTGGTACCTTCTTTCCTTTTTTCATGTTGTTTGGTGCGGTGTATCAGTCCACCTTTCGGGCAATGACCCTGAGCTCCAAGCACCCATTGAGGGGGCAGGTTGTTCAACCTTGCCCGTCTAAGAGCGAAGTCCAAAGTACGGAAAGTCCTCATCAGAGAACTCCTCTTTGCTGACGATGCTGCTTTAACATCTCTCACTGAAGAATGCCTGCAGAGTCTCATCGACAGGTTTGCGTCTGCCTGCAATGAATTTGGCCTAACCATCAGCCTCAAGAAAACGAACATCATGGGGCAGGATGTCAGAAATGCTCCATCCATCAATATTGCCGACCACGCTCTGGAAGTGGTTCAAGAGTTCACCTACCTAGGCTCAACTATCACCAGTAACCTGTCTCTAGATGCAGAAATCAACAAGCGCATGGGTAAGGCTTCCACTGCTATGTTCAGACTGGCCAAGAGAGTGTGGGAAAATGGCGCACTGACACGGAACACAAAAGTCCGAGTGTATCAGGCCTGTGTCCTCAGTACCTTGCTCTACGGCAGCGAGGCCTGGACAACGTATGCCAGCTAAGAGCGACGTCTCAATTCATTCCATCTTCGCTGCCTTCGGAGAATACTTGGCATCAGGTGGCAGGACTATATCTCCAACACAGAAGTCCTTGAAGCGGCCAACATCCCCAGCTTATACACACTACTGAGTCAGCGGCGCTTGAGATGGCTTGGCCATGTGAGCCGCATGGAAGATGGCAGGATCCCCAAAGACACATTGTACAGCGAGCTCGCCACTGGTATCAGACCCACCGGCCGTCCATGTCTCCGTTATAAAGACGTCTGCAAACGCGACATGAAATCGTGTGACATTGATCACAAGTCGTGGGAGTCAGTTGCCAGCATTCGCCAGAGCTGGCGGGCAGCCATAAAGACAGGGCTAAATTGTGGCGAGTCGAAGAGACTTAGTAGTTGGCAGGAAAAAAGACAGAGGCGCAAGGGGAGAGCCAACTGTGCAACAGCCCCAACAAACAAATTTCTCTGCAGCACCTGTGGAAGAGCCTGTCACTCCAGAATTGGCCTTTATAGCCACTCCAGGCGCTGCTTCACAAACCACTGACCACCTCCAGGCGCGTATCCATTGTCTCTCGAGATAAGGAGGCCCAAAAGAAAATGATTTTCGCATTTGTTTTGTGCCTACAAATTTGCTCTTCTGTCTCTTCTGACTGTTTGGAAGGCTATAGGGCAATCCCAGCAGTGTGATTACCCCTTTTTTGTTCCATAGTTCAATCCATATAGCCTCATTTGATGATCCCTTCTCATTGTTTCTTTAATCAATATTGCCACCCCACCTCTTTTTTTTATCCGCCTCTCCATCTCGTCTGCAAACCTTGTAGCCAGGAATATTAAGCTGCCATTCCTGCCCTACTCCAAGCCATGTTTCAATAATCTCTTTTTTAAAAAAAATGATATTAGCAGGTGTTCATCTGTGCCCTCAGCTCATGCATTGCTCACTATACTCCTTGCATTTAAATATATACTATTAAGCACAACCAGACTCCTTTTGATAATTTTCCAACATTTGTTTACTCTGCCTTCCAAACTCTCTTGCTAATTTTGATTTGATTTTGATTTAGAGATACAGCACTGAAACAAGCCCTTCGGCCAACCGAGTCTGTGCCGACCATTACCACCACCCATTTATACTAATCCTACACTAATCCCATATTCCTACCACATCCTCACCTGTCCCTATATTCCCCTACCACCTACCTATATTAGGGGCAATTTATAATGGCCAATTTACCTATCAACCTGCAAGTCTTTTGGCTGTGGGAGGAAACCGGAGCACCCGGAGGAAACCCACGCAGACACAGGGAGAACTTGCAAACTCCACACAGGCAGTACCCAGAATTGAACCCGGGTCGCTGGAGCTGTGAGGCTGCGGTGCCAGCCGCTGTGCCGCCATTTCCAGTTCTGCTTTTCTCCCTTCTGAATCTATTCCCAGCTTCCCATCCCCCGCCTAGCTACGTACCATCCTAGAATCACGTCTGCTACAGCAGAAATGCCTGTCTGCTCCCCTAACTTATAATTATTGCTCTCTTGACCTTTCTCCCTCCTTCCCTGGATAGCTGAGCTACCAATGGTGCTATGGTCTTGACTCTGGCTGCACTCCCAGAGACATCCTCTCCGCTGTCAGTATTCCACACCAGATACTGGTTAGCAAGCAAGGTGCTTCCAGGGTCTTCTGAACCACCTTCCCCTCTCTGTCTGTTTGGCAGTCACCCAGTCCCTCCCTGTCTGCACTCTCATAAGCTGTGGGGTGATCTCCTGAAAAGTGCTATCCACAAAACGCTCATCCTCGTGGATGGGCGCCTGTTGTAGTTTGAGCTCCTCCAGCCGACAACACTTCCTGCACCAGTAGTTGTCTGAGACACTGGAAGCGTCCTGGAGATTCCACATGGCACAGGGTGTGCATTGGGTCTGAGGTGCCATGCCATATCGTGTTTTATTAATTATCTAGCTATTAATTTGGTAAAGTAATAGCAAATAGCTTAGAGATGAAAGAACACTCATCAGCTACTAGAGGTAAAACAAAAAAAAAGCAGCACCTTCTTCCCCCTTGGCACTGAATTCCCATTTGCATCAAATTTCAGATTTTAGCACTTTGTTCACAAGGCACTCTGTTCCCTGATCACTCTGTACTGCACACACTATATGGTAGCAAACACTGTTTACTTATACAGAGAGCTTATGACTCATATCCAAGTGACAACTGCTAAGTCAGCTTCTTGCTACAGTAATTAACACTTTCAAGCAACCACTTGCAGCTGATTGACAGGAACTGCTATTAAGTACCTTAACTAGTTTGCAGTTTTAAAGTTCTTGGTCAAATTCTAAGCGCTAATCTAAATTTCAGCTTGAAAAATACCAGAGACATCCCATTTGCACCAAATTCCCAACTTTAGCATTTGGTTTATGAAGCACTCCCAATCGCACTCCCAATTTGTGACCATCTTCAGCCAGAAGTGCGGAGTGGATAATTTCATCCTGGGGCCTCCTGAGGTCCCCAGCATTACAGAGGCCAGTCTTCAGGCAATTTGATTCATATTCCATGACAATATGAAAGGCACAATTCAACATGGTGGCTCCTCATCAGAGCCCTTTCCTATCCTGAGTGGCGTGAAACAGGGCTGTGTTCTCGCACCCACACTTTTTGGGATTTTCTTCTCCCTGCTACTTTCACATGCGTTCAAGTCCTCTGAAGAAGGAATTTTCCTCCACACAAGATCAGGGGGCAGCAGGTTGTTCAACCTTGCCCGTCTAAGAGCGAAGTCCAAAGTACGGAAAGTCCTCATCAGGGAACTCCTCTTTGCTGACGATGCTGCTTTAACATCTCACACTGAAGAGTGCCTGCAGAGTCTCATCGACAGGTTTGCGACTGCCTGCAATGAATGTGGCCTAACCATCAGCCTCAAGAAAACGAACATCATGGGGCAGGACGTCAGAAATGCTCCATCCATCAATATTGGCGACCATGCTCTGGAAGTGGTTCAAGAGTTCACCTACCTAGGCTCAACTATCACCAGTAACCTGTCTCTAGATGCAGAAATCGACAAGCGCACGGGAAAGGCTTCCACTGCTATGTCCAGACTGGCCAAGAAAGTGTGGGAAAATGGCGCACTGACACGGAACACAAAAGTCCGAGTGTATCAGGCCTGTGTCCTCAGTACCTTGCTCTATGGCAGCGAGGCCTGGACAACGTATATCAGCCAAGAGCGACGTCTCAATTCATTCCATCTTCGCTGCCTCCGGAGAATACTTGGCATCAGGTGGCAGGACCGTATCTCCAATACAGAAGTCCTCGAGGCGGCCAACATCCCCAGCTTATACACACTACTGAGTCAGCGGCGCTTGAGATGGCTTGGCCATGTGAGCCGCATGGAAGATGGCAGGATCCCCAAAGACACATTGTACAGCGAGCTCGCCACTGGTATCAGACCCACCGTCCGTCCATGTCTCCACTTTAAAGACGTCTGCAAATGCGACATGAAATCCTGTGACATTGATCACAAGTCGTGGGAGTCAGTTGCCAGCGTTCGCCAGAGCTGGCGGGCAGCCATAAAGACGGGGCTAAAGTGTGGCGAGTCGAGGAGACTTAGTAGTTGGCAGGAAAAAAGACAGAGGCGCAAGGGGAGAGCCAACTGTGTAACAGCCCCGACAAACAAATTTTTCTGCAGCACCTGTGGAAGAGCCTGTCACTCTAGAATTGGCCTTTATAGCCACTCCAGGCGCTGCTTCACAAACCACTGACCACCTCCAGGCGCGTATCCATTGTCTCTAGAGATAAGGAGGCCAAAGATAATGTGATATCAAGAAACGACTGAAGGCACAGGGTACAGCAAATGCTATGGGCCCTACCAACACCCTAGCTGTAGTACTGAAGACTTGTGCTCCAGAATGTGCTACACCCCTAGCCAAGCTGTTCCAGTACAGTTAAAACACTTGCATCGACCAGACAGTGTGGAAAATTGCTCAGGTATGTCCTGTCCGCAAAAAGCAGGACAAATCCAATCCGGCCAATTACTGTTCCATCAGTAAAGAGATGGAAAGTGTCATTGACCGTGCGATGACGAGGCAGTTACTTGACAATAAACTGTTCACCAGTGCTCAGTTTGGGTACTGACAGGGGCATTCGGCTGCAGACTTCATGACAGCCTTGGTCCAAACATGGACAAAGGAGCTGAATTCCAGAGGTGAGGTGAGAGTGACTGACCTGCATTTGACCAACTGTGGCATCAAGGAGCCTTAGCCAAATTGAAGTTAGTTCGAATCAGGTGGTAAACTTTTCACTGGTTGGAGTCGTACCTAGCGAAAAGGAAGATGGTTGTGGTTGTTGGAGGCCAATCATCTCAGCCCCAGGACATTGCTGCAGGAGTGCCTCAGGGTAGTGTCCTAAGCCCAACCATCTTCAGCTGCTTCATCAATGACCTTCCTTCCATCATAAGGTCTGAAGTGGAGATGATCGCTGATTGATTTTTACATTCAGTTTAAGGGAGAGAAGAGTGGGTCTAAGACGAGTATTTCAAGCTGGAGGGCATGAAAGCTAAGCTAGCTGAAGTGAACTGGCAGAATAGGTTGAGGGATTGGTCAATAGAGATGTAGTGGCAGACATTTAAGGGGATATTTCAGAATGCACAAAATAGATGCGTTCCAATAAGAAAGAAAAATTCCAAGGGGAGGACCCACCATCCATGGTTAACCAGAAAAGTTAAAGGTAGTATCAAAATTAAAGAAAAAGCAACGATGGGTGGCAGGTCAGAAGATTGGACATAATATAAAAAAAGCAAAGAATGGGGCGGCACAGTGGCGCAGTGGTTAGCACCGCAGCCTCATAGCTCCAGCGATCCGGGTTCAGTTCTGGGTACTGCCTGTGCGGAGTTTGCAAGTTCTCCCTGTGACCGCGTGGGTTTCTGCCGGGTGCTCCGGTTTCCTCCCACAGCCAAAGACTTGCAGGTTGATAAGTAAATTGGCCATTGTAAATTGCCCCTAGTGTAGGTAGGTGGTAGGAGAATGGTGGGGATGTGGTAGGGAATATGGGATTAATGTAGGATTAGTAAAAATGGGTGGTTGTTGGTCGACACAGACTCGGTGGGCCGAAGGGCCTGTTTCAGTTCTGTATCTGTAAATAAAATAAAAGATTAATAAGGAGGGAAAAATTAGAGTATAAGATAAAGCTAGCGAGAAACATAACAACAGATAGCAAGAGTTTCTATAGATATTTTAAAGAGTTAACAAAGTGAGTGTTGGTCCTATAGAAAGTGAGTCCGGTGAATTAATAATGGCAAATAAGGCGATGGCAGATGAATTGAACAGGTATTTTGCATCGATCTTCACTATTGAGGATACAAGTAACATCCTAGTATTAGCTGTAAGTCAGGAAATGGAAGGGAGGAACTCAAAATTAAAATCACCAGGGAAGTGGTACTGAGCAAATTGTTGGAGCTGTGGGCTGACAAGTCCCTGGGTCCTGATGGACTTCAACCTAGGGTGTTAAAAGAAGTGGCTCATGCAATGGTTTTAATTTTCCAAAATTCCCTAGATTCCGGGAAGGTTCCATTAGATTGGAAAATAGCGAATGTAACTCCTTTATTCAAAAGGCTATATTTGCTGACAAAGCAACCACTAGGTTGCGCTGTACTGGCACATACGCAGATGTAGCCTGTTGCGCTAAAACGTCACTGTCTGCGACATTCAGGCAGCTGACAGGACTAAAGATGGCGCTGCTCAAATAATCAAGGCATGTAAACCCATGGCAGCGCACAATGGCTGGAGAGAGTGGGTGGGGGGGGAGCGAGCGGCCTGCAGTCACTGGCCGGGGGGGTGCACTCTCCCCACTTCTCCCCACCCTGCTCTCTCCCCACTTCCCTCCACTCCTCCCCACTTCCCTCCGCGCTCTCCCCACTTCCCTGGCATCAACTGCGCATGCGCCAACCAGTCCTGGCAATGTGGAATGCCGCACACGTGCAGAGAGCAGGAGCCCGTTTGCACATGTGCGCAGCTTGGCGCAGTCTGATGACCTCCTTCACCGGCTTTGTTGTCAGGAATCACTTTGTATTCAAAAAGGGAGGGAGACAGATAGCAGGAAACTACAGGCCAGTTAGCTTAACATCTGTCATAGGGAAATTGTTAGCCCTTATTAAAGACATTATAGCAGGGTGCTTAGAAATATTGAAGGTAATCGGGCAGAATCAACATGGTTTTGTGAAAGGGAAATCATGTTTAACCAACTTAGTGGAGTTCTTTGAAGAAGAAACATGTGTTGTGGATAAAGGGGAACTGGTGGATGTACTGTACTAGATTTCCAGAAGGCATTTGATAAGTTGCCATATCAATGGTTATTGCGGAAAATAAAAGCTCATAATGTAGGGGTTAACATATTGGCATGGGTAGAAGATTGGTTAGCTAACAGGAAACAGAAGGTATAAATGGGTAATTTTCTGGTTGGCAAGATGTAACGAGTGGTGTGGCACAGGGATCAGTGCTGGGGCCTCAACCTTTTTTGAATTTATAGAAATGACTTGGATTAAAGGACCGAAGGTATGGTTGCTAAATTTGCTGATGACAGAAAGATAGGTAGGAAAATCAGTTGTGAAGAGGACATGAAGCTACAAAGGGATATAGATAGGTTAAGTGAGTGAGCAAAGATCTGGCAAATGGAGTATAATGTGGGAAAATGTGAAATTGTCCATTTTGGCAGGAAGAATAAAAAAGAAGCATATGATCTAAATGGTGAGCGATTGCAGAGCTCTGAGATGCAGAGGGATCTGGCTGTCTTAGTGCATGAATCTCAAAAGGTTAGTATGCAGGTACGGCATGTAATTAGGAAAGTTAATAGAATGTTATTTATTGCGAGGGGAATTGAATACAAAAGTAGGGAGGTTATGCTTCAGCTATACAGGACATTGAGACCACGTGACATAATTTGTACAGTATTGGTCTCCTTATTTAAGGAAGGGTGTAAATGCATTGGAAGCAGTTCAGAGAAGGTTTACTAGAGTAATAACTGGAATGGGCAGTTTGTCTTATTGGGAAAGGTTGGACAGGCTAGGCTTGTATCTGCTGGAGTTTAGAAGAGTTAAGAGGCGATTTGATTGAAACATAGAAGATGCTGAGGGGTCTTGCCAGGGTGGATGTGGAAAGGATGTTTCCCCTTGTGGGAGAATCTCAAACTAGGGGTCACCGTTTAAAAATAAGGGGTCACCCATTTAAGACAGAGATGAGGAGAAATTTTTTCACTGAGGGTTGAGTCTCTTTGGAACTCTCTTCCTCAAAAGGCAGTGGAATCAGAGTCTTTGAATATTTTTAAGGAAGAGGTAAATAGATTCTTGATAAGCAAGGGGGCAACAGGTTATTGGGTGTAGGCGGGAATGTGGAGTTGAGTTTACAGTCAGATCTACTATGATCTTGTTGAATGGCGGAGCAGGCTTGAGGAGCCGAGTGGCCTACTCCTGCTCCTTGTTTGTATATTTGTATGTTAGTATGTGTGTAGCTGCACTACATGGACTGCAGCAGTTTAAGAAGGCAGCTCACCACCAACTTCTCAAGGGCAATTAGGGCTGGGCAACCAATGCTGGCCTTGCCCGTGACACTAACAAGTGAAAGAATTTTTAAAAAAAATTAGGGATGTGAACATGAAGCTGAAGGAGTGGTGGAAAAGTCAGGGTTTTCTTTCATGGGACACTGGCACCAGTATTGGAATAGAAAGGAACTGTACCATTGGGGCGGGCTCCACTGACCAAGCTGGGGCCAGCATCTCGGCGGAAAGAATAAATAGGACGGTCACAAGGACTCTAAACTAGTAAATATGGGGACGGGCTCAGGTGGAAAAGCTGGTACAGATAATTTGAAAACAAACAAAAGGAAAGAGGGTAGAGTAACAGTTGGAAATTGTACATTAGGCACTGCAGGTGAATGGAAAACTAAAAGATGTAAAGTATTTAAACCAAAAGAGAGAAATAGAAAGCGTGTGTGTAAAGCATTAAAGCAGAAGGACAGGTGAGGGTGTGTGGCCCAAATAAGCATTCTTTATACAAATGCATGGAGTGTAAGAAACAAATTGAATGACTTGCAGGCACAAATTTGGATGACATGGTAACCATGATGGAGATATCGCTGCAAGATTGTCAGGACTAGGAACTTAAATATACTAGGTTATAAGATTGACAGAACAGTGAGGAGCTCCCTAGGGAGCTGACTGCCCAGGAGCCGTTCCTATGGAGCCGTTCCTATGGCTCCCTTCGCACATCTGGAGGACGTGATCACACCTACTTTTGTGCCGCTTTTGGGCCCTGCTGGTTGGCGCCTTCAACATGAACATCAGGAGCTAATGGCTAAAGGAGTAAAACTCGACAAAATCTGCAGTGGAGTCCCATTAGGCAGTTGGTGTTTGCGTCAAATTAGCACCTTCCAACATCTCCTGCAACCAAATAGGCCCCAGATGTTTCGTATTTCCTCTTGACTCCAGTCGACGAGCTTGAGAGAAGAGTGTAGATGCAATGCAAAACTATGCACCTCCTAAAACCATGCATAGGCTACGCAGCAAACAAAGAAAGGTAACCTTTCAGCTTGGAAGCTGGAATGTGAGAACTGAGAGACCTGGAATGAACAGCGACCCATGTTCCACAGCTAGTGAACGCATGAGAGCTCTCAAGCATGTTGGAACTAATCGGACACATCCGCAGAATGGAAGATGATCGTATAACCCAAGGACCTTCTCTATGGTGAGATAACTGGGTCCAGATGAGCAATGGGGTGCCCAAAGCTCTGCTTCAAGGATGCTTGCGTGACATAAAGGCCCTAAATGTTGACTATCGCACTTGAGAGTCAGTAGCTGCCGAAAGAGGGAAATGGCAACACATCCTGTGGACTGCTGTGCACTACCACAAAGACCAGTTGCTACAACGACTTGGCAACAGGCACCAACGACACTTGGCAGCTGCACGTGCAGCACTTGTGGCAGAATTTGCCTCTCTAGTATTGGCCTTCACAGCCATCAACAAAGGTGCACCAAGAGAATACACCCCAGTTAAATGAGTTATTGTCTGTCCATCATTCATCGATGGAAGGATGTCAACACAAGATTGACATGAAAAGATAGGGAACATGATGGAGAAGGAGTAGTCTTAATGATTAAGGATGAAATAACTTCAGTTATAAGAGAGGATGTAACGAGAGGTAAGCAGGCAGTGGAGATTTTATGGGTAGAATTAAGAGACGGTAAAGGATTTAAGACTGCAGTGGGAGTTGTTTATTGGCCTCATGGTAGCTTGTTTCAATGCTGAGACTAGACAAGCATATAGCAAAGGCCAAGAGTTTTTTGGGGGGGATTTTAACTTTCATATAGATTAGGATAAACAGATGAGCTCATGTCAGAAAGGTAGTGAATTTCTTGTGTGTATGGGATAGTTTTCTGCAGTAGTATGTCCTGGAAACAACAAGGGGGCAGGTCATATTAGATTTAGCAATTACTAATGAGCCAGATTTAGGTAATAGCATAATGATGAGTGAACCAATAATGCATTAGAAGCAAGGAAGTTATGATGACCCTTCATAAAACACTGGGTCAGCCTCAACTGGAGTATTGTGCCCACTTCTGGGCTTTACATGAATGGTTGCAGGGATGAGAAACTTCAGTTACGTTGATTAGATTAGAGATACAGCACTGAAACAGGCCCTTCGGCCCACCGAGTCTGTGCCGAACATCAACCACCCATTTATACTAATCCTACACTAATCCCATATTCCCAACAAACATCCCCACCTGTCCCTATATTTCCCTACCACCTACCTATACTGGTGACAATTTATAATGGCCAATTTACCTATCAACCTGCAAGTCTTTTGGCTTGTGGGAGGAAACCGGAGCACCCGGAGAAAACCCACGCAGACACAGGGAGAACTTGCAAACTCCACACAGGCAGTACCCGGAATCGAACCCGGGTCCCTGGAGCTGTGAGGCTGCGGTGCTAACCACTGCGCCACTGTGCCGCCCCCGATATATTGGAGAAGTTGGGGTTGTTCTTTGAGAAGAGAAAGTTAAGAGGAGATTTGGTAGAGGTGTTCAAAATCGTGACAGAGAAGATCGGACAAAGCTGTTCCCATTGGTTCAGAGACAGATTTAAGGTGATTGGCAAAAGAACCAAAGGTGACATGAGGGAAAACTTTTTTATGCAGGGAGTGGTTAAGATCTGGAATGTGCTGCCTGAGAGTGTGGTGGAGGCAGGTTCAATCAGGGTTTTCAAAAGGGAATTGGATAAGCACCTGAAAGGAAAGAATGGTAGGTCTACAGGGAGTGTTGGGAGAGTGAGACTAGCTAGGTTACTCTTGCAAAAGAGTCATCACGGACTCGACAGGCCAAATAGCCGCCTTCTGTGCTGTAACTATTCTGATTCTATTTTATGATTCTATGAACATTATATAGCAATCATAATATGATCAAGTTGAATGTATTGTTTGAAAGAGAGAGATGTGAAATAGCTACTATGATTTAAGGCTAAGCTAAAGCTGTCTTCAATGGGGTGCGACAGAGACTGTCCATAGTAAACTGGGCAATACTGTTAACTGGTAAAACGACAAGATCAGTTCGAGGTCTTCAAAAAGATATTAATGTGGTACAGAATAGAGGGCAAGAGTTATACTTGCCAAAAAAGACAGCCATGGATAGCCAAAGAGCTAAGCTACAACATAAAACTAAAAGAAAAGCATATAAAAATGCCAAAAATAGCACAGATCCTGGTGAATGGGAAAGATACAAAGAGCAGCAAAAGATGACAAAGCAGATAGAGCTACAAAAAGAAGTATGAAAGGAAACTTGCAAGGGATATCAAAACACAACTTTCACAATTACATTAGGAAAAAGAGGGTGGTCAGAAGCACTGTGGGCCCCTTGATATCTGAAAATGGTGATGCTATCAGTGATAAAATAGCAGACAGGCTGTTTAATTACTTTGTGTCAATATTTGCTGGAGTGAAGAGGTCAGCATGCCAGACATCTCAAGGAAGCTATTACTGAATCAGGGACAAGGATTCAACAAAATTAACCTAAGCAAAGTAACAGAATGGATAAATTAATGGCATTAAAGAGTGACAAATTACCAGAACCAGATGTTTCCATCCTGGGGTTTAAAAGAAGTAGGTGAGAATATTGCTGATGCCCCAACTACAATTTTGCAAAGCTCTATTGATTTGGAATCATTTCTTTAGTTTGGAAAATGTGTATGTCATTCTGCTATTTATGAAAGGTGAGAATTGGAAACCAGGGAATTACAGATCAGTTAGCCTAACATCTGTTGGGAAATTGCTAGAGTCTAATTAAAGTCACTGAAACACCTTGAAAATTTTCAGCTGATCAGAGAACAAGCATGAATTTGTGAAAGGTAGGTCATGTTTGACAAACCTGATGAAATTTTTTGAAGAGGTTATTAAAGTAGAGGACAGGGGAAAGTCTGTGGGCTTTCAGAACGTATTTGATGAAGTCATCATAGACTGTTTGCTAAAGTTGAAGCTCATGGAATTAAAGGAAAATATTGACCTGGTTAGGAAATTGGCTGAATGGCAGGAGACAGAGATTAGGGATAATGGGCAGGTTTCCCAATTATCAGGATGTGACTAGTGGTGTCCTGCAAGGATCAGAGTTGGGACTATTTGCTGTATTCATGAATGACTTAGATGATTGAATAGAAAATGACATATCTATTGCCAGTGGTACAAAGATGGATGACATTGTGAGCAGTGTAGATGGAAGTGTAAAATTACAAATAGATATTGATGGATTAAGTGAATAGGCAAAACTGTCACAAATGGATTTCAGTGTAGGAAAATGTGAGGTCATCCACTTTGGACCTAAATAAGATAGAACAGGATACTTTCTAAATGGTGAAAAGCTAGAAAAAGTGAAGGTGCAAAGAGACTTCGGGGTCCGAATACACATTATTAAAGTATCACGAGCAGGTACAGAAAATAATGAACAGCCTAATGGAGTGCTGGCCTTCATGTCTGGAGGGATAGATTGCAAGGAGGTTGAAGTCATCCTTCAGCTATACAAAACCCTGGTTAGACCACACCAGGGAGTGCACTGAGCAGTTCTGGATATCAGACCTGAGGGAGGATATATTGGCCTTACAGTGAGTGCAGTATAGGTTTACGAGAATGACATCTGAACTCAAAGGGTTTTTTTAAAAATTTGTTCATGGGATGTGGGCATCGCTAGCTAGGACAGTATTTATTGCCCATTATTGCCCTTGAGAAGGTGGTGGTGAGCCACCTTCTTGAACTGTTGCAGTCTATATAGGGTAGGTACACCCACAGTGCTGTTAGGAAGTTTTAGAGTCAGAGTATTTTGACCCAGCGACAGTGAAGGAACAGCGATATAGTTCCAAGTCAGGATGGCATATGGCTTGGAGGGGAACTTGCAGATGGTGGTGTACCCATGCAACTGCTGCCCTTGTCTTTCTAGGTGGTAGAGGTTGTGGGTTTGGAAGGTGCTGTTGAAGGAGCCTTGCTGCAGTGCATCTTGTAGATGGTACACACTGCTGGTGGAGGGAGTGAATGTTTGTGGATGGAGTGCTAATCAAATGGGCTGTTTTGTCCTGGATGGTGTCGAGCTTCTTGAGTGTTGTAGGAGCTGCACCCATCCAGGCAAATGGAGAGTATTCCATCACACTCCTGACTTGTGCCTTGTAAAAAAGAACAAAGAACAGTACAGCACAGGAACAGGCCATTCGGCCCTCCAAGCCTGCGCCGATCTTGATGCCTGCCGAAACTAACACCTTCTGCACTTCCGGGGCCCATATCCCTCTATTCCCTTCCTATTCATGTATTTGTCAAAATGTCTCTTAAACGTCGCTATCGTATCTGCTTCCATCACCTCCCCTGGCAGCAAGTTCCAGGCACTCACCACCCTCTGTGTAAAAAAAAAAAAACTTGCCTCGCGCATCCCCTCTAAACTTTGCCCCTCGCACCTTAAACCTATGTCCCCTAGTAACTGACTCTTTCACCCTGGGAAAAAGCTTCTGACTATCCACTCTGTCCATGCTGCTCATAACTTTGTTAACCTCTATCATGTCGCCCCTCCACCTCCGTCGTTCCAGTGAAAATGTAGATGGTGGACAGGCTTTGGGGAGTCAGCAGGTGAGTTACTCGCCACAGGATTCCTACCCTCTGATCTGTTCTTGTAGCCACAATGTTTATATGGATATTCCAGTTCAATTTCTGGTCAATGGTAACCCCCAGGATGATAGTGGGAGATTCAGCGATGGTAATGCCATTGAATGTCAAGGGGAGATGGTTAGATTCTCTCTTGTTTGAGATGGTCATTACCTGGCACTTGTGTGGCGCGAATGTTACTTGCCACTTATCAGCCCAAGTCTGGATATTGTCCAGGTCTTGCTGCATTTGTATACGGACTGCTTCAGTATCTGAGGAGTCACGAATGGTGCTGAATATTGTGCAATCTCCCTTCTGACCTTATGATGGAGGGAAGGGCATTGATGAAACAGCTGAAGATGGGGCCAAGGACATGACCCTGAGGAACACCTGGAGCTGACCATCTTCCTTTGCGCTAGTTATGACTTCAACCAGTGGAGAGTTTTCCCCCGATTCCCATTGACTCCAGTTTAGATAGGGCTCCTTGATGCCAGACTCGGCCAAATGTTGCCTTGATGTCAAAGGCAGTCACTCTCACCTATTGAGTTCAGCTCTTTTGCCCGTGTTTGAACCAAGGCTGCAATGAGATCAGGATCTGAGTGGCCCTGGCAGGACCCAAACTGAGCGTAATTGAGCTGGTTATTGCTAAGCAAGTGTCGCTTGATAGCATTCTCGACGACACCTATCACTTTCCTGATGATCGAGAGTAGACTGATGGGGTGGTAATTGGCCGGGTTGGATTTGTCCTGCTTTTTGTGGACAGGACATATCGGGAATTTTCCACATTGCCGGGTAGATGCCAGTGTTGTAGCTGTACTGGAACAGCTTGGCTAGGGGCATGGCAAGTTCTGGAGCACAGGTCTTCAGTACTATTGCCAGAATATTGTCAGGGCCCATAGCCTTTGCAGTATCCAGTGCCTTCAGTCATTTCTTGATATCACACAGAGTGAATTGAATTGGCATCTGTAATGCTGGGCATTTCAGGCGAAGGCCGAGATGGATCATCTACTCGACACTTCTGGCTGAAGATTGTTGCAAATGCTTCAGCCTTATCTTTTGCACTGATGTGCTGGGCTCCTCCATCATTGAGAATGGGGATATTTGTGAAGCCTCCTCCTCTTGTTAGTTGTTTAATTGTCCACCACCATTCACGGCTGGATGCAGTAGGACTGCAGAGCTTAGATCTGATGCGTTGGTATTGGGATTGCTTCGCTCTATCGCATACTACTTATGCTGTTTGGCACGTAAGTAGTCCTGTGTTGTAGCTTCACCAGGTTGATCCCTCATTTTGAGGTGTCCCTTGTGCTGCTCCTGGCCTGCCCTCTTCTTTGAACCAGGTTTGATCCCATGGCTTGATGGTAATGGTAGAATATGGGATATGTTGGGCTATGAGGTTACAGATTGTGGTTGAGTACAATTCTGCTGCTGATGGTCCAGTTTTGAGTTGCAAGATCTGTTCAAAATCTATCCCATTTTGCATGGTGGTCGTGCCACACAACGAAGTCGAGGATATCCTCAATGTGAAGACAGGACTTCGTTTCCACAAAGACTGTGCACTGGTCACTCCTACCAATGCTGTCATGGACTGATGCATCTACGACATGCAGATTGGTGAGGACAAAGTCAAGTATGTTTTTACCTCTTGTTGGTTCCCTCACCAGCTGCTGCAGACCCAGTATAGCAGCTATGTCTGTCAAGACTTGGCCAACTCTGTCAATCGTGGTGCTACCGAGCCACTCTTGGTGATAGTCATTGAAGTCTCCACCCAGAGTACATTTTGCACCCTTACCACCCTCAGTGCTTCCTCCAAGTGGTGTTCGACATCAAAGAGTGCTGATTCATCAGCTGGGGGGGGGGGGCAGTAGGTTTCCTTGCCCATGTTTGACCTGATGCCGTGAGACTTCATGGGTTCCAGAGTCGATGTTGAGGACTCCCTGGGCAAATAGCTTCCGTCTGTATACCACTGTGCCGCCATCTCTGCTGGATCTGCCCTGGCGGTGGGACAGGACATTCCTGGGGATGGTGATTGTGGTGTCAAGGACATTGTAAGGTTAAGCTATGAGGAGAGGTTAAACAAATTAGTCTTGTATTCCCTGAAATTTAGAAGATTCAGGGTTAAGATTTGATTAAAATTTCAAGATATTAAGAACTAGGGGGCAAAAAATTAGAGCCAGACCTTTCAGGAGTGAAATTAGGAAACTTTTTTGACACAAAGGTTGGTAGAGGTTTGGAACTCTTTCTGCAAACAGCAGTTGATATTAGATCAGTTGTCAGTTTGAAATCTGAGGTTGATAGATTTTTATTATCTAAAGGTATTAAGGGGCATGGAGTTAGGTCACAGATCAGCCATGATCTAATTGAATGGTGGAACAGGTTTGAGGGGCTCAATGGCCTCCTTCTGTTCCTATGAGTAAAAGTCAGAATTGGTAATGATCACACTGTCTAGTGTGCTACAGTCCACACTTTGAGTACTGTGTCTAATTTTGATGACCGAATGTGGGGGACACATTCGAGGGATGGAGGTCCTTGCAGAAGAGGGTTATGAGGCTGAACAAATGTGGACTTTTCAGCTTTCAAAGGAGATAAAGAGGTGATTTTATATGTGTATAACAAGGTAGTATGAGAAAGCTAAAGCTAGGTTACTACTTCAAACTGAATTTCAAGAGCCAGACAAGAGTTTACAGGTTCAAACTGGTAGTTTATCACTGGGAAGAAATTCTTCAGAGGTAAGAGTGATCGATCAATCCATGGAATGGAATTTTGGTCCAGTAGTGAAATTATTATTTTTTTTTGCAATGGAAGGCAGGAGATTGTGGAGTCTTTCTGGATGGATCAGCTGAGATGGACTTGATCAGTATTTAAGTGAATTTCAGGCTGTAATCTAATCAAAGGAAATGTTAAAGGATGGATTCAAGGGACTCAGTAGTTTATATAGATAGATCGTGATGTGGAATCAGTTTGGGCGGAAATAAGGAATAGCAAGAGCAAAATATCACGGGTGGAGTCGTCTATAGGCCCCCAAAGAGATGCCTGACTGGGCAAAGTATAAATCGGGAAATAATGGAGGCATGTAAGAAGGGCGCTACAATTCTCATGGGTGATTTTAATCTGCATATTGACTGGACAAATCAGATTGGCAGAGGTAACATGGAAGACAAATTTGTAGAGTGCATCAGGGATTGTTACTTGGAGCAATACGTTGCAGAACCTACCCAGGAACAGGTTATTTTAGATCGAGTAATGTGTAATGAGGTAGGATTAATAAGAGATATTGTAGTTAAGGATCCTCTGGGGGGTAGCAATCACAAAATGGTAGAATTTCAAATTCAGTTTGAAGGCGAGCAACTCTGGTCTCAATGCAGTGTCCTCAACTTAAAAAAGGGCAATTACGGAGGTATGAAGAAAGAGTTGTCTAAAGCAGGCTGAGGAAATAGACTAAGGGGAAGGCCAGTGGATGAGCAGTGGCAGACATTTAAGCAGATATTTCATAACGCTCAATAAACATTTATCCCGGTCAAAAACAAGGACTCGATGAGAAGGATTAATCACCCTTGGTTAACAAAAGCAATCAAGGAGAGTATCCAATCAAAAACTAAGGCATACAAAGTGGCGAAAACTAGTAATAGGCCAGAGGATTGGGAATTTTTTAGGAACCAACAACGGATGACTTGAAAAGCTAAGAAAAAAGGAGAAAATTGATTACGAAAGTAAATTGGCAAGAATTATAAAAACAAACAGCAAGAACTCCTATGGGTATATAAAAAGAGAGTAGCTAAAGTGAGTTTGGGACCTTTTGGGGGATGCGACTGGAGAATTTTTTTAGATTAGAGATACAGCACTGAAACAGGCCCTTCGGCCCAACGAGTCTGTGCCGACCATCAACCACCCATTTTATACTAATCCTACACTAATCCCATATTCCTACCAAACATCCCCACCTGTCCCTATATTTCCCTACCACCTACCTATACTAGTGACAATTTATAATGGCCAATTTACCTACCAACCTGCAAGTCTTTTAGCTTGTGGGAGGAAACCGGAGCACCCGGAGAAAACCCACGCAGACACAGGGAGAACTTGCAAACTCCACACAGGCAGTACCCAGAATCGAACCCGGGTCCCTGGAGCTGTGAGGCTGTAGTGCTAACCACTGCGCCACTAGCGGGGAACAGGGAAATGGCAGATAATTTATACCAATACTTTGCATCGGTCTTCACGGTGGAGGACACTATAAACATCCCACAGATATCAGATAAACAAGGAGCTAATGGGAGGAAAGATCTTGTAACCGTCTCTATCACGAGGGAGAAAGTATTTGACAAACCAATGGGATTAAAGGCAGACAAGTTGCCAGGACCTGATGGTCTGCATCCAAAGGTTTTAAAGGAAGTGGCTGCAGAGATAGTGGAAGCATTGGTTGAAATATTCCAGAACTCACTGGATTCCGGGAGGGTCCCAGTAGATTGTAAAACCGCTAATGTAACGCCCTTGTTCAAAAAGGGAGGGAGACAAAAAGCAGGAAACTATAGGCCAGTCAGCCTAACATCAGTCGTTGGGTTAATACTAGAGTCCATTATTAAGGAAGAAATAGCAGGACATTTAGAAAAACTTAACGCAATCAAACAGAGTCAACATGGTTTTGTGAAAGGGAAATTATGTTTCACAAATTTGCTACAGTTCTTTGAGGATATAACAAGCAGAGTTGATATAGGGGAACCAGTAGATACTGTGTATTCGGATTTCCAGCAGGCATTCGATAAGGTGCCACTTGAAAGATTATTGCGCAAGATAGCTCATGGTATTGGGGGTAATGTATCAGCATGGATTGAGGATTGGTTAACTCGCAGAAGACAGAGAGTCAGGATTAATGGGTCTTTTTCAGGTTGGAAAGACGTAACTAGTGGAGTGCCACAAGGATCAGTCCTAGGGCCCCAATTATTTACTATCTATATTAATGGAGGAGGGGGCAGAGTGTAATATATCCAAATTTGCTGATGATACAAAAATAGGTGGGAGGGCATGTTGTGATGAGGACATAAGGAATCTGCAAGGGGATATGGACAGGTTGAGTGAGTGGGCAAAAACTTGGCAGATGGAGTTTAGTGTAGGAAACTGGGAGGTCATGCACTTTGGTAGGAAGAATCAAAAGGCAGACTATTTAAATAGAGACTTCAAAAAAGTGCAGCACAGAGGGATCTGGGTGTTCTTGTGTATGAAACACAAAGTTAGCATGCAGGTGCAGCAAGTAATTAAGAAGGCAAATGGAATTTTGGCCTTTATTGCTCGGAGGTTGGAGTTTAAAAATAGGGAAGTCTTGTTGCAACTGTACAGGGTGTTGGTGAGGCCGCACCTGGAGTACTGTGTACAGTTTTGGTCCTCACATTTAAGAAAGGATACACTGGCATTGGAGGCAGTTCAAAAGAGATTCACTAGATTGATTCCTGGGATGAAGGGATTGCCTTATCAAGAACAGCTAAACAAGTTAGACCTTTATTCATTAGAGTTTAAAAGAATGAGGGGTGAACTTATCGAAACGTACAAGATTCTGAGGGGGCTTGTTAGGATAGATGTTGAGAAGATGCTTCCACTAGTGGGGGAATCTTGAACTGGGGGACATAGTTATAAAATAAAGGGGACACTCATTTAAAACTGAGATGCGAAGGAATTTCTTCTCTGAAAGGGTAGTGAATGTTTGGAATTCTCTACCCCAGAGAGTTTTGGAGGCTAGATCAATGAAAGTATTTAAAGAGGAGGTAGATAGATTTTTGAAATATTGGAGAGTTGAGGGCTATGAGGAACTGGCACGAAAGAGAAGTTGAGGTCTGGAGCAGATTAGCCATGATCTTATTGAATGGCGGGCTGGCTCGGGGTCAAATGGCCTACTTCTGCTCCTATTTCTTATGTTCTGATCTTATATAAGGAAAAACAGATAGCTGGCAGAGGGTTTGAACAGACTTGCATGTGTGTAATGATTTTCATGATCTGGGCATCTCAAAGCTCGACACAGCCAATGAGTACCTTTTCTTGGAGCAGAGAAATTAAAGGAAAGATTTAATTGAGTTGGTCAAAATCATGAATGGATTTGATCGGATAATTAAGAACAAACTGTTCCCAGTGGCAGAAAGGTTAGTAACCACGCAGCACAAAGAACAGTATAGCACAGGAACAGGCCTTTCGGCCCTCCAAGCCTGCGCCGATCATGATGCCTGTCTAAACTAAAACCTTCTGCATTTCCGGGGACCGTATCCCTCTATTCCCATCCTATTTATGTATTTGTCAAGATGCCTCTTAAACGTTGCTATCACACCTGTTTCCATCACCTCCCCCGGCACCAAGTTCCAGGCACTCACCACCCTCTGTGTGAAAAAAACTTGCCTCGCATATCCCCTCTAAACTTTGCCCCTCGCACCTTAAACCTATGTCCCCTAGTAACTGACTCTTCCACCCTGGGAAAAAGCTTTTGACTATCCACTCTGTCCATGCCGTTCATAACTTTGTAAACCTCTAACAGGTCGCCCCTCCACCTCCGTCGTTCCAGTGAAAACAATCTGAGTTTATCCAACCTCTCCTCATAGCTAATGCCCTCCAGACCAGGCAACATCCTGGTAAACCTCTTCTGTACCCTCTCCAAAGCCTCCACATCCTTCTGGTAGTGTGGCGACCGGCATTGTACCCAGTATTCCAAGTGTGGCTTAACTAAGATTCTTTACAGCTGTAGCATGACTTGCCAATTTTTATACTCTATGCCCCGACCGATGAAGGCAAGCATGTCGTATGCCATCTTGACTACCTTATCCACCTGCGTTGCCACTTTCAGTGACTTGTGGACCTGTACGTCCAGATCTCTCTGCCTGTCAATACTCCTAAGGGTTCTTCCATTTACTGTATACTTCCCACCTGTATTAGACCTTCCAAAATGCATTACCTCACATTTGTCCGGATTAAACTCCATCTGCCATTTCTCCGCCCACGTCTCCAACTGATCTACATCCTGCTGTATCCTCTGACAATCCTCATCACTATCCTCATCAGCATCACTTTGAGATAATTGACAAAAGAGCCAGGGACAGCGTGAAGAAAAAAATTAAGCAGTGAGTTGTTACGATCTGGAATGCATTGCTTGAAAGAGTGGTGGAAGCAGATTCAATAATCAGTTTCAAAAGGGAAGTGGAAAACTTTGCATGGCTGTGGGGAAAGAGCAAGGAGTGAGACTAATTGACTAGCTTTCAAAGAGCTGGCACAGGCATGATGTACCTAGTGGCCTCCTGTGCTGTATCATTCTGTTCTTCAGCTGGACTGTATAAAAACAATGACAAGGGAAAAGACCCCCCCCCCCCCCCCACCAAGTTTATCCAGACTGCATCAGCTTATTCATTACAATATCTTCGTTCCCCACCCCATTTGAAATTTAAGTATCCAATTTCAATACCGAGAACAGCTGCCCTCTAAGCCTGTGCTTCTCCAAAGTACAGAGATGTAACTATTGGAGTCTATCTTGGTAAGAGACCTTTGGCTAGACATCAGTCTGATACTTGATGGACTGAATGGTCTCCTTCTGTGTCATAATGTGTCTATGGTACCTCTCCTGTACCTTTAGAGCCTGAATATCCTTTGAAAGGCACCAAAACTGGACAGTACTTCAATTGCAGAAGTACCACAATATTGTAAAGCTTAAGTATAATGCTGTTTGTTTATTTATGTAGCATAATGGTTGCACAGAATGAATTACAGGCTGGAATAATAAAAGCTGTGCAGTTCCAGGAATGATTTACAGTTGAAATTTAGGGGCAAGGTTTGGATGTTTATATATAGAATAACTGATGGTGGAAATTAATGCAAAGCTGTTAGATAGGGAATTCAGGATTTTACAAGAACACAAGAAATAGGAGCAGAAATAGACTATCTGGCCCATCGAGCCTGCTCCACCATTCAATATGATCATGGCTGATCTTGGGCTTCAGTTTCACTTTCCTGCGCGCTCCCCATATCCCTTGCTTCCCTGCGAGACCAAAAATCTATCTATCCCAGCCGTTGACAATGAAGGAACAAGAATAAATCAGCATGATACGTGATGTGGAGGGGAATTTGGAGGCGATGATGCCACTATGAAGTGACTACTCTCGTCCTTGGTGATGAGTCGTAGGACAAGGTGACCTTGTTGATCTAAGCTTTGTAAGTTGCTGTATTTCTTCCTATAGATAGTTCATACTGTAGGCACCTTGCGCCAGTGATACAGCAAATGTTTTGAGTCCAGTGGAGGGGACACTGATCAAGACATTTGCTCTGCCTTGCATGTTGTTGAGTTTCGAGTTTTGCAGTTGCACCCATTCAGGCAAGTTGTGATTATTCCATCACATTCCGGCTTGTGCCTTTTAGATGGTGAGGTTTGAAAGGTCAGGACACGTGCCATCCGTCAGCACTAGTCCTCTGTCCTCCTTGTAAAGAACACAAGACATAGGAGCAGGAGTAGATAATATGGCCCACCGAGCCAGCTCCACCATTCAGTACAATCATGGCTGATCTTGGACTTCAATTCCACTTTCCTGCCCACTTGCCATAATCCCTTGATTCCCCGAGACACCAAAAATCTGTTTATCCCAGCCTTTAGATGTATTCAACGATGCAGTATCCACAACCTTCTGGGTAGAAAATTCCAAAGATTCATAACCCTTTGAGTGAAGTAATTTCTCCTCATTTCAGTCCTAAAGGATCTGCCCCTTATCCTGAGTCTGTGCCCCTGTGTTTTAGATTCCCTGACCAGTGGAAAAAATCTGTCTACCCTCCCCAGCCCCTTCAGATTCTTAAATAAAAGCAAAATACTGCATATGCTGGAAATCTGAAATTAAAAACAAAAAGTGATGGAAATACTCAGGTCTGGCAGCATCTGTGGAGAGAGAAGCAAAGTTAACGTTTCAGGACCTGGAACGTTAACTTTGTTTCCCTCTCCATGGATGTGGCCAGACCTGCTGACTATTTCCAGCACTTTTTGTTTTTATCCCTTCAGAATCTTGTGTGTTTCAATGAAATTGCCCCTCATTCTTCTAAACTCCAGAGAGTATAGTACCAATCTACTCAGCCTCTTAGCATCGGACAACCCCCTCATCCCAAGGACCAATTTAGTGAACCTTTGCTGTACTGCCTCCAATGCAAGTATATCCTTTAAAATGCCCCGTTTTTGCCCACTGTTTGCTTCCTGTCCGTTAACCAATCCTCTATCCATGCTAATATATTATTCCCAACTCCATGAGCCTTTATCTTGCCTATTAACCTTTTATGTGGCACCTTATTGAATGCGTTTTGGAAATCCAGGCATGCTACATCTACTGGTTCCCCTTTATCTATCCTACCAGTTACATCCTCAAAAAACTCAAATAAATTTGTCAAACAGGATTTCCCTTTAGTAAAACCATGTTAATTGTTGTAATCATACTGTGCTTTTCTAAGTGTATTGTTAAGACTTCCTTAATAATAGTTCCAGCATGTTCCCAATGATTGGCTTGAAGTTCTCTGTTTTCTGTCTCCCTCCTTTATAGGATCATAGAATCATGGAGAGATACAGCACTGAAACAGGCCCTTCGGCCCACCAAGTCTGTGCCGACCAACAACCACCCATTTATACTAATCCTACATTAATCCCATATTCCCTACCACATCCCCACCATTCTCCTACCACCTACCTACACTAGGGCCAATTTACCTATCAACCTGCAAGTCTTTGGTTGTGGGAGGAAACCGGAACACCCGGTGGAAACCCACGCGGTCACAGGGAGAACTTGCAAACTCCACACAGGCTGTACCCAGAACCGAACCTGGGTCGCTGGAGCTGTGAGGCTGTGGTGCTGACTCCAGCGCCACTGTGCCGCCTTTCTTGAAAAGCGGTGTAACATTTGCCAACTTCTGATCCAGTTGGATTGTTCCTGAATCTAAGTAATTTCGGGAAATCATAGCTAGCACATCCACTATCTCTGCAGCTATCTCTTTTAGAACCCGAGGGTGTAGGCCATCAGGTCCCAGATTTTAGTCCCTTAAGTTTCTCCAATACTTTTCCTCTGCTGATATTAATTTCCTCACTCTCTTTTTAGCCCCTAGGTTACTGTCTATTTCTGGTATGGAACTTGTGTCATCTATTGTGAAGCCAGACGCATATTTTTTTTTTTATTTGTTCATGGGATGTGGGCGTCGCTGGCCAGGCCAGCATTTATTGCCCATCCCTAATTGCCCTTGAGAAGGTGGTAGTGAGACGTCTTCTTGAACCGCTGCAGTCCATGTCGGGTAGGTACACCATCAGTGCTGTTGGAAGGGAGTTCCAGGATTTTGACCCAGCGACAGTGAAGGAACGGCGATATAGTTCCAAGTCAGGATGGTGTGTGACTTGGAGGGGAACTTGCAGGTGGTGGTGTTCCCATGTATTTGCTGCCCTTGTCCTTCTAGTTGGTAGAGGTCGCGGGTTTGTTCAATGCCTCTGCCATTTCCTCATTCCCCATGATAATTTCTCCTGTCTCTGCTTCTAAGGGAGCAGCATTTACTTTAGCTACTCTCTTTTTTTATGTACTTATAAAAGCTCTTACAATCTGTTTTTATATTACTGGCTAGTTCACTCTCTTTTTTTCCTTTCTGATCAACTTTTTGGTTGCCCTTTGCTTGTCTCAAACGCTCCCAATCCTCAGACTTGCTGCTGTTTTTGCAACATTGTAAGCCTCTTCTTTTAATATAATACTATCCTTAACTTCCTGAGTGAGCCACGGATGGGTCTTTCTTGCTGAGTTTTTGTTTGTTTTTCAATGGAATGTATTTTTGTTGAACATTTTGAATTGCTTCTTTAAAGGTTCATTTACCACCATACCTTTTAGCCTATTTACACGAGCCATTTCTGCCCTCATACCTAAGTAATTGGCATTGTTTAAGATTCTTGTTTGTGATTGGAGTATGTCACTTTCAAACTTAACATGGAATTCAATGATATTATGATCACTATATTCCAGCGAATCTTTTATTATGACATTACTAATTAACCCTACTTCATTACACAATATCCAATACTTCATTACACAGCTCCAGAGACCCGGGTTCAGTTCTGGGTGCTGCCTTGGCGGAGTTTGCAAGTTCTCCCTGTGACCGCGTGGGTTTCCGCCGGGTGCTCCAGTTTCCTCCCACAGCCAAAGACTTGCAGGTTGTTAGGTAAATTGGCCATTGTAAATTGCCCCTTGTGTAGGTAGGTGGTAGGAGAATGGTGGGGATGTGGTAGGGAATATGGGATTAATGTAGGATTAGCATAAATGGGTGGTTGTTGGTCGGCACAGACCCGGTGGGCCGAAGGGCCTGTTTCAGTGCTGTATCTCTCTCACTCTCTCTCTAATACTAGATCTAAGAGAGCTTTATCCTGAGTCAGTTCCACAACATATTGCTGCAAGAAACTGTCTAGAAAATATTCCACAAACTCATCATCGAGACCACTCTTGCCAATTTCGTTGTCCAAGTCTATATGAAGATTAAAGTCCCCACAATTATTACATTGCCTTTGTTGCAAGCTCCAATAATTTCTTGTTTAATGCTCTGTCCAACAGTATAACTACTCTGAGGGGTCTATAAACTACACCCACCAGCATTTTCTGATCCTTGTTGTTCTTAATTTCCAGCCATACTGATTCTACTTCATGATCTTCTGAGGCCAGATCCTTTCTCACTAACGTCCTTATGTCATCCTTTACTATCAGGGTTACCCCTCCTCCTTTGCCAGTCTGTCTCTTCCCGAAATAGTGTGTACCTTGAAATATTTATTTCCCAACCTAGATCACCATGTAACCATGTCTCTGTAATGACGATTAGATCTAAACTGTTTACCTCTATTTGTGCCACTAGTTCATCTATCTTATTGCAGATGCTTTGTGCATTCAGATAAAGAACCTTTAATTTTATTTTTTTACTTCTGTTTTCTACAATGACCTTTGCTGATGTATAATTTTTGTTAAACTCTCTGTCCCTTCCTGTTCCACTCCACTTGTCTTTACCCACAAGTTTACTGTTCCGATGTCTCATTCTTTCTCTTCGGATTTCTAAATCTTTCTTCACCTGAATCCGCACTCTGTGCCCCCCCTCCACCCCTTTAATTCACAACCTCTAGCCTTATATGTTGCCATACTCTTAAGTTTGTACGCTCTGTCCCTTCCTGCCACAAACTGATTCTCATTACCCTCATTGCTATCTTGTTCTCTTGCCGCCTTCTCTTTAAATTATCCCATCCTCCCTCACTTGATCCCTCACCCCCATTATTTAGTTTAAAGTCCTCTCTACCGCCCTAGTTATACAACTTGCCAGAACACTGGTCCCAGCATGGTTCAAGTGAAGACCGTCCTACTGGTACCGCCCTCACTTTCCCCAGTACTGGTGCCAGTGCCCCATAAATCAAAACCCATTTCTCCCACACCAATCTTTGAGCCACACATTTAACTCTCTAATCTTATTTACCCTACACCCATTTGCTCGTGGCTTAGGTAATAACCTAGAGATTATTACCTTTGAGGTTCTGCTTTTTAATATAGCCCCTAGCTGCTCATGCTCCCTATGAAGAACCTCTTTCTTAGTCCTATCAATGTCATTGGTAACCACGCGGACCATGACAACTGGATCCTCCCCCTCCCACTGCAAATTCCTCTCCAGCCCTGAACCCTGGCAGGCAACGTAGCCTTCAGGACTTTTGCTCTTGGCCGCAAAGAACTGTGTCTATCCCCTGACTATACTGTCCCCTACTACCACTACATTCCGATTTACTGCCCCCCGTGGCCCCCCCCTCACTTGAATGGCTTCTTGTACCACAGTGCCATGGTCAGTTTGCTTATCCATCCTGCAGCCCTCGCCATCATCCATACAAGCTGAAAGAGCCTCAAACCTGTTGGACAATTTCAAGGGCTAAGCCTTCTCCACCTCTGCCTTCTTGATCTGCTTACCTGCCTCACCCACAGTCTCACCTTTCTGTTTCTGACCACTGACCAAATCAAAAGACCCTATCCTAAGGGGTGTGACTGCCTTCTGGTAACTTTCTCCCTCCCTGATGCGTCGCAGTGTCTGTAGCTCGGCCTCCAGCTTATTGACTCTGACCCGAAGCTCCTTGAACCGCAGAAAAAGAAAAAGCCCAACCACCTTAAACACCACCACCAACTCTCCACCATCAACTGCTTAACTGGACCAGCCTCATCAACACCATGGCTACATAAGAAGTAAGGGACGCATGGAGTGGAGACTTCGCCTGAGTGAGAAGTAGTCAGCGTGTGAAGCTGGGAATTTGGTTCACGTGGTAAGTTGGTACGAAGGGGGAAAGAAGAATTGATGTGTGATGTTCCAGCAAAGAAGGTAAGTGATTGGTGCAGACGTGTTTGCCAAGGGTCACACTAGTGTCCACCAGCTCCCACATAATGCCGCTGCAACACATCACCTGCCCTGCCATCTTTATTATGTGTTAATTCAGTTTTCTTAATTTATAATTAATAAACCTCACTACTACTAAGCCCCACTACTAATAAGCTTTACCACTGCTGGCAAACACTACTACTAATAAAACCTTACTAATAAATTACCTGAGTCTCAGAAAATTCTTCTTCTTCTTCCAATTAATGTTATACTAACCCCAATTAAAATTCCTTAGTTTAGCTGAGAGAAAAAGAGAAAATGTTCATCAACCAATCACTTACTTTCTATGTTGGAACATCACACATCAATTCTTCTTCCCCCTTTGCACCAACTTACCACGTGAACCAAATTCCCACCTTCACACCCTGACTACCTTTCACTCAGGCAAAGTCTCCACTCCGCGCACCCCTTGCTACTTAAGTAGCTATGGTGTTGATAAGGCTGGTCCAGTTAAGCAGTTCATGGTGGGGAGTTGGTGGTGGTGTTTAAGGTGGTTGGTCTTTTTCTTGATGGAGATGGTCATTGCCTGACACTTATGCAGCATGAGTACTACCTTTTCATCCCAAGTCTGAAACTTGAGTCTTGCAGTAGGTGTGCATGGTTGCTTCATTGTTTGTGCAATTGTGAATGGAGCTGAACTACTTATAAGTGTAGAACCCCACTTCTGACTTTATGATGGAGGGAAGGTCATTGATGAGCCTAGGACACAGTCCTGAGGAACATCTGCAGTGATGTGATTGGCCTTCCAGCACCCACAGCCATCTTCCCATGTGTCAGGTATGACTCTAATCATGTGCCCAATGACCCCCATTTTGCTAGTCCTCCTTGGTATTATATTTGGTTGAATACTGCTTTGATGTTGCAGACAATTGCTTTCACCTCTCCTCTTGCATTTATATCTGGGTCAAAGCCAGTGATGAGATCTAGAATCACATGATTCTGGGGGAAACCTGGATCAGAGTCGATGAGCAGGTTATTAGTAAATAGGCATTCCTTTGGGGCTGTAATAGGCCAGGTTGTTCTGCTTTCTGTGTATGTAGTCAGGTAGGTGCCAACGTTATAGTTGCACTGGAGCAGCTTGGCTAGTGGAGCAGCTAGTTCTGGTGCACAGATCTTGAGCAAACAGATGTTGTCAGACCCACTGTCGTACACACAGCTCCTTAATTTTTCATGTAGTGAACTGAAATTGCTTGTAAACTGGCATCTGTGATGGTGGGGTCCGTAGAAGGAGACTGAATAGTATTTGAGAGTGAGTTATAAGCAGAATTTTAATCGAAGAGTTTTGATGGTTAATATGTGGAATAATGAATAAACAGGAGTGAGTTACAGGCTGGAATCCATTTGAAGATTTGAATGGTTTTTAAAATATCTGGCAGGGAGAGGCAAGTTATAGGCTGAAATATAACCATTCTATTGATTAATTTATACACTGAACTATCCTTTGTCTCCATAGGACCTCTCCCATCTTCAGTACCTGGTAGCGCATCATTGCATTGGTCCTTATTTTAAATTTAATATATCAATCATATTTGCATAAATGGTGGGCAAGAGAATAAATGACAGTCATATAATGCATATATGTTTGTAGTTCAAATCCTTAAAATTAGCTCCTCGAAAGGAAAACAAAAGATTGTAGTTTGTAACTGTTCAAAAATCCCTGAAAGGTATTACTGGGCCTTCCTGGATTTGAATTACTGCCAGTCATTCATACATTTGAACAAATTAGTCTGTGTTGAAATGTTGGCTTCTCTCCTGCATGCTTTACAAACCAACAGTTGCAACATTTGTGTGGAATTTAAGTTTGGGATAAGATTCTGGTAGCTACTTTTCTTTTAAACTTATGGCTTGTAACTGAATTAAAGACCTGCACTGAGTGCTGCTGGAGGGCACATCGTGTGAAGAAGGGAGTTTGGTAAGTGAGTGGATTTTAAGGGTTAATTTCTCAAAGTCTAGTTTTTGTTTTCTTTACGTTTAGCAATTAACTGAAATCAGTGTTTAAGTTAAGAGGCAAGTTAGGTTTCTCACAGTTTTAAACAGATATACTAGCTCTCCGAGTAGCTATAGCTAATTAGCTAGATTAAACTGGTTTCTGAGCTCTAGCAGAGCTGACACATCATTTGTTTTCAGAGCATAAATTTAGGGGACTTCCAATGCTGCTTGTTTGTTCTGAGTGCTGCTGGAGGGCACAGTGTGAAGAAGGGAGTTTGCTAAGTCAGGGAGCTCGGTAAGAAGGGGAACTATAAATTAAGAAAAATATATTTAATTAAATCAACACAATAAAGATGGCAGGACAGTTGATGTGTCGTGGCTGCAGTATGTGGGCACTCCTGGATGCCACGGCAGTCCATGGCAACTACGCCTGTAGTAAGTGTCTGCAGCTTGAGGAGCTTCGGCTCAGAGTCATTGAGCTGGAGGCCAAGCTGCAGCCACTGCAATGCATCAGGGAGGGGTAAAGTTACCTGGACACTTTGTTCCAGAAGGCAGTCACACCCCTTAGGATAAGGGTCATCTGTTTTGGTCAGTGATCAGTGGAGGATGACTGCGAGTCAGGGAGGTAAAGGGGATCGAGAAGGTGGGAGAGGAGGAGCCTCAGCCCTTGCAACTGAGCAACAAGTTCGAGATTCTTGCAGCTTGTATGGACAAGATCGAGGGCCGTAGTGTGGATGAGAAGACTGACCATGGTACAGGAAGCCATTCAAATGGGAGGAGCAAAAAGGAATGTAGTGGTAGTAGGAGACAGTATAGTGAGGGGGATTGACACTGTTCTCTGCAGCAAAGCGCGAGAGTTCAGAAGGCTGTGTTGCCTTCCCGATGCCAGGGTTCAAGACATCTGCTCAGGGCTAGAGAGGAACTTAAAGTGGGAGGGGGAGGATCCACTCGTCATGTAGGTACCAGTGACAGGCAGGACAAGGAAAGAGGTTCTGCATAGTCAGTATGAGGAGCTAGGAACCAAATTAAGAAGCAGAACCTCAAAGATTGTAATCTCTGGATTATTACCAGAGCCACGTGCAAATTGGAGTAGGGCAAATAAGATTAGAGAAATGAATGCGTGGCTCAAAGTCTGGTGTGGTAGAAGTGGGTTCTGGTTCGTGGGGCACTGGCACCAGTACTGGGAAAAGTGGGGGCTGTACCGTTGGGACGGTCTACATCTGGACCATGCTGGGATTGGTGTTCTAGTGAGTCACGTAACTACGGAAGTAGAGGGGGTTTTAAACTAAATAGTGGAGGCAAGGGATCAAATTTGGGAAGATGTGGTAAATCAAAGAGTCGAGACAAGGCAAGAGAGAAAGGTATTAATATGGGAAAAGATACACAGACCGTGACAGGAAGGGACAGTGATTACAAATCCTAGAGTAAATCAGACAAGGCTAGAGGTTACAAAAATAATAAAAGGTTAAAACTGAAAGCTCAGTATCTGAATGCATGTAGTATTTAAAACAAAACATATGAACTCATAGCACAAATAGAAATAAATGAATACGATCTGATAGCCATTACAGAGACATGGCTGCAGGATGGTATAGATTGGGACCTGAATATTGGAAGGAAGGACAGGAAGCTAGGAAACGATGGAAGGGTGACTCTGTTAATTAATGATGGTATTAGTACAATAGAGAGGGATGACCTAAGTTCAGGAAACCAGGATGTAGAAGCAGTTTGGGTCAAGATGAGAAATTATAAAGGCAAGAAGTCACTTGTGAGAGTGGTGTACAGGCCCCCTAACAGTAACCACATGGTCGGACAGGGGATAATGGAAGAGATAATGGGTGCTTGTCAGAAAGGTACAGCAATAATCATCGAGGATTTTAATCTACTTACAGATTGGAAAAATTAGATAGGCAAAGGTAGCCTAGATGAGTAATTCATAGAATGTTTTTGGGATGGTTTCTTAGAACAGCACGTTCTGGAGCCAACCAGAGAGCAGGCTGTACTAGACCTGGTATTATGCAATGAGATAGGATTGATTAATGACTTCATAGTGAAGGCACCCCGAGGCAGCAGCGATCATAATATGATTTGAATTTTACATTCAGTTTGACGGAGAGAAGAGTGGGTCTAAGACTAATATTTTAAACTTAAATAAGGGCAATTATGAGGACATGGCCTACTCCTGCTCCTAATTCATATGTTCGTATGAAAGCAGAGCTAACAATAGTGAACTGGCAAAGTAGGTTAGGAGATAGGTCAATAGAGAGGCAGTAGCAGACATTTAACTGGATATTTCAGAATACACAGAATACAACGAGAAAGAAAAATTCCAAGGGGAGGACCCACCATCCATGGTTAACTAAAAATGTTAAAGATAGTATCAAACTTTAAAACAAAAGCATATAATTGCGCAAAGATGGGTGGCAGGTCAGAAGATTGAACAGAATGTTAAAAGCAGCAAAGAACAACTAAAAGATTAATAAGGAGGGAAAAATTAGAGTATGAGAGAAAACTAGCAAGAAATATAACGATAGATAGTAAGAGTTTCCATACATATTTAAAAAGGAAAAGAGTTAACAGTGAGCGTTGGTCCTATAGAAAATGAGTCTGGGGAATTAATAAGGGAAAATAAGGAGATGGCAGATGAATTGAACAGGTATAGTGCATCGGTCTTCACTATAGAGGATACAAGTAACATCCCAGCAATAACTAAATCAGGAAATGGAAAGGAGGGAGGAGCTCAAGAAAGTTACAATCACCAGGGAAGTGGTACTGAGCAAATTGTTGGAGCTGCTGGCTGACAAGTCCCGGGGTCCTGATGGACTTCATCCTAGGATCTTAAAAGAAGTGACTAGTGAGATCGTTAATGTGTTGGTTTTGATTTTCCAAAATTTCCTGGATTCAGGGAAGGTTCCATTAGATTGGAAAATAGAGAGCGTAACTCCTTTATTGAAAAAAGGGAGGGAGACAGAAAGAAGGAAACTACAGACAAGTTAGCTTAATATCTGTCATAGGGAAAATGTTAGAAGCTATTATCAAAGACGTTCTAGCAGGACACTTAGAAAAATTCAAGGTAATCAGGCAGAGTCAACATGGTTTTGTGAAAGGGAAATCGCGTTGAACCAATTTATTGGAGTTATTTGAACAAGTAACATGTGCTGTGGATAAAGGGGAATGGGTGGATGTATTGTGCTTAGATTTCCAAAAGGTATTTGATAAGTTGCCACATCAACGGTTATTGCAGAAATAAATTGTGTAGGGGGTAACATTTTTGCTTGAATAGAAGATTGGCTCGATAACAGGAAACCGAGAGTAGGTATAAATGGGTCATTTTCAGATTGGCAAGATGTAATGAGTGGTGTGCCACAGGGATCTGTGCTGGGGCCTCAACTTTTTACAATTTGTATAAATGACTTGGATGAAGGGACCGCAGACATGGTTGCTAAATTTGCTGATGATAGAAAGATAGGTAGGAAAATAAGTTGTGAAGAGGCCATAAAGAGGCTACAAAGGGATATAGATAGGTTCAGTGAGTGGGCAAAGATCTGGCAAATGGAGTATAATGTGGGAAAATGTGAAATTGTCCATTTTGGCAGGAAGAATAAAAAAGAAGCATTTTATCTAAATGGTGAGAGATTGCAGAGCTCTGAGAAGCAGAGGGATCTGGGTGTCCTAGTGCATGAATTGCAAAAGGTTAGTATGCAGGTACAGCAGTAATTAGGAAAGCTAATAGAATGTTATCATTTATTGCAATGGAAGGAGGTTATGCTTCAGCTATAAAGGACACTGGTGAGACAACATCTGGAGTATTGTGTACAGTATTGGTTTTCTTATTAAAGGAAGGATGTAAATGTGTTGGAAACAGTTCAGAGAAGGTTTATAAGACTAAGACCTGGAATGAGCAGGTTGTCCTATGAGGAAAGGTTGGACAGGCTCGGCTTGTATCCGCTGGATTTTAGAAGAGTAAGAGGTGACTTGATTGAAGCATGTAAAATACTGAGGGGTCTTGACAGGGTGGATTTGGAAAGGATGTTTCCTCTTGTGGGAGAATCTGGAACTAGGGGTCACTATGAAAATAAGGGATCGCCCATTTAGGACAGAGATGAGAATTTTTTTTCTCTGAGGGTCGTGAGTCTTTGGAACACTCTTCCTCAAAGGGCAGTGGAAGCAGTAACTTGGAATATTTTTAAGGCAGAGGTAGATAGATTCTTGATAAGCAAGGGGGTGGAAGGTTACTGGGGGTAGACGGGAATGTGGAGTTGAGCTTACAATCAGATCAGCCATGATCTTATTGAATGGTGGAGCAGGCTCGAGGGGCCGAGTGACTTACTCCTGCTCCTAATTCGTATGTTTGTAAAGGGAGTGGTTACTGTTAAAATGAATTGCTGCATTTTATGATGCATTTCTCTCTGCCAACATTCGAGCTTGATATCTAATTGGTGCTGATGAGTGTTCAATTCCATTCACAATTCCTCTGAGAATGAAGTCCATTCCCAAATGCAGACCATATCCAAGCTTGGGCTGATGAGTGGT